>NW_019395988.1:1307353-1961030 GCF_000612105.2 Orussus abietinus
AGTGATAAGAAGACGCCGAGATCGATCGAATTGACAACGGTTACAACTATTCTGTGAAAATGAGTGGACCGGTGGAGAAGTGTGTGGCCATTTTAAAGATGGCTAGCAGCGATTCAGAGAAATTTGCTGCACTGTTCATGATCACGAAACTAGTGAGTGGCAAAGAATGTACCCCTGAAACTAAGAAGATGCTTTTCGAGGCCATAGGTGCTAAGTTTCTGAGAAAATTATTGTGCAGCGATAACGTACCTATGGATTGTCCTCCACAAGTATACAAATCAGTGGCTTTGTCTGTTTTATCTGCATTTTGTGGGGAACCCGAATTAGCGGTGCATCCAGACATGATTGGTCATGTTCCAGCCCTTTTAGAAATTGTATATCATGCTGATGACGATGCATCGGATGATATGTTGATTATCGTCAGCGAAGCGTATGCTTGTCTGCAAAATATAGCTCAGTATCCACCAGGACAGAAGGTATTGCTCGAAGAGAAAGCAATTCCAAAAATGTGTGAGATTTATTCGGAAAAGAGTTTCCAAACAGATGAAGCTTTAAACATTTTGGTAACACTGGTTAGTAAACTGGGACCAGAAGCATGGGACCCAACTGATGCCAAACCTTTCCATGCGATCATGAATAAAATCGGTTTTGATTTTGAGACCGATGATACCGAGAGGAAATTTGAGCTATGTAATATTCTGCAGGCTTTACTCTTCTCCTGTAGAAGAGATACGATCGCTTTATCTGCCAAAGATGAATTATGGCCAAATAGTATTCACAAAACCTTAAGTAATATTTTGGGATCAAAGATCGTAAAGAATCAACGGGATCCTGCATTGAAGCTTGCTGCTTTAATGTTGGACATACTTGGAGTCGAGTGGGCTCTTTCCAATGAAGAAAATCCAAAAACTTTTTTCATATTGCTAATCCAACTGGCTTCCATTGAAGTTAGGATGCAGCTGGAAGGAAAGTTGTTTAAGGCAGTAACAGCTAATTCGGATTTAATTACATCGTGCTTCACAATATTAGAAATTTCATTGACATTCATCACTTCTGACCAGTTGGATCTGGAACAAAAAGAGAAGCAATTTTTATATACTGCTCTCAAAGGAGCTTTTGCTGCCGTCATTGAGCTACTCAACAATTTGTCGAAAATGAAGCCTTTAACAGATATCAAAGATCGCATTTTCGTTTGTGCCGTTGTGAGAGTTTTGGCGGCATGGTTAGCACAGGAAACCTCTGCAATGCGAACTCAAGTATATGCGGTGTTACCTTACGTACTATCTGTTGCTAATAACACCTTTTATGCATATCGTAATAGAAGACTTGCTGAAAAGGCAAAAGCAGAAGCAAAAGCTGACGGGGGATCATCTTCCGATACGCCCATTGCTGATGATCCTTTGAGCCACATCGATATCCTGAGATTGTTACTGCCTGCATTGTGCTACTTAGCTGTCGAGGAGCAAGCGAGAAAAATTATGCTAAAACACGGCCAAGATGCAGTACTTTTTGAGTGCCTCTCGTATCACTGGACCATCGTTCACTATAAGAAACCACCGGTACCTAGAGCCGAACGCCTTAAGGCTCTTAAGGAACCGGAGAAACAATTGGACCCACAGGTGTTGGATGACATGAAAGACTCGAGAGCTGCTATGGTGTCTATCTGTAACGTGCTAATGAATATTACAGTATTGGAGGCGAAGCTTGTCGAAGAGTCACCTACTTTTGTGTCGTTGTTAAAGTTCATTTTCAACAACCTTCCGGAGTTGAAGCAAATTCCGGAGAATCTGGTTCTTCACGGACACATGGCCGTTTTGGGTCTTCTCCTGTTTAAGCAGCAAGCTAAACGAGTCAAGAAAAACGATTTCTCTATCTGTCGTTACATTCAAGCAACTATACGGTTCCTCTGGGATGCATACATAGTTGATGAAAGCAACGATCCCACGGAGCTGGTTGTAGCGATGGCTTACAAGGAGCACTGGAACGAGATCATGGAACTTTGGTTTCTGGGCATGCAAACCATGGCTGGAATTTTGCAAATGGTACCATGGCTATCGGAGTTCACCATCGAGTCAGGCTGGGCGGAAGGCATCATCGACACCTTGAAGAAAGTTAAAATCGGTGGTCTGCAACCCAATGTGAAATCAGCCTTCGAGGATCTACTTTGTCATTTGGTTAAGGCTGACCAGAGTGTTGCCACTGTCCTGAAGAAAGCCGGAGCTCTGACTGTATGCAGAAATCACCGAATGATGGAACTGGGCAAACACCTTTTCGGAGACTAAAGGATAACTTCAAATTTGAGACTCTTCGTGTTTTGTATAAAAAAAAAGCCCGCCCTTATTTTATGCCTATTAAAAGAAGAGGAACCGTGCAACGATTTGATCTCGAGACGGATGGAAAAAACATAGTCGTATTTTGAAAACTAATTACAATTAGTCCTCGTTATTTATTACTAAAATAATCCAAGATATTTTTCTTAAAAGAGGAGATTATATATCTTTATGTTGACGGCGCAATAAAAGAATTTGTTAGAGTTTCAAGAGTACCACTCGTGGGCCCTGAGTAACGCGTCGCCACGATTTATAATTAGCTGACATCTCAAAATAGTCTTCTATCTGGCTACGACGCAGCTAGGATATTATTTTCTGGTGTAAACTACACGGGCGCGTTTCCTCGATCTTATTTAGAGACATGGGATTGTCATGTCCTCCCACATGTGTTTTATTTTCTGATCGGTATTCCTAATGATATCGCAAACAAAAGAGATTGTCATGCCCTCCCACATGTATTTTATTTTCTGATCGGTATTCCGAACGATATCGCAAACAAAAGGTGTATTTCCTGGTGCAGGAAACTCACGCTTTTACTGTTGTGTGTCTATTAGTCTTTTTGTAAAATCTTTGTATTGACGTATCCTAGATTCATGACTATTATATAGTTGTTACAATGCTGTGAAATTACTTTTATACAGCTAATAACAATATCATAAGGGTTAATTTCGAGTCAACATATGCACGTGGAAAGGAGGGATTGTTATCGATGGCATTGCGGTATTTTAACAAAACTTACAACGTAGGCACATATTTGTTGACAGCTAAGAATTTGTAACATGGATGAGAGATTTTTTCAAATTAAATGGAAAGTAATTTTGTACTAGTACTTACTCGATTACAGATGTCTCATTACCCTTAAATCCTGATTCACCGCTGATCATAAAGCCATTAACAAATTTATCTCATAAGTTTCATGTATGCGAAAGGCTCTAGGAAGATTTCTGGATGGTGGAAAGCGTTGCTGAAAAATGCATCGTTGCCATCTAGAAAGTTGTGAAAAAATTATGTTTGAACTAAGGTATCGCTTTGATGCATTACATCTTGCACAGAGAGTAAATTAAGACTTAGCCTAATTTCTCCGTTACTAATATTTAAAAAACTCCCTAGAGTTAGAAGTAACAACTGTTACGGTAGTGAATCCTATCGCGGTGCCCATCCAGGTATCTTTCCAGAGAAAGCTTTAAAGGTTCGGAGTACTGTATAAGTCTGTCGTTGGCACAGCTGATTTTGTTGTGATTACAGCAGCGACCTTGGGTGCCACTTCGAGAGTCCAATAATCGGCTCGAGTAATTGAATGAATCAATGCATTTTATAGGTAATCATTAATATGACTTAGTGCCCTAACTGATATCGCTCATGTAACTGACCTTTATTATCCTAAGACTTGTTTAAGTTGCCAACAGCCACTGTCAATGTAATCGGGCCGCGAAAATAGATTTTCCTTCGTGTACATACATTCTATTAAATTACATTGTGTACCGATTATATACTTGGGAGCTGCAAAGAATATATTTCTAAATGGAATTCTTTCCTGGTCCCAGCGCTAGGAGAATCATAGAGTTATTTTTCAAGATGTACAAGACCAGTTTTTTTTTTTTTTTTTCTTTTCGTGTAACCTTAATTTATTCATATGGCGATGTCATTTTAATATCAATATGAATGCAGATAATTATTGGGTGCAAATTATATCTTACCTATTTCATAAAATCGTTGACATTGCCTCATTGACTTAATGCATGTCTTCTAAACTTGACATGACTTGTAAGACGCTTGTAAGGAGTATTGGTCTCCGGTGTAAAGCATCTCGGAAAGTAACTCCAACAATTCTCGCGGTGCACGACGTTGATTGTGGCAAGCTGCTTTTACAACAGAGATGGGCACATTTTAATTCAATGAGTAATTTTACAACCACTACAGGACACGAGTGTAATAGTGTTGTTTGGTTATCATTACTTGATTAATTATTGTACTCACGACGTTCTGTTTGGAAGTTAGGATTGTACACGTCGATCAATTTATCACTGCATGTTGAAGTTGTCATTCGTTGTGGAATACCTCATGGGTTAAAACTGCGCTCATCCTTGTTCCATAACCTCTCTTTAGTCGTGATACCATGCCTCTGATTTTTCAAGCAACTTTTAAGCTCCTTCGAGCTTGGCATTGTGCTTCGGAAATTTAATGCTTACGTTTTTTTTTTCTTTTACTTGCTCAACGACAGCTTGCCGACGAGTTGACCCAGCAGTATGGGATACCGCAGGAGGCCTCCTGTAAGATTACAGCGAGTTACTTGAAGTACTTCCGGAAGTGTCCAGACAATTCAGCCTTTCCCCTCGACGCGTGGAGGACTTCGCTGTGGAGCAAGGCTCTCGGGGAGAAGTACGGGTACCTGGCCAAAAAAGTTTACGAGAGATGGCTTTATTTAAGATACTATTACCTGGCACCAGCGCCAGAGACGATCTCCATGATCCGCCAGTTGAGGAAGACGTACCTGCTAGGATTAATCACCAATGGCCCGTCCAACGCCCAGTGGGAAAAGATCCACAAGCTCTCGTTGCAGCAATACTTCGATGTCATTCTCGTGTCCAGCGATCTACCCTGGGAGAAACCTGATCCAAGAATCTTCGAGGAAGCTTGTCGATGCCTCGGAGTTAGACCGGAGAGTTGCATCATGATCGGAGACAAGTTGGAGACCGATATTTTAGGTAAACTTGTTGAACTGAAATTCATGCTCCGATGTCTGCAGCAGTTTTTCATGGAATATGTAACTTGAACTTTTCCCGGATGGATGTTGTTCTCTTTTGTAAAGAATCCCTTTTTATGTCTTAGGAGGAATCGAAGTTGGACTCGCAGGTACTGTTTGGATCCCAACGTCGGACAAGACCAGGCTATCCAGCGATGATCCGAAACCAGATTTCACCGTAAAGCACGTAACAGAACTTCTAACAATCTTAAATCGTAGCCCAGGGGCACCGGAACTTGAGGATTCCTCGTCGAATGCATCCGATGGCAGCTGATGGGATTAAAGTATATCGTAAAGTAGGAGATGCCGGTCTCTGTGCCGATCGTCGCGAGGTTATGATAGCCGGCGTCGATCCGGGATTTCTGGGGTGATAGTAAATTAACAAAATCTCTCAGATCTCAATCCGGAGTGAAGATACTGTCAACTATTCACGACCTTCTGGGTCGTACCTTGTAATTTTGCGATTGTTCGTGCAAAACCGACGAGATATCTTCCTTTTGTAAGGCTGATTCGATTGAATTTCGACGATGGGACCGAGATATGGTGCTGAGTTGCGTTCTTAAGAAATGACGGAGACGTCGGATTCTTTTTTTAAATTCTTGGGCGTTTCCCTCGGAGGAGGTTCGCCAAGAGTCTTAATGTTAACGGTTGCACCCATAATTATAGCGTCTCGATTATATATAGGTTTAATGTTATAAAATCGCTGGATATGCGGTTGCATGTGATTACGATTAATTCGAAAGTTGAAGAGTAGATTTAGATAGGTGTACTTTGCGCGACAGTATTCTTGTCGAGCTTGCCTAGGAAATATTTGTGATCTAGTACTGTCGAAGGAATTTTCAGCTAGTGGCCATTTCTTTTCTTTTTTCGTTCATCTTTAAATAGATGATTACAGAGTTATTGGCCAGGAATCTGTTACGGGATTGTTTTTGCTACTTCAATTGCCCAAAGCATTGGCTAATTGGGGTAGGTCGGTGACAGGTCTACGGTCAGTAATTCGAACACTTACCTCACCCTTTCTGTCGAGAGCTCCTATTTTTATGCCTACGATGACAAAATCAAAATCCGGTTACGTTGATGTAACCCGATTTAGAGAGAATATCGAGCGCATCATTATTTTTACACGCATGTGGCTCGTACGATACCTAGATTGACAAGAAAAGGAAACTGTGAGTTTCATACGGATGTATATTTTTTTATTAAATTCGGATCATAACGAATTCGTGTACTCAAAGCTTGCAAATATTCTCGGGCAGCCTTGGCAAGAATATCATCGCCTTGTCTGCATCTCGAAAGTCTGAGAATATGTGCCCTGACTCACCTTTACCGATTATTAAATACCAAACCTCTCAGCGAGAGTAAACCAATAATCAAAGGAATTAGCTGTTTGTTAGGGAAGTATGTAGATACAAAGATCATATTTTTTTTATCTTCCCCCCAACTACCGACCCGGCTTTCTTGGGGGTCGTGTAATTATCTTAGCATAAGATACGTAAAGGGAAACGACTGTACGCAGCTATGACGACAGCTATCTGAATATTCTACGTCTGGCGAACGGAAAAACGTGCGCGTTAGGCGAATCAGCTGTTCCAAGGAAAACTTCCTTTACGAGGAATGTTTCTTTCCCTTTGAGGAAACGCGTGGTCGGATTTGTCGCAGGAATAATCCTCCTGACCTCACTTTTTAAAGAGACGTAACGTATGTACAAAGCAAAGTGCACAAAGGAAGCAACGTCAAATTATATATATATATACATATACATATATCGCTAATGAAAAGGAAATTCAAGTTACTGAACGGGGAAATGTAAAGGTATAATGCATTTTATTTTTCCTCTCCTCTGAGTAGTCTAAATATATCCATAGGGTCACGTATAATTATTCCAAGCGATGTATTTTCTCTGTATAGAGCAAAGAGACACCGCTAATGACTGTACTATACGGATATATATAGGTATATATGTATATATACATTCATATATATATTTGGATAATGTACAGTTCCGTATGTGTACTGGCTATACATATATAAATGTGTTGACATATTTTTTCACTATATATTTTATCGTTGTTGAGATAGTTCGCTCTATGCGACAAACACTCTTCACGAGCCTATCCTCGGAAACGATACATATACCTACCTGTAAACTTTTGATCCTATCAATAAAAAGAATATCGATATTATAAGAACGTGCCTGAGGATCTGATTTAGGGAAAGTTTAATTCCTTGGAGTATGCCACTTAGTACAATACCTAATATTATTCGATACGGCTGTCCACGTAAATAGCGACGTCGGCAACGTAGGCATTTAGAAAAATCTCTTTTACCGACGTCGATTAAGTTCCTCGGCGTATTTCACTTCACCGTAAGATCGATGTGAATGATACCGATTGAAGGAATAAAAAATCGTCACTGTGTAGAGACGTAACCATTCGACATTCACCGAGTGAAGAATTGAAATGTTAATTTATGCATCACGCGGCGAGAGATGCATATCGTTGTCATGATTCTCCCTGCCTGTGTCCGGGTCGAGCTCGCTCGAAGGCACAGGATCGTCGAGTTCCGAATCCGAAGAATCCTTAAAGAAATTTCCGGAAAGTAGTGGCGGGTCCTGCGGCTCTTTCTCGTCCGTCTCGATTGTTCTTGCCGAGTCAGGCTGGTCGGATTCTAAATTGGAATTCGAAGTTCTAGTCCGTATCGTCTCCGCTACCTCGGGGTTCTCTTCGAGGCCCTGAAGCATTTCAAGAATCTCCATTTCCGCGGATTCGCTTCCGGCTGCACTCTCGGACGACTTTTGCACCGAACGGAGTGCATCCACTTCCGGAATACCCGTGCTATCCTTTGGAGATTCCGAGGCTTTAGATTTGCTCCCCGAAATCGAATCTCCCTCACTCGAGGACCAATCCTTTTCGCTGTAGACCTCAGGATCCTCTTCGACAACTTCCCCTTCCTCCTTCGTGACTTCCGGCGACGCGACTAGACAAAATGTTCGAACGGTTATTATCTTATAGAATTTAATTAGATTATATATCATTTGTTATGAACTGTCAGCCTTCACGATCACGTGCTGAAGTTTCGACATGATTCGGTGCACCCAGTTTGGGGTAAAGATTTATAAGTACTTTTACGTTATATATGGAATGACAATTTCATATCACCTTAACATCGAATAAATGCCGTAATCATAAGATTTCATTTTTTTTTTTCAACCATTTTATTTCCTAGCAAATGCTCTAGTTCGTGCTTGGAAAGAGCGTATGATCCTTATTTATGCAATCTTCTTGAATGTCATGTACCATTTTCTTTGTCGTCGCCTTCTCTGTCGTCTTCGGCAATTGTTGTGGGCCCCGAAGAGGAGGCGTCGATGATAATAACCTTTTTAATTCCGGATTCATCGCTGGCAATTTCCTGGCCTTGAGAAGACACCGTTGATAATATTCCTTGAAAGGTTTTCTGGGAAACTGAGGTCTCCTGCATATTCGGGGCCAGGATGTGGCCTTTACGTGATCGCTCCGACTGTCTTCTGAAATTTTAAGAAAATTAGTCTTATACTCGGATTAAGGCAGCAGAGATCAATGGAAGGCTTTCGATTTCTAATATCACGGGTCTAGGATTTTTTGGGACATGTCCGTTACACTTACTCGTCTTTGCAATGGCATCGAACATGATTCCATTTAGAACATTTCTTACGATCTCCGATGAGCTTAGTATTCTCCTGATCTTTATCGATGATGCTTTCTTGGGATGGGCTCTCTTTTAATCTTGTTGCTGAACTCCCTCTATCCACTGCTCGAGAATATTTGGAATAACAGGATTCCGCCTCAACTTGCACCTAGGAGATACAATTGTCACATTGGCTATGTACACCATATAAAAAAAAAATATATTACCCCCGTAGAAGACAAAGTTTCGATAAGTTGCAATTTTCAATGTCAGAGAAAATTAGTTAAAAAAAAAAAAGGCCATTTAACCGCATATTGTATGGTGCATGTTTTTCCTCTCAAAGGAAGGTAAACGTGTTTTTGATAATGCAAAGTTATGTAGCTCTGATAAACACAGCTACGAGGCGGAATTTTGTTTAATATCGATTAGGTAGCTCTCACCATGTGACTCGTGGAGGTGTCCCTGCTTTTACTGAGCAAGCTTTTACAAATGGATTCTGCCTGTTTCGGCTCCACATCCATCTCCACCAACGTCATCAGAACGTCGCGTTCCGTGACCAACAATTCGGGATTGGCATCAACCAGGATAACATTCTTGCTGCCGGTAGATCTGCGGCTGGCATATTCGTCGAGCCTCAAGTAGCTCTGCAATTTCTCCATCACCTTGTTGTCGTCTAAGACTTTTGGAGGGGTCGGTGGCTTGGCTGGTAAATTGGAAAAACTGTACATCGATTCGTACTCCTCTTCGTCATCGGACTCGTCCGGAATATTAAGGGCAATCTTCAAACGGTGTATCTCGTACATCATCCTACCCTAACGCAGAGAAACCAATTTGTTATAAGTCCTGACCGTTCCAATTAAGCGAAACCATTGCGAAGTAACAATCTGTGCGTTGGAAGTGAAACTTCTAAGTTAAACCTTGTTCAAGATCCCTGTGTTCTTGTTGAGGTGCTTCCTGAACACGTTTTGCAACTCCTTGTCGGTGTAGAGAGCATTGTGCATGATCTCCTGGGTGATGTCGTAAACGAATTTGGTGTATCTCGCCTCCTCTTCGCTTTCGGATGCACTTTTACGTAAAATCGAGCTTTTGGGCTCTTTGAAACCGTAACCATCGGCACTCCTAGCTGGACTCGTATTTCCCACGCTGGAGAATCCTCCACAAGATGCTCCAGGCGATGATTCGAAACTGGACGCGTATTCGCAGGATGCACCTTCCTGTTCGTACTTCCATTTCCTAAATCCAATCTGCACGCGTTATATCCTAGCACTAGGTGAATTATTTATATCTCGTCGTTAATGTCTGAATGTTCATCTAAGACAATTAAGCGAGGTGGTGGCGTATAAAAATGATAACAGAATTCAGTCACCTCGGTGAAGCTTTGCAGCATCTCGGGGGATTCGTATTCGGTCTCGAGAATTTTATCCCTTTCCCATTTTCGTCATTGAATTTCCCTCGCTGAGGTGAGGGCGAGGTGGATTTCTTTTGCGTGGAACAGTCCTTGGGAGTCTTTCTTCCCGTGCAACTTCTATCGGATTGAATTCTCGATCTTGACCGATCCATGCTTCTTAAATTGCAGACTGATCGACAGCATTCGTTATTTCTGTTCCCTGCGTGCGGGTGCTTGTAGTCCCAACTCATTTTTAGAATATCCTAATTTAGCGAAAAGTATGCATAACTTATCTCTTTGAAGAAAATAATGTTTTTCATTTTTCTAAGAACCACCGTGAGAAATCATTTCGGGGACCTTTAGATTGTAGGTCAATCGGTGGGATTTAGAGAATATGAAAGGAATTACAGTGCACTGGCCGAGTCACTTACAATCGGGTGATGCTCGGTGTCATACGCAAGTCTATCGATGATGTCGTTTGACAGTTCAAACTCAGAGGATCTAGACTTACAACTGACCCTCTGTTGGCTTCGACTTCGTTGACGTTCGCTACGAGGTCGTCTCGTATCGACCACTCGTTTCGCCAACAAAACTCGGCGTAAATGAGCACACATGGAATTATACGCCGTTAATTGCTCGAAGTAGTTTTGCCCAGTCAAGTTGTACACTGCTTAACCGAAATTGTCTCTCTGTTATTTTACGTTTTTATTACATTTATGAATATATTGAAATACTGCCATATCACCTGAGCTAGTGATAATGCATCACAGGTAATCTTGATCTCGACACACATTTGTACTCACCTGAACTTTTGAGGTTGGAAGGTTTATTGACGCATTTTGTCATCGCTATATGTCCTGCTTGCCCTGTGTAATATTAACCGATGAGTCCCAATTTCAGTGAAGTATTTGGTGGTTGGATGTATCGTCAATTGATTTATTAGTAATTTTTAAATGACTGGGTATAGATGAATCGTAATTAGACTCGTTTCTACCCGAGGCCCAGTCATATCGAGCAAATACCTGGCCTTTCGTTTGGCGTCCCGTTGCCTAGCAACGAGACACGTGGTCGGGCTACTGCATATACACAGGGTGCCCCAGATCGCACAAGAATCCTTAAAAATGGTGGAAACTATTGAATTGTTAACGATTAAAGTTGGCCTCCTAATAAATGCAAATAATTCCACCCTACCAAAATTAATTTGAAACTTCAATAAATAAAATTTGCATTAGCATACTTTGCGAAACCTTCAAATGTGCCTCGTCGCTATACCG
Source organism: Orussus abietinus (assembly GCF_000612105.2). Lineage (NCBI taxonomy): Eukaryota > Metazoa > Arthropoda > Insecta > Hymenoptera > Orussidae > Orussus > Orussus abietinus. The sequence goes on from NW_019395988.1 coordinate 1,318,751, forward strand.
TGCTGTAAAATATGGGACAATTTCAGGAACAGCGATTGACAAAGGAAAGACGTATCACTTAAACATGTATTATTATTATTGGAGCGATAGTAAAAGGTTAGTGAAATAAATAAATTACATCGCTAGTTTACACTACGCGCGTTCGACCTGTACGTTTTCATTCGTCCGTTACTACAATTCTTGCTCTGTCCTGCATTCGTGCCATTGGTTCTAACGATCGTGGTTCCCCAGGAAGATCGTTACAATGTTCGGAATGTAAAATAGAGCACGTAACGAGTACATACTTGAAGAACGTACGGACAAGTTCCGCTTCTACCACATGGTCTCAAGTTTCGATTAACACACGACGACTGATCGCACTTGCGATCCGATTTCCCGACTACATGAGATTGAAGCACGTCCAAGAACTACGTGAGGTGGAAGGGACCGACTAGTCCAAATCCATGATTTCCTGAGTGAATACCCCTCGATTTTGTATCCATAAAGGCCAATCGCGAGCACCGAAGAAACCTGACGAGCGATCCAATATGTACACGTATGTACATACATACACCTCCACGTAAGTGCTTAATTCTCGGAGACATCGATATGACTGGAATCGTCTCCTAGACGATGGTTTTTTTTCCCCCAGGTAATGCTTCAGGCAGTGTTTAGTGGAACGCAATTGTCATTCCGAAGAGTGGACTGTACCGAGGACGAGCAAGTCCGGGCGATCGATCGAGAATTGATATCGACGACATTAACGTGTCGGGTGTAGGGATAGTCGATGAAATTATGTTTTAATTGGTGCGTCAAAGGTGTCTTCCCGTCCTTTCACAATGATGTCCTTCTCCTTGTCGTCCTTTTCCAGGCCGGATATCACATAGACGGGCTGTTGATTAAATGCCAGAAACCGCTGGTCCATCGGCAACGTCTTGTCCGAGTCCTTCGTTTTGATCTGCGGAAATTCGATAGAATGACCCTTTCATATCGCCTTAATACTTGCTAATTTCACGTTGCAACTTTTTCTCGGCTTGTCAAAAAATTCGGTTACAGAGGATTAAATGAAAATTCATACCTAGTTAGGTGTACTCACTTTCTTCCGATAAATCAGCAGCAGAATCATAAGACTGCAGATGAGAAACGCACTGGCCGAGGCGAGGACCATTGTCGTGGTTTGATAGAGAGGGGATTCCAATTCCGTCAGGATCTCCCTATGCTCGAGAGCCACCATTCTACTTTGCGTAGGACCCGAAGAGGCATGTCTGAACGTAGAAGTGGTGGCATCTGCCACGGAGCCAAGAAGAGTCAGCTTCTGTAACATCGTTAGTTCCTCTAGATGGAAAGCCACGTCGACTTTGTTGGGGCCAACAACGTCGAAGCTAAGAGTTGCGGAATCTTGGACGATGTCCACGGAGATGTCACCCCTGATGCTAGCACCGATATTTTTCAGCAGACCCTTCATTTGCTCGGAGAAACGCTTCTCGTCCCTGGCCAAAAAGTGACCAGGAAGACGAAGAGTAACCTCGACCGCCTCTATCGGTGTCACGGCTGAAAAATAACAGAAGGTATTCGGTAATTCTTACCTCATTGAAAGAACATTTTTCTCAAGACTAGGGGGTTGCAATCCCGCAAATGTAAAAATTACTTGAAAACCCCCGAAGATCTCAAATTTGTACTCGTAGTTTATCATCTTTAAGGACACTTACGACACGTCCTGGAGCCCTTGAAGAAGAGTTCCGATCCTAGCAGCTGGTTCCCAGCCTCGTCGACGCACCAGCAAGCATCCCCGGCACACTGGGTGGGCTCAAATCTGCCCTGAGCATCGCAAATAGCGGGACCGTGTCCTCGTTCCTTCATGGCTTGGCACCTGGTGGCCAGAACCTTGGTAACATCCGCCTCCTGTGAATCCATGCCCAAGAAAGCAGACTCCATATAAGCCTTGATCTGCGGATCAACGTCGACGGGTCCCCTGCCTCGCCTCGCTTGTCTGAAGTTACACTTGGGCTCAGGACCACGGGTTAGAGATCCCTTGACGGGTTCCCCTTTCCTGTCGACGCACCAGCACACCCCGACGTGTTCCAGGCACTGTACAGGCTCCCAGGTGCCCGTCTCGGGGTTACACCTGGGTAGGAAAGTGGGCTGCTTCAACCTCTGCGAGGTCTTCAGGTTCCTCTCCCTTAATCTCTCGCACTGCGACAGAACCGGGCAAATCGTGTCGCAGACGAGCCTGCTGGAGAAGTCATTGTGCCCCAGGGTGCACTCCTTTTTCCTCCTGCACTCGTTGCGCTCGGGGTCGAAGAACCACCTCTCCGTCTGGTTGAAATTCTGGCCGAATCCACAGGACGTCCTCCGGGGTACCTCGAAGCAAACATCCCGGGGTTTCGGACAACACACGGCGTATTCGTCCAACGGCGAGAGCTCGCACTTGTGGGTGGAGGGACACTGGGTACCGTGGGGTCCGCACGTGGCCGGCGACCCATCCTGACCCAGCAGGGGAGATCCGTTGGGGCAAGGGTTGTCCTTCTTGGGCAAGCAGACGGGCACGGGAGGACAAGGAGGGACGCTGCACGCGACCTCCACCATCCTGCAAGCCTCGTTCTCGCCCCTGCAGGTGACGGTCTTACAGGGGTCCCTGCAGGAGCAGGTTGGACACCCCGTCGCCGGGTTCGGCTCGTACCCCTCAGGGCAGTTGAGGTCGCACGCGATCTCGGGGCAGTGTAAGGGGGTGCTGCACTTGGGGACGATGCCTTCGACCACCCTGGTGCCGGCCAGCTCGCGGCCCTCCCGGTCGACGCACCAGCACATCCCTGCGTGGCACTGGACGGACTCGAAGGCTCCGCTGGAGTCACAGCGTGGGATGTAAAGACGCCTTGCTGGTTCCCCGGACTCCCTAGCTACGTGCTCGGCCAGGGCTCTTGCGTGCTGACACGCGGTCGCCACCACGGGGGACACGCACTGCGTGCCGCACCCTGTTGAGCAGCACTTCTCCTTGGAGGGACACTCCTGGTCGCTGCCGCACTGCAACTCGCAGCTGGACGAACTGGGCACCAAGTAGGGACACTGTCCCGGCTTCGAGATCAAACACGCCGGCACGGGAGGACAGTACTGTCCGGGTCCACAGTTGACGTCCACCATGGTGCAGGCCTCGTGCACCTTGCAGGTCACTTCCTTGCAGGGGTCCCTGCACTTGCACCGCGGGCAACCCGCTGCGTTCAGCTCGTAACCGTACGGACAGGGCAGGTCGCATCTGAACGGCTCGCAGGCGTTCAGGAGCTCGGCTATTCGCTTGCAGTCGCTGCCCCCCCGAGACACCTTGGACTTCAGGGGGACTCCTTGGGTGTTCACGCAGGTGCAGTTACCTCTGTCACACTGGAGAGGCTTGTACGAGCCGTCTTCCTCGCACTCGGGGGCTGGAATCGCCAATGCCATCCCTTCTCGGGTACCTTCCATCCGCTCGTTGAAGTCTCTGAGATACTGGCACACTGTGGGATCGAAAGGTTCCTATGATAACGCCTTCCTTGAGTCGCGAGTCCCGATTACGAAGCAGTTTAACGATTCTCCACGCCATGTTGAGAAAATAAGAAAAAGCCAAGGCAAGTATAAACCCTTCTTTTGTTATCAACGTGGTGATGCTCGCTCAGTTTCAAGGGTTTATATTTGCCAAGAAATGTTTTCCCGAAATTTGGGGCAAACCATCTTCGACTTACTGGTGGGTGGTTTTACAGGGTAGACTGTGATCGCGCAACAGACCGACTGGTTGGCCTCGGGCACCGCCGTGCACCTGTGGCCTTGGGGACAGGTTTTGTTCGCTGAACAGGTGACGGCACTTCCGTCCTCGTCGCTCAAAGGCGCTCCGGTTACGCAAGGGCTCTCGTAGGTCCTCTTCGGCCTGCAATCTGGCCTCGTCGGACACAGGAAGTCCGGGCAGCCCTCTTCGCGTACCAAAACGCACTCCTCCCCGATGGAACAGGGGTACCTAGGAACGACAGTAATTAATAAAGGGATCGGTAATTATTACCGATTAACCCTTTCACTACAACGGGTCGTCTAACAGTCGCTTGCCGCGAATCTACATTCGGATACTGTGGGCAATTAATCACCATAATTACAGTGACGGTGATGTGCTAGCTCTAGATGTGTACACCTTGGGCACGGCGTTCGGTCGTAGCGCTATTGCGGACTGTCGTAACGAAAGGGTTAATGGTCGATCGTAAGGTTCTCGGTTACCTACCCATCGCACGGGCTGTCGCACTCGCAGGTGGGGCAGCCCGAAGGATCCGTCTTGAAACCGTACTGGCAAACCTGCGCGCACTGTTGCGGAGTACAGGAGGCGGGAAGAGACCGGGCCTTTACCACAGGTCCGCACTCCACGTCTTTGGACGGCCCCATCGATCCGGAGATTTTCCGCCCTTCCGGGTCCACGCACCAGCAGACCAGACCGTTCCTCGAGCATTGCCTCGGATCGTAGGACCCATCTGAAGATACCGGGAACGAGTGAATTCCCATCTTCCCACTTCTCTCGGATGATTCTTACTAAACTATGGGGCACTTCTCTTCCGATGGTTCTCACCTTCTCCGCACTGGGGAACGTAGCCGCGACCTTGCCTCTCCGAGATGCTCAGCAGCTCCGCCATCATCCTGTTCCTGTTGCAGGCGCTCAAGCCCTGAGGAATTGCACAGACTCCACCTCCGCATCTCTCACTGTGGCAGCACTTTTGCGGAGCCGGGCACTCCAAGTCGTGTCTGCAGGACGAGCCGCATAGGAGAGGTTCCTCGGCCGGACAAGTTCCCGGCCTCTTCAGGGCCACGCTGGATGGACAACAGACCCCGTACTCTTGACCCGGCTCAACGAGGCACCTGTACAAGGGTGGGCACGTCGGTTTCCCGGGGGTGTTGCCGCAGAGGAAGGGCCTGGGCGAGTCCGTGATCTGCAGGGGCTCCCCTGCTGGACAGATCGTGGCCAGGGACTTCGCCTTTCGACAGCTCGGGATCGGCGGACAGGGTGGACGAGCGCAGGGGACGTCGGCCAGTTCGCAGGACTGTGTCGTCCCGGGGCAGGTTATTCCTCGACAAGGATCCTTGCACTCGCAGCGAAGACACCCGGAGTCGGGATCGATCTGCAAATCCACGTATGAGTACACCGGGTGAAAAATTGTCCTCTCTAGGCTAGACGTTCACGCGTTCCTTGGAAAGTGATCTCTTTCGTTGGGTATTAATTATTGCGATTGAGATTCCCAGGGGTCTTCCGAACGTTACCTCGAATCCCAGAGGACACAGCATCCTGCAGCTATGGGCCGGGCAAGGTCTCGGGTTGTCGCAGTCCACCAGCTCCTTAGCCATCGCCCTGGTGCCGGGAAGCTCTCCTCCAAAGGAATCCACGCACCAGCAGGACTTGCCCCAGACGTCGCACTGGATCCTTTCGAACTCCCCGGTCTCGTTGTTGCACGTCGGGACGAACTGCGGGGGCCCCTTCGGGCCCAGGGCCCGGGACCTCCTGGTGGCCGCCAAGGCGAGCTGCTCGCATCCCGTCAACTCCCCGACCACGCATCTCAGTCCGCAGGCCGTTCTGCAGCACCTCTCGTTCGGGGTCTGACACTCGAAGTCCGATTTACAATCCGGCGATCTGGCGGGGCAGACATTTTGCTCCTGGTACGACGGACATCGGCCGAGGGCGGTCAAGGATGGCTCTGCAAGGAACCCTAGTAGAAGATCTTCACCTCGCGTAAGCCTTACGAACGCACGCAAGAATTTCAAGGATATCTCATCCCACCTTGATATGAAATTGAAAGAAACGTTCGTAAGCACTGTTGGTGTATAGATCGGCGACCTGATCGCGACTCCTCCGGAGAGGACAATCATTCGGTGGAAGGTTCGGCGGTCTCAAAGAGGCGGAGTAAGTGTAGCGCAAGGAAATAATAAAAATGGCCAGAGTCCACCTAACGGTCCCTCGCATCCTACTGCCACACTTACGGCACTTGTCTAACGCACCCGAGAAGTGTGGCTCGGCAGCTCTCAGAGAGAGCGAAGGAGACAGGCTTCCCTCGGAAGGATCGCCTGGAAAAGGAGCAAAATCGGGCGCAAGACCGTGAAACGAGGATTCTCTTCCGGGCGAGCGAGCACGCGACGTTTCGTCCCTCCTACGAGGATGATCGCCTCCGTCCTTGGGAGAGTATCCTTCCCCGAGTTTTTCCCAGCTTTTATCAACCGTCGTTACAGTCTTGTACACCTCACACCCTGAGGAGGAATATGCCGCGTCGAGGCTGCTTTCTAACGAAAGTGGCATTGCCAATGACTTTTCTCTCCTGGACAATGACGGATCCCGGGAAATAAATGGTCATCGGCGTATGGAACCATCAGTAACGATGCGTAATGCCAAAGGGTTAGAGGAGAGTGCGTCCATCGCGGTGGGGTAAGTACTCCAGGGAGTACGAACGATTCCACTTGCACCTCCTCGGGAAAAGTGTCGGAAAAGAAGTCATCATCCCGCGGAATGAGTTCGCGGTAACTCTCATTACCGTAAATCATCCTACTCGTCCGCTTTTCCCGGACGTAGACCGGGATTACGGTAAGCACTAAATACGTGCTAACTCCAAAACGCCGTAAATCACGCGCAGCCGTGATACGTACGCGTTCACTCGCTCCGGCACGACATCGTTGCGTGTACATAATGCATACAAACTAACTATCCCCGGGTATGAAATTACCATCCGCTCATAATGCATATGAACTAAGTTCCAGGGGTACGAGTTTGGCGCCTGCCGATCCACCGCGATTGTCCTCTCGCTTTTCCCTGTTTACTTTCCTTCCTCCACGAGTGTCACATCGGACGGAAGCGGCACGCGGAATGAGAAATTTCGGCAACGGCTAGGTACCTTTTGTCACGTCTAAACGTTCATTGAGAGGGTCACTGGCATCCATTATCGGCGAGCTCGCCTCCGGAAATATTGTAACACCGTTGAGAAAAAGCTATGCTACAAAGGCCAGGAGGAATTTCGGTAGGAGAGGTTGTCGAATGAGTCCGCAGGGTGCATCGCAAAAGCGGTCGCTGGGCCACTTTGGAGGCGCGCCACGTCCGCATCGGGCGTCGGTTTTTCGTTTTTCCTCCCGGGTTTTATACCCCGACCGAATCGTCGGGATGTCCCATTGTTTGGTAATAGGAGGGCCAGGGCATCGCTCGGGCATTAATAATTCCAGCCTGATTAGGGGACACGGAATGGAAAACGAAACTTACCGGCGTTGCTCGTCGACGTCCAGGAGAGGAGGAGGAGACAGCTCGATGTCACCCACACAACGGCGCAGGCAAGCCCCCCGTTGCAGCAATCACGGCGCATCCTCAGTACATCCAGCGATGTTGAATCGTCCTTTACGTCTGAAAACATTAATTCCCCTTTACCGCCGTGTCCCTTTCGGGTTTGCATTAAACGCGAGGTGGGACATTTCCACCGGTGGGAAAATATTCCAAGCGTCTACTCGCCGCGTCCGACGATACTTTATCACTCGGCTTGGGATAGGACTCAGCTCCGGATATCTTTTCGAGATACAGCGCGGTATTTCGCATTTTAAACTTGGCGCAAACCAAATTCACGTTGTAAAATTTCAAACGATTCGGCAGACCCAGTTCGGTGGAAAGTTTAACGAGCGGTTGACTTCGTCGGATGCCACTTCGGCATCCCTTTAAGTTCCGTGTATAAAAATCGTTCGTGCACGCATTTGCACGGTTAAAAGGCAGCTTCAGGAAATACATTGGACAGGGTGACAATTCGATGCTGGCCGGGTCGAAAATTTCCGAGGGGGAATCTCTCAGCCCCCGTTTGTCGAATTTTCCAACTCCGGTTGCGCAGGCCGAAGGTGGAAATTTAATTCGGCCGGAAGTCAGGCTAACAATGCCACCTACCTCTATCGCCGCCGGTTATGGCGTAGGAATATTCTAATGCACCTTTGGAACATTATTCATGGACCCGAGGCTTCGGCTCCGCTCTTTCCGAGGTTCCCGAGTCGTCTCCAAGGAGTCACCTTTATGCCGGACTCGTTATCGACCACTTAGGGAACTTCCTCCCCTACCTCCAGTCCTTCCATTTTTCCCGCTTTCCTTCCTTCGTCGATCTTCCGGAATACATTATTTTTCAAAGGGTCCACTCGGATTTTCCCCCGAAAAAACTGGGACGATCCACGTGGACATTGTTCAGTCCTCCGAGCGACTCAGAGACGTAAGCTCCAAAAAGCCCGGTTACAAGCGGTCTATTCCAGGTGCCATAAATCACGGCAGTATTATCACGTAGCACCTTCCAGAATTTTTACCTACAACGTTCTCTATCAGATTATTCATATTATTCATGAATCCCTCTCCGGCGTGCACCTTCGGTCGCCCTATCCTCTTAGGGGACGAGGAGCTCATCTCGTCCAATGAATCTCCGCCATATTGGAAAAGTAAAAAGTCTCCGATAAATTGCAGAGCCGGCCTTTCAATTTGTAATCTATTAAGGCCCTGGAGGAATCGGCGTTCCTACCCCGCGCTCGTTATCGCCCGTTTAGGAGATGTCCTTTTTTAAGCGGCGGTAAAAAACCGCCCCTCGCGAGTCCATCTCGCGTCGTTAATACGAACCTTTCGGACGTCGTTTCGTCGAATCGGCTTCGGTCCCCGACACTTGGCCGAGCCGTAAAAGGCCACCTCTAAAAGTGCGTAGCCAGTCCCCTCGGCTGGCGAAATGGCTCCAAGATAATTCTTAACGAGCCGGGATACCGGAGCATCCTTCGCGCAGAGTATCCCACTCGTATCGCTCCCCAAGATGGCGAGACCGCCTCCCGTCCCTTATATTACGCTCCCGTAGTATTAACCCCGCCGAAATCATTTCTCTCGTGTCCGCCCTTCCCCGAGAAGTGCACCGACCTTCCCTGGATTTTTTACTCCGCAATTTAGAAGTGGAAGTTGGACCTGATTAATGCGCCTCGCAGGCATCCTTACGTGCGGATCCCGGGCAGAGCTCCGGGAGGAAATAACGAGGGATGATTTTCAGATGGATCGTGAGACCTCGAGAAAACCCATCCCGGTATTTATACAAATTTCTAAATGAGGCACCCAAGAATAAAAAAGGAAATATCCACTTCGAGCTTATGGAAGTGGATATCTCGTGTCTTATTCCAATCGACTGATTTGAGCGGGGGTTACATTTTACCTTAACATCACTTTATACCATGTTTCTCGATAATCGACTAATCGATCGTTTCCAAATTTCATGGAAAATCCGGAGTCGATCGAGCGCTCGGAGGGAGAGGTTTTTATACAAGAAAGCAGGTGGAAAGCAACGCCGATTTCTCGGCTCGAGGGGGAAATTTTCTCCTTCGCTTCGGCGAAACATGTGCCCATGCCGAAACCGACGGTCGCGATCTCGGGAGTTTCGAGACGCCGCCGGAAGTGGGCCACTTCGTCGGCCGAGTTCCTTCCGGGTCGGCGAAGTGGGCCCTCTCTTGTCACCGAGCTGGGGACTTTCTATCGTGCACGCACGGATCCTCTACCGACGTCATCGTCGCAGCTTTCTTCGAAAAGATGCCGATTTTGGACGCGGACAAAACTCGACCCGAAAGCGACTCTTCCACCTCCGCAGGCCCAGAAACGGCGAACTCTTCCTCGATTCCGCGGAATATCTTGGGAATTTATTAGGACTAAATTGTATATACCCTGAGAGAAGAAAAAGTTGTCGGACACTTCATTTGGTATAAAAAAGAATACACGAGAATTTGTTGCCTTTAGGTTCCCTCTCGCCTCCAAGTTTTTAAGCTCAAAGCAAACGCGTCCACCCAGAGAGTTCAATCTCAAACGAACTGCCGCGACGCCGAAGAGCGTCGTTTCCCCCTTTTTCAATCCCACCCCTAGGTGCGCCTTTTTCTGAATATCATATCACGGATCCGGTAATTCAGTTAATGCTCCCTGAAGCAATGGTCGGGACAGGATGCTAATTAATTTAATTAAGAATTAAAGGTACATCCACGGTTGGAAAGTCTGCAGCTGCGAAAAGTGGTGCAGCGACTTTAAACCTATCGCGATGCTTCAGGGTACCCTGGAAATGGTCTCGGTGGATCTTCAGGAAAATGTAACGCCGGGGAAGTATCTCTTAAGGGTATGTGAAAGTGGCGTCAAAGAGGTCTCCTTAGCGAAATTTAGAAATCCTACATAGTTTAATTCTTTCTTGTAAAAAGGAAGGATCGATACAGGTATTCTATTTCCAAGTACATCCATTACGGGTGTCCTTACGAGCCCGGTGACCCTTCATAAAATCCTCGCGGCGAAAATGGGACCCTACATTCGATATAGGGAAACCGTAAAAGGGGAAATGAAACAATAAGAAAATAAAAACAGGGACCCGTAGAGATTCGACGTAAAATGAAAATTTCATTGCCCAGGGTAGCAGTATCTCCCGCGATTTGAAAGGTCCAGGGGAGACGCGCAGCATCCCTGATCGGAATATGAACATTTTATGTACGGTCGCGATCTCTCTCTCTCGCGGCGAAGAATTTTCTCTGGGAAAGGTCAGGAGCGAGGCGAGGATCGGGCGGAATTCTCTTGGCTCGTAAAGCTGGTTTCCCCTGCGGAATTCGTCGGTTCAACGGCACGAATCCACCGATCGGTTCGAATCGGCGAACATCCGGCGAATCGTATTTCCTCGTTGCGGGTTTAACGACGCGTTACGAGTTACGAGTAATCGCCGGCGATTCAGCCGGGACATTTCTTTCCGCCGGGCGGACCGCCGACTCTAAAGCCACTTTATACCTCGACCGTGAACTTCCGCGAGATGAAAAGCCGCAACTTCTCGCGCGGATTACCCCCCGCGATTATTAATTAAGTCACTTCTCCGGGCGACGCGGCTCGATCCGCTCGATTCGAAATCGGCTTAACAATTCCCGGAGAAGTTCCGCGCGGGATTTCTACCTTCTAAAACGATTATGTCCGTCAATTGAAGACGAATATCCTAGTTAAGCCAATTCTATAAGACGATTGCAGAAGAACGCTGTGGATATTCTGCAAGCGGTTTAAAAAGTGGATTTCAAGATATTAACACATTTCGCCCGGAACGAAATTTCGGATTTCTTCCCCAGATTAACGGCGTTAAAAGTTTCACTGCGGGGAGGAAGACGTACGGAGTTAATATGCATTTTTATTTTTTAGTCCTGGCGGTTCAAGTCACTTTTTAAAGTCTATACTCACGAGCCCACCGAGTGCGTTAACGACGGTTCAAGTGCATCGACGCTTTGTCACTCGACACGTATTTATTTTCTCTCTTCCCCTGTCCCTCCCGCCGTTGCGGCTCTTTCTCCTGGTATTTTCTCTCGACGTGTATGCGCACCTGCGATCGAATCGCGACACACTCACCGTACATTCTTTCCTCGCAACGCGGAGGGACTCCCTCTCTATTGTCCATTCCACTGTTAAAGTCGCCGTTATGTCTTGCGGTACGTTTCATAAGCCTTAAAACGGCCGAGTAAGCCCGGGTTTTACGGCGTAACCGCAACTTTTAGATCGCCCTTTAAGGGCGACTACAAAAGCTCGAGGGGCTCTTGACCGGCCACAGCTCGAACTTTCGACAAGAACAAAGCTCCCTGTGTCGATGAACATCGCGTGGAGAAGAAATTCTAAATCCCTAGGATATCTCCCAAATCACGAGGTTCGAATCTCCAAAAGTTTATTCATTTAAATATCGGGTAAGAAAGTTTCAAAGTGGACCGGTCAACGGATCGGCCATTCGGCTCGAATAAAGCTCCCTATATCGAGGGCTTTTCGATGAGCGTGAAAAAGTAATTTCAACCGCCGAGCCATCGATATCTCTGAGGTTAAATTCGTTTCCCGTAAAATTGATTAACCTATGTATTGATTTAATAACTTTTAAGTAGGTAAAAGTCGCTCTAAATTTCCGAGATCCTTAAATTCCCTTCCTGCCAATCTTATTAATTTGTTTATCTGTTAAAGAACTTTCAACCGGAGACTATTTTCAGTTCCGCGGCGAGACTTTCGAAGCTCGTGAATTAGGAATTTCTGCACGCTTGACGTCTCCTTTTCTCGTTTGTTTTAATGTTTTTCTACGTTCGCTAAGTAAGGACCTCTCTCAAGCCAGAGGAGGAAAGTGGAAAATGTTGTTAGCGTTGGAAGCTCTCCCTTAAGTGGACCCGGTATCTTCCGTGTCGGTTTCATTTATTGAAGTCCCCTGCACTTAAGTAGGGTAAGACGTGCCTTTGTTCGGATCTCCTCGCAATGACTAGATTCCACGGACAAGTATAAATCAATTAGAGGAGTTAAACGTAATCCGACAACTGAGAATGTCCTCTCTCGCGTCATACCCTCTTCTTCGAGTCGCAGCAAAAGTACGGAGTAACTCTCCCAACCAAAACGTACCTATTATATCCTTCCCACCAAAAGTCCAAACCAAACTTCCTCCCATTGACATTAAAATGGGGAACGGGTTAAAAAACACTGACCTAACACATTTCTGATAAACCCGAGGAAATAAGTCCAGGAACATTGAGGGTGGTATTTTTTGTCTCTTGGTTACCTTGCCGAGGGCAAACCCCATTGCTCAAATCAATTTTAATAAATAACAGGGGAGGCAAAATGCACCAACTGTTGACAGTCGTACGAATGCATATCTCCGCTTCGCTGGAAGGGAAACCTCTTCCATAGCGGAGCAAGGAGCTCTTTACGTCTTTCTTCGATATTTTCAACCCTATGAGAGGCCCTACATTTCCCAGCTGGATGCTTTCATGCAGGAGAATAAAAAGAGATAATAGCGGATACACGGTGATGGGACTTTCAGTGCTCGACGTAGTTGCAACCGCGAGATGGGTTCTCGTTTGCGTTGGAACGTATCGACGCATTGTGCCGCGTCTACGGGGCTCCTTTATCCTAGACCACGGGAACGCGAAATCGGTGTCAGCCACCACCGGAGGCACCGACTGGTTCCGATCTGATTAACTCACTGATATAACATCTCAATTTCCCAGGCCGGAGGCTGCCCGACTGCCACCGTTAAGATGCTAATCCCCGATTGTTGAAGAGGAACCTACAGCTCGGTCGGCTCGTTGACTTGTACTCGCTATCATTAGTCGAGATAACACCGACAATACCGAAGTTCCGAAAAAAGTATTTTATAAAAAAAATGTTGAAAATATCTAGAAAGAAATTTTCATAAAATTGAAATTTCACGTCGGGACTCCTTTGTAGCCTTTATACTCGCATTGTAATGTTTGAAACGCATCGGTACATCCGGAGAAAAGTCTCACGAACGAAACGTCATTGACGCCACTTTCGTATCACTCGACTTGTACTCGCTATCATTAGTCGAGATAACACCGACAATACCGAAGTTCCGAAAAAAGTATTTTATAAAAAAAATGTTGAAAATATCTAGAAAGAAATTTTCATAAAATTGAAATTTCACGTCGGGACTCCTTTGTAGCCTTTATACTCGCATTGTAATGTTTGAAACGCATCGGTACATCCGGAGAAAAGTCTCACGAACGAAACGTCTTTGACGCTACTTTCGTATCACCTTAAGTTTCCATAACGAATGCTTCGACGAGCGTTCCGTAGAGGATACAAGCCACTGAAAAGGCAGCGAATATAAAACCGAACAAGCAGAGAGGAACGACACGCTCGCCAGCCCTGACCCACCTAGAGAGGAACTTCGAGAGTACTTCCCGTCCTTTCTCCACTGTGTGAAACGTTCACGCGGGATTTGAACCTCGGCGACACGCCGCATTCCGCTTGAATACAAAACTAAAACCGCTCAACAAAAATAAAATCGCTCTTTGGTCCTCGATTGCGGAGGAATAGATGCGGAGAGAGAAGGAGTGAGCGAAACAGAGTCGGTATAACACACGAGGGCGTCATCAGGGATGCATGATCCGAAGTCATACATCCCCGAGTTCGATCCGATCGTATCAATGAAGTATATCACGGGGATCTCCCGGGAATCTAGAGACAATATCGAATTCTCTGCGGTCGAGCGAAATGAAATAATAAATCCGAAGCAACGCATCCGGCGATCGAGTTCCCGCGGATCAACGAATCTAAAAGGTAAACGAAGCGGGGGAAATTAAATTGCCGCCTATAGATAAGGTAGTCACATCGCGGCCATGTTATCACATTGAGTGGAGTAATTAGAAAATGGATAGAAAGGCGAGAAAGGGAGTTCGAGATTAATTTTCGGGAAATCGGTTTTCAGAGTGGGTTCACTCGCAATTAAATATCCGAGAATCATTAGCTTTTATCTCGTGTTTCATTCCTATGGATCAATTGACCGGCATCGAATCGGCGTATGCGAGTTTCCTGCATTATTTCCGAATATTTCCCTTAATAATTCACATTTATCGAAATGGAGACCGAAAGCGAATGATCCCGGCCCCGGTGATTTAATTTATTTGATGCGCGCCTCTGTGGAATCGAAACGCGATATTTCATCGCGATGTATATCACGTTGAAATACGTGTTAACAAAAATAAAATCATTCCTAGAGGGGAACAATTTGACGTTCAATTACGACCCGTGCTCTGGTGCGGCTCGTATCACTCCGGTAGAAATTCAATTGACCGATCACGAGTCCCGCGTCCCATCCTTGTTAAATTTTCAATTAAATCCCCCTCGAATTTCGGAGACTAATTTGAATAAGAGCGGAATAATCGGATTCACGCAGAAAATCACCGACATATACCTTGCGGGAGCCAATTAAGCCTCTCTCGTCCCCAGACGGGTCGGATTCCCGTCAAAAGTCAGCCAAATTTGAAATCACTTCCACATTCCTGCTTCGCAATTGCTTCTCTCCATTTTACCTAAACTTTCCCTCTGTCGCACTTCCAACCAAGTCACGAATTTATTCCAGCAACGGACGCGCAACTAATTTAAAATTACAATAAAAGAAAGAGTAACTTAAAAACTGTAATCTCGCCGCACGTTTATAAATGATAAAAAAAAACGTCTCATTGAGATTTTCACGAAATATTACAGGAACACCTCCAAATGAAAACTACAAGACATCTAGAAAAAAAATCAGTCGCTTGAGATATTCAGAGAGGACTACAAAGGGAAAGTATCTAGAAAATATTCCATGCTACTGGGGGGGAAATCCCCCAGAAAGTGCGCCCGAAGATATGAATTTTTCTCCCAGGGAAATCCGGGTGGCCTGAATTTCAATAAGTCTGGAATGTATCCGGCTGACCCAAATTCGTCTTGCTTCTCTCGAGTGCGAGTATTACACATCAGAGATTCAGACTACTCACCCGAATTAAAATAATCGCCGCAGAGGTGGCCAGAGAGCGCGAAACTTTTCACGTCTCTCTGGGATTCCTTCGCAAAGTCGATTTCCCTCCGAGCCTTCCGCGCGGTACAGAAATTTCCGTGGATCGCCAATTGATAGGATCGACGCACGGGATCGAATGTTAAAGTCCTCGAGGAGAGCAGAGGGTTCTCGGATGCTCAGTTCGCGTCGAATGCCGGCCGTGTACTGTCCCGGCTCGATGCTTCGGCAGAGCGGTCTCATATGTTGACCCCCTTCTATAATTCTCCTGACTCCCGGACTCGTGCCCGAAGCACTTCTAACCTGCACAAATATTTCATTAAAAATACACGAAGCGTGTTACCAATAAGAACCCTAAGGCGATATGAAAGGATCATTAAATATATATATATATACATAAAGCGTTAAAATATTTTTCAAGCATTTCTACTGGACTTCTGCTGCACCGAATCACTTGAAACTTCGGCAGATGATTATGAACACCCTAAGTAAGAACGCGATGCGCGTGAAATCATCTAATTTTTCAAGGATCGTTTTTCTTTTTTTATTTAGCCTAGACTAGACCCAAGATCACGTTTCTTTTTGTTAAAATTGAAATTTCTAGCATCGCGTTCTGGGTTCACAGTTCCGGATCATTCGCGGTAATCCCGCCAGGGGCGCTGGCGTCGCAGTTCCTCAGCGAAGCCGGGAAGACCTTTGAATCTCGGGGAAAACCTTAAGATTCACGACGAAATTATTCACGAGAGGTGGAGAAACCATGGCTATGGACTTAGGCTTCGTAAATTATGTAATCCCTGCGGGGTATGCGAACAGCGCATGTGATATCCTGATTCCGGTGATGGTTAATGGGCCCTCAATCTCGATTGAAAAAGGTAAGGAAAAAAACAGCAAAATGTACCGCCTGCCTTCTTAGAGCATGAAACCGTAGCAGTTTAGTTTCGAGGGCCCAAGCGCACGCTTTTGCGCATGCGCGATAGTCCGCAACTGCTGGGAAGCGCTAAATTTTAATACGATTTATCTGGACGCGAACGTCGTTCCGAAGTTTCGAGAAAAAGGATTCCAGGATTCCATCGACCCCCGGGGAAGGGCACTGGAGCGCGTCGAGCCGTACCGGGACTCCGGGTCGGGATTGCATCTAGCTCGTTTCCCGGATCGTAGGACGCAGTGACGTAGAAGAGGAGCGGTCGAGCTCGGCGTGTCCGGTCGCCCTCGGGGCGTCTCCGAGAGTCTTCGGATCTTTCCGGAAGGCTTCGGGCGTCTCCGGGCGGAGTGGCGAGTCGAGCCGAGCCGCGCGAGGCCCAGTGACCGACATTCTCCTTTCCGTTCTTCCTGATCCTCAACGGGACGAATCATCCGGGACTTGCGTCAACCTCCGATCGAACACTGGATCCGTATTCTCATCCGAAGTGTCAGCGACCCGCAGAGGAATCGAAGTATAATTACTCCATTGCTATAGAAAAAGAAATGAACGTCTGTATAACTTAAAAAATTAAGCGGAACGTCAGGAGGTTATTAAAATTTTCGCGACTCCGATCGCTGGACCCACGCGAAGGTGTAGCGTATAGGATATAATAGGGAACTTTTTATTAACGATTCGGAGACTTTTGCAACCTGGGCGTTGAAAGTTCCTCCTCCACGTTTGAAATGGTTAAAATGCATTCCAAACCGATCCCGTTGGTCCCGATCCGGTTCCAGTGACCGTCCCCATTCCGACTCATCTTAAACTTCATTCATCCTGGACCGGCGCCATTTGCGTCTAACCATGCTCATGCATCTCGTTATTCATATAAATTCCTCCCCATCGGATCCAAACCGCCGATTCGCGGAACAACTCGGGAGCCCTGCTCGACCCAGGAGTTGCCGATTCCCCGTGACGATCGTCGGCTTTAATCACGAGTCGCCGTCCCGAGGTGCGCGGGTGCAGTCCGGATCGATAAACAATTTTCCCGTGATTTAGTTAGAACGCCGCGCGGGAAACGTAATTACCGTTAATTGCAATTACGGTTGCGCTCCATTCACTGGGTGGCATATTGAAAATTTCACGGCGCCCTGCGCTACGAACGCGGTTACTACGGAAGCTCGACCGAAGCTAAAGGACGCCAGAGGTTACCAAAGGGCACGGCGTGGATGGGAACGATCTGGAGCTATCACGAATCTATGAAGAAAAGGACGTGGGGTGTCCCTACGCAGATGACGCAGGCGTAGCGGCGGATATCCCCGAATTCTTCGCCCAAGCAGTGGAGAAATTTTCGAGACGCCACCACCCTGGGGCGGAGTTCCACTTTTTATTAGAACCATCAGTAGACCGCGTTCCCGATTTGCCGGTTATCCAGACGTTTAACCGGATGCCGGAGAATTCCGTGCCACGACGCAAAGGACTGCCTTCGGAAGAAACTACCTTCCGTTAATATATTTAAGTTAGACTAAGCATTCTGCTCGTGGGAATATCTAGCGGAATTATATCAAAACCAGGCTTTAAGGAACATGTAGAGTGGCGATGTAGATCCGTCTCGGAGCATGCCGGGACGCCGAAGATGCATCATTCGGCTCGTTTCCTCCTTTTCTTTTCGGCCGGGTGTAGGCCGGTAGGACACGGCCGACGTCATCCGGAGGTGGATGCCCCCGGACACGGCGACCGTGTAGAAAGTGCGACCCGGCACACGGAAGAGCACGCACACGCCCGCCGCTCGGTCCTCACTTCGGCGCGAGCGGTCGCGCGTGCCGGATCGTCCGGACCGTCCGGATCATCTCCAACTCCTAGAACCGGGAATTCTAAAGGCGTGGATCCTCTGGACCAGCCGGCGCCGTTCGTCTGTAACTTTGTTACGTGAGAGCAAGCCGATAACCGAATCCAACCAGTCCAACCGAATCCTCGCTGGCCGGCTGCACCGGCTCGGTTTCGTGCCCATGGAAGTGTACTTCCTGCTTCCGCTCCAGATTCCTTTGTTTGATCGACCCTTGCAAATATCCCTTTATCGGATCTCCGTTGGCTGATTTCCGCATGCTGGAAGTTTGCGTTTGCGTATCGCTCGATTCCGAACGAAATTTAAATTTAGGGAGGTTAAGGCTTAATTTAATCATAAATAAATTTAATCAATAATCGAATCACAATCAATTATAGTTGCGACTATCGCAAATTGCAAATGGAGTTGCCGAACTCGCGATCAAAGTGGATCGTGACTCTTGCAACGACGTTGTAGGCCGTATGCAAATTTTCAAGATACAGGGCAATGTGTGCCACTTACGGCCATCGACCGTTGGTTTATACAACCTGGACAATTGACACCTTTATATTGTTATGCTAAAAATAAGCACAGGAAGCTGCGCGATCGTGGGAATTCGACGTAGAAAATAATCGCCAAGAATGGATACAGCCAACTACATTCATAATTTCTTGTAACCTTATTCACTTACCCTCCTCGGCACCAATTTACTTTTCATTGCTTAATCATTGGTTGCTAAATGCACTGCAATTTTTAAACTTAGAAAATATTTATAAGAATTATTTAATCACGGACCTAGAGTACCAAAGCTCTATGAAACTTATTTTTACATTTTCACGGTACAGATGAAATGTGTTAAAAGATGTATTATTCCATGTAATGTTTCAAACGCGTTCACCGTCAGTTCGACTTACTTGGAATGGTATATACGATTAGTTAATTGCGGTCTAAATAAATGTGGTGGAACATTTACGTTATTAACCCAAGATTAACTTAGACGTTAACTTTAACCTACGGTTAGGTAATTAATTTAATCGAGGTTGCTGGAAGCGGGATTAATAAAATGGTTTGAATTTCGCGCGACTATGTGCACGCATTAAGCTGCCATATTGAGTCAACAGCCGTGTTGAATTTAACGCAACATGTGCTGCCCCCTGGTGGTAGCTCGTGAGCAATCTCCCAACTCATCTCTGGCAAAGAATACAGATGTCTCCACCTCTGTATTCTTTGCTTCAGTGTTCCAGATTTTTCGATAGAGGGTCAAAAGGGTTTCCCAGAAAATTTGTTGCTATTCGCAAGCGATTTAAATTAACGAAGGTATGTAAACACTTGTATCGTTAATATTATTTTTCACGCATTTTTCTCCAATTGCTACCTTAACTGTTCCTTGTTTTTTAAATATTGTTCTTCCGATTTTAGGCAAGATGAAGGCATTCTGTCCGCTGCGGTTACTCATGAGAAACATAAACAAACCAAAATGCAATTTCCATACCTCGCGAGCGTTGTTAGAATTCTATGAATCAGATAGGAAAGGTGGTTATCCCCATATTCCCAGCAAAGTTTCGGAAAAGAAAAGTATCATAAAAAACATTATAGAAGGATGCCAACGATTTTGTTATGAAATGAAAGTATTATCTAAAGAGGTAAGGGAAGCATTGCGAGCGGACCCAGTACTTGCCTATAGACATAATGAAGTCGACGTTGAGTGGAGATTTGATGGAGATCCTTCAAGACTCGAAGATTGGATTGTCACATGCGACAGTGAATATGCAGAAGGTTTCTCATCTTGCAGGTAAAACTAGGCCTAGACATAAGCGGTATAAAGGTAAATGAGTGAAACGTCATTTGATTTATGATATTTGCAGTTTGCAATTGTCTCCCAGAGGTACTGGCATATTTTCTGGAATTTTGGATACCAGAGTACCTAAAGATGGAAAGTTATCCCGTGCCGGTTACTGCAACATTACCACAGCACGTAGACAGATATCGTTTCGACGTGACACTCCTCTCGACTGGACGCAGTACTCTCACCTAATATTACGTGTGCGAGGTGATGGGCGAAACTACTTAATAAACTTAGCAACTGCTGGTATGTTTGATATTTTCTGGAACGATGTACATCATTATGTACTTCATACACAAGGAGGCCCTTACTGGCAGTATGTTAAAATACCGTTTTCAAAATTCTACTTAGCAAGTAAAGGAAGAATTCAAGACATTCAGTATAACATACCATTAGACCAAGTCTGGTCCATAGGTTTTTCATTGGCAGATCAAATTTCAGGACCATTTAAATTAGAAATAGATTATATAGGTGTTGAATACGATGCGTTACACAACGAAGAGTTTGCATATGAAACATACAAAGTTGAAAAGTTCATAACTTAAAGGGTCGACTCCAAGTTTCAATTCATTGAGAAGAAATTAGCACATAGATTGCGCTATTTAGGGATACTCTGTAAATAAAGGAAGATTCAAGTACAAACTCTGTATCATTTGTATATATTACATAAAGGTTTTAAAAATATATATATCTTAGCAGCAGTGTGACGCCGCAGGATCAACAAATCTGTACACACATAAATCATGACGGTAGTTTCTTCAGACTTCACAGTGGCGATGAACAAGTATCTCTTAGGGTAATGGTCATGGAGAGATTTTCTTTTTCCTCAGTAACTTATAAGTGTCCTTTGATACTAAATAGCTGAAACCACCAGCCAGAGTTGTTACTGCTGTTAGATAACATAACCCTTCTAAAATGGGATGATTTACAAAATGAAACACAGGAGCAGCCAAAGTACTTGCAATTAATGCTAATTGCACGCCTGTGTTTAACTTGCTGACAAGGGTGGGTGCCAATTGCACGGTTGCATGAGTCGGGTCAAAATACCTTGCCAGTGTTATCTGAAGAAAACGTTCGGTTTTAGTATGATTATTCCTGGTAGGAAAAAATCAAAAGGGAGAGAAAAATAATCTGATGCAATAGAGGTTATACTAACAGGGGGAGGCAATGAACGATATCTGATATACGAAGCTCCAGCAATCAATAGAACGTCTCGAACAAGAATCAGACATGTGAGTGGTATAGGTATAAGTCCTACCCATGCCAAAGATAGAAACAGAGTTCCTACAAGCAACTTGTCAGCAACTGGATCCAGAAAGCTTCCAAGTTTGGATGCCTGCGAAGACCAAGTGCGAGCGATCCATCCATCTGCAAAATCGCTCAGGCCTGCGAATCCAAGCAGCCACAATGCCACCTGTGGTACAATTCAATGATCGTACATGTTTAATGTTGCTAAATGAATTACATCCAAGACATGTTAGAAAACGATGGGACTTTCATTACAAAAAATATGTATAAGTACTATGTAGGCAAATCACCTGATAATCTTGGGAGAGGATGAAATAACTTAGGCAAGGTGTACTTATTATGCGTCCTATGCAAAGAAAATTCGGCACTGTCCAAATGTTTTCTCTTTCGATAATCTCTTCTACTTTTTCTTTGGTTTGCTTGAAATCGCGAATTAATTTTGCCTTAAAAGCTTTCCCCCGGGCAGCACGATCTTGCATATCGATTTTTTTCCTCTGGAAATGATCTCCATCTCCAATGGAGTAAGGCCTTAGTCTTATCAGACTCAGACATCTTTGCAGCAGACGTTTGTTCACAATTTGAAAATGTCTGAATTGTATTAATAGTGAGTAACTCATACTTATTTACTTCTGCAATTGAAGCAACATATCTATATAAGATCCTAAGTAAAAACTTGCATAGTTTTTCCTCCTTCATTGCACTTTAGCATTGCGCTCTTATAAGCGAAAGGTATCTTTTTAAATTGGATTTAAATTTCTAAGCCGCTAAAATGCGCACTTCCAAGTATAAATCAAGAATTAAAACGAGATATGCTTCGAAGACTTACCGTTACTTATTACCTTGATATTATTTACACTTTTACGACAACTTCTGTCATATTCACGTATTGCACTCACTGACAATTTAATACATAATTTAATGCCCTTCGTGGCATTAAAATTGTGTTGAGTTTAATTACGTCCATTTTAATTTATATCCGTCATGCAAACCATGTCGTCAGGTGATTTATAGGTATATTCCCATATATGTGTCCATAACGTACACTTCCGTTACAATCTGTACGTAAAATCATATTTTTATCTAGCATTGAACTCTATACATATATGCCTTGTATCTAATTAGTGTATTTTCAAAGTGCACTTCTCACGTCTTCTTCTTCTCGGTGGAACAGCTTGAAGGAACACTATTGTCAGATACATAAATCAACAATTAACAATTTATAATACAGTTTTTCTCCAATTTATCTACATATCGAAGTCAATAAACTCCATTTCTAACTTCACCGGCTGAACGACATCGGCATTGAAATAATATGCACGTATTACATGCGGCATGAATGAATAAAACCACTGAATTGGTACTCATCAAGAAGTGCAACCTCATTGAGGACTGTAACTTTCGACGCCGTTTTTATTGGAAATTGTAAAACTCGAATAATGTTTCCAGATGAAGTTCATATCTGTGCTGCCCTCTGGTATCGTACATTAGCTTTCTCCGTTTTTTGCTCCCAATTTACGGATAAAATAAATAAGGTACGTGAAGGGTAAAATCAAAGTCTGCCCGTGAGAAATCTCCCAGCTCATCTCTGTTGAACTCTTAACTCAGCTTAATCTTAAGAGCCGCCCATCGTTAAATCTGAGAACATGAGCTCCAAATACGATGGAAATGTGCACTAAGTGCAGAAGTTGAGTTAACCCGACCAAACTTATTTCCTGTTGTACAGAAGTTGACTAGCTTTCAGCAGCCAATCAGAATATTTCATTTTTACGTCTACGACGCCGTGGAGAGGATGAAATTTTGATAAAAATGAGTCTTTCCGGTATAACCTCTGTGAACCTCCGGTATAACCTAACAACATGAGCCTTTTTGTTGTAAATACGTAAGTTGCAGTAATAATTATGTTATTTAGCCAATTTTACAATAAAAATATTTGTTATCAGTCCTCATGATAATTATTTGTCAATGGTAAATTAGGTCGTTGTATGTAAATAATTAAAATGCACGACAGTATTTATTCTTGCATGTGTGATAAATGTTAAATGTTATTATTTAATGGGCATATAACTGTTTGAAATAGGTATCAAGGGGAAGAACAGGTACAATCAGAAACGTCGAATCATCTTTCTACATTATTACAAAAAATTGAAGAGCGTAAAAAACGTAGATCTGGTGCTAAGGAAAATACATTGGATGTTAAAAGCAATGGGCAAGTCGATATTCCGACACCTGCAAAAAAAAGGAGGATAAAAAATGCTTTAAGAAAAAAGAATTCCAATATTACAAATAAAAAAATTGTGCCCACTTCCGATCAATTGATAGCACCGAGTAACGAGAAGGATGTTAGGCCTAAAGATTCACATAAATTTGTAGTTTTGGGTTCTGAATCTCATAAAAAACAGCGAGCAGTTAAAAGGATCCTTCCAGATTGGTTAGCCCATCCTGAAGTTATATCTACCGATTTAAATAGTGGGCCTGATTTGACCGAACTAACAACGATTTTGGATGATAATTTAATTAAAGTTCTCAAAAAGAATGGAATAAAAAAATTATTTCCAGTCCAACATAAGGTGATAACATGGCTTAATAAGAGTAATAAGGAACGAACGATGGGGTGGTGGCCACGCGATGTATGTG
The DNA here is from genome assembly GCF_000612105.2 of Orussus abietinus. Classification (NCBI taxonomy): domain Eukaryota; kingdom Metazoa; phylum Arthropoda; class Insecta; order Hymenoptera; family Orussidae; genus Orussus; species Orussus abietinus. The sequence continues at coordinate 1,342,459 of NW_019395988.1, forward strand.
TCTCTGCACCAACAGGCAGTGGTATGAAAAAATGAAATATATCTTTTCTGGTAAATGCTTCTTATGTCTTTATAAAATAATTAGCAAGGCTAATATTTCTCCTGTTTTAGGTAAGACTTTGGCTTACGTTCTGCCAATTGTTCAAGCCTTGCAAACGAGATTGGTGCAAAAGGTGCGCTGTTTAGTAGTATTACCTGTGAAAGAGTTAGCAACGCAAGTTTACAAGGTGATAAGTAAATACTTAGCGCATACTAATTTAAATGTCACCTTATTATCAGGTGTATTAACCTTCAAACAGGAGCAGAGTAACCTTGTCAGAAAAAGTTTGTATTTATTGTCGTACTAATGATTTTACCTATTGTTTTGAGACAGTAAAAAGTCTAATTACTTGCTTTCATTTTCAGCTGAGAATGGGGAGTATATCAGCCGGGTTGACATAGTTGTTGCAACTCCTGGACACTTAATAGATCATATCGAAAAGACTGTTGGTTTCTCATTGGATGCTTTAAGATTTCTTGTTATCGATGAAGCAGATCGTGCAACGGATTGGCTGCAACATCTGCCGCCTCATTGTTTGCATGCTCCGCCTCTTACTACATCAAATGTCTTCTCCAGGTAGCTATTTTTTTTTCTTTTCAAACTGCCGTAAATCGAGTAATTGCAATGAAAATTATTAATAAAATAATTAATAGAGTGCATTATGTTATACAGTTCGTCGATCCCAACGCAGAAATTACTCTTCAGTGCAACCTTATCTCAAGACCCTGAGAAGATCAGTCGTCTAGGTCTATTCCAGCCTATACTGTTCACATCGGTCATATCCGATAAGGATGAAGACGTAAACTTAGACAAGGAAGTTGGAAACTTCATTGGACGATACACTGTTCCAGACGAGTTAACAGAACGTGTCATTGAATGTTCTGCCACACACAAACCGCTTGTTCTTCTCCATCTACTGAGTAAAAGTGACCCTTCGGAAAGATCATTAGTATTCACTAATTCTGGAAAAATGGCCCATCGTTTGACAATTCTGCTTCGGTCATTCCTGAAAGAAGAGAACATCTCAGTGGGAGAACTATCAGCTAATTTCTCTCCGAAGCAGAGGGAAGCAGTTCTGAAGAGTTTTGCCGATGGGAACATTCAAGTGTACGTATGCATAGTGAACAATTACATTTCATTCTGAGCAAGATACTTATTTGAGAGGACTTTAAATACATCCAACGGAGGGGGTTTAAAATACATTCAACGGGCAGCATTTTCAGAGTCTCCTTTCCTTACACTCTTGTTTAATGTTTCAAATTATTTCCACATTTTTACAGGTTAGTCAGCTCCGATGCCCTGGCTAGGGGTGTGGATATTCCAGGAATTAAGCTGGTAGTTTCCTACGATCTTCCAAAGTACATCGAGGGGTATATTCACAGAGCAGGGAGAACTGGACGAGCGGGAACACCCGGAACAGCAATTTCTGTGCTTACTCCTAATCAAGTAGGGGCATTCAATAAAATGTTAAAAAGTGCGCGCAAAACTACACCTAAATTTGAGAAACTGGAGTTGGAAGCTCTAGCAGAATCCATCGATTACGAGAAGCACTTGGAGATGCTGAAGGACACCTTACAGAAGGAACAATCGGAGTACTTGGAACGAAGAAAAGCGATTAAGAGGAAACGCTAACAGAATTTCTTAACACTAAATGATTGTTGCGAGAAATATTTCTAAGGCTCAATGAACAATTTCTATGACACCGAATTATCATAGTTAAATCCCCTTATCTGTATGGAATGACTCGAGTCATTCATTAGGCGGAGACTATCACGAACTACGTGCGTGTAAAACTCGATCGCACGTTATTCTTTAATTTTCATTAGCGATCATGTACACTAGTTCTATTCCCTACATGGAAAATACTGATAATCTGAGTCCCTAACTAGGGTGGTCTATCAGATAGTTCCTTTCATCAATTAAAGATGCAGTCAATAACGCGTCGTTTATTGACTACATCTTTAATTGATGAAAGAATTACTGAAAATGAGTGCGGATGTCAGGGGAACATTAAACAGGGAGTTATTTCCTGACTGTGAGAGTAAGGTGTACTTCTCGGTTTTGGATGTGCATTTTACAGCAAAACGTTTCACGGTGGGCCGAGCAAAAGCTCGTTCCGACATCCGGGGGCAATGTTACACGAAATATAATGAATGTCCGCCGGGAGCAAGAGAGGCAGTGCCAATTACGGTCTAATTGCAGCGACGGGACATTTAGCCGGAGTTTCGAAGTACATACTCGGAAGGGGGAACATGTACATTTTAGAGAAGAGCCAGTCATTAACTCTTCATTTCGACTTCCGGGCCCAAATTTTAATCCCCTACATGTGATATATAATTTTCAACACATGATTACGAAGGTCTTGAAGCATATAGAATTTAATGTTTAAATAATGTAATAAAGAAAAAAGAATCATTTCTTTTTTTTGCTTGTCCAGGATAAACAAAAAATGTCATAAGTTCAGGACCTCCATAATCACGCGTTAGTTTCAAATTATTCGTTGCACCTGTTTTGGAGAAAAGTTTCATACGTATGTTGACTTTTTGGTACATATGTATAGCCTCATATATATATATATATATATATATATGAGGCTTTCGCAACACCTTAAGAGCGCCTCGCTCCTTTCCCTTTGCTCTTATCCTTTTCTCTTAATTGCGGTTCCTCGAAGTTTCGTTTCAATTGCAGTCGCTTCTCTGAGGGGTACGGGGGGGCAGAATTCCTTCTGAAATTTTAAAGAGGCAACGGCACAACCGGCTGTTAATGCTGCGAACGAAACAACGGGCGAAACAGGAGCCGGCCGGGAAAGAAAAAGTGCAAGAGTGCACCGAACGAGAGGCGAAAAAGAGAACACGGTCACCCACCGTGACACCCTCGTATTTCGTGAATCTTCGCCTCGCATCCGCGATATTCTGACGACCTGGTGACTAACCATGACGTCTATGGGTGTTGAGTTTCTCAGGAAATCGCCGGGCCTCTGCATGCTCCTCTTGCACGTCCGGCCGCGAACATAACCGGATGAACCGAGAGAAGAGAAGCACTTAAAAAAAAATAGTGTCAATCAAACCGAAGAGATATATATCGTGTTAATTCAAAGAATATCAATTATACCGAGCTGAGATTAATATTTCTTCGGTCGAGGGAATTTTTTCTTCTCTCGGGGTAAGAACTGGTCGGGGGTGCGGACCACGCCACGTTGGTTCCAGTCCAAGATAAATAAATAAATTTTCGATGAAAAAGAGAAACAACGAAATTTCGAGACTTTCAGGGCCTACTTCAGGGCCTCCGCATTCGCGTGGTAAAATTTGAAATTAATCGGTACACCAATTCGGGTGTTAAGATTAATTTCCGACGATTTGACTTCTCAGACATATGTATAGGCTGACTCTTACGTATCACCTCGAGCAATGAACGAAATTGATTGTAGCATTTAATGCAGGGCCACGCACCGTTGAATATCTCGTCCGTCCATCGGGGTAAAAATTCCGGAGATCAGAAATTAGCGCGGCACTTCCTTTTCGAGGGATCCCGAGGAAAGGGGGGGAAAAGAAAGAGAAGAAAAAAATAAAGGAGAGAGAAGCGAAAAGAGATCGCCGCGTCTCACGGTGCACTTTTTCTCCCAGAAGGAGGTTCGGGACGCGGCCTGGCGCGACGTTCCCGAAAGTCCCTCGGTCACGGTCCCGAGGGGAGTCATCGGGAGAAGTGACGAGGAACCACCGGAATCACGGTCCCCGAAAGACGAGGAAGTAAAAGCTGAGCGTAGCCCTGCATTTAGGCTGCCGCCCGTTTCCGAGCAAATTGCTGAGTTACGGGAACCAAGGGAGCTTAATGAGATGCGAATTAACCGAGAAACGAGGCTGCGCCAGTGAATAATATTCGTACTTCCTGCCTGGGGTTTTCGGCGATGTCTTTTTTAAATCCCAACCGGTGGAACGCAGAACGCCCCCTCGACGTGGCCGGTGCACTCTCGGCGGAAGTGCACTCTCAAGCCGAAACGGTAAATTTTAGTGCCGATCCGTCCAGGGACCCCGGGAAGAGGGCAAGACCCGGTACCAAGGCATGCCGGGCCCTTCTGGCCACCTTCCCAAAGGAAACAATGAGGAAAGGAACGGCAACCGTTCGTTCGCTTCCACCTTATCAATTTGACAAGGGTCACGGTCCTATCCGATGTGTCCATACTTACAATCATACCGAAGTATACTAACCGAGGAAAAGCGTTCCTCGAGTAGTCCCAAGGAGACATACCTTCTTAATTAAATAATAGAATAAAAATAAAAGGACAATTGTCAGGCACGAAGACCCTGAAATCAAGGCTCGTCCTTCGAGGAGGAAATTTTAACGTCGTTAGGTGCGAACATTCGCGGTAGGGGTTGGAAAAAATTGCCACATCGAGGAATGCTTTTTCAAAGCTAGTAGGAATTCTCCTGTCACCTAATGTCGGGGAAGGGAGTAATTCACGTCTTCGCCATTTCCCATGCTCGGTTTAAATTCAACCTCTGGAGATACCATCGGGGGAATCCTTGACCGAGCCGGCCAAGGGATCGGAATTTAACGCGGAAAGGGGATCGGGTTTAATATTTTATTTCGAGGCGTGCTCGGTCTTCACCGAGGCACACTTAGAAATGCAAATCGCGCAGTGGAGCATAAGTCAAGATGCATGTCGAGCCCCACGGAGCATGCCATCCAGTTCGGAGGCACTTCCGCCTCTTCAAAACACCATAATGCACGCAGGCCGCGTTTACGTGTAATTACAATCGCCCTTCCTCCTAAATGCCTTGTTGTAGCCGCTCCGTAATGAGCATCGAGATCGTCGGTGATACAGCCGCGAGTTTTACTCCTCCATTATGTTTTTCACGCATCCGCGTCACTGCCTTTCAACGGATTAGATTTATTGCGATACTGGCCGTCCTCGTGTGCCTGCTAATTGCGATTTTTCATCGTCATTATGGCCCGTCTCAGAGTTAGAACTTGCTCGAGACGCCACGCCTCTCGCCGACGTCCGATACCGGCCTCGTTATGTGAAATCTTGACTTTTAATAGTTTACTATCTGCTAAGAAAAGAGAATTTGATATCGCCGGTACATTATGAATCAGCGGATGGACAATTACTGGACGTGATCATTTCAGAAATGAAATGCCCATGCGTTTACAAGTACCACGTGCCCTTTTTTTTTTTTTAATATGTGAGGCCTTAAAAAAAAATGTTATACCATTGGGATATTTATCGTCGTCGACAATCCAACTTTTAGTTCGCTCCTCGCATTAATCTTATGCATTTATCCCACTTGCCAAGAGTAATTAGTAATTCTGGAAAGTCTCATGGCCGGCGTAAAGATCCCTATTATCCGGCGATAACTCGGGGTACTAATCACGGTAATTAAACCCTCGTGTAGAAAAATATATGACACGTCGATTGACCCATTTCCGTGCATCGTTTAGGCCGGGGTGAGTCATTGGCATCCGATGGCTGACCACTCGAAAGAAGCCGTAAACCAAGAACCTGAGTCAACCAAACGTAATTCAGCAACCTGGAGCTCCAGCCGGAGAATGCAACGCTACTTTCGTCCTGAAAGCTCGCTCTGGCGTTTATGTCACCGTAACTCAGGATTCAAACTGATTGAGCAGAAAGTTAACGCTGCATTCAGCTCGACTTAATCACCGGCATTGGTGGCGTTCGATTAATCGCAATCGGCGATGCCGAGAGAGAAAGCGCGTGTCTACGTGGCCGCGAAATGACGGAAACGGGTCTCGACTATTAGGAATTCCGCCTAGAAATATAAATCTTCTTTAATTTCTCCTCTTTATCGCCGAAAATCTAGAGAAAAGTGAGCCCCTGATGCCCCGCAACACTTCGGACACCGACGAGCGACGGGTAATCGGGTTTCAGGGGCGCGGATAAAAAATACTTATAACGGTGACAAAAAGTAATAAAAAACATTTTATCCGAAGAATTGTCCAATTCTGCTCCGCAGGAGATGATATAAATAATTTGTTCAATGGTGGTATGATGCGATTAGTGATTTCGTTAAACTATACCGTGTTTTGAAGTTGTGGATCCTTCTCAAAAATGTATGAAAAATGCGCACTTTAGGCAAGAACGAAAATGACGCGGTGATTAAATTCAATTATTTTCATGCAGGTATTATCTTTCGTTTTTCGTGGTTTCTTATTTTTTCTGGAAATGTCTCGGATGAAATGTCACGCCGAATCCTGGAAATGAATCTCCGAATCCCTGAGGTATTCGCGCGTGAAATAACCTTCACTTATGATCGCAGTACAGGGGGAAAGAGGGGAATCTTTGCTCATCCGACAGGAATTCATAAAGGAATGCGGACGGCAAATTTGTACAGTGCATTCCCGAGGTCGGACCTCGTGTGTTTGATTAATGTTTGGATTCCGGAGTAGAGCTATTTATAATAATGAGGTCTAATGATATCTCGGCGATGTCATTATTTCCACCGAAGCTCGCAAGGATGGGTCTTAATAATGTCTTGACAATTTTTTTTAGAAGCACATGTACAGTGACCTACGTATTATTTAATATATTTCCCTCTCCTCGAACGCGATATTACTAGGATATGAAATAATGTCTTCGAGCATTAGAAATCTTGTCTCCTCTTATCAATTTGCAGGATTAATTAAATACAACCGTAATCTTCCGGGGAACCAGTTGGACCACATTGCGACTCTAATTGAGTACTCGACACGGTTTGTCGATGACATATTTAGTATCGGCACAACGTAAGCTGCAATTCCCTGCACCGCCGCCTCTCTCAATCACATCGGATGCCTAAAGGCGAATTGCACGAGTTTTGCGCGTTGAAACGAGAATTGCATGCCTTCGTCGAATCTCGAGCATACTTTTATCTCGTTAGTAATTATCCGCGAAAGGTATCGCGGCCGTAATTGAATTTCTCCAATTTAAAGAATATCCCGACCGGATGTTAAGAATATTAAAATATGCTAATCCTCCAGCCGCCACGCGGCGCCTCGCGGCGTTGAGACGTTAATAATGTGTTAAAATATTAGAAAGAAAAAAGGAAACCTATAATTAAACCGGTAAGCACGATGACGAAAATCAATTTCGGTTTCCCAAGAGGTCGGAACGCGTGGACGAAATTCCCACCGAGAAACGAGACCGGGCAGACTAATAAAGAGATTAAAAAGAGATCGAAAATAAAAGGATCAGCATTTCTACGCCATTTATCCGAGTTTAAAAGACGTCCCGTCACGTCGCGTCGCTCGATCATCGCATCGAGACCGGAGGCCCGAAAAGCGATTTAAATATGAATAAAAAGCAGTACGGCGAGGACAAACAACGTAACAAACGATCCCGGGTGACGAATCCGCAGGTCTCGTTGACAAACAGCGTAACAAACGACGGCGGATTCGTCACCCGGGCGCGCCCTCGTAAATTCGTAGCCGTCATTTTTCGCCGGGCCCAAAAAGGCCCAGGAATTCTCCCCGCATGAATTTCATAGGGATTTCCGCGACTCGGTGTAGGTCCAGGGTCGAGTTAGCGAAACTGCGAGAAGCGGAGCTCCTCGTTAAGGGTTCCTCCCCCCGGACCTGCGATTCGTGCCACGGTCACGCCCTGCACGCGCAGGCGCGAGCGGGCCCCGATTCTCGGGGCCTTTTTGCCCCGGAGGGTGACTTCGCAGCGGGTGAGAAATGACGGCCGAAATCGTAGGAGCGCGTGAAAAATGACGGCCTGACGGCAGAGGAGTTGCCGGGAGGTAGGACCCATCGCGCACCTTTCCCGGGCCCTAAGGCCCCGGTCTCGCGTGACCCTTTCCGCGGCGGTTGGGTCCGAAATCTCGGGCGGTGATTTAAAACTAGGTAGGTATAATAATAACCTCGAATAAGTCTGCCTGGAATCGACCAGGTCACTGAGAAAATGTCCCTGCACGCGCGACGATAAATCGGTGCAAACCTATCTGTACAGATTTGATCGAGTGCGCGCTACGGAGGAGCTCGATTTGACCACGTGGACCGCAAGATCGCTACGATTTATCGTAACGGTAACGTCACATTAATGCCGGGTTTATTTTCATTTCCGGCCGCTCGTCATACCCACGGAGGTTGGCGACGACGTTCCTCGGGGTCCGAGTCACGGAGTTCCTGGCGTTCCTCCTGGTGGAGTCGGCCTTATCGCCACGTAAAGGAGGAACTGCGGAGGGCGGGTGTCCGCGAGGAAGGTTTAACGATCCCCGTCGTTAGAATTCCCCGGCGCGTGCACGAGCCCCCGCTCGACTGTCGGCAAAAGTACGTGCCCGTCCGAGATACGCGAGAGCGCACGCACTCGGTGCGTGCCGAGGGCCCTATGGGGCCCTATGGGTCGATTCACGGGGCCTCGCTGTAGAGGCGATCGTTCGATCTCCTGGACACTCGCGAAAATTCCACGCATTAAAAAGCTCCCATCGATCTTGCAAAAACTAGGAAGACCTTGTGGGATTTCCACAAGTCCCAAAATTCCCGGGCCTGATGAACCTACAAGCTCACGTAGACTTCCTAGGAAATCGCGGGGCCTCGTAAGATCCTAACTCGTGTCCCCAAGGGTCCCGAGAAGTCCCCGAAAGTCCCAAGAAGTCCCCAGGGCTCCGAGAACTCCCTGGGAGTCCCAGCGAGCCACGCGCGGGCTACACCTCGCGCATTCGGGAGCCGACTCGCGGGAGTTCCGGAGTCGTGCCGGACGCGACGACGTCCATCGAGGATTCGTTTAGACACCACGTACGCTCTCGGCGTAAAAATACGTGAGGGTGCGAGGCCCACGCGACCCTCTCCCTCTCTCTCTCTCTCTTTCGGCCCTTCCTCCGTCTCTCTTCGCCGTTAGACCCGCTCGGTACAATCGGAACAGATGGGGTTTATTGGTGATGCTATCCGACTGGTAAACCGAGGCGGACAGTCCGAATTTTACGACCCTGGAAAAGGCTGCGTCGATGGAAAGCAGAAATAAAATATAAAATATACAAGATATAATATAAAGTGTAACGTAGGAACCGGCATATAATTCCAAGCACACCTTAAGGCTGCTTAGATAGAAGCCGTAAATAAAATCCCGAACAACTCTCCCTCTTAAAAAAATGTAGGACACTTCCAAGTGCCCCAAGATATTATGCACCTGCGGTGCAATATATACTTCCTTAATTTATATTTTAGAATTTCATTAGTCGCACAATTATTTTCTCGATCCGCGGAAATTCGTTCCCAGGGTACTCTTCTCCGGTGGCAATCGAGCAGTGCGGTTTATTTCCAAGTTCCGTGCCGGATCGCCATACACGCGACATGCGCCAAGTGCACTTAGCAGTTTTCGAGATGCACCGGGCCCCGGGAGTGCGGAGTTCCTCTTCCGATATCGCGTCGAGCGGCGATATCGCGTCGAATTAGTCATCGCACTCATACAGTTGCATACAGAGTGGAGTCGGTGCAGCCGTGCAGTATAATTACCTAAGAGGAGTCGGGCCATCGCGATGCACTCGTGTGCACGTTGAATGCACATCCCGAGTCCCGATGCACTCGTGTGCACGTTGAATGTACATCCCGAGTCGCGATGCACTCGTGTGCACGTTGAATGTACATCCCGAGTCCCGATGCACCAGGGTGCACGTTGAATGTACGTCGAATGCACATCGGGATGCACCAGGGTGCACGTTGAATGTACGTCGAATGCACATCGCGATGCACCAGTGTGCGCCTCGAATGCACATCCCCAGTCGGGATGCACTCGTGTGCACCTCGGATGCACATCCCCAGTGGCGATGCACTCGTGTGCACCTCGAATGCACGTCTCGAGGCGGGCCGCGCGACGTGAGTCACGTGAGTGACTCAGTGCGGACTCGAACCCAGGTCACCTGGGCCCCTGCATACCTGTGGTCGGTTCTTTTCGGGCCCCTAGGCCCCCCTAGGCCCCCCTGGGCCCCATGCCCGCGGAATTTGACACACTCATGTAACTGCGCCCAAGGCACCGGATCACGAATCCTGATTTCCCGCGAGATGAACGGAAATTCAAAATGCATCTCGGCTATTTGACTCCGATCAAAATTTCCATTAAGTGAATGAATTATTTTTATGAGTTTTAGTTATTTGAGTTAAAACTCGCCTTATAAAAAATTAGTAAGTGATGACAACCGATCTGAAAATTCCTTGTTTGGGTGCGGAGCATACATGTAGAAGAGACGTCGCGGGATTTGACACACTCCTGTAGATCAATTCGCTCGAGCGATGCGCTGAGAAATCTGGGACCGCAGGCCCATGAAAGACGAAAACAAGGATAACCGGTCCGTGAGATAGGATTCCGCGGCTTCTATTTCAATCGGATCCTGAGTTATTCGAGTGGTCGGGTATCGCGTGCTCGAAACGAGCCTAATCCTCGATTCTATTATCCGATCCTTGGACGTTTATTCGTTCTTCCTCGTCGTCTCGAGGCTCGCCCCGCACTTCGGTCGCGATGGTTCGCTCGCCGTTAAAAATGCGTTTCGACATTTCGAGGGGATATTTTTTGTTCACCCTCCTGGGATACTGGGATGCAGGTGTAAAAACTAAGATGCACGTCCTCCGGGAGCGGATCGGCCCGCAGGAGGGACCTCTCCCTCGGAGTACCCGCACTCCTGTATCGGCTTGCGATTCGCTCCTTCAGAATTCTTCGGAGTATCTCGACCACGTCGTAACGCAAAACCAGATACGGGCACCTTCAGTGTCCAGGTGAATCCACGTGAAGTGTCAGGCCTCCTCCGAGGCACGTTTCCACCGACCTCTGACGTGCGTCCTGACGAAATGGAGATAGGGCACCGCCAAGGCGCGTTGGGTATATTTTTAACTAAAGGTAGATACGCGGCTGGTATTATTAAATCCACTTAAACAATATACTCGGCAAATGCAATAGTCCTATTAGTCACCTGGATCGATCTCTGACGCGCGTCCTGACGAAACGGAGATAGTGCCACAATGCGCGCCTCTCCGCCACAAGAAGTAAAGTGTCGGGTGCGGATTGATCGGGGAAAAAAAATCCCACGCATTTATGCATTAATTTATTAAGTCACTAGATCTCAGGGGCCTAGATTTTCGGTAATTCCCTGCAAGTCGAACGGCGGAATAGTCCCAAATGAAGCTTTACCAACATGGCTAGAACAATCGTCCCACACTGTGTTAAGTCCATCAGGCGGGAACTTAGGGAAGAAGGGCCTTGATACGCCGCACGTGCGTGGTCTTTTGATAAGAAGGAAGTAAGAAGGAAGCTATCGGCGAATCAGGCCCAATTTAGGGCGACGGGACGTTCCACGTGGCGTAGGTGAAACGTTTCACCTGTGGCCGTCGTTAAAGGGGAAAATGGCCGCGTATGGAGCACCTTGCTGCACTCATCAGGTGGAAGACCCGGGACCTTTATTAGCATAGGCGGTATTTTAATTATCAGCTCGTGTTTAGGATGTTCACGCACACGCGGTAGGCGCGCACGCGCAGGATGTGACGTCAGGGTGCGTGTGGTCCCCGGAGATGCGAGCGATACGAGGCGTTTGTTTTTCTGCGGCCAAGAACAAGGCGCCTCGCCTCTGCTACCGCGTGTCTGGCATCGGCGAGGTCTTTCCCACGAATCGTTAAGGGCCTGTCACGGGGTCAGCAGGGAACCCGGGGCCTGTTCCGAGGAAGCTGGGCCTTAAGGTGATACCAAAGTCGCGATACCAAAGAGGTCTCCCTTATGAAACTTTCCTCCGAACTGGGTGTACCGAATCGTATCAAACTTTAGAACGTGAATTTGGAGGCTGTAAGGAAAGTCCTGACAGTTCCCCAGGTGATGGGGATTGTACATTTTGGGGACTGCAATGTGTAGAAGGACTCCATGGATTGGTGTCTGAAGGGGAAGGATTTTTTCAAGTGTCCAACGTAGGGACATCTCGTAACGAGACACCACGTGGTTCGCGGATTTTCTTTTTTGAAAATGGGTGATCGTGGTTAATGGGGTAAATTTCACATTCTGAAGGGAGATGCTCCCCAGGTGCTGGCAAGTCCCATAAAATTCGAAAAAATTCACGTGCAGAGCCATTCTGAATTTCTGAAAGGGATGCCACGTGGTCAGCAGATTTCGGGATCGAGGGGAAAATAAGTAATCCTTTTCGGAAACGTGCGGTCATGGTTTATGGCGGATTTTTTTACCTTCTCAGGGATAACGCTCCACAGGTGCTGGGGAGGATCGTAAAATTTGGAAAACTGCAACGCGTAGAAAGAGATTCATGGCTTGAAGTCGAGAGGGCTAAGGGTTCCTCGAGCGTCCATTTTATGGTCCTCGTTTCCGAAAAAGACACCACGTGCTTGACAGATTTTTTTTTCAGAAGAAAGAGACCAGAGACTTCTTTTCGAAAATGTGCGATCATGGCCAACTAATGGGAAGGGTTTTACCTTCTTAAGGGAAACGTTTAGCAGATGCTGTCCCATAGAAGTTGGAAACATGAAACGTACATAAACAAATACATGACTTCGAGTCATGGCCTAGGTGAAAGGCTTTTTAGGTGTCCAGTTTAGGGTCTGCAATTTTTGAAATGGTCACCACGTGGCAAACAGATTTTAGACTTCATTAGTACGTTCATGGTTAATGGCAGATTTTTTTTTTTTACTTTCTCAAGTGTAGGTTAGCTTGCCGAAATTTCACACCGCGAAATCCTTGCCCCGAGGTCAGAGATTTCTTCCCAGGAAGAAATCTGGGAACCGATATCCGCACTTCCGTCCAGTTCGGGTCCTATGGGGCGAATCGTGAACAAATCGATCGAACTTCCGGCAAGGATACGTTAAAGTGTTTACTGACCGTCATAAAATAAGTTCACACAGTTAACAGTCATCTCAATTGGACGCCAAACCCCTCGCCCTCGAATTTGCCAAATTTTATTCCTCACGAAAATAAATCCAATCAGTTAGGAGACGTACGTTCTCTTGGTACGTACCTAGAGGTAATTGTTTTAAGTTCAAAGTTAAAATAATTAATGCGGAAAGTACAAGATAACCCAGAAAGAACGCTCACGTTAATCTGCACGCGAAATCGCGGTACTCGGGGCATTCCTTCGTCCTGTAGATACATTGTAAGTTATTCTTAAGGAGACAATTACTTTCGATTAAGCGATGATTACCCTCGTTTTACCGTCGAATTCAATGCTCCCGGCGGACGTGCAGGCGAGATTCTTGATTTTATCCCCGACCGGTAAAGGAAGAATAAAAGTCCCACGAAATGGCCACCGGCGTCAAGGCAGTCCGGTTTTAAAATGGCCGTCGAGTTCTTTCGTTACCGAGTATTCCGCGTTGCTCCAAAGGATACACGCAACAATTTCCGCGGGCAGGATTTACGCCGCGCCGATATTTTTTTTCCGCTTATTTTCCTCTTTCCCCGGCGATCGGTGAAATTTGTATTCCAAAATGACAGAGGTTTTTGCCTTAATTTAGAAACATCGATGGCGCCCGAGCTGCCTTGTTCCCCATAATGGACTGTAAGTACTATACCACGGTACCGAGACCGCTAATTTCATGTTTCTTGCGGCGCGGTACTTGTTAAGAGCTAACTGAAGATGTCGTGAGGGCAAAACGAACGCCGTATGGATATTACATTTATAGATGCAGTTTCCTAGTACAGGTATCATTATAATTTCACAAGCCATGGGCTGAATTAATTGCCGTTTGCGGAAAGCATCTATCAGCCGATGGTTTATCGTTTATAATTATATACCGTTATGTCGGACGAACGAGGATGCTTTAAGAGAAGTAAATCCTCGATCCAGGATTGAGTTGTATCCGATTAAACAAAGGTTTGCGTCTCGATCTTCGTCGAGGCCTTCAAAGAATATTTCAAAACGCGATCCGGGAGCATGAAAACTATAAAAAAAAAAAAAAATGAAGTCATGCAGTTAACGCTAATGCGCGTCCTTTCTGGTACATGTTTTATTAACTTTTACCAAAGAATGAAAGGTAACATAAATGATAATAAATTACCAGAATTCTTAATTCCAGGACTTAAACGAGTCCTCGGGATTTCTCACGGTACACTTCGTCGATATGCTCCTAAACAACTGGTAGTCAAATTAACAGTTAATGTTATCGGCAAACCTAACTTCCGGCGAGCTAATCGATCCTCGATATTAATTAGCGGCTAACCGCAGGTGTCACGTCCTCTGGATGCAGCGTCGATTGCAGTGGATGCATTTCCCAAGGAATCGGGGAGCCTCGACGGATTAATTACTGTTTGCGAAAGGCATCGATCGGTCGATACTTTATCGATACCGGCGAGCCGATCGGCGGATGAGTTCGCCGATCTCGGGCCCTCCATTACGAGATCGGTTCTAAGGCCGTATCTTCCCTAACCGACGACTTAATTATTGTCCAGCAACGCGGAGGGGAGGTCAAACTCGAATCTCCGATTACATAATTAATACCTACCATACCGTGGGCCGATGTCGATGCGATCCTTCCTGTAATGGAGTCACTTACTGACCGCTTATCGACCCGATCGGCTTCGATCGGCTTCGATCCGATCCGGCCGAATCATTTTTGCGCCGCACGCGAAGGCCGCCAAGTGATCTATTTCGTGTTACCGAATAAAAACATTAAGGGGACGCGAAAGTGGTATCCGAGGGGTCAATCGTTCTTTAAACTTTCCTGAGTATTGGGTGCATCGAGTCGTATCGAATCTTGCAACGCGATTAGAGAGACGATTTATTTAAATTCACCTCAATCAAATGATTATTCTTTGAATGAACAAAGATATTTCTCTGGTTCAAGGAATTTTCTTCTTTTTTTTTTTCTTACTGTTTAGCAATGTCCTTCGCTAGGGATATCCTTTACCCCGTGCACTAGTAACCTTCGGGGCAGAAATTAGGTGACCGAGATGGATGGGTAAAAATAACCCTTTTTTTAGGGAGGGGAATCACCGCAATTTTTATCTTGAGCAATGGCAAGGGGGTGTAGGGACAAGGTGCAACTCGGATGTCCTGGGTTAATTTACGGGTTCGTCGGAATTTCGGGAGGCGAGAAGAAGGGTGTAATGGGGTGCGATTTTATTGGCTCCCTAGGTTCGTTTTCGGGAGAGGGTGCCGGAAAATTAGTGAAATACGTGGCCTCTCGGTGCCGGTGGCGGCACGCGATAGTGCCGGCAGGTGCACCTGCGGTTCGCACCTGTCCGTACTTCGGAATGGACGAGTAAAGCCGGCCGGCCGCCTCGAGAAATGCCTTCCCAATTTTTCTTTTTTTTTTTCTCTCTTTCTTTCCTTCCTCTCCTCCCCCAGAAAAGATCGCGCCACGTTGACCGGTCGCTTGTGCGAAACTAATCGCCATAGACGTGGCCCTGAACCGCCACCGAAAGGAGGTTTTTAATTTTAAAACACCTCTTTCGGACGTTTCATCTCAACATCGTGCAGGGTGAGGAGAAGGCTATATTGCAATTTTCCAAAACGAGTTAATAAATCCTCCCGATTATACGTTTCTTGAGATTTGATTCTACTCCGGCAAGGAGTCGTCCGAGCTCGACGATGTTGATATCATTCGTAAAACTAAGAAATGGCGAAATATACAATTTCGTAGGGATTTAAATATACTCCTAGAGTTACCAGCGGGGGCTCGGAAATAATCGAAATAATTCGTAAAAATGAGGAACGGCACGATAGAAAATTTTCTTCACATTTAAATATACTCTCACAGTTGCCAGCAGGGGCTCGGAAATAATCGAAATAATTCGTAAAAATGAGGAACGGCGCGATAGAAAATTTTCCTCACATTTAAATATACTCTTGAAGAGAGTAGTCCAGGCCCAGAGATGGCGAAACTCATCGGTCCCCGATTTTATGGTCGAAATGGGCGTCCCAACTCTAACCGCACCGACAGGTTGAGGATGACGGTTCAACAAAGTCACCGGTCGATGGATAGCGCTTACAATAACGTCGTAAACCGTCTTTAGGAATGAACAAACGCCGGACAGGTGTATTTGCTGGTGCCCGATCTCTTCGTTTATTAAGGTTTGGCCGAAAGTCGGCTTTATTCCCTTGACCAACGGTCAAGGTAGATCCTTGGGCCAGGGAAAGCGTCCCTAGGACCAGGGCCAGGACCTTCGAGGCCTTTAGGACCCTTCGAACCCTCAGGACCTTCGGGACCCTCCGGAGTCCTGGCCATGGTGTATTTTCTGCCAACCTCTGGGAACCCCCGAGAGCTTTTTTACCTCCAGCGCATCCGCTTTCTTCTCCTTTTGCTCGCGACCGTATTCATATTCCGCATTTAGAACGGGTTTTAGTCATCGCGTTTACTCCTTTACGACGATGACTAAGACCGGCATTAACCGGGGGCTTTTGCACGGGACGTTTACGCGATTTTACCGTATTATTTGTTGCACGATTTATGTTATTACTGTCAATGACTTTAAGGTGATTCAGGAGTTGCGTCAACGCGGGCGAATGCACTTTACACGCGGCGATGCTTAGGCTGTTGATTTGTACATTTTTTAGATTTAATCACTACCAGGAAAGTTAGGAGCCACCAGTATTGAATTAAAAAAAAAAAATGTAATACAACGTATAATGTACATAGAAGTGTATTCAATATGTTGGCGGTCTAATTTCCAAATTCATTTATACGTTAATCACACGGGTTGGATATTAATTAGAATGGTCGGGTTAAATTTGGCAGTGTAGTACTCATTCTATTGCGATATTGGGAATTTTGCTACATTAACTTTGTATACAGAAGTTTAGAAACATCTCTGGGGGAACCCTTTCCATTTCAGCGGTCATCTCGAAGTGCATCGGTAACGTCTCGATCGGAAATGCATAAATCCAGGCCCGTCCGAGCGAGAGTGCAGCGAAGCCGGTTTCGCAGCAACGAAAAGAAAGGAATAAAAATCCTGTCCAAGCAAAGGGGGATAAATCCAGTCCGATTAAAAGCAAAAGCAGTCGCGCGCGGGGGCTTTTTGTTACGGAACTTCCACGGAAATGGCATGTATCTGCTATGACGAGAATTTTTTTTTTTTTCGAGCTGTCATCCCATTTCTGTTCGAGACATTCGAGGCGCTATCTTTGGATACATATCGCGTATGACCCCTTTTACTTATTTAACTAGTCCTATGCGTAGTCACGTTAGGTCGTCGTAGACTTATACTTATGCATTTGATGTGTGGCCCCACTGCAGGCGCATCTTAATCTTTTCGGCTCATTCAGTCGGGCCCACCTACTCGCAGCATCCGACGGAATTAAATCTTTGACATGTAGATTCGATTATCTGCCATCGGCCGGATCGCAGTCGATGCGAGATAACCGCGGCCGCCATTGTTGGGAAATAATGGCCCGTCCCAAATAACGCACTCCACATCCGGCGAGACCCGCCCTGAGCAAAAAATCGGGCACATCGGGGGTCCCGTTTCTACCTTTAGGTCGATCCTAACGATCCTTCGGGACCCGATCCACCGGGAAAATTTTCACCGAGTGCACTTTCCCAGGGAGTCCTTTCGAAGCGGTCCTGCCAAAGGACGCCCGAAATCGTCCTAGATTCGACGATGGCGGGGGAAAATTTTCATAATCCGGAATTATTATTTAGCTTTGGAATTATCAGGAAGCTTCCTGTTGAATGTCTATCCCGGAGAAATGTCCTGGAGTGCACTTTCTCGGGAGTCCTTTCGGAGCGGTCCTGCCAAGGGAAGGGAAATGCACCTACTTTTCGAGAATGTGCACATAAATACGAGGATAAGTTAATAAATACCCACGTCATTCGTAATTCAGAGAAGCTCCGATCGTACGAATTAAATGGAGACTTTACGAGTCGGGTTTAAGGTCTTCCTTATTCGAGAGAAAATCCGCTCCGGAATCGCAGACTGAGATAATGAAAGTTCGGAGTTTTTTATGGCGGAGGCGTGGACGGGGCATTAAAAGCTGGGATTTTAATCACCATGGAAAACGTTCCGCGATGAAGAATAGAGGGCGCAAACCTATGGCGATCGATTTGTGTATCTCGTAATTGCTGGCCTGTCTTCGTTAACGCGCCTCTCGAGGGTCCCTCTCTCTCTCTCTCTCTTTCCCTCTCTTTCTCCCTTTAAGAGGCGAACTGCACCGTCGACATTGAGAACGCGAAAGCAAATCACTCACAAACGGGCCCTCTCCGATAGGTTCACACTTCACGGGCGACGGGCAAATTAATAATCCTTTTAAGACGCTCGATGTTTATTGCTTCTACATTTCTCTTTTCCTTCCCTTCCTCCTCCCCGATTATTTTTACTTATTACGCCGGCCTAATTTTAACCGAGTTACTTCAATTGAATTCATTCGAAGTGAGAATCTAAAATGTATTCTTTTTTTTTTTTTATCATTCCTGTCAATGCACTCGTTATCGAGGATGCATCCATGCACCGAGTCGTCGCATTAACGATACACGCAACAGGTTTTTCAAAATGTTTCCCTTATATATTATAAATATGAATGATTTTAAAAGTAGAGCATTTGGAGGTTTAACCGAGGTCGGCAATTTCGAGTCGACTGCGAAGTCGAATTTTCGATTTTTTTCCCATTTTGTATCAATGCCCTCGTTATCGAGGATGCACCCGTGCACCGAGTCGTCGCACCCACGGCACGCTACAGGCTGTTTCACGACGAAGCCGAGCGTGAAGGACTATCCTCGAAATAGAAGTCGACTCTGACTCAACTCGTTCCCCGACTCGAGGGGCCTTTTTTCCCGTCACTCCCTTACGGTCGCTCTGGAGGAGAAAAAAGAAAAAAAAAAGGAGAAGAGGGAAAAAAGGAACCGGAGTTTCCTGAGCCCGGCCCAGGGTGCAAGAGCGGACTTCTCTCCGAGTCGCGGAGACATGGCGACACGACGAGTTGAATTCATTATCAAATCGAATTTCAATTCGAATCAATGACTCACGGTCGCATATATTCGGCGAGTTAAGGTGTTACAAAAATGTCATTCTACATACGTCAGATGTCATCCATCATAGATCGTACCATTTTCCTACATCGAGTCGGAAAATATATCTCTAAAACTTTTCTCCAAACTGGGTGGACCGAAAAAATCTAAATCTTCCTTTTATGTTTCATACAATACGTTTTTCGGAGTACGCGAATTGCAGTCAGAGGATTTCGTTAAACGAGGCAAATTATTCTTTTTTATTTATTTTTTTTCCTGAGTTCAAGGTACGCGGAGGTCCTAGACTCGGAGAAATTCGCGACTCCGTTCCAGGACCCTGCTCCTCCAGGAGGCGGAGGTCCTTAATCCGGAATTATACGGTCGAGATTTGGAAAATTCCAGGACGGCGTATCTATCATCCGGATCTCCGGGGAGCCATTGAGGCGCCCAGGGAAATCTCCCCGATTTTTCCCCCCGCTTTTCCCGGCGTACCTGTCAGCCCTCAATGCCGGGGAGCGGAGAAAATTCGGGACTGGAGAGGCCCGGAAAAATAAAATCTCTACCTGACCTACCGCTAAACACCGTTACGAGAACAGCCCCTCTGCGATTTTCCTCCCCCCGAGTGTCCTGTGGGAGCACAAAGGGGATCAATCCGGTGAATCGAAAACTCGCCGCTCTCCCCAGCCCTCTATAGAGACATTTCTTCTCTTTCCTCTTTTTCCTTCCCTCCTCTCTTTCTTTTTTTTTTCCCTCTCGACAATGCCCGTCATCCGGATTATAATTAAAGTGATTGAGAAATTGTCCGCGGGCATCCTTCACGGCTGATTACCGTCATTCTCGAGAGCTCCGTCTTCATCGGGATTTGCCCGGAAGAGCAGATGTCGGTCACTTTGTCGAGGTGTCGCCCTTTCACGTTAACTTCCGGATATCGGACTGCGTGGAAACGACGAGCCGGACTTTTGATTGACACTTATTGATAGGGATAGGATCCGGGATAAGTGGAAACGATCTCCAGAAATATTTCCAAATTATCTCGCGTCCTTGCCCATGTACGATTACGATCGTGCACAGAGAACAAGGATTTTTCTTGTCTCTAGGAAATGATGGAAAGCATAGAAAGTATATCTCAAAATTATTATACAGGTTGTCTGTAAACTTTTACCTAGTTTTTCGTCCATTCACGCTGCAGCGTGGCCGAACGAGGATAAGTCCCCCTTTCGGGAACTGGTTCCGATCTTTCTCCTAAGCGTATTCCGCAGGTATTCCAGGACAGGTAGGCAGGGCTTTGAAAAAATCTCATGGGGTCGATGTTTGCGATGGAGACCGCATGAAAAATCGAAAGAGTTTCCGGTCGCCCTCCGGGGCGTAGCGAAAATTAATCGCACGAGAATCCGAGCCTTCCCTTCGTATGACGTCTCAATACGTGTCGTTAGCGGGGCCGCATTTGTTCGCGTCAAGAATACCCGAAAAAAAGTTTTTTGCCTTATTCCCTGTTACCTCCATTCGTTTTAAATTACAGACAGGACCTCCGGAGACCTTCCAGACACATTATGACATTAAATATGACTACCAAAACGGACGATATGGCACACTAAAAGAAGAAATCAGCCCCGAAGAAATACTACCCATACAACCGCTCGAATATTTCAGGACACTTGGAACAAAAAAAAAATGTACAAATTACGTGAAAAATGAACAGAAGGTTAAACTATAAAATCGGCCAGTAGATAAATTACCGAATGAATTTACTGATAAATTCGTGAGAATTTAGTGAAACGTGTTATCGAAATTTTGGACAGTTGAGAAGCTCCAATGGGGAAAATATCAGCGATAGCTGAAACCTATTCTCTGGGCATTAAAATAGCAGCTGGTGGATAACAATGCGAAGCCAGGCTTCGCATTAAAGGGCCATTTTTTTAAGACGAAAAGGTATTAGGCAGACCCGACACGGAAAATCAATTTCGAGGCGAGCGTCCAAGTCAGACACGTCTGTCGAGGATTTCCATTTTCCCCGGGTCTTTAGTGGGCCTTTCTGCCGGATATAATGGTCGTGTCCAGGACGGTGATTTCCCTCGTCACGTGGAGGAAAAGGTTGGCTTGATTTTGGAAAAATCGGCAGCCTCTGGGTCGGTCGAGGTGTCCTTGGTCCTTCGGATTTGTAGGGAAGGACAGGGGAGCCAGGACCTGTCCTCCTACGAACACCTACTACGAACCAGAGAAGACTTCTTCGCCGTACCTTCCCGAGCAAGGACCTCCGGTTCCTTTGGCCATAGAATTCTTGCAGGCCGTCTTCGGAGTGCACTTTCGGACCTTTTTCAAGGAACCCTCTGTGTCGCGTTGGACGATACACAGGCCGAGATTCAAATTATTAAATTAGACGAAAAATGGAATATTCTTGTATGACATAATTTCCGTAAGAAAGTTAATGCGGTAAATTCATAAAACACTTTTAGAGGATGTATACGTTACGGTTCTCCTTTTGGAGCAGCGTGTGCCTCCAAGTCCCTTTTAGGATCCCGAAGGATGCCTAATTTTTCGATAGATCCTCGGACACTCGTGCTCGCATCAGGATCCATCGGATGAAAGCAAACACGATTTTATTACCTCCCGTTGGGCACACAAAGCCAGGATTATCCCTGCATTTTATATACACACGGGATTTAAACCGTTACCGACAGCGCCCGAGGAGGGCAGGGCGCACGTAGGAGAAAGAGGTTGTAGGTTCTTAGGTATATGCCTACCTACAGAGGCGTAAATATGTATTCCCTTCCCGTATGTAATGAAAACCGAGACCCGCTCGAAATGAAACCACCCCGCTCGCCATTACTCTTCCGCGTGTACTCGTGTAATGGTACGCGTGTAATGGTAATGTACGCGCCCTCGACGTACAGAGGCCCCCTCCGATTCCATGTACGCCGGTTACACACACCTTATGTGAATATATTCCCGTGATTACCGGTGAGCTACGACGATCGGACACCTTTTCGCTCTTAACCAGCCGTTAGTCCCCGGTTTTTCGAGCCCTCTTTCAATTAGCCATCGTTACTCACCCGGTGTACCAGAGTACCCCAAGCAAAGTAATTGTATTTACAGTATTCCCCAAATAAATCGACGCAACCTCATAGTTCACCCTATACACCTCAATAAATCGCATTTAATTAACATCCCTCCTGCTGATTCATAAAATGTTTAACACCTCTTGCGACTACTACTTAAAAATTCAAGTACTATTTTTCTCGTTTTTTATCAACGACTTCACAAAATGCCGAACTTCGGCGTGCAAGTACTCGACAATTATCCATCGCCATCCTTTGACGATACCGGCGATATTCCCTAAATCGATTTAACTGCAGATGATTTTTTAGCAAGAACCATTGAAAAATCCTTTGCCCGGAGTGCATTTCTGCATTGGTCGGTGCATTACGTGGCGTCAGGTCGTTAGACCAGTTACACGGAAAAACGCCCGGGGTTTGTCAGTCCTCCCCTGCAGTTGCAATCAGGTAATTAGGTTTAGGGGCAATAAAAATAGTTACGAGAAATATGGGCATACGTGTAATTTATTTGCTCGCCGGTATTTCTGTTTAAGGTCACTGGGACAGGGCTGCTCCCCTAATGGCCATTTTCTCCGCACACCTGACCCAGAATAGGGTGCCGAGGGACAAACAGGTAACCCTCAAAAAGTCCATATTAATCGACTCTAATCGGCGATCGAATCGCCTAACGAAAAGTTCTTATCACGGGGAGAGTTGCCGGATAGTTGAGCCGATCATGGGGACCCGTAGATCGGATTTGGATCGACTTTATCTCGGATCGAAGAGTGTCATCTGTCGCGGAGGTTGGCGCACAGAGAGAACCATTGAAACCGGGCTCGATCGCCGCGAGTTATTGCAGGGGACAGTTGTACAAACACATTATATCCTCCCGGACACGTACTCTAGGTATTTACCCCGTATCTATGTTTATACGATGTACGGAGCAGCGCATGATAAATGGCGGTATCTCTGTTTATGGTAGGAGATTGATAGCGGGATTCGTGGCGTCGTAGTCACTCCTCGTCACCGTAAGTGCGCTTCAACTACGTACCCTATGTACGTGTACGGTAACGGCGAGGTGCACGTATACGTATACCCTACACATATGACTTACCCTATTACGAATATTCATAAAATTCCTGACACCTCTAAGGTGATATGAAAGTGCGATACATGTATAAAAAAAAAGAGTCAAGGTATTTAGAAAACTTTTCTCCAAACTAGGTGCACCGAATTATCTGAAACTTTAACACGTGATTAGGGAGGACTAAGGAATAACGCACTGTTCATGAGATTTCTCTTCTTCCTTGGAGTCTCGTGTCATAGTTTCAGATAATTTGGTACACGCGTTCGTTCGCGAATGTGTACGTGTCGTGTACTCTACGTACCCTGGTACACGGACACGCGTAAGTACACCCGGGCACATACGAGCCACTGGCCGCTAATCGCGATTAACGGATGCTGGGTGCACGAGAGGGTAACTCCCGGCTATGTGTCCGAATTTGACAAATTTCCTCGATATACGTCGCCGAGGATTAAGTGTAATTATCAGGTGCCTTAAGGGGACGGCACGCCGAAATGCCGGAGCCCTTCTCGAGATTCATCTCGGACGATCTGTCATTGGATTACTCATCTCTCGGATGGACCACGTAAGGATTCTCGTCTCTCGTTCCGGGATTCCAGGATCCCGGAAAGACGAATATGGGTCTTAAAACTTCGACTTTCCGCCATACGGGGCGCAATCGCTAATCCTTATCAATTTTTTTTCTCCTTTTTTTTCCCCCCAAAGCGTCGTTAAAAATATTCCCGTAATGAGAAAGAAAATTTTTAACGTTACTGGATGCACCTGATATGACTAGAAAATTCTGATTACTGGTTGAATGTATAGTTACGTTACTTATCGCACTTCGGATATGACGTTGCGTTGAACTCCATATTCCATATTCGTAATGGGAATTTATTTCTTCCTCAAAAATGATTTTTTCCCCTCAGTGCATAGGAGAGGTCAAATGTTAATTCTTTAGGAGATGGCAGGAGAGAGAATTTTTATAGAACTTCCGAATTAATTTCTGGGCCACCAGGCCAGGAGAATATCTGGTTTATGAAGGTCTTGGAAATTCGCCCTGGATGCATTCTAAGTCTTGGGACTTTCATTGCAGTTGCATTTCACCCTGCATCTCGTTTATGGGCGGACGGATTGACTCGTTCCTCGATGCACCGGATGGATGCATATGTTTATGCACCCGTATAAATTTATACGCATTCGTGAGGATTCGATCTCTGTAATCTCCAAAGTCGTCGGGGGAGTAACCACTCTCCGCCCGTAATTTCCTGTAATCTGTTATAATGCCACAATTTCGCGAGCCCAGCCGATCGACAGTCGGCCCGAAGAAGAAAAGCAAGAATTTTACCGCTCCTCCTTATCCTAACTTTTCCTCCATCTTTAATGGCAACCGATTTCCTGTATATCGGCAAACTGATGTTCGCGTAAATTAATTCCACGTCTTTCACGGCCATCGTTGCATTATACAGTAAACGGTAACCGTTCCAAAATGTATGAGCGGAATTGTAACTCCGATGAAAGGAATTCCACTTTCGAGTAAGGCTCACAGAAACTAAGTAAAGTTACGAGAAAAAAAAAAAAAAAAAAAAAAAAAAAAAAAAAAAAAAACACTGGAACAATTAATCAATAAATGTATAAAATAGTAAAATATATCATTGTCATATGACACAGGAAGTATTCACCGTTCCAAAATGTATGAGAGGTGCTATACCTCCGCTTAACGTAAAGTCCATTCGAAAGCAGCCTCGTGAAAGGCGAAACAAGGGCTTTCCCCGTAAATGACTGATAAGTGATATCCCGCTCCATAATGCCCACTTCCACGTACACCGTTACACATCCTGGAAGTCTCTCCAATCTAGACGATCTAACTTGGCACGTGCACGTAAATAGGATCGTATCTAAGAAACGAGTGTCGATGGCCCGAACAAAGGCTCTCGCGCCCCCTCGAATGAATTATTTGGGCTAGGAGGCCACGAAATGCAAGCATAGAGGAGATCGGGTCAAAATGTGCTCCGGATGAGCCAGGAACCAACAGGAACCACCGACGATGGTTCATTCGTGTCGTTAATGGCTCCTTCGGGCGTAATTTAACGTCGGTGGGAAAACAAGGGGTTTCCACTTTACACCTGTGCACGTGGCACCGGTGTTTCCTTTACATTTGACTGGGTAGGTACATTTCAGTCGCACTTGACCGGAGAGTCTGAAAAATTCAGGAAAGAATGGCGCGAACGAGGCTTGGCGTTTTCCACGGTACTTTTTATTCCTACCTAACTGGAGGGGCCGAAAAATCGGGGGAAAACTGATAATTCCGGTGAATTGGCCGAAGAAGAAGCGTATCGAACGAAACTTTTGCCACGGTACTTTTTATTCCTACTCGGCTGAAAAGCGGGGCAAAAATAGGGAAAGAAATGTTAACGCCCTAAAAATGGCTCCGGGAAATTTCCCAGGGAGGTCGAGGATTAATGTAGCCCAGGGAAACCGTTTTCGGGTCTATTATCGAAATGGATGTGTCGACGGGTCGGCTTAATAGTTGCATTTAGCGGAGAGAAATGGAGTGCCGAGTCCTGGCGAAATGTGGGATCCTGGATATGGAGGATCCGAGAGTGTAGAGGGGTCCTTCGGGGGTCGAGGATTGACATAACGAAGTGCCATTATAATTTCACAGGAATTAGATCACCTGTGAAATGGGCGAAGCCTTCAAAGATAATGCGGGGTATTTAAAAGGGACATTAGAAAATGAGGGATAATTACGCTTATTAAAAGCAGTTAACATATATTTCGAGACACTACGTGGGACTCCTGGATTCAAATAATCGACCGATAAAAAAAAAAACAATGTCCGTTTTCCCAATCGAGTGTCCGAGTACTGACCGAGGTCGTCGGTGCTTAACCTCAGGAATCGTTCAGAATAGACACGCGGAACTAGCGTGAGGCTAAGAGAGTTCCTTGCTCTTTCCTTAACCCTTTTCTTCCCAAGCTGGGATCGGATTGGAGTGAAAATATTTCCTTATTTCAGTCATGCACGCGCATATAAATCCCAGCCGGAAGTTACGAGGCCTCTGGCGTGCGAAAAATTCACTTTCCCGAAAAGTACACGGCCCAAAAATGCACCCTCCGTAAAGATAAACGAGACAAAGCTATCTTAACAAAGAAAGTATCTCAGGTGCATCTCGCCGATTCCTTTTTTACTCTGGCATGTATTACAATAGATGAAAAAATAAGATATACGTATTTCTTTTTTACAAAGAGTTAGTGAAACATTACAACGTGAATACGGATACTGTATGGATACCCATAAAATTTCATTCTTCCCAAGAAGCTTAAAAACTATTCATAAACAAATTCGAGAAAGGTTGAAATTTCATAGTTGCCAAGACTTCCCCTAGGGCCTCCACATTCCCATGATAAACAATCAAACTATTCGGTCCCCCAGGTCTTCAAAAACAGTAATTATTAAAATGAGGACCCGGCACTTTGATCCCACCCTAAGCCCAGAAATGATCCCTTCCTCGGGGAAGTCTAAAAATCCCTGGAAAGAGTCCGTTCCAGTTATTAAATACAATAAATACCCCTCGCATCTGGCGAGCATCGTTCACCGGGCGATAAATAAATAACGTCCCTCATGTATGAGGAATCATGTCCTGGCCGTGGAAACGAGTTACGAGGTTCTAAATAATGCCGACGAGCTGCATCGAGTAGGTACGAAATGCGTCGGGGGGATTTTTCACGTTTACCGTCGCTTTTTTACTCGGCACGAGCCGCTGAAAGCGGATCCGCTCCGCGGGGATATTTCTGTAAGACGGACCGCCGGAATAATAACGTTACCCGAGGAAATTATGTTTCCGTCAAATTTCCCCGGGAATTGATGACTTCCCCACAACCCTCTCCCGGCAGTCCAGAATCCGTCGTTAACACTCTCGGCCTCGTTGGCCAACTGTTCCTCCTTCGTATCCTCGGAGCTCCTCGGGCCCGATGGCCAGCAGTCCTTAATTTTTGATGTTTTACTATTCCCCGTGACTGCAGCCTGATGCTACTGTTCTCAATAGCGTCATTAATGTCATAATGCGCCTCTAAAACTGTCCCATGACAGAAAACCCACCCTCCTAAAGAAGCTCCGAAGTGAATCGAGAGTCTCTTGTCAAAACCGCATACGTCTATCGAGTTCTTACACACCGAGAAAAAGTAATGCCATTTAACCGGAGAAACATTATTTACAGTACCCAAGAGACATTCTATTAATTTCAAGGATAATCGTTTAACTCGAATCAATTGGATGCAACGTCTCTTCGCACCCATGACAATTTACTTCATCTTATTTCACTCAAATAATTATTATTAATAATAAATAAATTAATAAATGTTATAAAATTAGTACATGTCCGAATAAGACTTCCAACGGAAGTGCAGTATAGGTACAATATTTTCTTGTCTAACAGGATAGTCAAGGTTTAATAAACCCGTGAATAGGGTAATAAATAAATAACAAATGATGTTATAAACCAGGATAAACCATTTCCTAGGCGTCCCTGCAACTGTTGCAGGGATACCTGGGTTGGTTTTCAATAATTTAGGTAATTCCGATCGTATTTCTTCCTCAATGACGAGTCCAGCTGCTGCACCTCCTACTCTAAGCAAACCTAACCTAAATCGTCCCTCTCTCTGTTCTCTCCTGGAAGCAGAAGGCCTCATGGAATCACCGGTGTCGTAAACCGGCCACAAAGCTCTCCGCGTAACGAGAAACATTCTCCCGCAAAACGTAAACGTCCGAAGATCAATTAAGATAGAGTCGAGCGTTTGTTAGGCCGAAAGAGACGGCTCGGATCTCGCGTTTGAAGGAAGATCGTGTTCCTATCTGGGACAGTTTCTCGTCCCCGTCACTGGGGAGAAACCCAAGCCCGGGCCCCAGGGACTGAAAGTGTTTATTGTATTCGTGAAATAGGACCCTCCGATCGTTCCTGACGGCTTAACGTGGAAGAACCTTTCGAGCATGAAAAGCGTCCAGGACTTCCGAGGGGACGGGCCTTTAATATCTTTAATTGATAACGAAGAGGACGACCTCCTACCGCTACACCCGCGGAAAGATATTCAGTTGAATCGTAACGAAAATTGTACCGACATCGCACCAGTAACCATTTAATATGGTTATTTTATAACCAGAACCTTCGGTTAATAACTTTTCCTCGATCACCAGGACTTGAGAGGGATGGGCCTTTAATACCTTTAATTGATAACGAAGAGGGCGACCTCCCATCCATATACCGGCGTATGTACGCATAAATACCGGCGCGTATCAGTGCGCATCCCTACGCCTCGACTGTATAAATCAGGACGTCCCCTTATGCGTAATAAGGCTCACGCACGGCGTGCCTAACACTAATCGGGACAAATGCGAATTCCTCCTGGAATCGGTCACGCGAGGGCTGGACTCGCCGATGTCGAGGGTGCTCCTTGGATCGATCCCAGGGTCGAGATTAAAACCTCAGGAGTTGTTTGGGAATTTCGACAAAAGGGTGGACCACCCCGAGGGTCTCTAGAGAGCCCCCCGAATTTTCAATCACTTGCTAATTATGCGTTAATAAGCCATTTCGGGGGACCCCGATGACGTGCCAGAGTTGAGGTGCCTATACTCTACTATCAAGATATTATTAAACGACATAAAAAAAAAATAAAAAAACACTATTGAACTGTCATATATAAGAATAATTGAAATTTGAGCGATAACATTTCTGATGAAAGTACATCGGACACTGTACGACACTGTAACGACCCCCGATGAACAAATCGTTTTAAACTTTCAGTACCTTCACTCATCTTTATATCGTCATCGGTGGAATCGAGGAAACACGTGACCCGAAGATCTGAAGCGCGTTTCAGATAAGAAGCACATTTTCCGAAACAAAAAAGAAGAAAAAATGGAAAACGAGGAAAAGAGCCGAACATAAAATACGAGAAGAGAAACGGCGCCTGGAGTACTAATTAAAGAGAATATTTATACAAAATTAACATCGATATCGGTGTTCGTGTCTATAACTGAGTCACCGGGAATTCAATGAGCTTTCGGACCTGTTAAGATATCTAACCAGAGGGGAATAATGGCGTCACTCGCAGGCCTACCGGTATGCTAATTAGGTCGCGTTATGCATAAAGCGTATCTAAGCGTGACAGGACTTCATATCGCTGAGTTCCCTTATGCACGACACGATCCAATTGCAAGCACTGATCTCGCCGACAACGATTTCATTGGAAATCAGTTTCTTTTTTCCCCCGCTCAGGGGGGAGGGGGAGGGCAAAAAAGGTTGCAAAAGAAAATTAATTATACGCAACGTCGTATACGGCGCGCCGAGTCGAAAAAGACAACCCCGTCCAAAAAGGGGAACAATCTCGGCCAAACACCCCTCCCGTGTCCTGCAGGAACTCTGTCTCCCAGTTTTCTCTTTTCCCAATTTTTTTTTCCTCGTTCCTTTTTTTCAACATAAATTACTGGAGAGAAAATCGATGAAAAGGAGTCCTCAATTTCCGTTCACCCTGGCAAAAGAAATCGACGGAAATTAACGCAGACTTTTGCGCACCTCGCAAATTGAGGAACGATATTTGATGAAACCTTTCCAAGGGGATTGGATAGATTTCTAGGTTAGAAATTACGGGCTGAAAAATATTTGCCTGCTGTCCGAGTGGTCGTGCACTGTTAAAATAAAAAGGGATAAAATTCATACACCTTTAGTGCAAAAGGTTGTGATAGAATTTTATTTCTAAATCGCTAGGAAATTATTTATCGTTGCATTTCTTTCGAAAAGAAGGGAGAGAGGAAACAGCGTCATGGAAAAGTTCGATCGGGAGCGATTCGACGGTCTCGTGTCGATCTGGCACAGAAGGCCGGCTAACGAGCGGGCCAGCTTCTCGGACAGCGATCGTAATCGTCTAAATTTATCTATCATCTAAACCTGCCGTAATAAGCGGCTAATATCGCAGTTTGGCAGCGCTCGGCCCTCCGGAATTGCTTAACGCGGCCCGTCACGCGAGAGGCCCGACAGAAGGAGGTGCGTGGGAGTGCGTAGGGGCTCCCAGAAAGGTGGAGGGGTGCGTTCCGGACGAGGGTGCGACTAATAGTAGAAGCTCGTAATCTACCGAGGAAACGTAAAAGTATCGTTAACCCAGCTTAACCCAATTTTTTCATCCCACTTACTAACGTGAAATTTACAAGAATTTACTATCTCGTCATATCATTTAATATCCCATAATGAATGAAATGTCCCTGTCTCTAATGAACGGTTCCTTTGTTCCGTTGCGCTCGGATTTTTTCCACGAAATTCAGTCCATCGCGACGCTTGGTGAATTTCCAAAATTTCGTAAAGGACAGACCGTTGAATGAAATTATTGCTGGGTATCTAGCGGTTAATAAGTTAAATATAAACCGCTAGATAAATTAACCGATGAGTCGAAATGAAGAAGCAATGAAACGCGTTATCGCCGTCTTAAACGGATCGATGAAGGAGATTATTGTCGTACCAGTCACGGAGGCTTGGTAAACCAGTAAATAAGCTGATAAGTGGGTAACTAAATAAATGAGCCAATGAATCATTAAAAATCCTTTACCGCCATCTTAAGCAGGAAAGAGGCACTGGGATAAAATATAAAATCAGGGTACACCGGCTTGAAATAAGATCAATGGGTCAAATAAGTATATTTGCCATAATTGGGCGAGAGATTATAAAATTGAAATTAAGGCTTATCTCACAGTCGAGAACGAGTACGTAGATGCTTATGGATTCTCCGTTTCGACGTCGAGGGCACTGATGCAGACTTTCCGCCCGATGGTGCGGAATAAAAACCGTGAAGCGGATAAAACAAAACAAACGACGTCGTTAGCACCTCGAGTTCTACCGGTCGTTCCATTTTCCGGATCCGGAGGGATTTCCGCGGATCTTTCTGCCTTCTTCCCGGCAGAGAATCGGCGAAGGGAGTAAAACGGCGACGGAGGAGGTAAAAAGCAGAAAGGTAAACTCGAATCACGGCGTCCAGGGCGTGAGGCGCATTTCCAGGGGGGCCAGAAACGAATTTGAAATCTCGAAAGCCCCGGGGTAACCGGAGCTTTCCTCGAGGATATCAAGTGGTGAGTTTAAGTGGGCCATAACGCATCGGAATGGGCAGAGCGTAATGCGGGACGCGGAACGTAGCCTGCGTTTCTGGCCAAGAGATTTGTTTGCGTTTTCCCCGCCGAAGGAGAGGGACTCTGGAGAGACCTGCTTAGCCTCACTCGTGCACTCGAGGTGCATCGGGAATGCACCTCGGGACGCATCCGGGAATTCGGGTCCTCCTCGAAGCCCTCCGACAGGCTCTCTCGTTACACGAGGCGAGAGACTTGAGATGCTAATAAGAGGGATCCTTGATTGGGCTATCCCGAGATTTCGCCGCGAGGAATAAATCCTTAAAAGGATCCTGAAGAGCTTCGGAGGGTGGGGGGCACTTATATCGCTCGCCGGGAAATCAAAAAAGCGACTATCCCTGCCCGTGTATCTCTACTTTATCATTAATTTACTTAATTAACACGGCCACTTGTTAAAGGAGACCCTCGTTGGGATTCCACCGAGGGCTCCGAACTTTCGGCTAGAAAGTTGCGAATCGCGCTAACGAGCCCTTCCCGGCCTTTCCTAATTAACCGGGTAATCCGCTGTACCCTGGAAAAATGCGCGACCTGTTGTTACGTTAAATCAATTCGGTACCCAGAGGCACGTTACGAGTCGAAAAGCGGCCGGACATTCGGCGAGGTCTCGGCAGTCCGAATTGCAGGATGCAAATTGCCGGCCGATTTCGGCGTGACAGTGGACATCCTGACTTTCGGTAGACGCCCGCGATTAAGTGCAATTTCCGATTTAATTGCCTAATTGCCTCTCGTTTCCTCGACTCCACGCGATGCCGCGCGGCTCAGGTGGAAGTCGTTCGACTTTAATGGAACGGAAATCGCCACTTCTGCGAGCAGAGGATCCTCATTGTTTCGGAATCGCGTACGAAAGTTGAAAGCTCGCGTGACCAACTCGACCGCCGTTAACCTCCCTCCCTCGACTTTGCCCAGTTTTATTCCCTTCCTGGAATAATTCAATTCCTGCCGCGCTTTTCCATTCGGCGATTGAAATTTTTCGATTTTTTCTTTCCTTCCTAAATAACCGAAGGCCTCATTTGTACCTATTTGGGGGATAATAGACGTCTCTCAGCCGTTTACAGGAAACGGACAAGAGACATTTCTTAACCTCCCGATAAATTGGACCGTCGAAGAATTCCCCAAAAAAAAAAGATAATAAGACAAATTATCGAACTCCCGCAGCCGAAGAGAAAGGCATCGGTCCCTCGTGTAGCACATGTCACCGGGCATTACGGTTCCTTTCCCGAGGCCCAAGGAAGGGGCTCAATTTTTCCGTACTTCCGGTTCCCTCCCCCGAAACGTCCACTCTCTCTCTCTCTCCGGCGGTTAATCGGCGCGTCGCAATAAATCTAACTGGAGCGATCATTACGAGAAACCGAAATAGAGCCGATCTAGGTTCGAGCGAGGCCCTTGCCTATTATTGGGCATTCCGGCCGATGATTTCGGCCCGGCAGGAAATCCAGGGAGGAATAATTCCCCCCGAAAAAATTCGACGGCCACCTTGCCCCTCGAGTAGGCCCGGCTAGCCTAATTTCGGGTTTGAAAATAGCATCGGCGATCCTCCGACAGGGCTTTATACGTGTTCCATAGCTGCACGCCGCGATCCGATCGCTTCGCTCCGACTTGCTCGTATAATCGAGTTAAAGGCGAATCCACGAATAGACCGGCGTTCGCCAAGCCGGCCGATTTAATCCGCGAGGCTCCGTCCCGAATCGTAATATTCTATCCCGAAGGTGGGCAAACATCCGAGGAAACGAAGCCCCGGTCCCCTGATGGGGTAAGGAACACGCCGGTTATTCTGTCAAATGGTACCTTCTACGGTTTCTGGATTTCCACGGCGGAGGCGTTGAACGCTCTGCCCGATGTCCCGGGGATTAAGTCGATTGTAGAACTTCCACGCCGTCTGGGGATGCAATTTGCATCGAATTCGCGTCTCAGGGTCTGCACCGTGTCTTCGAGGCTCTGATTATACACCCGAATCGATCCCCCTCTTTAATTTCTTGGGTCCCTAAAAAGGGGGGCTTTTTCTCCAATTTCTTGGTTCTTAAAAGTCACCACGTCTCGGTGCATCCCACTGACGTCCCTCCTCCGTGATGTGCACTTTATTCAACGAGGTGGCCGTTTCGAGCTCGTCACCTCGAGGTGCAGATACATTTTCTCAGTCTCCCTCTTATCATCTCCATCCCCCAGATATACCTTTTCCTTCGGCGAGGAAGGTGCGGGAATGGTTTTATTATGCCCAGGGGACGTAACGCGAGCTGAACGATCCAACTTTTTGCTCTCTGCCCTAAAACCTAATCCCCTTTGATCCACTCTGTATATTTTCCTTCGCAACGGCGATTTACAACTGGCGCGTCCGTTATGAAATCTCGGATCGTAAATAAAACGCCCGCTCGTTTTTCGACGAGGGGGAGAGCAGGTGGATGATCCATTCTCGGTGCAAGACTGCATAGGGTGGAGGTGCATCCACGAATGGCGTGCCTCGAGACGGGCAATTTTTTTCCTTTTTTTTCCCCCGAAAATACGGCCGAGCGATTGTCCCCTTTCCGGCGCGACGCCACCGGGACGACGTAACCTCAAAACCGAGAAACTTTCTCGGCCAAGAAACGCGATTAAAGAGCAACAGATGTCCCCTTCCGTCGCCTCGTCGCGTTTCCGGAATCGCTTCCGTTTCGCGGGAAAGATCGCCACGTCGAAAATCGCGTTTCACCGCGCGAAAATAATTATCCGGAGATTCTGATCCCGTAAGAAGAACGTCTTCCCGTTTCCAATGGCCATTCACGGAGTTCCCCAAAAGAGATCGGCAGAGAAAAGTCAATTCCCATGGCGGCGTCCTTCCCTCTCGTCCCTTTAAATTTCCAATGTCGAACTACTCGCACCAGCAAGAGAGATTAAAAATCATTGCGATTAAATTTCCCCGTCAACTCGTACGAGAGATCGCTCTTTTTCTTAATCCCATAAGAATGTCTCCCGTTTTCCATAGTCCCGCGAAAGAGATCGGCGGAGGAAAAGTCGTCGACTTTCCCCGCGGCGGAATTCCGGCCGCGTATATATCGCGATCGACTCTCGTCCCCGCGGAAACGGGCTCGCTCGCAACAGATGCCGGGCCTTACATTTGCATATTAACATTTATTCCGCTCCCGAAAAGGCGCTATTCGCGTGTAGCGTTCTCCATCGGAACCCTTCCTCGACCTCTCTCCGTCGTGGCTTTCGAGCCCGAGACTGGCCGCATCCAAATACGTCCGTCCGCACACAGCCCACTTCCAGCAGGTGAAGCTCACAGCTGCTGGACAGCTGGACCGATATCTGCTCACAGCTACATTCCGAAGTACGCCTGTGATAACGTATGTAATACGCGCCTGCTTACGTATGTAATGCACCGGCACCCGCGATCGAGTCCGCTTAAAGGAGACCTCTCTGCGGGGCGATCGCCCTAGGAAAAAGTGACCCGTAAATATTTCACCGCATGCGGTATTTCCTAACGTTATCGCCCCCGGTAATTATACCGACAACTGCCGGACTCCGAGGGGATTATTCCGCGGGTACTTAGTCCTCATGACATAGATCCTCGACGAGCTTTCTTCTAATTGGGGGGCAGTCGCCATTTTGTCGTTCCCTTCCGTTCGTCATTTATTTATCGAGACGAAACGACCCAGGTATTCGTTAGTAATTAATATTAGCATTAGTTATGTAGTAAAATAACGTCACAACGCATAATTGCCAAGCCCTGTAGTTATGTAGAAGTAAGCGTCATTCGGAGACCTTTTTCTTCGCGTTTATTTTCCTCTCGGTGTACGAAGACATTTAATTGAATTGAGCTTTGCTTAAATAAATCTTTGTCTTCGAGAGGAGGAATTTTTATTTTTTATTTTTTTTTCTCAGTCTGAGACACGCTACTTCGTGGATGGAAGCATTGCGGACGTCCGATATATCGGACGATATATCGCCGGTCCTTCCGGCGACGAAGTAAAGGTGCAAGGGTACTTAAACTAATTTCCCACCGTGGGTTACGTAATATCGGGCCGATAGCGTCACCTGCTCCGCCGGGCCTTCTTCTTGACCACATCCTTCCTCCGCGCGTCCGTCTCCGACCGAGTACGGGGCCATACTGAGCGCTCTGTGTGCGTGCGCGTGAGTGAATGCTGCGCACAGGGCGTGTGAATGCGCGCGCGCTCACAATGCGGTACTGCGCACCGTACCTTGCGTATTACTCGGCCCTGCGCAGGGCCCGAGCCTCCAATCTTGGATCACCTTTCATACGGTTCTCACAGGACCCCTTGCTCAGGGGTGATGACCTTGTGGGCCCTTTAAAAAGCCGATCTGGACATGGACGCTCCCGACAGGCCTTTCGCGCTGGTCTCGCTCCAAAGGATCGTGGACATCCACCTTTTTGCCTACCTTTAATCCGCTCTCCGAAATACCCGGGACGATCCCCTGAAACCCTATTCTGGATTTCATTCGATCAACTTTCGCGTAAGAAATGAACAATTTCCTCTACGACTTTCAAATGTCGACCAGTGACGCGACTTAGCAACGATGCACCATTTTTTTCTTCGCCAATCCATTTTCATCTAATCTTCTCAATCTATTCCCAGGATTGAAAGGTAGTAATTTGGTACATTAGTAATATGGACATTAAGGAGAATATATTTTATATGAAAATCTGGCGTGAAATTTGAAGTAAGAGAAACCGGGATAATTTTCGGGACCACCTTGTAGTAGGTGGTCGAAGCGGAAGGGCGCAGGCTTATTCCATTAGGTGGATGGTTCATGGGCGAACAAATTTACTTACCACTACCTTTCGTTGCGGAAAAGCTTATTTCGAAGTCTTGAGTGGTTTAAGTGCGGACCCAAAATGGAGGAGCCCACGTGGGGAAGGTCCTGGCCAGGTCGACGATCCGGTTTGCTTTTGGAGAACATAATCCAGGGTAGTCTTGAAATGCAGAAAATTAGAGGGCATTTCGCCTTGACGTAATTGTTCGTATTTTAGGCTTAAACGCCCTCGACTCATCGTCCTCATCTGTCTTCCCGTCGAGACGCACCCTTAAAGGGTCACTAGGATCAGAAAAGCTCTATTGGGTATTTAAAAATTCTGATTTATGAAATCTACTAGAATCTCGCATTATACTGCAAATGTTTATATGCGTTTGCGAGGCCGGGGTGAAATAAACATTTTCGACTCCGATGGTTCGCCACAGAATATTTTTCGGTCTTCTGGCACAGCTGGGCTCGATTTTTAGGCCGGGTAAAAAATCACCGTAGGCGATTATTTCAGCTCCCTTTTTGTGCTTTTATTAACGCGAGGGCACGCGCGTTTTGAGAGTAACTTTTTCTGGGGAGATCGCATCCTCTAGATACGGTTTCGAAACGAGCAGAAGGGCCCCGGGAAGACGCGCGGACAGACGAATATGCTTATACCACAAAATCAGTTTAATATCCTTTCATCTTATATAATAACAGGTTCCAGTGACTGATATTACGGAGATTCGGCGGAATCTCCCCGTGTCGGTAGACTCGAAAGAGCCTAGCCTGCCAGGCCTCCACGGATGCGCCAAATTGCTGCTGAGAGTGTATCCAGTATTTCAAGAAGTACCGCTTAAATTGCCGCCTTAAACAATATTTCGTCATAGGTTGATCGATCCAGGGATCGATGTCAGGAATCCTCCTTTTCTTAATTGCGGGATCGAAATAAAACCTCGATATTTACGGCCGATTAAGCGCGCCCGCAAGGAACCACCGTTTAGCGATAGATTAAATCACGTTGAAGTTGTTAAAAAAAAATAGTCTAACAATTAGTGACGAGCAAAAGCGGTCTTCGTCTTGTAAAAATGAACGGTGCATTTTTTACAAGATCAAGTCTTGGTCTTGTAAGCATATACAGGGCGCATAAAAATTCGGAGTTTACGATCGAACGATATCCTCGATTACGGATTTCCGTTTATCGGGATATCATCGAAGATTTTCCCGACAATTCCCGTCCACCTCGAGCTTGTCCACTTTGCGCGTCACATCGGCGCATAATCGTGCAATGCTGCCTGACAGATAGAGGAATAATAATATTAATATCTGGCGAGTGTCCGCGGGACGCGCGTGTATTAATTAAACACCGATAAGCATATTTAAGACGCACTAAGGAGAAGGCGCGCGCCTTATCAATTCCAGAGAACGGCACGTGGTTGCGTCCAAGCGTGACACGTGATTGAATCGATTCACTTTGAGACTCGATTTGAGGAGGTTCTCTCGGTTCTGCGGAGATTTCTCTTCTCCCTCTCTCCGTGGAAATGATCTTTATATATTTATCAAGAAAGGTGCAAGAAAAACACTGATTTACAGGGTGGGTACCTTCTCGATGCAGATTTCCCTCGGCTAATGAAGAGGCCTCTTCTGCGGTGTCGTCGGCACGAGTCTCTTGGTCAGCATCTGCTAGATTTGATAAACGTCAGATTTGACACATGTCGGGTTGCTCATATGTCGAGTGACGTCCAAAGAGAGATGCTGACACCGAAAGATGCCCCGTGGAAGAGGAGATTCCGCAATCAAGATGTGGACCGAGACCTCCTTTCGCGCGTTTTAACCTTTTCCTAAGACTCCGCGTGTGTTCAAAGGCCGTGTTGGACGTTACGGGGTGCACATTTTGCAGATTTTGATTTGACGAATTTTTATAAATCGTCTTCCTACTTAGTTCCCTCCTTTTGTTAGTCTCTCGGCGTCTCTTTCCGTTTCCTAGTCGAGCTAAGCCATCGCGCTTGGATTCTTGTTCTCCGCCTCGACCGACCGTGCCAGACTCGTCCATTCTTCCTCTTCGGAGGCCGATTTCAGGTGCGCTCGATCCTCGTTAATCCCATGGTCGCAAATCCTCGAGCAGTCTCAGCTGCAATTGCACCGGAGGCGAGCTTCGGGTAGGAAACATCTGCCGATCGCGGAAGCGCGCGATCCGCAGATGCCGCCATCTTGACTTCCGCTTTTCGGCCATTCGGCGTTTCTATCGACCTCCGTCTGTATTTTGCCTCGGCTCATTCACCAGAGTTTAACTTACCACCGTACCTAACCTTTGTACTATTCAATGCAGTTCAGCTTCCACCCTTTGCCCACGCCTCCATGCCGGGTCGATCGCCGCCATTTTGACTCCTGCTACATTTCGACGTTTTTATCGTACCTCCGCCTGTATTTCGACCAAACTCATTCGCCATAGTTTAATCTACCACCGTGCCTAACCTTCACAGCATTTCTCTTGTTCGATGTCCTTATTCCTATCTTCCAAGCTCCACGTCCACGCTTTCCATCTCCACTCGAAGGGGGCGGCAGCCGCCATCTTGATTTCCTTCCATTCAGTGGAATTTCAGGTGCGTCCGAATCTCGTTAATTCCTACCCCGCAAATCCCAGGGCAGCCCAGCTGCGACTGCTGTGACCACCACATCTGCCCAGGAACCGCAATCAGAAAACAGCGATCGCGTCCATCTTGATTTCCGCCGATACGTCCGTCGCCGAGTCGAGCGCGGCCGCCATCTTGGACGCGCTTCCGTTTCCGTCGACCCCGACGCCGCGGATCCTCCGCGAAGTGCGGATCGAAACGATCGAGCCAGCGGAACTCGATATTCGATAAATTCCGGGAATACCTCGACAGTTTCCTGGCCGAGGGTTCTTTAAAACACATGAACCGGTCCGTCTCGGATTTCGCGCTTCAAAGGAAGTGGGCTGCTGTTCCCGGCTCTCTTGTAGCCGGTGTACTTGGCGCACTGTTGCCACGTCTCTGATCCTGGTATACTCCGATAGCCCGTAGGAATTCCCCCTTTCTTCCCTCGAGCACTGCAATATTATCCCCGTATCTCAAATGTTAATTGAATTTCCGGAGAATAGTCGAAAATGACCATCCCGGTTAAGTACATTCCACCATACCGAAATTCCGTGGTGGAGAAGCCAACCTGTACATTTTTAACGCGTCCACGGTTATAAATAAATTTCACCAGATTTATAAAACATTGACATTGACCGTTTTATTCGGACGAGCCAGATGTATTATTCACTCGTGGACTTACTTAACGCACGTGGTTGATTTTAATAATATTCGATGACACGTAAAATCGTTCATTGCGCATTGCATTGCAATTCGAATGGTGACATAAAATCGGCAATTTTTCGGCGACTTTGTATGCCAGAAAAATGGGGAAAATATTTCGAGTTTTACAGGTATTTTTCATGTAATTGTACTCTCGTGGGGATCCGCTTTGGTTTGGCAATATGGCTGCGCAGCTCACTGCGCGGTAACCCTAGAAGTCTACGCGCGGTATATAATATTTACCAGGAGTACCCGATAAGCTAGAATTCGAGCGATCCACTTCGCAAGCGTACTAGGAATTCCTAGGGTCGTAAAAGCTAGCTAGGGTCGTTAACGTAAAATTGGATCGCGATACGAGCTGTCGATCACTCGTGTTTATTTATCGGGCGAGAGCATCATCGCTGCTCGGAGCGCAGCTGCATTCGTCGATGCAGCAGCCCGCTCCCCGATAAAGGAATGTTTTCAATTCGATAACGAAGACCAAGATCCCAACGAATGGCCGGGGGACGGTACCTAGAGACAATATATATCGAATTCTCGGAGGCGATTCGAGATGCCCAGCTCCCAGCTGTTCGATCGGCTCTCGGAGTCGCCTGGACCTGTCCAGCTAAATTGCAGGGATTTTACTACGCCAGGACTAGATTTTACCATGGCAAATGTTAAATTTTCAGAGCTGATCGGGAATTCGGGAGACGTTTTCCCAGGAGAAAGAAAACGGGAGGAAGAAGCGAACAGCTGATCGGGAATTCGGATGCGAGATCGAAAAGTGGAACAGCGGTCAGACTGAATTTCGACGGATAGAGGCCTGGATAGGAAAGGAAACCTCTAGTGACTTTTAAATAGCTCTGCGTGAACTTCAGGAGACATTTTGCCAGGAGAAAGAAGCGAAGCGGGGAAAGAAACGACGGTTTCCGTTTTCGTGCAGTCCTCGTCGTTCTGACCAAATTGCACGTCAGGTGCCGTACACCTCTTTCGCACGTCAGGTCGTACCTACGGTAGGTATTCCCGGTGCGTGATCTGCGTAAGAAACGTGCGTGCCACCTTCCACCTTCCCTCCCTCCTTCCTGCTCTTTCGGGCATGAAGAGTTACGAGATGCCCGAAATGGCAGGAAATAACTGTAGCGGTTTTCGGCTGCGAGAAGCTGGGAACTTGGTTCTCCCTCTTCCCTCTTTAAGGCGTTAAAAAGTTTTAATTCCACCATTCAACTGTACAACGAATGATAATCTTAGAGGAATAATTTTTATTCACGCTTCCAAGTCCTCGTTAGTATGAACAGTTAATAAGATTCTTTTTTTATTATCAAGAAAGGGAACAAATAATACGTAGGACATCCTAGGAGATGAAAGGTACTGAATAATGGGATTATTCACCGAAGGCGAAAACCAAGGAAAAAGATCGGTTGGAAGATGTCACAACTGATGGATAAATAAAAGAGACAAGAAGATGGATCGACTGTAGATCGATGAACATCCCAAAACCATTTATTTAATGGTTCAGAAGGTGCTCGGAAGAATATTATAAAAGGGACACTGTGATAAACGGAAATTTCTATTAGAACGTCCAGAGGCCGAGTCGACCGTTAAGAAAATGGCGTAAAAAAAAAATACAACTCGCATCATTGGCCTGGCATGAAATCGACATCTGTCGAGGTCGACATTAATTTTTCACTCGGGGCCATCGAGTGAGTCCTCTTCGGGGCGTGAAAAACTGTCACTCGGCGTCCCTTGTTGCACCATGTTAGTCCATTGTAGGGCGCAATAAACAACTTCCGGCATTCTTCGGGCCCGGCTCGCAAAGTCTTAAATTAAGACCTCTCTTTCACCGGAGGGCGATGCATCGGTCCACTTCGTCCTGGAAAAGCTGCGTATGGAAATAATCATCCGTCTTGTAGCTTTTCCATTATTGTGACACCTGGACCGTCAGAGAATCGGGAAGCGAATCGAGGTAATGGAGTCACGGATGATTTATTCTTAAGCGAAGGGCTTCTTGAGCTTGAAAAAAAGAGAAAGAAGGTCCTGATGCGAAAATCGCGGCCCCCCCGGATTTCGTGAATAACTCCGCTCAAAATTTCCGGCCTAACGATGGAGCCTGACAATGGCGGGTATCGACAATAAAACTGAGACAAGCCACGGTGCATAAAGTACACAAAGGTGCATAAAGTACTCGTGTATCGAACTGTCACAAGCTGCTTCCTTTGACCACGCTCGTTACCCCAAGGATAATAATTCCGGAGTGCTGAACAAACAGATCCATCGAATTCGTTCTACGGGATATCCAGGGAAAAATGTCGGAAAACTCGGGGCTGGCCAGGGAAAACACATCCTGAATGGGCACGGTCTACCTGGAAGAGGATCGGTTGCTGAAAGCGCACTTATCCGGATGGAATCCTTATTTTACAAATAATTTCACAAGGTCTTCCCTTCTCTATGAATCCTCTACCAAGGAAGGCGATGATTCTCCCCCCCTCGAATTAAGCACTTCTCACCATCCAACTTCTTCACCTGCATCCAGATTTATCTTAAGAAGTGATTGCAAAATAGTTGTCGGAGGAATTTTTCAAAAGAGAGAGGGGAGTTTCGAGAGGCGCCCTTTTCTCGCGTAGGCGTCGTCGGTCCCATTAAATCGGACTACTCGAGCGGCGAAGAGCGCGTCCATTTTGGAGAACATAAAGCGACGACTCTCGAATGTCGGGCCCAGTTTCCAGGGCGAGAGGCGTCGCCCGGTCTTAGAATAAGGAAACAACAATGCCCGACGCGAACAAGGGGCCCACGATCGGCCCGTGAAATCGGATCGGGACAAAAACGCGAGTTTCCACGGTGGGCCGCGGTCGGGAAGAGAGAGAAAGAAAAAAAAGTGTCAGGTGCTCCTCCAGTCCCGCGCATTCTTCTTCAAGGCAAAAGTCGGACTTTTGGGGCATTCGCGCGTTCGCTCAATGGACTTTTCCGACAATATCTAAACGTGCCCGAATACTATCGGCTCTCCGATGAAGGCATAAGGCCCGAAGTCTGGCAACGGGGACGACGGCATCGAGTTTCCAGTCGACAATTAACATCCAGCATCCTCTAAGACCGTGAACGACCGGTCCAGGGCCTTAGAGCTCGTTTTCAGGCCCACTCTTCTCCTCCACTTAATTCCGCTCTATTCTCCTTGGGAACTCTCTAACCCAACGAGCAAAATCGGTCTTCGTCTTGGTCTTGAAAAAGTGAAAAGAGTCAAAGACCTAGGATGGAAGATCAAGACCAAGACAGATATCCTTCCTCGGTAGATTGACAAATTTCGACTCGATTATTGAGGACTCGAGGACCATGGTAATTTTTTCCAGACGTTATTCGGGGATTTTCTTTTAACTGGGTCTTATCAGGCCCAGGCTCCTTGAGATCGTTAGAATGTGTCTTGGAAAATGAAGATCGGTAATTTGTTGCATAGGGCATTTCGGAAGGGTTTATCACTCTTCCAAGATCACCAGGAGATCTCCTCCGAGTTGGGCCTTATTGGGTCCTACCCAGTCTTTAGACGGCCTCCGCAGACTCCTTGGGCCGCACAGCTGATGTTTTCGCGTGTTCCCCGACAGATGCCCGGCCACCGACACCCTCCTACCTCTCCTGCCCACTTTTACGTCCTCTCGGCTCAGGCGGAGTCCACAATGTTTTTAGAGACATCAGCGGAACATCTGCACGAGCCCACGGGACTCTCTTCAGGGAGTCGCGACTTCAGGGTCCGCTTCGGGATAAGCCGATCATCGTCGATCTGGGGGACTCCCATGATCAAAAACTATAGTCTCCAAGTCCCAAGGGGATCGCGTGATTCCGCGGTAAACTCTTCATGGTCCCTCCAAAATGCGACACCGTCATCGTCGTCTGGTGATGGCTTCTGCCATGACTCGTCATGCGCCAATGTTCGGATTCCGTGCGTGGTCCAAACCGCCTGACAATTTTTTTTTTCTCTCATCGTTTCTCCTCTATACCGCCTGATTGGGAAAAATGACGGCCATTGTGTCGGAATTGGAAGCGCCTCAGCTGGACGGGCTGGAAATACGCCCAGGACTGCATACGGTGCATCGGTGCACATTGGTAGGGATGCTGAGAATGTTTAAATGAGCCTGCGTTAGGGAAACGCTTTGGAGGATACTTGAAAGAGCGGAAAGCCGTGGGAAGGTACTTGCGGTTTTAAAAATTAACGGCGAGTGCTCCTCTCAGAGAGCGGCGGAAAAAGTGTCTCCTCGTTGAGCCGGCAGGTGCACCATTCATATGCAACTGCAACCGCCAATCGGATGTGTCCTCAATGCTTCGCCAATCTTCACGCCACTCGCCTGCGAAAACTCGACGGCGAGTTCCTGCACTTGCGACTCTAACATTATGCACCCGAACGTGCATTACTTCGGATCAGCTGTCATTCCTACATACACCGTTAATTAAAAAAGTACCCCTAACAAATTCATAAGAAGCTTCGTGAACTCTATTCAAACACAGAGTAAATTTATACCACCCCATACAATATTACAACCTGGTTTAAAAAATATTTAAATAAAATATCAGAGTACTCTAAACCGGTCCACAAATTTAGGAATACGGCACATTAATTAAAAGTCATCCTGGAATTAACATATTTGCAACATTACCGATTTCGTACCCAGTGAAATAATTCCCTTCACTGAGTTACGAGATTTAGGAACGTATAGTGTCCAAAATGAACGAGCGGATTTGCATATTTTTTTTTTTGCGGTGTATCTCGCAGAATGTGCATCAGGATGCATCAGGGTGCAGTCCGGTGTGGACGAGGCTGCAGGAGCGCCTTCGGACTACGTCGGATAGATTTGAATGTGTCCGCAAGTGTATTAGGTTGTATAAGAGGCCTCGCAGCAGGACCGGCATATGGTGCATGGCGAAACAGGACTGCTGCACCGCGTTGCATCGAGCTGCGTAGAACTGCAGCGCGCTG
Source organism: Orussus abietinus (assembly GCF_000612105.2). Classification (NCBI taxonomy): domain Eukaryota; kingdom Metazoa; phylum Arthropoda; class Insecta; order Hymenoptera; family Orussidae; genus Orussus; species Orussus abietinus. The sequence continues at coordinate 1,386,575 of NW_019395988.1, forward strand.
CATCGCAACTTATCGATGCTTTTGATATCAAATTCATCCCTATCAATACCTGAAGTTCGTAAGAACCCACCTAGACGTAGAGATAAACCGATGAAAATGAGTCCTAGTATTTGTTCGATTGTTTTCACGATATCGAGATATTTCGTGATTTTTTTTTCAATACTAATTAATAGAAGTATTTACTCGATTGTTCTCGCGATACCGAGATATGTCCTTTTTCGATGAAAGTGACAGAAGAGTGTCGACACTTTTGACATTCGGTTCGTCTCTATCCGCGCCACGTGTTCTCCCGGATCCACGTGGTCGCCTGGATCTGGACCTCGAAGAAGGCAGATCTCGAAACGGGATCGGCGGGCATCTTTTCCTTAAGTCGGTAATGACTTCACCTTGAGTCCCGACGACGTTACTAATTCGAGGACGCTTAATCGTACGTTGAACCCGACACCGGTGGGTGCTCGTTTATATCGCTGTCGTCATCGCGGATTTATCGTTGCAGAGCTCTGGCCAGCGGCGCATCGCGACGCGCCGCTGCGTTATTGCGTTCCAAGATATATCCGACCTCTTCCGGCTGTTTCGTCCTCGAAAGGAGCGCATTTAGAGGGGCTCCCTTAAGAGCCCCTTCTGCCGGAGATTATCCCGATGAGCCTGAGAGATCCTCAAGGCCAGCCCTCGTCCAGCCTCGCCAGGCCCGACCGGATCCATGACCGGGCCTCCACTTTTCCCCGAGGAAATTTTCATCCTTCCCCAGGACTTAGAAAACGGCAAACCAGATAACAAAAAATAATACACCTGCATTGATGTTCTTTTTTTTTCATCCCACCTTAAGGCGGATTTTCTAAGGCCCTTAAACTAATTTTGCAAGTGATCGTTTAATGTCTGAAGAGGGAGATTGAAAAATTCTTCAGGTTTCAATTGTCTTCGTCAGGCGACATGTTTTCCCGCTGGAAGAGCTGTTTCTTTTATTTTCCCAAATTTTTGTTTCATTGAAAGAGTGCTCGCAGAATTCGGAAGAGGCTTAACAAATGACCGACTGTCCTTCTGGTCAGCTGGAGATGCAAAATGCGGAATGTAGAAGCGTTTTCTGCTAAATATTGGTAGCTGTTAAACAATGCCTCGATAACCGAGGTGCGCCCAGAATTGTCGCTGGATAAATACCGCGATGTAAATGTTTGCAGTGCGATAAAATTCTAGTGCTGGTTTAGCGGCGAAGCACCCGGCGTGTCGTGTGTCATTGAATATCCATAAAGCGCAGCATCATCGATCGTTTATTGATACATTTCACCGGGAGCGCCAATTTATTGTGAAATTAACGTCAATTGTGTGGCCACAATGCTAGCCGATCATAACAGTGGTAGGGATACCGAATCATCGTGATATTGAATTAAGTGCGGACAGATGATCGGTTACTTTCCGAATAATAGATCAATGACACGCCATTTTATGGCACGGCCGATCAATCGATCACCGATACGGAAGACTCGATCTCGATACGACAGTCCACAGGTATACCGATCATTATGTCCAGAATTCCCGCAACTGTTCGAGCCGACCACCCTCGAGTCATCGCGATGACTAGAAATTTCACCCCAAAATCAAGTAAATCGACCCCCAGGATAATTCCTGAAAAAAAATCGAAGGGCGAAGCCACGAAAAATAGGAAAAAAAATCAAGCCCCCACGTTTTAAGGTCTCCCTGAATTTTATTTCAGCTTCCATTGCTGATTTAAAGGGGAAAAAAATTAATTCAATGATTTATTTACTCTTCCAATTTACCCGCAAGTAGAAATGCCTGGACGTGCCGCAGAAAGTAAGTCGATAAAAAAGATTCCAGGCCGCTTGTAAATCCGTCCCGGGGTAAGAAATCGAAATTTCCCTATTTTCCCGTGAAAAGTCCCGACGTTTCGGGGAGACGCGCGGGGACGAGAAATCGGAAATCCTGAGCTTGCAGGAGCGGCTCGCGTTCATTATAAATATCCTGCGGCCTCCCGGGGGTCCGGCATTGTCCTGAGACAGGCATTCATACGTCGGAGCCTTTAAGCGTCCTTGGATTTTTACCTCGAGTCCTCGAGCCGAATATTTTCAGTACATAAACCCCATTGAGTCCCGGGGTGGATTTTCGAGGGTGGGTCCAGGGTGGCGCAAAAGTGTACCGCTGTCTCGGCCCAAGAATCCTTAGCCAGGTCAGCAGGAAACTTCAGAAGGTGTGTAAAACCAGTGTGTGGAATAATTCTGTATAGAAATACTGTGTACAAATAGTGTGTGTAGAAATACTCCGGGTAGAAGTAGGCCAACGGGAATTTAATATCCTCCGAGGCTGCCAAGCCGTTTTCCCGCTCCACCCTGGTTAAATATTTTTTTTTCTTTTTTTTTCTTACATCGCCACCCCATGATTAATAGAACTCGAATGTAGACGCGCTCCTCGGGCTCATTGTAATCATTGGCCGGTTGAAAAGGGGGCCCGGAAGCTTCTTTTTACAGTCCCGAGCTGTGTTTACAGTGCCAGTGGAGGCTCCATCGCCCTTATTTGCGGGGGCATTATCCGAGGAGAAATGTTAACAGTCGCTTTGTAAGGAACACCCTCCAGCCTCGAGCAGGGTGGTCCCCTTGGTCCCCGTAACTCTATACGAGGGGAGTACCTGCTAAAAAGTAGCCAAAGTCCCCCTCCCAGAAATCCCTGAATTTTCCCGCGTTTCGATACAAGCTCTTATTTTAATAATCTTGATAATTGATTCTTTGAATTAATAAATTAATTTCTTTGGTTTAGTAAAACATTTCATTTTTTCTCAGGGTAGGGTCCAGAGATTATTGGCGATTTCTTAGGCAGCTGTTTTTTTCTTCCTTTCCAGAATGTTGAGTGCGACGCGAGGAGGAGATCGAGAAAGAGTGGACACTTTTTTTCCTTTATCTTGCGCCATTTTGCGCCGGGGATGCGTTTCGAACGGCGTAAATGTAAACGCATTTTCCAAGGCTGATAAGATAATTCCATTTTATCGCGGGCGCATCTCATTGCAGACGAGCGGTTTCGTAAACAGGACGTGTGCAAGATGGTCGGACACTCCAAGCCGAGGAATATCGGATATCGGTGGTCGATACCATTTCCGGTCGCGTATCGACAATCGGAATTTATAGATAGGATTGAAAATCGTTCTCGAGGTGGCTTAAAAAATGTCCGATTAAATGTAAGGTCCGAAATGTAATTGGTACTTGGGAACAGAATCGATGTCATATTGGGGATCGAATTTTCGGCCGTGAGATTACTTTAAGCGATTAAAGATGGCGGGCGTTTCCTCGCGCTCGCCCGAAGGAGACAAGGGGCAGGTCGCGATATCACCGTTCGATTAGATTATCCAGTAATTAATTGGAGTACGTCTCGCGAGGAAGGCTCACTTTATTTTTGCTTGAATACCGAGAAAATGGAGCGGGATGATTCACCGTCCCGACGATAGCCATCGGTGCGATCAGTAATTGGGCAACGTTTCCGCTGACGGAATTAGCACTGCGACTGTATGATGGCAGAAGTAGAGTAAACAAGAATGTTTTATTCCCCATGCCGGTTTACGTTTAGGAGAGGAAAACATGTTGACAGGAAGCTGGCGTTAATCGCAGGGTTTGAAAGCTCGCAAGACCCGCGAAAAACAGCTCAAAAATGAAAGTCGCATTTGGCCCCATCGAGACCGACGAAACTGCGAGAATCATTCCAAATGAAATTGCCCATCGATTGATTAATTTTTTTTTTCTCGGTGCACTTGTTGCGAAATTTTAATGCGCCTCGGATAACAATTAAAAGCCAGTAGATAAGAGATTTTCATGCGCAGTTTAAGAGGCCGATGAAAACCCGAAGATAGACGCCGAAACGGCCATAAATAAAAACATCGTTCCCGATATTATCGATAGGCTATCGGGCCGATAAAGGCGATGCATCCGAGGGATCGATCGTTGCGGAAGGTCGGGCACGTTACAAGTTGGACGAAGGACCTCGGTTGCGAATGTCCCACATGAGCTTCCAGGAAGGTACAATCGCGACTCTTTTTTCCTGGCCCGCATTTCTCGAATAAACAAGATATCGATGTTGTCGATAGTCTATCTCGACGAGGCGATAAACGGCCAACGATCGATTTTTGCGGAAGGTCAGGCACCGACTTTACGAAGCAGTCCGAAGACCTAGCGCGAACGCCTCGCGTGGATCTCATTAAAAAATGAAAATCCTTGTCGGCAGTCAACAAATCGATCTTGCCTCATTATCAGTATTTAATTTATTATCATTTCAAAGGAAAATATATCCCCGCTCGAAGCTTAAGGACGATGGCGACCACGTTTAACGGGAAAAAGAAATGTTTAATTTCAATTCAACTGATTATTTCCTGCTTGATAAGAAAATTGCAAAATGTCAGAGATAGGCCGAAAATTGCCGAAAACGTGCCGCAAAGACCTTACGAAGGCAACCTAGATTTCCTTGGGGAAGGTCAGGCACTTCCTCTCGCGTTTCCAGGATACCGCGATTCCTGCTTCCTGGTCCTTGGGCCGTGACGTCAGCCGCCTCTCTGACTCCCTCCACCATGGCGAGCCGACAACCGGCTCTGGAAAAGGCAATGGAAACGAGAATGCTCGCCGTGGAAAAGAGAAAAGAAAGACCGGCGAACGTCACGGACGACCGGTGCACCCGCATTTTCCACATACTCGTTGTTCGCATGAGGGCTGATATACGTTCAAGGCCAAGGTCGCGCATTACGTGCGCCACATGCTCGAACGGAGGTCTGGTCGCGTCGCCTTGTCGCCAGGCCGCGACACCCGGGAGGAAGTGCGATTCTCTTTTAACGCCGCACTTTGCGGGCTTTGTCGAGCCCAGGAAAGTCTGCGGATGCGATACATAATAATGCAAGTCGCGGGTGCACTTAGGCGAGGTGCAACGGTGAGGTTATGGGAATTCGCCGCTGGACTTTACACGTGCGCGCGATAAACGGCGCGAAAAGGCTGCGCACCTTTTCCGCGGCGGAACAAAAGGTGAGACGAGCTTAGAATTCCCTTATTTCCATTGTCCTCCGCAATGATAAGGATGCCACGTGGATTCGCACCCTCGATCGGTGGTTATCTCGACGTCGCGATAAATGCCAGTAAAAGGAGCGCTTGCAGATCTTTTATCTTTTTTTTTTTCTTTTCTTTCACCAGTGAATTTGAAGTATCTGTTAATCGCTATGGACTTTCGTGGTTTTCTTATGCCCTCGGATTTCCGGCAAGATTGAAAGAGCACAACGGCGGAAACGTTGCGAAACGCGGAAGGACGGCCGCGAGTTATCCGCGCTCCTCTTATCGTTATCAACGAGGGCGGCACCGCGGAGGTGCGTTTCAGGGTCGAGGAAAAAGGAAGAAATAGAAGTCTCGCTCTTCGCGAAGGCCTGGAACGTCGAAATGCGACGCAATCGTCGAGGCCCTGCGACGGAATAACTCTCTTTCGTCGGGTCGTTTCGAATCCCTGGGGGAACCGTTTTGCCAGAAGAAAACGACCGCGCGGCGGAGACCCACTCACACAGGGCCGGAAGGCTGCGTTTTAATTCGCCAGCCGGCGTTTAAACCGGCCCGGAGAAAATTAGAGCCGAAACCAAGCAACTTCTGTTTTCTGGGAAGAGATCTCGCCTCCCGTTTGGTCCGTTCGAAATCCCGGCGGGATTGAAAAAAATCGACGCAGTTCCGCACCATGTGCGGATACGCAGTCGCGGTCCTGCGGCGAATTGCGCTCGAGATCATTTTAAATTCTTATACGTTATCCTATGTATCAATAATTCATAGTAAATATGCATGCACTCCCCAATTTTACAAGCGATTTAAACAATTCCCTAGAAAATGTCACAAAGTTTAAAATCCATGATATAAGTCATGGATTTAAACATTTCCCCACGAAATGGCATAAAATTAAAAATCCACAATTAAAGTCATAGATTTAAACAATTCCCTACAAAATGCCGCAAAGTTTAAAATCCATGATATAAGTCATGGATTTAAACATTTCCCCACGAAATGGCATAAAATTAAAAATCCACGATTAAAGTCATAGATTTAAACAATCCCCTACAAAATGCCGTAAGGTTTAAAATCCACAGTTTAAGTCATGGATTTAAAGAATTCCCTGCAAAATGGCATAAAATAAAAAATCCACAATTTAAGTAATAGGGAATCTGCAACTTTTGGAGTAATTCATATAGCAAAGACGTGTTCTATGTCTAGCGAGTCGTCGGGCGAGTCGCGGGCGCGAATAGTTGGCGCACGCCTCTCGGCTCGATTCGATTCGGCTTGGCTCTCGTCGGGCGCGAAAGCAAAGCCGACCGGTCGGGCGATTACGACGTTACGTAGCGACGTGGTGGTCACTCGCGCGAGACCGGCGTCGCCTAGTCTGGCGAGCTCGGCGAGCCCGAGGTGACGCAATTCGCCGCGGCTCCGCGAGCTGCACATCGCGAGTAATTCGTCGCGGGTGCGCGCGAGCGGCAACGCCGCGGCGACCGTCGACTTCCCGATCGACCGCTATCGACGCGATCTTCGATCGGATCGACAAATCGTAAATCGAGAGCGACACAACTAATTTCGGCTAAATGGCATCTGCTCTTAACAAAACATTCACGGGACGGCATAAACGTTTCTTCGAGGAGTACCAAAGCGATATTTTGTTACTTCCAATAATGCGATATTAAAAAACAAAAATGAAATTTCAAGGGTCTCGGGATTTTTCTTATAGTCTCTGTATCAACATTGAAATATTTCAAACGATTCGGTACATTCAGATAGGAGAAAAAGGTTCATGAGCGAGACGCTTTAGTATCACCTTAATGGCGCGCGAGGGGGAAGATTTTACTCCGGTCAATTACGGCCTAGTCAAACGCCTCGGATTCGATGACTGTAATTTAAGTACAAGCAGCAATCCCGGCATGGGAGCGTAATGTATACTTAGCCATCTCCTGTCGTCGCGGACGATATTGCGCGGCGGTACGCGATCCGCCTCGGTGTTTGTTAATCGGGAGCGCAAGTACCTCCGGCCAATTGCTCCAGTCGTATCGCGTGCCCCTTCTAAATGGAACATTGATTCGACGTGGTGCTACCGCGAAGATGGGATTGTTGCACCTTTAAATAACGCCGATCAATTTGTCCGGTCACTTATCGCTTAGGTGCCTCCTTAATAACATTCATAAATGTAATTAGTCGAAGGAAAGTTGTATCAAATGGAAAATTGGCTCGTCGTGCCGATACGGGGATGGCACTTTTAAATAATGCCGTTCAATTTGCCCGACTTGCGGGGTAAAACATCAAACAATTCGGTACACCCAGTTTGCAGAAAAGCTTCACAAACAATTGACTCCGCAGATAGAATTTTCTTATCACCTTAATCACCTCCGACGAGGCGACGTTGACTCGATAAATCGGGATCTACATTTTCTTTATCTGGGAATTTTGTTCCGCGGATCCCAAGAATAGCCCTCCCATTTTGGGCGGTAATTACAATTTCGGTGTAATAATTAGAAGCACCTTGCGCAATGGCGGCCGATAAATCTCCGATCCCACGACCTTTTTCTTTTTTTTCGTCTTTTTCAGGGTGTCGCTCATGTCGCTTCTCGGGCACGTGTTCCTTATGATCTCGAGGGTCCCGATCGTAACGACGAGCAGATGCGTTAATGGCGACTAAGTAAGTGTCCCGGGTCTTGGATTGATATCGACCCTGGTCTGCTGGGAAAGTCGTAAAACGATCGTCGGGGCTCTTCTTCGAGGCCCGATTCCCCCAGACTCGGGAAGACGTCCTGGCAACAATCCTGCGTGTAGATGATTCCTTCTGTGGATCCTCGAGTTGCATGCAACAATGTTAAATGCCGGAATAGCGGCTCCTGGGGAAGCTACGCCAAGTATTCTCGTTTAATTCAACGACATTCCCAGACTTTGAAAAATTGATACGCCGTTAAGGTAGAAAATTCACGAGAGCCATGTGGGAAATTTGCGAGGAAAATTAAAACGCCGTTAAAGAGGAAGAGAAATTTCTGGCAAAGCCTGGTATTTTCCCTAGGGAGATAGCGAAGGTTCCCGTTGTCTGTTTAGGAGGCAATGCAGTCGTAGATGCGATTAGAAGAGAGGTCCTAATTTTTGAAGATCATGAAGGGAACTTTCGGCAAGGGGGAGAAAAATTGGACGAATCCGCGGATTCCGCGGCGGAGTTCCCGGCGATTGCGAAAGCGCATCGCGATCGGTCAGCCGGGGATAAACTGCATCGAGTGTCGGACACCCGCGTTGCATTTCATCTGGCTGAGTCACAGCCTTCGGAACCTATCACAACCCGCGATTGGTTGCGCAAGTGGCTCGCTCTCGACAATGCCCGCAGAGACAAACTGTCTGTGCCGTTATTGGATCGAAACGATCCGTCCACTCCTGTCCGGTCAACTCGAGCAGACTCGATTTGCCCCCGGAAAACCTTAACGATCGTTTTTCGACAGGGACCTCCGGACATGGTCCGCCTTCTTTTACTTCCACAATTTTCTGGAAACCTCAGCAGGAGAGGGTTGCACCCCCTTAACCCCCAGATAAAATTTTTTCCACATTTCCTAGAATTTGCCCCATCGTTCGTACACCTTCAAACAGTCTCCCGACTGTGCAAGACGCCGATAACATATTTTCTCGCCTCGCTTTATCGATCCATCGGTTAATTTTTTTTTTTGTTAGTACTTCGTGCCCTTTATGAGATTGAGGAAAAAAAATACGAAAAAAGATATCAGAGCCCTTTCTAATATTTTATTAGATATGAGATTATAGGTTCCTCGCGCGATGTCACGATCGACAGATCGCGTTGATCATCGTGTACTTATTGTTACATACGTATCTACTTATGTATTATCAGCACTGAGTCAGCGGCCGGGCCGACGCATTTAGCAATCCTTTGTTTCATTTTTTCCGTCCCACCTCTCTCTCTCTCTCTCTCTCCTCATTCGCGGCACCTGGCATTCTGACAAAATCTCACCCAAGCTAAAACGAGAGAATCCGAGAGCCGGGCATATGAGAAAATTCTGGGAATCTTTTTACGCCGAGAATACCCCTCGGCAGTCATTTTTCTCACAATTTTCGGAATGCAGGAGTCGGTGACTTCCTCGAGAAGTTTCGGAAAAAGGCCTCCTCGGTAGCGCGACGTCCTTCGCACTTACTCCGCATTTCTCCGTCCATTTTTTCGCTTCCTCCTTCCCTCATCCTTCTTTACACCTGGCAATCGGACCCGACTTCACCTGCGCCAAAATGAGGGAATTTGACGGCAGAAAGTCTAAGCCTTTTTGCGCCCTTTGCTCCTCGATTCTCGCGCGAATTTCGTCCATTTGATCCGTCTTCAATCTATGATCTGCCCTCGAAAGGCAGTCTACCATTGGTTTTTCTTTTTCCCCGGGACCGACTTTTCCTCGATAAATTATTTTCCGTCTAGCGTAACTTCTCTCTCGTCACTCCTCCGCGGCATTTCTCAACGAGGATCCTTTTCGGAAACGGGGGAAACCACAAACAACCGACACGGTCCATTTCTCCCTTTCTTTCGCTCATTCGGATGGCAATAATTTCGCGAACGAGCCACGGGGCAAAAAAGTTACCCCGTTACTTCGGACAGTATTTCCGAAATATTGAAATACTCCCGGGGAGTATTTCTTTGTGTACTTTGAATATACTTTGAGTATACATCGAGGGACTACGACGTTCGGACGTAAAAACAGCAGCAAGGGACGAAAGAGAAACTTCGATTACCTAATCCGGATTATTCCTAATCCCAGATTTAGAGCTCCTTGATAAGAGTTCCAGAATGTCGATTAGAAAATTCAACATCTGGACAACGATTACCGGAAATCAAGTATTGACCCACCTTATCGATACTTCTGCACCCAGTTTCCTTTATCCTACCTTTGTCCACCCTTAATCCCGTTCCACCTTAATGGGTCCGATAGCCTAATCGCTCCCTTCTACGTAAGACCCTGACATAACTATTTCTACCGAGAATATAAACGATAAAAAGGGAAAATAATTAACCAATAATTTAATTCCCTCTTTCTCGTTGGTTTATTATCTCTGAAATTCGCACCTGCTCTTCGCCGACTAATCATTAGCACCGTCCAGTTAGGCTGTCGCGAAAAAGTACTTGGCGCGAGACTCAGTCTCGACGACTGGCCGGCCAGTAATTGCCTTTATCAAAAGCAAGTGGAGGCGCTTCGGGTTCACGGAAGGCAATTACATGTAAATGGCTAAAGTCTCGCATGGCGGCTCATCTTCGAGGGGCGAATCAGCGATTCTGAACTTCCGGTCTTTTCGGCAGGGCATCCAAAAGTCCACGGTTGCCCCACGTAAAAAAAGAGATACGATCGCCATCGAGGGAGGACTTGGTGTACGTAAAGAGTACACATACGCGTGCATATATGCAATCGATAGTTATAGCCCAATAAAACAGTCATTGCGCCAGGAGTCGCTTTCATTATTTGGCTGTTAAACGCCACCAACGTGCGGCTCGTATCCAGCGGCGTGATCTACTTTTCGAAATAAATTCACATGTCGGCCTTAACGAGACGTGGCGTCAAAAAATACCCCGAACGAACGTTACGCGTGTACATACGTACACACGAGGTGAATTTTTACGCACGAATTTTTCCCCCGAAGTAAGAGTAGGAAACGCAGCTGCGCACCGAGGCAAAGGCGGACTTTCTAATCCCCCTCGGCTTTGAAACACGCAGAAAATTAATTCCTAATGAAAAATCATACTTCGGCAATCGTGAGCGTTGGAAAACGACCCAGTCAAATTTTCGTTGAAAAATGTGCGCGACATGAACGTAACGAGAAATGTAATTGGTTCCTTTCTGTTATCGGACTAAAAGACCCTTTCTCAGCTCCGCATGGCTAGTTGTCATTATCATCGTGTAACTTAATTCAGCAGAAAATATCCGTCAAAGAGCACAAGCGACATTAGAATTGAATTTCTCGATCTGAAAAATTAGTCGGAAATAGGTGTAAATTATGAAAAGACGGCAGGAAAATGTTCTAGGGCCGTTCTCGCCGCTTCCCGGCCTGGAAAGACGGCTGCATAATTGACCGATTTCCTGCGTCGCCTACATATCTGGCAGTCTTGCACTTCCATTTGCAAGGGGTCCCGGTTGATTAGGACTACCAAGAAGTGTCTTATCCATCACCGATAGATCACACGAGGGCGGATCTATCGGAGTTATGGCAGTGCTGACGTCGGCGGGGTCGAAAAACTGCGGCGATTGGGGGGGCGCGGGGGTGGACAAGAAATTGCGATTTCAATTATCGGCGAGAGTTCGCGGTAATACCGTCCATGTGCTCCTCCAAAGAGGCCCTCTGCTCGGGTTATCGCTATTTCCGACATATGCCGCCAATTAATTTGTTACGGTATTCGACGTAACTCAGCGGCGACGACTATACAGCTCGCCAATAAATCCGCGATCGCTCGTTCGCTCGATTCTACTTGCAATTTTTCATCTCCTTCCTTCTCCTATTCATTCTCCTTTTGGAATTTTCCCCCCTCGATTTATCGCAACGACCGCCGCCCTGCACGTATCGAGCACAACGTTGTAACTGTACCGAGAGTAACCCGCCGTGTGGTCTCGCAACTTTGTGCGGAATAAAACCGTAAAGATAAGGAGATGATGACTCCTGGTGACGTTTTAGTGCGTATTAAGTGGATGGAAGTCATCGTGCCACATTTTAGTGGGCCAGACTCGTAGCCGGGAATTACATGCAGTAACGATTACTGTAATGCGGAGGAAACGCAGCCTGTACTTTCGAGCGAACGGGCAGTCTCTTTAATAATTTTCCTGTTTTTCCACCGGGTAATTGTACATTTTACCGAGCCCCGTAGTGCTCGTTTTTATGGGTGAAAGTGTATCCTTTGGACTTTTGTAATATTATTTTTCCCCCCTTTACTTTTTACTTCTTTTTAAATAGATTAATGTGCGCGAATTTCAATTAGTAAAAACGGAAGCCGGGCGTTTTAACGAATACAATCTGACGGTTTTAACGAGCGTAGTTACGCAAACCACCCACGGGAAACAAATTTTGCCGTAATGAAAAATTGTACTTGTTATGGCGAGGCGAAAATGGACCGGCGAAATTTTGTTGCAGGAGTGGTTTCACCGTATGGGCAATTAAAAAAAGAAAAAAAGAAACTGCTTCGCCGTAAATTATATTCGTGGTTGAGATATTCTTTACCAGCGATAAGAAATTGCAATCGCTCGCCGAGTCGTAGCAACAATATCTTTTAGAAAATTCTTGCAAATCTCTATGCTTATTGTCGCGCCTTACTTTGACAAAGTGCCTTCAACGTGCCCACGAGGTACAAAGTGGAGGTGCTTCCCCGAAAAGTTGCACGAATTACGGTCTATTGTCGGAACGGACGAAAAACGGCGAAATCCCAATTTGACAGCCTCGTTCTCGCAATAGACTTTAATTTATACAACTTTTCCTAGAACCCCGCCCAGTTCGCCCTTCGGCTGGCCGTTTTAATCAGACGTCAAGGCTGCAAGACTCGGCCGCAAAAATGCCACATCCTTTCCTCTGCTCGGACAATTTTCTTCCTTTTTTTTTTTCCTTCCCAACAATACATCCCTCCAAGGAGGATAATCTTAAAATAAAAATGAGCCCACTCGGCGGTTTTAAATTCAAGTATTGTAACACGCGGTGGACGTACACCCACGTCACGGGTAATCGGCTTTCACGGTGCGTAAGGACACTAAACGTCGCGTTTAATTTATTAACAAATACCTCGGGGGGAGAACGAAAGGAGAAAGAAAAGCGCGAAGAGGAAAAAATAAGGAAAGCCGAGAGATCATCTCGACGACGCCCGTCGTGATAAAAGTGCCCAAGGTCCTCACGGGAGGAAAGCGGTTCTTCTTTGCGCGATCTCCTGCAGATACGCAGGACTTATTTATAATAAGTATCTAAGGGAAAAATAAGGAGGAAGAAAAGGGCGAAAAAATAAGGGAGGCCAACAAAACGGGCACACTTAAACACGCAAACTCGGATTAACCCCCTATAACGTCGTGTCTGAAATTCCGACTTTGAAGTCACTTACGAATGTATCTATATTGTAGAAGTCCTATTTTCCAGCAAAGCTTAAAGTAGCACCATATCATTACCCCACTCGTTTTTAACCAAGAAATTAGTTCATAAGATAAATTAATTGCTACTATATATTAGAAGGTTCAGGCTGGATTCCAAACTGGGATTACTGAATTTTTTGAAACTCTACCTAGTGAATACGAAGGTCCTGGCACCCATGAAATTTCATTTTCTCGTTAAATTTCTACGTACGCATTTTTGTCAATTCTAATACTTGGCTCCTTCCGTCGCGAGGTCGTCGAGAACCCTCTCAGATTTATCCGCAAATTCATGGAAAGTGCAAATAAGTGTAAGGACGTCATGAAGTATAGCACAGCTCGGAGGCTTTTTCCGGGCACGTAAGGCCGGTCTAGACGCTCGTCGACTTGAAATTCTAGGTGCACGCATGCACTGGAAACCCTATATATTGGAAGTCGATGATTCAACATCCTCTCTCCACGCCGGTGGATCCGCCCTGCGTCTCTCTTTCTCTCTCTCTGCCTCTCGCTCTCTCTTTCCCACGCGGGCCGAGCTATCTATCAGTCCGTCAGGCAACAGGTGCCTCCAGCCGACGTAGCGGAAATTGGTTTCCTCGCGAGCAAATTGAATTCTTACATCCTAAATACCGCGTCATCATCTTTCCGCGGAGCATCAAGGATCGGGCCGCATTAATTCAAGGTGTTGCAGCCTGGAGGCCACTCGGAGCTGCACCGAGAGTCGGTACTCTTCGGGGAGAGACTCGCACTTCGGGGCGCGAAGGACAAGCGATGGCCCTGGATGACTTTCCATTCGCTTATTCTTCCCTCTTGCACGAGTGACGCGTTAACGAGTGCTCGGCGAGAAATGAAATGGCATTGCCAGTGCGGCTGGGAATCGTAAAAGACTTGCAGAAAAATATTCGGAGGAATGAATGCATTTCCAAATCGAAACTGCACCGAGAGTCGGGGATTTTCGGGACGTACGATGGTCCTGGATGATTTCCCCCCCCTTATTTTTTTCTCTTGCACGAGTGACGCTGTAAGAGTAACTTGCACGTTAACGAGTGCTCGGCGAGAGATGAAATGGCATTGCCACTGCGGCTGGAAATCGTAAAGACTTGCAGAAAAATATTTGAAGGAATGAATGCATTTCCAAATCGAAACTGCACCGAGAGTCGGGGATTTTCGGGACGCACGATGGTCCTGGATGATTTTCCCCTCCCTTATTTTTTCCTCTTGCACGAGTGACGCGTTAACGAGTGCTCTGCGAATTTCTAATGCAATTCCCCATGTATGTTTTCAATGATATTTTATTGAATTAAGTTTGTAAGGAAGGAAAGGGTTCCTTGGTTATCCACCCACCTGGTCGACATCGCTGCGGTCTTACCTGGGCGCACATGCGCGCACAAGTGACGCACGTAATTGCGACAAAATCTACGCCACCAGGCAGGAATTTCGCGTCCGGACGGGAGCATCGACTGCAATTCGTGATGTGAAGTCATTCCGAGAAGTCTGTCTGCGAACTCGGTGGATATCGCACGTTCGTAGCGATGGGTACGAGCGTCGAAACACTCGGCGACGATTCGAGTCCTACATCCCAGAGAAAAAAGGTCCACGAAAGATCTCGAATTAGACGAAGCTGAAGAAAAAGCAAAAAAAAACAAAAAAAACGGAAGAAAAAAAATCAGACACGTCTGAAACGACTTCCGACCCATGCGCCGACCTACGAACTGTACCTCCGCCCTTAAAGGGGGGAAAAAAGCGAGCGAGAGGGAAAAAAAAGAGAAAGACGTAACAGCACCTCCGAGCACCTATTAGGGCCATTTCCAAAAATAAGAAGAGAAGTCTCCTCCAACTTTCCTCTTTTTTTCCGTTAACCTGGTGCTTAAGGCTCCCGGGGGGAGCGCTTAGGGCGGAGGGGAAAAGAGAAGAAAAAAATCAAATGTCGGGATATTTCAACAAGTGCGACACGTGGTAGCGATAACGTCTTCTGGGGTCTTTCGGGAAAGTGGGGTGAAATGCTTCGGAGTAGGGCTTCCCCTCTTTTTATATTTTCCTCTGAATTTCCGAACAGTAGTCGTCTCTTTGGCGAAGGAGCGGCTTAAATCCCTCGGCAGTGAGGCAACTGCCCGAGACACTGGGGCCTTGAAAATTTCTATAATTGCTGGCCGATTTCGTCATCGAGTTCCTGGACTCACGGGCCGCGAATATAAGAGAGGTTTCACCCTAAGAAGCGAAGCGCGATACATCGCGCGTGAGAGAGAGTATGTTATTACGATTGCGCAAGTAGTGCGCTTATTTGGATCGCGCGAGAGATCGAGGATTTTCGGGAAAATTTCCGCAAGGACGCTCGACTCGTCTCGATCGAAGGTGGAGGTGCTGATGGGCCTAGAAAATCGGGAAGAAAGGAGCGAAGATGCGTTTGCGCAAAATTTTTAAGCCTCAGTAGCTACGTTTACTGAAATCAGTTATTTCAGATCAAATGTGATTAATTAGCTAATCGAGTAGTTATAATTAGGGATTTTCGAGAATAGACCCCCTGGGACTCTCGACCTTAATCTCGATTGGAGTCGAATGTACCCAAAGAAATCCCGGGGAAAATTTCGCAAAATTAATTACGACCGAGTACACGTTGCGAGTACCTATCTCCGTTCCGCGATCAAACGCGAATAATTAGCTAATGCGCGTTTAGGTAATCACCCACGAGTAGTTACGGGTGAACGTACTTCATAGTAGTAAACAGGAGTTCTAAACATTTTTCGAGGTATCGATCCACGGAACGAAGGTACCATAAAAGTGGTATCTGCAAATTTTCACGGTGTCTCTATTTCCAGAGTGGCGTTACTAGTCTCGAACTTTTAAATGGAAATAATTGTTAGCACTTTTTTATTGCGATCCAAGTTTGGGTTTCCGCGCGGCGGCTATTTCCTCCGCGCAGGAAACGGGGTGTTCGTACGTGACCGTTTGCGAGTAAACTCGTAAATATTGCAAGAAACGAAAGTAGTAGTCGAAGCTAGTGCTCGGTTGCATTAAAAGCGCATAATTTCCGGTCGTTGATGTTTCGGAACGGGATATTCTACGTGAATCGCGGTGCCATCCCGCGATCTGGAAATTTTCCGCGAATATAGAAATTTCCGCGGATTCTTTGCGGAAGATCCCTACATATCCGGGAGTTATTTATACGAAATAACGAGATTCCCGGGGTAAGAAAAAGTTCCAGTAAGTAAAAGTAAATTGACCAAAGACAAGCATTTTGCATTATCCGAGTGTGTCGATCTCGGGGACGTAGGGGGTGTCCACCGGATTGTCAGGGTGCACCCACCCTTACGTTGAGTGGCATTCTTTTAAACTCCCCAGGGATTTAAAAATGTACGAAACATTCTTCATTATATTCCTCTAGAAGTCAAATTGTCAAAAATGAAAAAAAAAGGGAAAAAAATCCACTGTGCGCACCTACACTGACGTCACGGAGCACCCACACCGCAGCGTTAGGGCGCACCCTCGCCGACGCCACCGCGTGAGATTTAATGCAGGACTCTTCCGGGCATTTCCATTTCCTGCGGCTCCTGCGGGATGCTGCACTCCCCCGCACCGTTTCCTGTCGGCAGGGCCTCGAAACGCAGCCGAACCGCACCGCACACGCCGCGTGTTCCGCGTGTTCGACGCGGGGAGGCCGGGCATTTAAAGTTTAAAGGGACTCCCCGCGTGAGCGGGGATATAATGCATCGGCCTGCACCCTGCACCCTGCACCCTGCACCCTACCTGACGCCCACGAAGGGCCCCGAGCAACTGGCCCGAAATTCTAGGGAAAACGTTTCCTCCGGCCACGCCGGCTCCATTGTCGATTTAAAAACCGCCCATCTCTGGATACCTGCCATTTATTCGAATTCGCCGAAGGAAGTACTCGGGGGCCCTTTATCCCGGTTGCCTGCGAAGATCGGTATCCGATGTGGCCCGTTTAACGCCGTGCCGGGTTCCCGGAGATGAGAAAAAGAGGCCGAGGGCCCGACGTCTCTCGGCGACTCGACCTGGCTTTCGACAAACTCCGTTAACGCGACTTCCACCGAGGCCTTTGGACAATTTGCAAAAAGGAGGAATGCACGCTATACCCGGTACGTGTACTCTAAGACGGTTCGGGGAAAGGTAATTACGGCGGATTTTGCGAAGGGGTGGCAGCCCTAAATATAACACTCCTTTGCGCACTCTCAAAGACGGCGATTCTTTTCTTTTCTCGCTCATGCCCCGCGAGACGAAACTATCGCGACCCTCAAAGATTAATATCAAAGAAATGAAAAAAGTGACGCGAGCTGGGGGGAAAAAAAAAATTTCTTTATTGTCTTCTCCCCGTTACGTGAATTATACGAAATATTCTTGCTGTTTAATATTGTAATTTATATTAAATCAAACAATGTATTCCGTCCCTTTAACAGAAATGGCATTAACCGTGAGAAATTCTTTAGTTTACCAGCTCGTTTTCTCTCGGTTAAGCGTGGAAATAATTACACGGCCACCTCGCTGGTGATACTAGAGAGCAGAAAGATCATATCGAATATTCATCAAGGCCGCCTTAGCGCAATGTAACCGTTTTACAGTTTACATCCACTCTCGAACATACGCCGTTAATTTATTGCCCGTTTGTTGCGCCGACTAAACGGCCTGGCAAAAAGTCGCCGCCATGAAGTTTCCTAATTCGACAAGAGACTCCACTCTCGCGCGTAATTCCAGCTTGCCGTGATTACGCGCAATTCCGACTTACTTCATGCTGAAAAAAAAAAGAAAATCTAAAAAGTAAATAAAAAAAGGCCTCATGCCGGGTCTATTTGCGCAAGAAAATTAATGGCACTGCGTTCCCCCAACAAATGGGGATGCTTGGGTCAGAGTGACTTTTTCTCCGCCGATGACTATCAATGCTGAGCATATATTTACTCAGATAATGCGCACTCGCGAACCTTATCGGGCTTACTTGGCGTAACGAGCTTATGCGTGTTACTATTGACCCTGGTCGATCGTTGATTGATTTTAATTGGACGCGTGCGCTTTCTGGGATCATCGCAAATCTCGCGTTTTCTCGCCATTTTCTGGTCTCTCTCTTTCTCTCTCTCTCCCTTGCAACTCTGATAAGCTCGGTTAATATTTTTCTATACATTTTTTTTTCTCGACTCATGTCGTAGATATTTTAATTTTATGTACTCGGCTAACGTAATGGTAAGTGATGGCTTTGATCGATTGGAGTGGCGGTATGACTTCATGAGTGAAGAAATCGAGATAACGACCCTGCGTTTGTTTGGAAAATGGTCTCGACTATTTGTTTATGCCCGATGACGTGCTTTTCATTTTCTAGTTTCCTTTTGGTATCGGTGAAACAATAAACTAAGTTATCTAAACGCGGTGCTGATTGAAATTGAGTCGTCATTTCGATAACACGGACGAGTGACTCTCCACTAAGAAATTCGAACGAATTAGAATTTGAGAACCGATTGTCATTGATTTCACGTGACAAACATTCATGTAATTCGACAGTACGTGTACTTAGCATAGACATTCCTGCGGCATTTCGATAATTTCGTAAGATTTTTATTTTTCAATTATTTATTCGCAATTTCCTTCGTACACGGACTCTTGAATTTCAAATTATTCATGGGTTTTATCATCGTCACCAGCTGTGAATTATGCCAACGTGTTACATTCTGCAACAATAGCTCCGAAACGCGGGAGGGGATGAGAATTTTCAAATTTCTCTGAAAATTCGTGAAATTAGTGAAATTTGGTATTTCTTTAGGACGAATGTTCTGAGCGACGGGAACCAATAAACAGATTACGGAAATCGGTCCTTCGGGACTGTAATCTTTTACTAGAATGGATTATTTCCCTCAAGAAGATCTCTACCCGAAATTTCATCGAATTCCTAAATCCGAATAGAGAGTAAAAATCCCGGCGATATTTTGGAATTAATAAACTCATGTAGACGTGTCATGTAGACATGTAGACATTCACAGAGAGGCCTTCAAAGCACGGTCAGACTACTTTCGTTTATTTACAGATCTTTTTCTCGGCCGCGGGTTCGGCTCGTTTTTTCTTCCGAAAATAATAACACGCCAGCTCCTTTTCTTTAATCTCCGGGCTCAGGTGCAGCGGGTGCAACGGGTGCAACGTGCAATGGCACTCGCGCACTCCATAACTCGCCGTTAAGGCGGAGTAAAAATTCCGCCATAACGCTTATTAGTTTTTCCGAGGAAGTGCCGCGTTAGAAAAATCCGTTAAACGTTCTCTAACCAGGCACTAAACGTCGTTTACGGCGTACCGACAAACTGCAATCAATTTCCGTTTTAATAGACTCGACTTGAACTTATCTCTGCGTTCATAACCTCGAAAAGAAAAAAGGAAAAAAAAATTGTATTAAAGGAATTAACAAGTCTAGGCGAATAAACATCGTATTCATTACACTGACATATAAAAGTATCGTTACTCTGTAACAATTTTTCTACGGCCAACCGTTGCGTCTTTCTACCATTCAATAATGATTAATAAATTTTCGCCATCAAATGGTACCTATTATTCAATTTGACAACGTGAAAAAAATTCTCATACAAAGAATAATCACCGCCAGGAACTTAATTTGCCATTACTAGTATCAACATGACATAGTTTGCCGAAAAGTTCTGCAACACTTAATATACCTTCCTCTATAAAATTTCACATCACATTATCGTCAGGAATGGAAGGAATGAGGATCGACCTGTAATCGTAACGTGATGAAGGAATAAGAAAACGAGAAAAATTAAATTATCACCGCCGGTGATAATTTCAAAAAATTCTTCATCTCTCATGAAGAATTTTTTCCCGCGAATGCTTGCAAGAGATTAATGTCTATCTTCGCTCTTTCTTCCTTCTCCCGTGAAATCGGCGTTTCACCGCGACGGAGGAGTTTCTTTAAAGGGAGGGTCCGAGGTGGCAGAATGGTACGAGTCCTCGGTATCGTTAGAATATTTTCATGTAAACACTCGAGCACCATACGTTTAGTATTCTCGAGTTGCAGTCGGCATCCGGTTAACCGGCAACCGCTCCCACCGGCCTCACGTAGTCGGTATTTTTCTCCGGTTCGTAACTCGATTGCATTTTGTTCCTTTAAACGAGTCCTTGGCCAACCGTTGACCGGTATCACGGGGCTAGGAAATGCGAGCACCAAAAAAGCCGGCCAAGCCGAAGGTATTCGGTCCTGTCGGCCTGAGATCGCGGATGCGATTAACCCGGAGAAGTAGGAGCGAAGTCGTTCCGAGAATCTTATTTCTACCGGGCGATATTCTGCCGGATGATATTCCCGAAATCCCGAGATTATCGAGTGGGGTGGTCTCGTCGATTTCTCAAAAAAGAGGCGTCCCTCCACTGCGCCCGATTTCCCGTGGCCACTCGAAGGATGATTTCACTTTCCAATATCACCCATTAAAAAGGAGCAGGAAACTCAAAAAAGGGTGAATAATAAATTTCGAGTTTTGACGAGTATCGACAGTCGCGTAACGGCGTTAAAAATAAATACATTTTCAGTCATCCCAAGAACGTCCCCATTCGTCCTGCTAAAGGATATCACATATGCATAACTTTGGATCCCAGGCGTTGAAATGTTAATATTATCCTCGCTTTAGATATCCCATATACTTTTCTATATACATATTTCTTTTTTCCGCCGGAAATGCGCCTCCCTCATTAATACCTCGAGGTGTTTACGGGGGCTCGTAGATTGGAGGCAAATCATGGAAACGCCGCTCGTCGTTCCATAAATCGAGTCGCCTCGGGGTGATTATTTTTCCGCGCAAAAAGGACGTACGGCGGGGGCGGACGGCTCGTCTTTTTCGCGAAGGTGCTTTATCGAGCATATTATTGTACGTCTTAGGCGTCCCGGGTACCGGAAGTCGGTTAAACCAGCAAGGATCGCTCGATCCCCGATCTCGCAGGGGCTCGCAAATCCCGGCCGAAGCTCGTAAACCTGACGACCGTCCCCTCGGCGATCCGTTATCGAGGCAAGGACACAATCCGGTATTGCTCCGCATTGTGTCGCCGTTATTTCGCATAATGTCCCGGGTATCTCTCCGGTCGTGGATCCCGAGGAGCAAGGGGATCGCCCAGGAACTCGCGAGAATGCCGAGAGATGTCCCGATCGATCGATCGATCGAGACCCCTGCGGTGTCAGTGCTCGAATTGAACACGGTTACCTTAATCAGGTCCCCGAACTCCTGGACAAATCTCCAGGGGGGAACCCTTCCTCCTCGCCGAGAAAATAATTCCATTTAACCAGGGAAACGTTTCTTCGAGCGGTACCGATGAAACGTTTCATTAATTCGAGGGATAATCGACTTCACTCGAATAGACTCGAAAAAATAGGGCGGTACGTAGGAGAGATCCCCAGCGTATGTACGGGATAATTCATAAATGATACTTAGGGAATTACGTAGGCAAAGCGCGCCTCCACCCGTCCGCGACTATAGCGCGCTCTTTAAATAGAATTTTCTCAGGACCCTTGCCAAAATTAAATCCCACGTCGGATTAATATAACGAGTACCCGTGCTCGGTGTATATCAACCTCGTTGATATCGAGCCCCGGTCGAGCGGATTTTCCGCGGGCGCTCGCGCCGTTCCGCGCAATTGCCGCAATTGGCGCAATTGGCGTCCTCACCGCGAGCAATTCCGCGGTATCGCCGGCGCAAATCTACCGGCGATTATTGTCATCCGTTTAGCGACGAATCTCGAGGCACTCTTTAAATAGCCGGCTCTCAGGGATGCTCCCAAGGTTAGGTGTAAACGCGCGCGGATTTCCGTGCCTCCCCTTGGGTGCACCTCGCACAAATAGAACGTTTAGACGACATTGCCTCGTGTCGTTGCCTACGTGTCCAAAAATAGCTAAATGCGTCCTCTCGCACCTGAGGAACCCCTCTAAAAAAAATCACTTTCATTCCCGAGGGCACCTCGATTTAGAGGTTTTTTATTAATAATTTTTTTTTATTATTTCCGGCGCTCACGCCATATTTATCCGCGCGCGACTCATTCGCCAGATCGTTAGATCGGGTACATATAAAAATCGAAACGTCGTCAAATCTCATTTATAAATTATATCAGGTGTAAACGCGGGCAGATATTCGTGCACTTAGGAGAAATTAAACGTTTACGCGACATTGCCCCCTGTCGGTGTCTACGTGTCCAAGGATAGCTAAATGCGTCCTCTCGCACCTGAGGAACTCCTCCAACGCGAAAAACCACTTTCATTATCGAGGGCCCCTCGATTCAGAGCTTTTTATTTCCGGCCTGGCCTCGAGCCAGCTAGACGCGTACACCCTTTTTACTCGCCTGCGATTCATTCACCAGATCGCAATAAAACCCGATTTAGATCGGGCCTGCTCCGAAATCGAAGTCTGCCTCTCGCGGTGGATTATTAATCTCCTCCATAAATTATAAGACAACCCCTGGTACCTTGCCAGCCGGCCTCGGTTGTTTCTACGGACCCGTTAATTTAAACGAAGTATGATTTCTAACGTTTACATTGAATTTCTGGGACCAATCTCCGCGGTAATAAGACGTTCGCTTTGATTGCCCTGTCGGCGCTATTTCGAGATTCGAGATTCTAGGTGCACTCGACGGCGCACTTCGCCCCGATTGTCATACCCGTGGCACGTGTACCGTACAAATTTCATCGAGTACCGATCACTCAAAATATCGACAAAAATCTAATAACCCATTGATAATTCCCCCGAGCTGCACAACAAATCCTGGAATATACCTACTAAAACTATCATTATCTAAATCTTTTTATAGACCTCAAAAATTAAGTTCGGCCATTACATTTACACGTAGCATAAATAACAGGGTTGAAAATATCAAAGAAGCACAATTACCAAAATGCGTAAATTAGGGGAGAAGATTAAGAGCCGAAAATTGCAAACGATACGCCTTGATTAATTCCTCCAACCGCCTAACAAGTTATGGCATAATTTCGTTAAAAATCATTGTTATTTCGTTTTCGGTCGGGTGTTAGAAAGGATTCTCCCCGGATTTCGGCGAAGACGTCAATCTTCTCGGATGAGGATCTACGAGGGTATTACTTGTACACTTCCGCCGGGCAATTATTCTTCGCTCGATCGGTAACTTATGCGGCGCGCGCGCGGTACGTCGGTGGAATATTTATAAATCCGTTTACACGCGGTCTCGGTGCACTATAGCACAAAGCATAATTCTGGGATCGTGAAAGCGAGCCGTGATCGTCGCCAGAACTCGCAGTAAAGTCGGGCCCCGTGTAAACGCCTTGGCGCTCGCTGCGTTTTACGAGCCGCGTCGCGCTGTCTACTGACATCTCTATATGCCGTAAAAAGCCCGAGAGGAAACAAAAGGGCGACCGGGCCAATGTTTACGACTGTCGAAAAAGACGCGCGATTACTCGGGCAAAAAGCGGCCGGGCGATTCGTTAAATTTTTATCGCCGGACTCCGCGTCCGGAATTAATTAACAAAGTGTAGCGAACGGTTGCTAACCTCGCTTTATTGTCTTGTTCCGCAAGTTTCCCCGGAATTTCTTCTTTTTTCCCCCCACGCCGAATCTTTCCCAAAAAATGCTTTAATAAAACGGGGAATAATATTCAGCGAAGCAAATATACATATATATATATATGTCGTGAAATATCTCAGCCTTTACAAATTTGCCGGGTTTTGTAACGGTCCAAAGGAGCGATAAAGGCATTGTTTCGTTGACTATTGAAGATTTTCGAATAAATGTGCAATACGCTCGGACTGCGCATCCTCGGATCGCAGGTCGTCGTTTTTAAATTGATCTCTCGAGCTAGTGGTTGCGATTTTTTTCGGAGGAGATACAGGGTTTTGGAGTTTTCCTGAGGAGTTCTTCACTTTTTCAGCCGGTTCTCCGGCTGCCCAGAGTTGTAACAGGTGGCAAGTGCATTAGCCGTCTGCATCCTCCACCGGAGGTCGCACAGGACGCGGTCGCTCGATCCTTCCCGTGAATCTCTCAACTCATCTCTGATATGGCAGAGATGAGTTGGCCCCTACCAGAAATTCGTTGCGCCGCCCTTGGAGGCAAAAAACGGTGAAAGCTAACGTACGAAACCAGAGGGCAGCACACGATGCGATCGCGCGACCCTGTCCCTGAGCAATCTCCTAACTCATCTCTGGTCCGATCTGCTTCGACTGGAGACACGGCACAGTCCGTGAAGTCAGCCGGCGCTCGCGCGAGTGTGGCGCTCGCGTCGGCGCCGACTTCGCGCGGCCTCGCTGCACGGAGAGTCGTCTCGGGAAGGGGAGAAAAAGAGAGAGACGGACGCGACACGGTCGTCCGGTGGCGCCACGCCAGCGCGAAGGGCGCGGGAAAAAGAGGAAGCTCCCACATGGGCGACGAGCGGAGCGCGCGCGTGTAGGGGCTGCGGGCAACCCCACGGGAGCGAGAGAGACGGACTCATGCGGGCACCCGTGATACAGAGCGAGAGGCAAATACCAACCGGCGACAAGGCACACCTCGGGGGAAAAGTGCGAGCGAGTTTAGCGCCGGAAGAAACATCTCGAAACCTGGACGTAACGAGTCACGAATAAATGCACATCAATAAGGGTGCACTGAAAATTAAATCAAGCAGTTTTCCTGGCATTAATAGAAAAAAATGACAAATAGGACCAGTTTAATTATATCTTCATTAAGTTTATCTGAAGGGTTTGATATAAGCGTTCGGTATGGATATCATTGATTGTAAAGGACTTGTGAAGTCGTCGTTTGCACGAATGGGGTTTACATTGGCGTAAAACTCGCGAGATTCGTGAAGGGGGGAGGGAGAGGGAGAGAGAGAATCGGAGATCACGCGGGCAGAGGCGCCGAAGGGAGGGAGGGAGAGAGACGGAAAAAGTGGCCGATCGCGGTTGACACCGGTAGGAGCCGATAGCCGGGGGTTACGCGCGCGGAGCGAGCGAGAGGGTGTCGAGCCGGCCGGGAGGAAGAGAGACGGCGCTCGGGGCGCCGCGATTGGTGGCCGGGCGCTCTCGGAGCGTCGAGGTGGGGGCAGTCGCACAGCTGATGCGGAGCCGGGCGTATAGTAAGCAGTCTCTGCGGAGCGCGAGTCAGTAGTACACGAGCGCTCGTCCAGCGAGCATCGTCGTCGGTCGAGTCGGTCGGGATGATACACCTCGTGTCCGAGGAGCGAGCCACGAGCAGCCGATCCGAGGGCCGGGCAGATTGCTAGTTTTCCGCGACCCCCGAGAACGCCCGCGGTGGGAACGAAATAGAGAGAGAGCGCTAAATAGATAAAGAGCCGTAGAAGTGCGCGCCCTGACCGCGGGACGGCTCGAGAGCCGCCGACATAGAGCAAGCTCGCTCCACGCGCGCGAGAGGACTCCCGAGGGGGCAGGTCGATCTCTCGGCGACCTTCGGCGATCTTCGGCGATCCCGGCTCGGCTCGGACATCGCGGCCGGCGGGAGCGCCCGACTCGCGGAGCAGGCCCTCCGACCGCGCGAGGACCGCCCTTATTGGTCGATTACCCTGGGCCGCGGACCAATCAGCGGGCGCGCCGAGCGGCAGGAGCCCCGACACCCGGCCGCGCCGCGGCGCCGCGCGAGTCCTCGCTCAGTCGCCCGCATCCCCGCGCACCGGAGGTCGGCCCGCTCGGCGGAGCGCCACAGGACCGGACTGGACCAGCCGCACTGACGAGAGCCCCCTTTTCCAGTGTCGAGTGGCCGGTTAATTTTCAAAAGTGAAGTGACACGGAGTTACCGCACGGCCCGGACATGGTGCCACAACAGCAAGACAGCCCCTCGAGCTCGGGCATACCCCTCTTCGGGTCCCTCCTCGTGGATAAAAACTCGACGACGCCCTACTCGGACGCGACTCAGGTAACCTCTAACCTCCATTGCCCGGCGCGCCGCGGTCACGGTCACGGCCGCGCGGTTGAGGTTATGGTCGCGCCGCTGCGGCCGAGGGTTTTCCCGAGCGCCGGTGACCGGGCGGTTTTTCGAGGGGAGACGCCGCGACGCCCGGGTCGCTTCCAAGGTCGGATGGGGTGCGGTAGGTTAAGTACCCGCGAGTTTTCCCGTCTGCCCTCCGATTCCCCGGCATTCGACCCTGCTTGGAACCACGTCTATGTCCACGTGTAAACACGAGCGTTGCGGAATCTAGTGACCCTTAACCTCTAAACGGGAATTCCATGGGCTTCTTCTTAAATCAATTTTCTATGCTCACTTGAAGCGAGACTCGAGATGCCGCGAAGGAATATCGGAATCTGGGCTTGAAACATTTTTTCAATTTTTTCAATTTTTATATTTCGAATCACGCCTCGAAGTTACCTAATTTCGGGGTTAGGGTCGGATGTCGGTCTTTTATGATTCTCGACGTATACAGCACTTGGAATTATGGAACGTGGATAATTATGATAGTCGAGCGTTGGAATTTTTAGGTGATGGATATTTCTTTGAAAATCGCTACGTTTTCGGGGGGAATCTGGAATTCTTGGAGGGGCTGATTTTTATTCGGATGAGCAAGTTTGGCACGGATCTGACGCAAATCCGTGACGGATTAAGGATAGGCGCAGGTTTTGTCACCTTGGGAGGTGGCGAGGCTCGCTTCTCGCCTCGGTGACGGGAAATTCCGAGTTCAAGGTCGACCTATTGAAATAAAAAGGAGGAAACGTGCACCCTAGGTATATCCGGGTTCGATACGGACGATTCGTCTCCCTTGGGGAAAAAAAAAAAAAAATATATGTACACGTGTAGACCCTAATTTAGCAGTCCTTAATAACGTTTTACCGTCACAGGAGGGAAATTCCAAGTTCCTCGTTGAACTTAACAAAATGGTCAGTGCAAGTGGAACGTGCAAACGGAAAAATCGTGTGTGTATGTGTGGGGTGATTGTGAAGTTTTCTTCTTTTTTTTTCCCCGTCTCGAAGAGGTGGAAAAACTCGACTAACTTGAGGTCTTCGATTTACGGATTTTCCCACAAAAAAATTGAGCGCGGCTAATATTATGAGATTTTCGACATGGACATTTTTTTTTTCACTCCAAACTGCGCGCGGGGCGAGAATCGTTTATTCGCGATATTTCGAATGATCGTAAGCAATTCGTTGAGGCCGAAATTTCAGTAGGGAGATTTTCGTTGGTTTTTTTTTTCCGTTATTTTTTTTCCCCCTTTTTTCATCTCAACGCTCAAAATTCGTAGATCGACGAATCGAGGTGAAAAAAAATTTGGAGTGCTCGCGTTGTTCTTCGTAGAAGGACGCCTGGGCAGAGTCGAGAATCGCGAATGGCAAGTCAAGAGTTTCTTCTGTGTCGAGACTGGAGAGGTCGAATATTGTTATCGATTTTAGGTGGGCAAGTCGGAGTCGAAACACTCTTAGAGACCGTCGGATTGGAGATGAAAGGGATGGCGAACCTCTCGTACAGAGAATTCAATGTAATTCTATTTTTCTCGGTCCTCGATCGATCATTCGACTCCCGAAATACGTTTGATCTACATTTCGGAGTTCTCGACCCAGATTTATTGCACCGTGTTCGACATCTGCCGAAAGTTAAGGTCGGACTTGAGCGCGATGTTAAGTGGTTATTTTTTTTTTTTTTAATTCTAGTACGGACGATTCTAATGTTTTCCTCGATTCCCCGGTTACATGACTATCGCGGAAAAATTGAATCGAGAAACTCGGAAGTGGAGGTTTGAAATTTCAATTGAAAGGGATACCTTGCGGGTTCGCTGTCGTTTCGAAAAATCATTTTCGAGCGGTTTGAAGGTCTACGACAATTCGGGAGTTTTAGTGAACTCGGCATTGAAATATCGAAATTCCTTACTTTTTTTTTTTTCCCTCAGTTGGAAGAATACGTATAAAAGGATGACTCTTTTTTCTTTTTTTCCTTATATCTTTTTTTTATTATTTATTTTATATACGCACCTCCTCCTTCCGTAGTTCGAAGTCTCGGCGAAAAGTCGATCGGGAGGAAACATCGAGGGGAAAAAATTGCGGCGGGCGATACGCGCGCCGTGAGTTCGGCTTTCGTAATTCCCGGTATATATCGGGGTTTACGACTCGTCGTAAAGAAAAAGAACGGAAAGGAGCGGTGGAAGTCGAGGCGAGATCCGCGGAAAAGCGAGTCGTCCGATTTCCCACCGTTCACTTTGGCCCTGTCCGCCCTTTTCGCGAGAATTTCTCGGAGCGGCGAAAGAGTCCGTTTTCCACAATTTTTTATTCATCTATCCTTCCACGAGGTTGAAACAGGAAGTTCTACTATTTTTTATGCACCGAAGAGGCTTTATCGGGCCGTATTTAAATATATACCGAGATGAAAGGGGTCTCTCTAAATGGTCCACATCAAACGGCTCCTCGTATCTCTTGGACTTGTGCTCTCTCTCGCCCTCTGGCCGGCTCGTTTCGAGCCCGCAAAGACCGCGCGCGAAACGCGGCCGTTTTCCGCGTTACCCGTGCCCAGGGCGGAAAAACGATCCCCGAGGAAGTTGTTCCTTGTATCGGGAGGAGCAAGTTTGATCCGACACTTTTTCCAGGGTCGATGATAGTTGCGCCGGAAATCCGAGTTATAGGGGGCGGCGTTTGGACGCGTCGTGGGGAAGGTCTGTGAGAATTGTTAGATGGGAAAAATAAATAAATTTAATTAATTACACCTGGGTTTTAACTCGGCGTTGATTGGACAAACATTGCCGGGTGCAGGATCGAGTAGGACATAGCTTGGAATTTATATAGTACTATCCTGAATTTTCTGATCACTTTTCACGTATCGAGAGCATTTTGAAAGACGTACTTACCGACATTCTTTAATCATGTCACGCTGGTTATTATCGGCGCACATCTCGTTTTCAAGTAACTCCATGTGCAACTTATCTCATATGGAGTCTGCAGACTCCGAAAGCCATCGACTCTTTGCTCGATAGAACGGATGCGACACTTAGGCCCTGTTGATTTTATGGCCGTGCATTTATTGCCGGTACGTACGCGCAGAAAATTGATGAGACCACCAAAAGTGATCTGGCATCCAGACATAAATCTAAATATATATATACAATGTCATGTCTATAAAATAATATCCCCAAAAATAATAAATGAAAAGCATGAAACATATGCAGAGGAAGTCGTCGCGTTTCGGTGGAGGGGTTTAATCATCTTTCTTTTTTTTTTTTTTTATTAAAGTGCAACTTATTCTCGGTTTTTTACCATCGGGACAATCGGGGAATATCTCGCAGGATTCGCAGGGAGAAAGAGAGAGAGAGACAGACGTAGGGAGATCGTTTCGCCGGTATTGCACGCGAATGGCAAGTCCGAGGCGAACCCGTAATTAGGGAATAATTATTTCGGGACCGGGGATTTTTCTTCCACCGACATTTTTCTCGGTAAAGTCCCGACCGGAGTCCAGGTCGAGCCGGGGCCGTAGCCCCCGGGTTCGGCCAATTATCCCTCCGAATTTTAATGGTCCTCTCCTCTAATTCTAGAGCTCTCTTGCCCAGGTCCCAGGTAGTGAGTCCCGGGGTCATGTATTTTTTATCCTCCCGAGAAGCGATCGTCCCCCCGAGGAGGAGCCGATTCGGATCGGACGCGTCCTTAAGACCTCTCGCAATCCTGTCGAAACGGGCGAAGGAAACTGGTTGGCCGAAGATAGTCGCGAAACTGGGAGAAACTGACGGAATCTGGTTGAAACAGGCCAGAGAGAAAAAAAAAGAAAAAGAAGGATTACCGACGTGGTCGCGTTGCTTAAAGTGATGCGAAAGAGTCATTCTATATATATATATAAAAACCTGAAAATATTTATGAAACTTTAACACGTGATTATGGAGGCTCTAAGAACGCGCTTAAAGTGATGCGAAAGTGTCATTCTATATATATATAAAAATCTGAAAATATTTATAAAAACTTTAACACGTGATTATGGAGGCCCTAAGGAATAACGCGATCCTCGTGAGATCTCGTTCATCGAAAAATCACGTCTCTTTTTGGGCTCTCGTAAGAGATGGAAATATTTTTTTTTTGCGAAAAATAAAAAAATTTCACCAGCATCGCGTTTTTAGGGCCTCAATGATCTCGCGATGAAGTTTACACCTTTGTCGAGTAGTTCGAGCGCTCCGATTGGGCTATCGCTTGCTCCGGCGAATCTGGAATCTTCCCGGAAATCCTGTAGGAGAGGATACCGAGGAAAAATCCCCCTCGGAGTGTTTGCGGAAGCCTAACCTCGCGAAAATTCCTATATAACGATTACCGGGGGGCCGAGTCGGGCGTATCGTACTCTTTCCTCGGAATATGAGCGGTGCATTAGCCACGCGTGATTCCCGGCTAATCCCCGGGATTACTCGACGGGAGGGGAGGAAGAGAGAGAGGGCCTCGTCTCGGAGGAGGAGTGCGCTGGAAAACGCGTATACAGGGCATTAGCCAGAGTAAACGGAGAGAGAGATATATATATATATATATTTTTCTTTTTTCTTTTGCTCCGTAGACCGCGTCGAGATAACCGAGATCGAGGGAATAAACGCGGAGTTGCGATCTAAATGTAATGAAAGAAAAAAAAAAAAATTAAATAAAAACAATTAAAGAGTAATAGTAGTGCCGTCATTTGCATCCTCGCGATCAAGGTGTTGATGTGAAATGTAAAAAGGAATGAAATTCCCCCACCGTGGGGGGGAACGATAAAAAGATGTTTGCGTCGATAAAGAGCGATACGCGACGTTGAAATGTGAAATCGTAGACTCGCGATAAACTGAAATGCGATGCGAATATTCTTGACCGTGAGTGCGCAATTATCTTGCGAGTACCGTGTCAAATGTCATTCCTGGATTTGTAGTTACTAATTGTTGAGTTGAGCTTGGTACCGAATGTAGACGCGTCACGGGGGAGTTTGACCGATTACTGCACTTCTTTTACTTTCTGTCGGAAGAAGTAGATCTTGTTCGTTATCGGCGATGGTTTTTGTTCGTTTTTATTTATTTATTTATTTATTTTTTTCGTGACCAATTTCGGTGACGCGGGGCCTTGAAGATGGGTTGTTACCCTCTCGTGACTAGAAATTACAATTATATTAGGATAAAGGTAAATGATAATTGTTGCTTATTTTTTTTGCGATGGGGGCGAAGAGAGGAGCTTCTTGTCGCGGCTGCCGATTTTTTGGGGGCTGACACGACATTGCGTACAGATAAACGATAACGAGACCTGTTTACCGTGGGTCCACGGGGTAACTACGGGGTAACCCCTCGACCTGTCATCTCCCGTGTCAAAGATCGACTATCTGGTAAATCGCGGGTTCTGACGTATTCGCGGACCTTGGGCGAGACTTATCTGGGAAGTGGAGGAACTCCGTCTTCGATCGCGGCCACGCATAAATTTCGATAAGTCCTTCCGTAGAGGGGGGGGGATCTCGAAACCCGGAAAATGGGCGACGCAGATTCCTCGGAAGCTGCGTAAAATCCAATCTTTCATTTCTCTCTCCCCTACTTTTAATTATTATTACTTTCTTTTACTTTTGGGAGTTAAGAGTGGGAGACTATCACCTCAGGGGTTTTTATTCTCGGGAATTTTTATTTATCCACAATTTTTTGATCGACAACCACCCGTGATTGAATAATTTCCGCAAAGGTGTGTTAATCTCGATCGTCAATAATCTCGTTTGCCTGAAGTTTAGACTTTGTTTATGGAGATGATCCACCTCGATCGTCTCCCGGATGCTGCATCTCTCGTTGCCGTTGCTGCATCTTCGACGACCACCCCAAATCAATTGGTCCCGGCATACAAGTTAATTCCATTAATTTAACGATTTTCCCGAAACGGCCGATCATCATTCCGCCGATTCGGACGATTCCCTTGCTAATGCGATCATGAAAGCATTTAATTCGAGCCGAAACGAAATTGTTATCCAACGTCTCTCTCTCTCGTTAAACCTGTTTTTCCGGAAAGCCACGGACGGGGAAATGCCGATCGATGAAATAGGATCGGGATTTACATATATATCCTCTACATAGTCACGCATAAACATATTTAGATCCTTGCTAGATCACTTGGGATTGATCTAGGACCTCCACCTTGAAAGAAAATCCAGTTAACCCTTTGAGCGCTATGGACCCATAAGTGCGTTTGACGTTTGGTCCACTTTTGCTTGCACGTGTAGATGAAATTCGCCCATACGCCAGAAGGACCTAGTGTTCAAAGGGTCGAAGGAAAAAGAATTTGGGCTCCATGAGCGTTGATATGTCGCGATAATCCTTAGCGTTGATGCGTCGGTGTGACACCGCGTCGACGCGTCGGTGTGACACCGCGTCGATTCGTCGAGCAACCGACGCCGCGTCGCGCCGTCCATTAGAGAGAGTTTCGCGGACACGCCGGCGAGCCAAGGCTGCGAATAGTCGAGGGTAATTTGATGGGATTGTGCCCATCGCGTCGGCAGATGAAGGCGACGAGAGGATCCGAGAGAGAGAGAGAGAGAAAGAATGACGGAGAGAGGGAGGAAGGTCGGAGGAGGGACCGCATATCTCGGCTGCGAACGAGTCCAACGGGGCCACTGGCCAATTTCGATGCCGAGATTATGGCCGCGAGAGAAACGGAAAAAAGAGAATTAAAAGGGGACGAAATCGAGACGAAAATTAGGGGACCCGGAGGAGATGCGCCTCTATGCGTTTTTATTTATCTCCCAAGTATATGCAAGAACACCCTGCATACACGTATATATAAATTTTTTTTTTTTTTAAAAAGGGATACACTCCACTCGGCCAAGAAATCTCGACACCTGAGTATCAAGAGCGTGAACATCATAGATTTACATATATTTCTTACACGGGGGAGGAATTCATAATCTTGACCAGAAATTTTATACTTAATTTAATGAACCCGCGAACACTTGAAATTGGACCAGGGAGATTTTTTGGTATATCGAGGACGTGAAATGGACGATTACCGAGGTGACTGTAATTCCACCGAGATGTGACTGTGGGGTCCTTCTGTTATGACGAAACGTATTTGTGGGATGTACGAGTTGATTTTTAGGGGGTTGCAATTTTTTTTTCTTTTTTTTTTTTTGTTAACCGTATATGCATTTTGCGGGTGTGCGTCCATGTTCAGAATCGCAGATCGGGAGATGATGCGCGTCCTGCATTCGCTCGGAGAGGATGCGCCGTCGAGGTCTCCTGGAATCGCTCGAACGTACTTAGAGATGGTAATGGTAGGCGCATCTTAAAGGGGGACTTGCTAACATCATCTGGGTCAGGTTGAGTCGGGCCTTGAGATGCGATCCGTCGACTTTAGTGGAGAAACGAGACGACGTCGACGGCGATACGGTGATTTTCACGAACGCCGACGATTTTTATGATCGACGGCGAATTTAAATTCGATCAGAACTTTGGCGGGGTTTGGTTTGAAAACCACGTGGTCGGGTATGCGCCGAGTCGAATATGAAATTCATCTACGTAGGTTGCGAGGGATTTTCACGCACGGCTGGTGATGAGAGATCGAGAGGTCGATTCTCTGTCTCTGGGCGCAGCGTCGTTTTCCCGCGACGAGTGGCGGTGAAACGCGGGCGCTTTTCTCGGGGTTGCGACACGTGGAAAAGTACTCGTAATTGTTGCACGGCCGAGTCGGTGCCGCAACCTTCCCGTACGGAATACAATGCTGCAATCCGGGTTTCCGTGCAGGCGGACAAGTGCGCACGTGGACGGCAAACCGAGGGGGAAATATCCTATCTAGGGCTTCGACGTTTACCATTTCCCATCCGCAGATGAGCCTGACTAGTATTCAAGAGAATTGAATATACTAATCAGGCAAGAAGAAAATTCTTCCCGATTAAGAACCTCGGGAATTAATCTCGCATCCGGGGCAATTTCATCTAAGATTCCCTAGCTAGGGCTCGATTTAATTTCATTAACCTTGTTCAATTCCCCGGTAGTCGGGAGTAATTTGGGATGTATTGCGCCGAAAAGTGGCATTTCATTTTTTTTTCCCTTATTTTTTCTATGTAGGTGGTATAGGTTTGCACCCTGAGGTCTACCTTCGTCTCCCTTGCACATTTTCTATGCCTAGCTTAATCCCCAAGACCTAGTCTGGATTTAATTCCGTGCCCGAGACTATGTGATCTACGTCCCCCTTCCCCTAGATCGGCGCCCAGGGCTCACTTGAAATTGAATTATATGCAAGTCGTGTTTCTAGATTTCATTCGAGCGAAATTAACGATTACTCCCGGTTTTCCATGAGCCCCGCGTACATGACTCACCGGCGGCGCGCTGTCATTGGCCGATGCAAGTCGGCTATCTCGGTGCAAGATAGTAAAACCAGGCGAGCGAGGTTGAGTGTGACAAACGTGTTATCTTCCTTTTTCTCTCTCTCTCTCTCTATATTTTACTATTTTTTCTTTTCCTTTTCATTTTTAATTCGAAGAAGTTTGCGGTCGACCCGGGCGACGCGCCGTCTCTCTCGGTCTCGTCGAGACGTCAGATTTTCCCTGTTGACGAGGGTCAGAAAAACGATCTATCTCTTCAATTAGAAATCACGATCGGCAATTAAGGACACGTCTGTAAAACGCGGGCGATAGGGGGGGTCCCCGATATATGTGCATTTGCGTGCATACGTTTTCCCCTGGTTTTCCTATCGGCCACCGGGTGCAGATTTCGATCTGGATCGTTTTTCCCCCTTTTTTTTTTCTTCTCCCATTTTTCTCCGCGAGGCCGACTAGACGTCGCGGCGTTCTTTGGCGGTTTTGTTCGGTATATATTTTTTTTTTTTCCCCCCCTCTAAAGCGATAGCGATTATTTTGCGCGGAGAAAACGCGCAAGTCGGGTCTTGACGTAAGGACGAGCGCGCCGGCTGTCAAGATATCAGCTGATTCCGTTGTTTTTTCCGTCTCTCTTTCTCTTCCCCCCGCTCTTTTTCTCGATCAGGGGCCATCGGCCGACCGGCCGATAACGAGCCAATGTCAACGAGATTAGATCACCTTCGATGACCAGTGGCGTGTCCACCGTTTTCGGAGGCCGTTCTCGGTACTCTATCGAGGAAGTCACATATGCACGTTGCACGTTGCACGGTGCACGACGCGCTATCAGCCCGCGGCCACTCCGCGTATATGCCTGATAAGCCGCGGTCGTTCCACCGATAAACGCATCTGCGGCGTTCCCTGTGAGATCGGTGGGGAAAATTAACGCCTAGATTAATGGACAGGAAGGAAGGCGCAATACTAAGCCCTTAAAACTACTGGCTGTTGATAACATTCTTCCAAAGAAAATTCCCTTCCTGTTAAATACGTCAAATTAATGAAATCTCATTAGACGAAACTTTCACGAGAAATACCGATTACGAGTCTTCTCGATAAATTCTCGGTAAATTATCAGTAAATTCTCGGTGGATCCTTGCACCGTCGTTCAATTCGGTAATTTCTCTCCCTGGCGTTTCATTTAATTTCCCCCCGAATTTTCGAACTCTAACTCTCCCCGTCCCTCCCCTCGTTCGACAAGGTCCGCGATCGATAAGTTTCTAATACTTTCGGCCGGAAGCGATAAGTTTGCCTTTTTTTAGGGTCGCTTAAGTTCTCCGCGCCCGTTTTTTGCAGACATAACCCCCGCAATCTCGGCACCCCAGAGTATGTATACTTGCAATATACATGTATATGTGTTATATATATATGTGTTATATGTATATATATATATCACGTGGTGGACATTGGTGTTTCCCTCCCCTCCAAGGTAGGGGTAGACGCGATTCGGGGCTCGTTCGGTCCGCGTTTTCGCTGACGTTTCCTCGCCGACTTTACGACTTCGGCTCTTAACTTTATTAAAAATTCTGCCGCTGTACGCGTTTCTTTATCTCCCGTTTGCGTCCGCGCCCCTCCGAGGGGGGAGAGAAGGAGAGGGGCGGCTCTCATAAAGACCTCGCCGATTCCTATCGAATGCCATTACGGATTTAATGGCGCCCTCCCCGGCCCCTCGGGGGCACGGTGGGATCTTTCAATCTCGTCGAAGGAAAAAGGAATACCACTCGGATGCCCTCTCCCCCCTTACCCTCCCTCCTCTTCTCTCGGTACGGCCCCCTTCGCTCTTTCTTTTATTTTGATACGTTTACGTTCTTTTCCGCCACTTCCATCGCCGTGTAATGGCTCTGTACATGACTGCTTCTTCTACTTTCTTTTTTTTTTTCTCTCTCTCATCGGAAAAGGGCCCTTTGATGTCCCCGGGAAAGTCGAGTTAATGGATTTTTTTTCCCCTCTCCCCTGAATTTATTATATCAGGGGGGTGTGCTTATCGAATTTCAATTGGGGGCAATTTCAAGATGGAGCAATTGCCCATTGCGGGGAACGTCTTGGGGTGACGTTTCGAGTGACATGGTTTGTTCAGTCTCGGTGAGAGAAAAAAATGTTGCGCTAGGTGGCGATTAATGTTTGTTAACGCGGTCGTTGCTTGGCTCGAGCCCTCACCGGTAATCGCTGATAAACCGCGATAAAGCCGACCGAATGCAAGTCCCCTCCTCCCCTTTGCGGCGCGAGGGCTCCGCGCCGACTGCGCGCTCTGCTGGCGCGGCGCGGCACGCGTCACCTCGAGCCTCGCGCATGCGTCCAGGCTGATGCGCGCTGCGGTAGTGCGCAGCCCTCGCGCTGACTCTCCTCGGCGGTCAGAATCCGTTCTTACGTCTCCTCGGAAAGAACATTCAATTAATAATAATCCCTTGTAGGAGAGAGTATTATATCGTTTTAATATATTATAATACAATTTAATTTAATCGAATGGAATTTTCATCCGAAAGTCCTTGCTCGTGAGAATTGCTTCCGGAATTCTCTCCACTCGATATTAGAGTCTCCATCGTATCGACCTGCAATGTCGATTGTTCATAAACGAAGTTCGACGAAGGTGGGAAATTTCATTAGAATGGAACATTTCGGTGGAATGTCGAATGATACTTCCGTATATAGTTCGGGCATGCATATAAATGATATATTTAGACATTTTAAAATATCTGTGTTCCCACGTGGGCAGGGACCACGTGCGTCCTGTATATCCCTCTCTCGCTCGCTCCCGTTGTACATCGATATCGCTCTCTCCCCCCTTTTTTTTCCTTTCTTTCTGCGCTTTATGTTAACCTCTTCCCGTCTCTCCCTTTTCGATTCCAGTCTCCGTGGGCGATCCGGGGAGACGCTTGCACGCACTAGAGTCGTAATCGCGCGAGAGAGTCGGACCTCGTCGGGGAAAGGGGGGGATATATGTATATATGTCCTGTGTTCGGTTACGCGAGTGCAACCGGCGGTGCATCGCTTTCAGCCGAGTGAAACTGTGTGCGAGAACGCCGCGCCATTTCACTGTCACTTTTGTAATACCCCGTTAGCCCGTTATGGCGCTGCGGCCGGGGCCCCTTTTATCGGCCGCCGTTTCGCAACCATTTGCTCGGATTTATTCCCCGGAATCGAGTCGCGCTCGGCTCGCGAGGGCGGACGGACCTTGAAATTCAAATCGGGTACCTGGGTCCGATTATTAATATCCCGATGATAACGCCCCGACTGAAGGTATCGTCGACCCGATTTGACACGGATATCTCTGCCGAAAAGAAATTTCCCCCAATTAACGTGATCGATCTCCGTGTACTTACTCCTATTCGACGCGACTCATTGAAATCGCTTGTGACAATCTCAGATGCTTTAGATTCTTAAATCATTAGATCTCAGGATTTTCTCCATTAATCCGTAATCCTTTGAGTCGATCGACTTCTTTTTTTTTTCTCTCCGCGTACGTGGGTGAATAGAAAAAAAAAAAGAGAGAATTTCGATTCGATATCTCTTCCCGTTTAGTTTCCGATAGGGGAATATCTTGGGTTTTTTTTTTTTATCGTATGGAGAGCGATTTGATATAGGTCTTCCTGCACATTGATAACGAAATCGAGGGATTGCCCCGGTGCATCGATCTCGCGGTTTCGCCGTTTGCTTTCCCTCGTGGGATCCCACGATCCTATCCGCTCCAGGGCTCGCCTTTCTCGATCTCCTCTAGGAGAGCGCGAGACCGAATTAGGATATCGAGTGTTTGGATAAGAGTCCTCCCCCTCCCCCGCGGGCATATCGGCCTTTCCAGTCACGTCCCAGTTTGCTATTTGTCCTCGCGCCGACGACGGGGACTCGCTTCCTGGCGACCTCGCGGATCTTCGCGACCGTCATCCTAAATAGGGTCCTGGTCGGCGTGTCGTTTTTTTCGACCGCGAGTCTTTAACGTCCCTGATCACGGGAAAGAATGCGAAAAATCATTTGTAGCCGGTTATAAGGAAATTAATTATGGTGGTTATCCGAAATTCGTTGAGCATCGATTAGGTATTAATTTCGTTCTATCGTGGGAAAGAAAAAAAAAAAAATTCCAATATCGCCGCGACCGATCCTTGATCATTGATTAGGATTTTAAGGCGTTATTAAAGTGAA
The DNA here is from genome assembly GCF_000612105.2 of Orussus abietinus. Classification (NCBI taxonomy): domain Eukaryota; kingdom Metazoa; phylum Arthropoda; class Insecta; order Hymenoptera; family Orussidae; genus Orussus; species Orussus abietinus. The sequence continues at coordinate 1,425,017 of NW_019395988.1, forward strand.
TTTAAAGAAAGAAAATTATGAACATCGTGTACAGTCCTATCACCTTGGGTGATCCAATTAGTTTCTTCGTTATCGCTCATTTTTTTTTTTTTTCTTTAATTTTCTCTTTTACTCATCACGCTGGTTCCAGATTTCCGTTTCGTGGGTTCCCTTAGGATCGCCACGAGATTTCCATATCCCCCGGGATTGCGAAATCGTCCCCGTTCGTCGGCGAGTCGCGCTATCGATGCGTTTCCTCTCGCGGAGATCTAGAGAGAGAGCGGGGGATAGGGAGACTCCTGGGAGCGCCCCTTCCTCTCACTCCCTTCCTCTGCATGTGCAAGTGCATCTATCTTGGCGCGTCCGTGTTTTCCTGGCCTCGTTCCAGGGGAGTCTCTCCGTCTCCCTCGCTCTCTCGTCCGGTCGGCCTATCTTCCGGTCGTTCTCTATCTCTATCCTCCTATCTCGCCACGCGTCGCCGACTCTTTCGTCGGTCCCGCGGACTCTTTAAATCTTGCGCACAGCTGATGTGTCCCACATACGACGCTATCGCCACTCGGTCAGGATGTCGGGTGCTCGACTGATGCGTGCACGTGTATGCATCTCTGCACTTATCAAGGATATCTCTCGTGGGATAATTGATTTTTGCTAGGAATTGTATATTTTCGAAATTAATTCCATATAGTTTCGTCGGATTTTTTTTTTTTATTTCGTATATAAATTTTGAAATGCAGACAGCTGATCTGTCCCACATACGACGCTATCGTCACTAGGTCAGGATGTCGTACACCGATGCGTGCACGTGTATGCACCTGTATGCAATTTTAATGCATCCATTTTATTTATCTTTTGTTTTATTCTCTCATTTGGGTACCTTTTCAATTCGTCCTATATCCAATCTGGGTCAGGGGGTCGCGCGATCAGCTGACGTAGGTGCATATACAAGTGCATATCCATAGTGCATGGATTCATGCATTTATGAGTCCTTTGCAGGATGGTCGACTGTACGGGACGAATAATGCGGAGATTTCTTGAATTTCTGTTTTATATTGTTTTTGGATTAGTCGTGGACAATAGTAACTGGGTTAGGGGGTCGATTAGCTGGTGCATCGGTGCATCGATGTTTGCGGTGGAAGTGCAGGCGCTTTTCGTAAGAGCTTTTGAGAGTGAACAATGGGGTGTGGGAAAATAGAGCACGGGCGATCTGTTGAATTTGTACATATTTTTCTTTTTATTTTTTCTCTCTTTCCTTTAACTTCGTTTCATTCCGTCACTGGGTCAGGGGGTCATGCAAACAGCTGATGCAGTCGCATGAGCATCGTGGTCTCATGTTAGATATGCACGAGTGCTCTATGCAAATCCGAAGACTCGGCAGGATTTAAATCGGCGATTGAGATGTAAGTTTCTTTTTTCTCCTTTTTATTTTTTTTTTATTATTTTTTTTTTTAACGCAAAGTATTCCAATCCAAATATGAAGACGGAAATGACATAAAATTCAATTGAAGTCTCTTCATGAAATATATGTATTGGATTAGTTTTATTTCTCCACGTTATTACCTTTTTGAGCAACTGCATTGGCCTTGCTCTTCCGAAGGCTTTTTTTATTTCGAGAGAGAATGAGGTTCGACAATGCCGATATTGTTATTGGAGGGGGGAAGAGAGGTGTAAAGCAAAATTGTAGTTGCACCGTCGGTAGGCGCTAATTGTTTCCCACGATTCCTGTGGCGCCGCGAAAAACACACGTGGGAACACGTGGGCACACGTCGGGAACACGCACTCTCCAGTAGTTTCTCTATCAGATGTGATCTCAGAGCCGGAGATTTTCGCATCGACAAGGCTAATCGATGTGTGCCAACCCTGGAGAACTTTTGCTCGGAATCGGTACAAGAGCCAAGGCCGGCCACCTCTGGAAGGAGAGAAAAAGAGAGAGAGAGAGAGAGAGAGATATCGTTTTCGACGCGTTGCGCGTTTCCCGGTCGATTAACTCGAGCCCTTGGATAGACACGAGGGAAAGTGGCGAGAGGAAAAACGAGGCGAAAGAAAAAAAAAAGTGGAAAATGCCATTGAAAAATGTCCGACGCGTTTTCACACCCGAGACATATGGTATTCGCAATTTCCTTGGTTATTTCTCTGTTAGAAATGACAAGAAGAATTCCCGAGAATTTCGGTAAGCAGGATCATTTGAAGGTTTCGATATTTCGGGTTTGGAGTTTTAGGTCTCGAATTGTCCGACACTCTTAGCGGGGATTTGTTAAATCTATTTGTTGAATTGAAAGCTGGGAGTGTTATGTAAATTGTGACGTATATCGTGGGGGAAAATTTTTCGAGGAGTATTATATTCGAGTTATTCCTTTTATCGGGCTGCGAGGTTGCACATGCACTACTCGGGATGGGTTTTGCATGCGCGTTCTAGGTCGAGATGTGGACTCTAAATAATGGCACTTTGTGGCTCTGCGGTGCCTGGCCACGCCGAAGTGAGTAACTCAGGGCAAACACGAAGAACGGAGGAAGTCGTCTACGAGTTTACTCCGTAAACAGAGGGGACGACGGACCTTTGAGAAATGTCGCGAGGAAAGACTCTCTGGCCGCCTCTCGGCGAAAGGAGATGCATCTCGGATAGAGAGAACCTCCTCAAATTTGGTTTGGAAATTTGGTTTTTCTGCGAGCAATTAATTAGCAATAAATTCTTGCATATAATTCGTCGATGAACATTCACTTGATAATTGTTTTTTTATGAATTAGCAATGAATTTTGCAACAAATTTTATCGAATTGTGCTAAAGCGGCAATTTCAGATTTATATACATCAAATAATAGTCCTTTCGACTGGATGCACTTTTGTGGATCCGTCGACCGACGTCGGTCAACCCGAGTCGGATGCACTTGTGCAGCCCTGGACATGCAGCGAAGTGCAATTCGCGGTGAACAGCCGAGTTATGCATCAGTGGGCGTCTTCGAATGAAGCCATTACGCTGCTCGGTCAGACATGTTTCGTTTCGTATAATGTTTCGCTGGAATAATGTCTAAAAATTCCCCGAAGATGCGTTTCCCATCACTCGTCTCTCCGGTCCCTGCAACGATGCACATGCCCATCGCGACTCGATCGACTCTTCGATTCCGCGAATCGATGTTCATTAGTCATGAATTCTCGTTACCACGATGAACGAGCCCGACCTCGCTCTTTAAAAGAACGTGATTAGGTCAATGCTTAATTTCGAGATGATGCGTATGGTATGATCGACGGCTGCGCCCCTTTTTATTCAAATAAAACACTCATGTCGCGGTACTCCACGTCCTAGGGGGCGAGCGAAACGAAAAGTGAAACGCTAACTTTATTTCATCTTTCGCGATTAATTACCATTAGTATATTCATCTCTGCATTTCAGTACGGAGACAATGTCGGCGGAATTAGTGTGCGTTACTCTTTCGATTATTTTCATTTCAAGTGACAAGGGTATAAGGGAAAAAAGATTCGGCGTATTTGCCGGCTCTTAAATTTTTAATTACGGGTTAATTGACAGGACCCATGTATTTTTGGATTATGGAGGCTAGTTATGGGAACGGTTTTACTTTTTCGGAAAAAAGAAACGGCTTTTTCGTGGTCGCCCTGGAATCATTTTTTCTTTTTTAATCATTGTTCCACGGGCCGGCAAAAACTGATAAGCGTGTATCGACGCCCGGGCGAGTAATTCAATAGCCTCCTCTCTCTCCCTCACTCTCTCGAGGTAATGCGAGTACTCGTAAAGCTGGCTTATCTTTTATTTAGGCTACGTATGGTAGCGTTTGGGCCCTCTAACCCTCGGAGGCGAACGCGCATGCGCAGAGGCCCGATCGGTCCAACTTTTAAGGCGATATGAACGTGGGTCAATCTATATATATATACATATCAAGTGAAAATATTTATAAAACTTTTCTCCAAGCCTACTTTCACATTTAAAAATTATGAAAATCAACATAACGAACACAAGAAAATTAAGAGGATCGTCAAAATAAGCAAGATAAAATTATGAAAATTGAGAAAATGAGGGAAATAAAATTGAGGAAAAATTAAGAAAGCGGAGAAGATGAACGGACCAGGATGAATTAAATGGCTAGTGCTCGCGAAGTGAGCAAAATGGAGGAAGGACACGAAATGGGCGAATGGTCCCCCATATGGTCGGCGGGTCGGTCCCAAATCGAGTCCCGCCCATGGCGGGTCGGCCCCTTTGAGGGCCCGTTTTGAAACTATCTTTCACCCAGTCACGATCCTCCTCGAGGCCCTGGTCCCCGAATTTTCGATGGTCCCGTCGTGCCCGATTCGATGCGCACGTGGACCGCTTCTCTCCTTCGCCCTCCGTGCTCGAATACGCGCGTCTTCCTCTCGCTCGCAACGGATACACCTTATCGATCTGAGGGAAAAGAAAAAAAAAATAGTAGGTGCGACAATAAAATCCTTCGATCAAATGCATAGGCAGGAAACGTCAGATTGAGTAAACAAAATCAATTTAAATATGAAAACAATTGTTTCTTGTGGTGAACGCTACGAAAATGTTTCTGGATAAATATCTTGCCTGGCCCAGTTTCAAGAAGCAAGTTAAATTTCTCGCTACGACTGGGAATTACTTTTCTGCGTGTACTAATCTTCTTTTTCTTTTTTTTTTTTAATGGCAGGGCGCTTCCCCCGTTTACCATTTTCAATCATCCCCGATGTTTTGGCTACTAAGCAACTTTTTCCAATTATCGCGTCCACCTGCTTTTGCATTTCGATTAATCGATCCGCCACGCACGTAATTCCCTTCCCGTTTGCTCGCGTCGAAAGCCGTCCGGTAATAATTTCTTCAATTTCCGAGGGCCAATCCATGGCGCGCAAAAGTATAATGGGAACAGTTTTTCGTTATTGATGTCCAGGAAACGCGCTTAAGAAAATTACGGCCACCTGCTTCATTCTCGAATCGATCGAGAGACCCGCTCGGCACATGTCCCGTCTCTGTGTTTCGTCAAATGATATGCCCGTCATGTCTAGAACCACTTTCCTCCTTCTTTTTTTCTTTTATATCCAGCTCTAATGGCACGTAACTTCTCTTGAAAAGTGGAGCAATAACACCAGCGATGCGCCTCTCGGCCCCATAAACGTCCTCCAATAACTCCACCCTATTTCTAGTCTCTGATATTTACCCTCCATAAATGAAAATCATTTCTTAGCGGCGTGTATTCCCGAAAATTTCTCATCTCTCATCGCGACAGGTGGCGGGTCTTGTCATTAGTGATTCTATAGCGTCTTATGACCACCTGCTTAACACGGGGATTATTTATCAATTCGACGATAACTCTCATTTAAGTGCAACATTATCAATTTTTACAGTTTTCCAACAAATTATCTCCCGATCGAATCGATCCGATCACCATTATTCATCGGTGGCAAATGATCGATACATGTGCTTTTTCTCAAGGTTTAGGAAATTTAAAAAAAAAATGTGATAAAATTTAGCCGATTAATTGAAGATGAGAAGATGGACATTTCAAGCCGATCGTGACATTTGCATCGAATGGGCGGAATAATGGGAAACGCATTTCATATTTTTGTCTTTTCATACGAGAGGAAAATAGGAACAGCCCGGATGGGATTTCCAGGTGAAAATGCTGTAATGATTTCCCGTGTTTGAGCGGCCATTAAGACGGCTCGAAGACGCGCCACGGATCGCCGCGTCTCTCGGGATATAATTCATAATCAAGGCGATTTTACTGACCCTTTGAGGAATGGCTTATTCGCGAATGTACCGTTCTAATGGATACTCGTTGACGGGATGGGATTTCTAGGCGTTCCATGCCCCTGGGCTGGTTTACTCCGAGCGGCGCCATCTTTGGTGCTTCGCGCTTTCCGAAACGCCTCCCTCGTTTGCGACGCTCTGACTCATCTGACAGAAAAATGGTTCATGTAAAAAGTTCTCTCGGCAGGATAACGAATAAGTTTCATAGGATACACTTTTTCGATATCTCGCACGGTTTAGCCGTGAAGGTGAAATTACCTCTCGCGGGGAGGGTAGGTTTCTTATTTTTTCGCGTTTTTCCGTTGTTTCCATTTATTCTTTCTCGTCTTTTTTTTTTATTCTCCCTTAATGCGATTGTTTCGTTTTACGGGAATTTTCAGAGCGGAGATGATACAGTGACTGACCGTGGAGTCGTCCGTGTAAACACGAACTAGAATTACTCGGCCGTCAGGGGAGATTGCGGGGAGATATACGAGACAGGTTTTTAAAATGAAACCTCTATTACACTAAACGAAAAGTGCGGAGTACGCGAGTCCTTAATCATGAAAATTTGGTTCATATATCTTTTAAGTACGATTATTCGTCCCGTAGCCGGCTGGAAGGCTCGGTGTCCGGCTTGTTTCTCGTTTTTCCACGATTTTTTGTCGCCCTTTTTTTTTTCTTCTTTTTAACCGATTTCTTTCGCCGACTTTTTCGCCAGAACGATTCGGTCATCGATTCGGCAATAATCGGGGTAGGGGGCAACGAGACAGTGCCTAGGCGCGCAACATTGTCAACGAGTTACCGCAACGTTTCTCGGTAATGTTAACAAGTTACGGCAATTAGGCGCGTAATTGCCCGAGAGGCGGAACAGTGATAAATAAACGAGAAAGTCTTGAAAAAGCGTTTTACTGCGCTTTTTATTGCTCGCGGTGTGTACGCGTCATTGCAATGACTGACGTATCTGTGTCAAGTGTCTGCAGGAAATGCTCCGGGGGCTCGGGTTTTTCGAAAAGTCTCTTTTGTGCCGGGGCACGGTCTCTCCTTGTAATTTGAAAAATCGTCATGCTCGCCCGGCCATCACGCCCTTTTTTTCCACTTTTTTTTCCTTCCCTCCAACCCGCAAAAGTGCGCCGCGTTCGCGTCGATCAATGTCGCGGATGCATAAAAGTGGCGGGACTCGCGGTTACGCGTGAATTTCTTGCCGTGCCGAGGTAGCGCGGAAACCGTGCCGCGTTCAAGATCAAGATCCTCTTGAAATGGCGGACGTAAACGGTCGGGGGCCGCCGAAACTTGCGATCGAAAATGCGAGGTGGGTGCGGGCGGGGCGCGCCGGAAATACGTCCGGTGAGCCGTTTTCCGGGCGGAAAGTGGCGAGATGTTCGGCCGTGCCGGAATCTTGCCATCTCGGACGTCAAGATTTCCGCGGAATCGTCCGCGTAGGCCGTCAGGGGACCGGGAAACTCGGTGTCGTAATCGCGAGGCGAGAGGACGCTTAGAGTAGGAGCGGCCATCTTGGCTCGGGGAGGCTGCGCGCGCACGGATTAATTAACGATATGCCCGATCGCGAAGGTACGGCCTTAATCGGCCGCCGGGACTAAAAGTAGCGATGAAAACGCCGCCGACTGGAACGTTCCGTCGACCTCGGGCAATTTCCACGATTCAATTGCCTCTCTTCCGATCGGGCTTTCGTAATCTTCGCCGAACTCTCGCGGGGCGGCTCTTCTGGGAATGCAGCGTCGTTGCCGTTCGCCTTTCTGTCTCTCTTTTTCCAGAGAGGCCAATCGTCGCGAGTCCGCCCTAGGGCCTCGCTTCTCGATCTTCCCTCCTTCTCTCCTTCTCCGTTCCGATACAATCGACGGTTCCTAGACCTCGCGAAATGCCTCTGACAATTGTTCGGTAGTCGAGAACCGAAGATGCAGTCGCCGTTCCAGAGACAAGGGCGACCGAATCCTCGGTTCCGTCAGTGGACCGACTGTCGGGTCGCAGCATCCGAGGGAGCTGATACCGGATGCCACGGAGTGCTTCGTCAGGAATGATTAAACTCCGGTTGGGGCAAAAACCGGGAATAATGGGCGTAAACTGGCCGAGATAATTTCCGTTCCCTTTCCACGGGTCGATCCCGAACTCCGTGATCGGCAACAATCGAATTCCCGCGGAAAATTTCCTTCAATCCCCCCTGGAAATTTTCCCCCAAATTATTCCCGCCTATTGCAAAATTCATTTCGCGATGAGACAGCGAAGAAAGTGCATCGCACATTTTTCACACCCAACCTCTGTAAAGATTGCGAAAATGGGTATACCGCAAGGGAAGATTTTTATTTATTTTTAATTTTTCTTTCGCTAGAAATGTTAATATCTATCCTGACAGGCGCGTGGATCGTCCGGATACCAAGATATAGATATGAATATTAATAATTAACTGGAGGAGAAAAAAAGAAAACCAAAGGGGCCATTTTTCGGGACAATTGTTTATTTCTGGCGGTTTGTGGTACTTGGCGTGCACCTCCTCCGGGAGGCGCAGGAAGTGTCCGGGGATACGGAGCGAGAGAGAGAGAGAGAGAGGTTAAATTGGCCGTGAGTTAAACCGATGCTCCGGGGTCCCCGATAACGATTCCATTCTAAACTTTCTCACGTCCCCGACAAATGACAATTCCGTGTTCCTGAGGCCGTACGTGGCCGCCGAGGACGAGGAAACGGCGAGAAGATTCAGGAGCGAACGTCGCGTTCACCGTTGCCCGGAACCGACGTGTCGAACCTTGGTGCTTAACTTCCTTATTCCATTTGCGGGCCTTTTGCCGAATCCCGAGGAAGCCTCCAAAAGCTCTTCCACTAACCCCTTATTAAGATTTAATTCCCCGCCGCGCCTTGGATCTTAATGTTTAGATTTTTCCTCATTTTTCATTTTTTTACCAATTATTAAAGAGTGCTACTTTCGTGTCCGGCGGTTAGTAAGTACCTTGAGTATGTTTTTGCGATTTTCAAGCTTGATATAAATTACAGGGATATGACTGATTATTATACGGCAAGGGTTAATAAGACTCGATTCGTCTCTTAACGAAATTAAGGCGGAGTTGTCATCGCGTGACCACCCTGAAAAGTACCGAAAAAGGAAATTCAATTACGCCCTCGACGCACTAATTAAAGGCCACGTTGCAATTAGAACTCGCGTTTAGATAGTCGCCTTCCTAGTTTGGACCCCCAGGGGTTAATTCCCGAGATTAGTTCGTATATTAAGGGGCGAGAGTTAGCCTGAGAGTCAAAAGTGTTTGCAAGGAGCGATCAGCTGATCGCGTCGCGGTGCTCTCGGGAGGAAAAAGAGCTTTTTCGAGGGGCCAATAAGTCTCTCCCTTTTCCTTGAGCTTTATGGAACTCTCCGCTCGGCAGATATAATACCCTGTTACACGCCACCGTGGCTGTGTTCCCCGGTACGTGACACTCGTGTCGATTAATCGCCGGTATTAATGGAGCCCGCCGGGCATACCGGTAAGGAAAAAAGGAAGAGGAGCGGAAAGAAGGAGCGAGACGAGAGAGGTCGCCTTTATCGGACACGCTCGCGAATAAATAATTCATCCGCTCGCGAGCGAATTATTCGGTCGTTTGTGAATGACGATCCGTTTGGTAGGAAAATGAGCCGCGGTGCAGCCAAGACACGGACATTGCTGAATATTTATCCGCCGAGCGTTGACTGGTCAAGAGCACACTCGCCAGGATTAGCCATTTTGTCCCCGAGAATGCGCAATCCCGTGGATATCGTCCTCGCCGTCGTTATATCACTATTCGCGATCCGGGGACGTAATGCATTTGGGTAATGCGATTTTTCTCATTACTTTCCTTCTATAGTCTGCTTCCGCGATAACGGCGCGTTGTCGGAAATCATCACGTACATGATATCTTTTTCTCTTTAAAAATCCGTCCCGAGGTCGTAATTCGCCTAGGGCAAACCATAGTCATTGTCACACCAGGCCCCGTGATCCTCGTTACTCGGGGACCACGTCCAGGATCGGCGCACGTACCCATCTCGCGTACCCCGGGGATAACTCGGTCCCTTGGTCTTTACATATGCGGCTAACAGGAACCCCGCTTACATGGCACATAGATACGTACGTATATATTATTGACCATTAGCCTGCAGCTGACGGAAGTGAGAGACTAAGGTCACGACAAGAGGCAGGCTTGCATCTCAACGCGGTACCGTGGCCTTCGGACGTACACCGTGCATGGCAGTAAGGGGGCAATTATGTGCCGAGTGCTCGCCATACGCGTTACACGCAGCTCTCCGAGGAGTTCCGGAAAAGTGCGTGGGACAAGCCGCGGGCCTAATTGCCGGCATACAGGGAACGTTTCAGGCGGGATTTGCATTAACATTTCGCGTTGACACGACGCGTTACATCCGGGGACCAGTTTAGAAAACGACCCGGAAAGTCGGCGACCTGAGTCGCGCCGAAATTGGTGGTCCCTCTTTCATAAATATATTTTTTATCCCCTCATGCATCATACATTACGAAACGAGTACCATCATATATTACAAATGACGCGGATTACGAATGATTTTTTTATTTCAATCGCCATTTAGCGGGAAGAACGAGATGAGATTTGGAAAGTATCGATGACGATCAGACATGGCGACTTCGAGGTGACACGGCGTTAGGGATCATTAACTTTGAAATCTCGGCTCGATTTCTGTCAAAACACGGGCGCTGTACAGAGGTACCTAGACTCGCGTCTCGTACATCCTTATACGGCAAAGGGTTATAATTACTGGGGCTCAGCAAAGCGTGTTACGCGCCGCTCGGCCGCCCGGCGGTTCCGGAAAAGCGCGCGGCCGAATCGCGGGGATGGACGGATGTTGTGAAAAGTTGAAAGAAATTTGAATTTCACATCAACCGGCCTCCATGCCCGGCGCGATCTTTACTGCCCGTCGGGTTGGGAAAGAAGGAATCATAAACCGTGGACGGGGGGCTCGTATATTTAAAATTCACAGTCAAACGCGCTAACGCGCCGCGCGGTCTGCATTAGCATCGGGATCAAGGACAGAAATCAGTAACTGCGTTGCTTATCGGGTCTGATATCAATTTTATTTAGTCTCTGTAGGGTGTTACAATTCAAAGTTGCCGCCGCAGAGGAGATATATCCAGGTCGACACGGAGTTCCGCATCCCCGGTTCCAGCGGAGCTCCGGCTGGCTCGACCGCCGCCGCCGAACTGCGCGCGCCGGCGCCGCGCTCCGGAAGCCCGCAGATCTCGATCGGCGGCGGGTCACGTGACCGTTCGGGGGCGCGCGCGCGCACGTCCGTCGCGCATGTCCCGCGGAGCGGATCGCCGCGCCTAATTGCTAGGCGAAGCCGGCCGTGTTTTCCTCTGAATATGCAACGCGCATGCGCGGACGTACCGAACAATGGGTCCACCGATGCAGTCGCTCGCCCGCGACCGCGGAGGGCGCTACCGGGGAGGTTAGGATCGCTCGAGGTTGGGACTGACGGAGGTTAGGATACCTCGAGGTTAAGTCGCAGGAAGTTGGGATCGCAGGAAGTTAGGATCGCGGGAGGTTAGCTCGCAGGAAGGGCCTTCGTACTTGGCCGACCATGCACCGGAATCGCGATCTAACGAAGGTCGGCTCGAGAGCTGCCCCCTCCTGGGGGTTGCCCCAAGTTGCCTCACCTTGGCACACATCTCGCGGGCAACGCGTTGCCGAGATGCTCGGTATTATGCACCCCATGCGTGCAAGGTCGCCTGTGGGAAGGGACAGGTAGAGAGAGAGACAGGCTCTACTTGGATCCACTCTTAGATCGAGATCGATCGACTCGATCTTTCAATTTCGAGAATTCGTCAAGTTCGTCGGGTGGGAGTAAAAGTGAATAATTTCGAAACGCGTGGGATGAAAAATGTGGAAATTCGGGGTATTACCTGTACTTGCACGATGTCCGGTGGTTTGGGCGTAAGTGTATTTTCGGACGGTAATACCTGGTTATTAGCTCGAAGGAGACGTTGAAAAAAAAATTAGGGGAGGTTAAGTGGAACCGGAAATTGAAGGTATCGGCGTTGCTCCAGTGACCCAGTGGGTTGCCCGGGGTTGCTCGGGTTGCCCCGCCGTACCTTCGCGTGCGCTACCTTGACACACATTTTCGCAAGGTGTTGCCATTCGGGCCTGGCATTATGCACCCCGTGAGAACGTGGAACTCGGGGAGGGTCAGAGGGGGATCCGCACCTTTTCTCCGTTTGGCTTGGTTATTAATGCGCGAAAAGGGGTTATTACCGAGTTTACGAGGGGAGGGACGCTCGCCGGGGCGAACGGGCAGATGGAGAGGAATTACTTTTGCGAAAGGGCCATCGCCGTCGTAATTGCGTTAAGAATGCCGATTGTCGCGTGAATTAACGCTCGTTCGGGATTACTTGTGCCGCGAATCGCTATTCCGACTCATTGAAATGGTATATCTTGCGATCTGGTGACGGGGACCAAGATGGCGGCCGCGGCGTCGCGTCGTTGTACAAAAGAGGCCTAGATGACTGGTGACTTCAACTATGACGAACGACTTTTGTGCTCGCTCGGTGCCTTTACATCGAGAGTGATCGATTACTCCTACCCACCTACGTGGATAATGATAGGTACACGCCGGTAATTGCTGTAAAATCGCGCACTTGGCTGCGCGCACGCCGCAACAATTGCGGCCGCTTCCTTCCGCGGCTTTCATCTATTTCGGAGGACGGCGAGTGAAACAATGCCTCTTTATTCATTAATGACTCCGATTTACGTCGCGATCGTCCTTGCAGTTGGGTTTACGAATTTCCCCCTGGGTGATGGATAATCATTTCTAATGTTAGTAAATGTTAATTGACTGTTTGGGCCGTTGGTCAACGCCGAATTTTTATCTTGGCTACGACCCTTTGACAGAGGTGCAGTCCCTCCCCCTGTTCCTAGGATCATGGTCTTGACCCAGTCTTGCGGACTGGTTCCGGACCGGTACCTCGGTGGTACCAGTTTTGGGCCCTCTGTGCCCTCGTGGGCACTTTTGTGCCCCTGTTCCAGGTTTGGGCCTCCTTAAGAACGGATTCTTAGATTTGATTCTACCCGGGACCGGCTTGACAAGTTCCTGCACCGAGGTGACAAAGTTCCCGTGAGAACGCAGTGACTTCCGCTCCGTGCAGCCACGGTTGCGCTTTTAGTCACGACCGAGCGACTCGAGGAGTTACGTAGCCTAACTTCGACCTCTCTTATCCCTCCGCAAGCTTTGGCTAGGCGTTCCTAGGAAGCTACTCGAAACTCCCCGAGTGGGCCCTCGACTTTCGACTCCGAAGACCCGAAGATTCGGGATGGCCGGGTCGATGCAAAGAGAGGCTGGGGTCGCTTCCCGCTAAAGTGCCTCCTGATTACATCTCGTAACTCGCTCGCGAATTCCCCGAAATAGACGATCAAAGGCGAATCTAGGGTTGGAAACATTTGGGGAAATGCTCAGGTGCTGATGAGTTCGTGCAATATCTTCAAACGAGGTAAATGAAGGATTCCTTTCGCTTTCTGTTGCAGACCAAGAAGAACAACCCAAACCACATAAAGCGACCAATGAACGCGTTCATGGTCTGGTCGCAGATCGAGCGTAGGAAGATCTGCGAGGTGCAGCCGGACATGCACAACGCGGAGATCAGCAAGAGGCTGGGAAGGCGCTGGAAGACGCTGGACGAGGCCGAGAGGAGGCCCTTCATCGAGGAGGCCGAGAGGCTGCGCCAGTTGCACATGATGGAGTACCCCGACTACAAGTACCGCCCTAGGAAAAAGACGACGAAGCCGGCGCCAGTACCGAAAGCGAAGGAGTCGAAGAAGCCGAAAAAGAGCTCGCCGACTTCCGGGACGACGACCACCCCTGTACTCTCGGCGAAGCCGAAAAACGACACCAACAACAACATGCAGACCCCGGTGAAGAGGTTGCAGTCGCCCCCCACAACGAATCCCGTGTCGAGGCTTAAGGTCCGCCTAGCTCTGGACAAGAGGCCCACCGACTACACCCCGGCACCGCCCATCGTCACCGCAAAAGTGCCCAGCAGTCCATCCTGCGACACCCCGGACTCGCCCGAGTCCGCCAGCTTCTACGACGACAACTTCCTAGAGTGCAACGCGGCCGGCTTCGTGACGGCAGCTGCACCTGCGGCTCCTCCGGCTGCACCTGCGAGCACGACGATGGTGGGGGTCGCGTCCGCAGTGGGGATCGCCACGAAGATCAAGCAGGAGAACACCATACCCCAGGCCACCGAGCTGGACTTCAAGACGGAGTTCAAGCCGGACTTTGCGAACGATCGGCTGTTGTCCTCGGTCAGGCCGTTCGCCAGGGAGCTGGAGATGAGTCCCCTCGAGAGGAACTTCCAGAGGATACCCATGGGTGGCTGCATGGACGGCTCGTTCGTGGTCAAGCAGGAGCCCATCGAAGTCGCCTCTGGACAGAACGTCAAGCTCGAAGAGCCCACGAACTCCAGCCTGGCCGACCTTGATTCCTTGACGGACCTGCTCCAGATACAGCCGTCCGACTTCAAGCTCGACCTCGACATGGAGACCATCACCACGGACCTCGACTCCTTCGAGACAGCCAGCTCCAGCAGCGGGTCGCATTTCGAGTTCACCTGCACCCCTGATGTCACGGACATGCTCTCCGATATCGGGGTGAACAACGAGTGGGTCAGCTTTTGAGGCGGGACCAGAGGGGAGCGAGCCCGTTGAAGTCGTCTAACTTGCTGATGTCGACGTCGAGGAGCCACGTCGGATCCTAGGGCGACCAAGGCCTAGGTTACTTTGGAGTCGCGACTCCTCCTGGCACCCTCTTCAGGGTCTTTGGCGAGATTAAATCAGTCTTCTCCGGGGAATGGACGGGGAGCAAAGAGGAGCAGGACGGGTCCGGCTTGCCACGGTTTGGAGATCGACATGGTGGAGCCAGGGCGCCTTCCATGGACCAGAGTGAGGGAAGTTGGCGGTTCCTTGGGCATCTTGTGATGCCGTCTCATCGGTTCCACCCTCATCGAGCTAGGAGTCCACTTGGGGGCTTTCCGAAGGTGGAGAAGTCGCGGTCGCTGCCTCTGTCTTCCAAGGCCACCAAGAGCTCCTCTCGGAAGAGGTCGACTTCGGTCATCCTAGAACCATTGTTGAGCCCTTCGCGTCCATCCTGGTTGGCGGCGTCTTCTGGGGGCGGTCGCGGTGGAGCGTAGCGTCGAATCCTAAGAAATCAGAGATTCATCGTTCCGAAGAAATTCCACTTTTGATCCGAGTAATTATTATCTGGCTCGAGTAAATTGTCAGAATTCCGAGGAAATGTCGCGTCCAATTTAATCGATTTCATTCGAGTCATGTAATTATTCCTTGAATTGACGAAACATCTCTCGGATTCGATGAAGATTCTTTTTTCACCGCGGAGAAGGGTCCTTTGCCCCACTGGGGGTTATGGGGAAGAGGGGGTGCACTCCTCCCGGGAGACGAGGGCTTTCAACGATCTGGCCCGACCGGAGCGTCCTCGTCGGGCCCTCTTCGTCCTCGGGATGGTCCCCTCGTCCTTCATCTCAAGGCCGCCCTTATCCTCGAATTATTCATAGCGATTCGCACGCGTGCACGCACACTCACCTCGGAGGGAGCATGCGGTTTTTAAAGGGCCTCCGGCTCCCCGAGATGCAACTCTCGGAGGGAGGGAAAAGGAGGAGTCAAATAAACGAGAGCAAGCGTGCACGCGCGTCCATGGCGACGGCTGCCGGAAGTGGGCCCAAGGCCCAGCTGTTCCCTTCAGGAAGGCTCAAAAATGCCGATCTTGCTCGTCGGACGGAATACTTATTGTTAGACCTGGTACACACGTGCGTGTTTTTAGATTACACCGCTGGAATTGCGATTTGGGGTACCTCCGATTCACCAGGACGCTGTACACTCACGCACGTTTGCCGCAGTGCACGCAATTCTACACACACTTGTGTGTGGTTGGGTACACAGAAAGACGCGAAATGTCTAAAACACGCATGTGTGCAGTGGGTCCCTGGCTGCAGATACACTGCAGCTGATGAGACCAGATCCGACTGAAACGGGTTCATCTCCCCGCAGAAAAAAAAGAAAATGCATTGTAATAAAAATTCGGTTACCTCGGAAAATATGAGAGACTTGATACAATGGGCCAGACAATTATTTCGGACGAATTTCTCTGCTGCTTTGGCAAGACAAATGGTACCTCACCGAGGCGACACAACGACAATATTTTTGGTGGTCGTCGCGAAATTAGCGTGAAAATTTAGCAGGCGTTATTTTTAGGGGTAGTTCTTGGGTACGTCCACGGTTGGTGCCATTGCAGCAAGGCTCTTATTACGGGAATAATTGGCTAAGAAGTGACCGTTTCTATCGGATCCGGTCTAGTCCGATCAGCAAAGTCATTTACTTCTCTCGGAGGTTAGTCCGTCCGGACTCTTAAGCCGCTCCGTCTCGATCCTTTATCTAGTGATGAGCAAGCTCTGTCTAGGTCTTGGTAAAAAATCGGAAGACCCAAACTAAGGCCAAAGTCTAGGCCAAGCCCTAAAAACTGTTGCAAGATACCCTTGCAAGATCAAGATGGTACCCTTAGTCATGGTCATGCATTTGCTCGTCACTAGTCGACAAGCCCGATCAGCTGATTTTGACAGCCGGTCGGACCATCCCTGATCAGCTGACTTTGGCAGCTGTCCAGTCCCTTGTACCATACGCGAGTTCGCGCACAACGTCAAGGCGCTCCCAGGGCCCGCTTCCGGTCCCCGCGTTTCTTGTTCCTCCCCGCCGGGCCCTATGAGAAAAAAAAAAAAAATGAAATATGGACCCGACGTGGACGCGAATTGTGCAATTCCCGAGGGGCATTATTCGCCGATGCACGAGCTTCTTCCTGCGTCGCCGACGCCAGATCGACAGGGTGGGCCCGGGGGGCGGGCCTGTGGAGGCTGTATAAATCTATTACACTTACATTTGCGTCGGTTTCAAAGTATATAGATGAACGTTTTTTTTGTATATGTACTGTAGCATACTAGATGATAAGCGGACTTTTGTACGAGGAACGGCAGGCGAGGTGTGGCGAGCGCCGCGCGAGTCCCCCGGGAAGTGTGTCCGATTCGGGCCCGAGGGGCCTCATCCGCTGCGTGGAGTTCCGAAGGCCGTAAGTTCCCTCGGGAACCACCATAAAAACCCGGTAACTTCTCCTCGATTTTTGCCCAAAGCTCGCCCCTTTTTCTTTCGGGAGAAATCGCGAGAAATTTCATTCTCGCGTTCCTCTCTCGACCCGGCGACCAGCGGCGTTTGCCGATCGCTCGCCCGCCATATTTGTTGTGTATATCGTTAGATGCATATTTAGTAATATATAACTCCTTGTAGAATATCGCGCAGAGGTAGAAAGCAATCTTATGTGGTAAGGAGGCGAGGTGGAGGCGATCCGAGGGGGCGATCGCAGGACTCGATGGGGTTTTGCGACTCGGCGAGGTCGAAAAGGAGTCCGGGACCTGTCCTGGAGATCCTCGGAATACTCCTGGATCCTTTTCGACGTCGACTTCGCCCGATCGAAGGTCCTAGATCGAAAACCAGTCACGCGGATCACGCGCAAATAAAGGGTTGCGACGCGTAACGAGCTACACGGGAATATTAAAAAAAAAAAGAAGAAGCCGCGTTACGGTAGGGATATTAACGAGGATAAGAGTAATCGTATTTGATAACGTGTTAACGGTATAATTACGCACTATCCTTTATGAAGCATTACGAGGAAACGATATCTTACTATACACCCCCATTTAATATTTGTAGGGAGCCTAGTGGTTGCGAAATTCTTCTTTCTTACGGCGGAACGCTACGGATATATACATACGTACATATGTAATATCGATTATATATGTTGCGAGGGGGTTAACCAAGTGACGTATTTTGTCCACCGCGCCACGGCAAAACGTCGTCTGATTAATCGAGTATCGGCCCTTCAAAGTGTCGCGCCGGTTTCGAGTTAACTTAACCTATTATATCAAACTTTGATCTCATGTTCTTTACATTTATTTTGTGTTCTTTTTGTTCTCAATGTTTCTACTCTCTATCTCTCTTTCGTTGTATTAATTAAACGTTACTTCGACTAATACCAGCGATCCCACTACCATTCTTTTTTACGTTCTAAGGCTACGCCGTTTACGCGTTATCTGTTTTTCTTCTCTCTCTCTCTCTCTCTCCTTTTTCTGCGTTTCTTTCCCTGCTCTTGGATTATGTTCTCTTGAATTTTGGTCCTCTCTCTTTCTCGGTTTGTTTCACCTGGAGACGTTTCTAGGGCGCTGCTGGAAATTTGGGGATGCGCGGATTTTAGGGAGACGCCTTCGGCACTTCCCAGGGGGTGTCCTGGAAATTGTAAGGAATCTCGAGAAAGCAAAAAAAAAAATTAGAGAACGGACACTCGAGGGTGAAATTTGAATTTTTGAAATTTTGCGCGGAAAGGAGATTTTCGAGGCGGATAATTTCTGAAGAAAAAAAAGAAACGACCCTTAAGGGGCAGTGCCGGAGGCCGAGGAACGGGGTGTCCCCGTGCAGTATTAATCGCGTGGGTATGAGAAAGGGTAGAAGAAGAAAAAAAAAAAATAGTTAAAGGAAGTGGGACAGGACGGGGGGTGGTTTTCATAAGGGCGATTTTTTCCTTTCCCGTTTCCTTCCTCCTTCGACGACGAGCCGACAGCCAATCACCGCGTCCAGGGAGACGATCGTTTCTGCACCGAGAAAAAAGAAAAAAAAAAAGAAAACACGTGTCATCGAAGCAAAGAATTATTTCACTGAATAGTACCGAAGAAATATATCGTTAATTCCGAAGAGCAATGAAATGGCTGAAATCAATTGTCATCATTCGGAATAAATGTTGCATCGAATTATTCCTTGAGTTGGCGGAAAATATATATTTGATGGTATTCGCAGAAATGTTTCTTCGTTTCGATGAAATCCTTTTTCTCAGTGCGGCGTCGCCACGACGGGGACGCGTTAACAAAAACAGTGCCTATCACACTCCGGTCTTGAAGGGATAACTTTGTACAAAATTGAATACAGGGCCAAGCGAGAAACACAAAGTAATTGTTAGGAGGCGCGCCTACTATTTAGACGGTTGTACTTGTACATTGTATGACGGGGCGAGCAGGCGCCGTGCTACCACGCGCCGCTCTCATTACACGTATATAATTTACACGCATCCTTGCTAAGAGACGTCGTCCTCGCCGCGAGAGGGACGGAAAAGCGAGGGAAAGGAGACAAAGGGGGCTAAATACAGGAGGGGAGGAGAAATAGTTGAAACGCCGTCGCTTTTCCTCCGGCAAATAGGAGCGAAATGGCGGCGGCCGCCGATTACGTACGCGTTTTCACGCTTTACGCAGCACACACGCACCCCGGTCCAAGGGTGGAAACCGAAGGAACCCTCTTACAAACACAGGCTGTGAATTATCTCCGGAAATACGGGAATCTCGGACGAAACGTGGGGGAAAACGCGAAGAGAGAGTGAGAGGACGAGAGGTTAGAGATTCCAGAAATCGAGAAGACGTTAACGACACCCCTGGCGCAGCTCTAAGACAACCTTCTCTTGAATAAAGAAAAATTCTCCGATAAACCTTGGGAACCAAAGAACATTCTGCAATTTTTTTCAGAATTTTCCACGGAGATGTTCCTCCGGAAAGAAATATTTTCTTTACGCTTCTGAGATTTCCAGGGAGGGACTCAGTGCTCGCCAGGAGTTGGAAAGGAAACAATACTGCCAGATTTTATTACGAAATGGGGATGGAGAGATCGTGCATAAATTAGAAGAGGAATGAAAAAGGAAGCGAGGGGTCAAACACATATCAATGAAAAAAAAAAAAATGAAAATACAAAGAACCACCTCGCAGATGTTGCATAAAAGAGCTCCTTACTTTGCCTCTCTCTTGGCGTGCTTCTTCCTCGTTTTGGTCGCGTGTCCGAGGGCGCACAAAACGAATATTAAAAGAAAAAAAAAAAAGAAGGAAAAGAGCGAAAATGAAGAAAACCTCTAGAGAGTGAAGTCCCTCCGAGACGGCGCGTCGAGGAGAGGACTTCGTCAGATCTTCCAGCGAGCAACCCTTCTTTTCATCCCTCGATGCCGAAATGCAGGGAACGCGGTGCTCCCTTTTTATTTCTTTTTCCAGTTATTTCTTTCCTTCCCCTAAGCACCCCCGAGCACAGTTATAGTTCCAGGAGAGAAGAGGTAGCGCGGAATTATAGAGCGCACGCGGGGCGTGTCAGGAATATTCTCGAGTTTCCCTCGGGAACCCCCTTAAGGGGGTCGCGAAAGGGTTGAAAACGGTCCGGAGAGATGCCTGGCGTAGTTCAGGATTTTTTGAGAATTTTTCCAGAACTTTTCGGAATTTTTAGAGAATTTTTTTCACGGCGACTTTCGCGGCGCCTCTTCTCCTTAGAACGAAGGGGTTGGTGATTTCTCCCTAGAAAGGACTCGGGGGGAGGGTCAATTTTGTGTGTCTAAAAATTAAGAGACTACTCTTAAGTACTTACCTAAGCGCGTAGAGCTTAAGGGCGATTTCCTACCTTTTTGGATTTTTTTTCTTCTTTTTTACTTTCCCTTGACGAAACGCACCCGCGGGTGGAGCGAAACAAGATGGCGAATCCGCGCGCAGGGCGAGCATGGAACTTTCTTCGTGGCTTACTCTTGTCTTTGTGAAAGTCGTGTCGTTTTGCGCAAACTTGTGATTCTCGGAAGGGAAAGAAAAGGCCGGCGAGCCTAGTAAGTTATTGCGTAGCTCCTAGTACCTATTTCGTGCGTAGTCTTTTGTCCAGGAAGAGAGAGAGACGGTCCTCCTTCGCGCTTTCCTTCTCGGACGTCCTCGCGGGGAGAGGGGAAACGAAACTCGGCAAAAAATCGAGAGGGACGAAATACAAGAAATCGCGGACATGGACATTTCGAGGATAACGAGTAAAATTAAACCAAAAAAAAAAAAGAATACACGTGAATGTTACAAAGTATATATATATAGATGCTATTGACAAATTGATTATGCGAGGTGCGGAGGGTGGGGGATCGGCGAGTCGCGACAACAGTAATGTGCAAAAATGAGAAAAATTTAGAGATTTAAGGCGACACGAAAGGGGCATCTCAATTATTAATACAATTTATCTCCGAACTGGGTGCACCGAATTGTTTCAAACTTTCCAACGTGAATACGGAGGCTATAAGGAAGGTCCGGGCCCTGAGGAAATTTCACATTTTATAAAAGATATTAAATGTTCATCAAGGAATATATAAAATATGAAATTTCATGGGTGTCAGGACCTCCCTTACAGTCACCACATTTACGTTCTAAAGTTTGAAGCGATTCGGAACACCCAGTTTGGAGAAAAGTTTAATGAACGAGAGCTCGGACGCCACTTTCGTATTGCCTTAAGAATTCAAGGATTTGGAGAATTACAAAATTGGTAAAATTTTGCGACATCACCCGGGACCTTTAGGGGGTCTAGGAAATCATACTGCCAGGGGTCCTTTTTTTTTGTGAAGGGGAGAAGAAAATTTTGTACTTGTGGAAAAGGGACCCCTTTTTGTGGAGCGCCGAAGAAATGCGAAACTCGGCCGGCCTCCGCGCTCTCCGCACATTTCGGGTCATATTCTCTATTATTAGGGGGCGTAATCGGTCAAAATGTCCGGGGTCTCCACTGGTTTTCTCGAGGAATGCACCCGGGGTAGTTCCACCCTGGGGTAGTTACAAATCCACTGCTCAAATACGCGTTTAGGCCCTTACGACTGTTTTCGCGAGCCGGACAATTTGGCCGAAGGCGCCCCTCGTGTTACGATTAGGGTTTTCCAATTTTTAAAGGCGTAAGATTGATAAATGATTACACAAATGAGTCTATATATATATAAATATTATATACATACTATAAAGTATATGTGTAGTAGTTTTTAATGAATTTTTAGCAATGTATATATGTCCAATTGAGAAAGAACGACGTATATATTAAGGGTACGGAGACAACAAGAGTCAGGACCTTCCTTTTTTTTCTTTTTATTTCTTTTTTCATTTTTTGTCAATTTGTTCCTCCACGTTCTTAGTTCCGGGTTTCCTTTCGTTTCTCTCTGTCTGTTTCTCTTCTGCTCTTTCTCGCTCCTCGACTCTCTTCCGTTTTTCTCTCTCGTTTCGTTTAGCCTCGCGGTTGTCGTTGACTTTCGCCGATTTTCTCCCCTTCCGGTGGTTCTTGCCTCCCATAATTCTTGTGTTTGTTTTTCCTGCGTGTTTTATCGGTTTCGCCCCTTCGATGTATTTTTTATCACGCCCTATTGGACGCATCAAAGGTCGAGGACTTCCCCTTTGTTCGTTCTTCGTGTATGGTTCTATTATTTTCTATCGATTTTTCCTCGTTTCGATAGCCGCGCGCGTCCACCGATCGACAAGTTTATCCGTGTTTTGTTTATCACTTTTTTCCCATATCGAGGGATTCGCTCGAAACTAGTCCAGGCGTCGAGAAACGTCAGCGTAGATGAATGCCCGACGAGATATAGGAAGCGTGTAGGTTTTTGACTGGGCGTCGAAAAAGTCGCCGGAAACGAGAAAACCTCGAGGAGAAAGATGACGGGACGAGGGGAGAAGGAAACTCGAGAAAAATATACGAATTTGGAGGTTTTCTTCGAGTTTCCAGGAATTCGTCCGCCCGATTCCAGGAATTTATCGGCGCCCATCAGAGTGCAATATACGTGCGCGCTCGTTCCACCGATTTCCGTTCCTCATTCTGCTTTCTCGTCGCTTCCCGAGACACGAGAGAGATACGTAAACGGGGGGAAGTAAGCGGAACAAAAGAAAAATGAGAAATGCCCTTTTCGGCCAAGGAGTATATTTTTCACACAGAGCTGATATTTAAGAGTAGAGAAGAGAAACGCAAGGACTAAACGAGAGAGCCAGTTTTGTAATACGTCGCCGCGCCGGCCAGGCGAGGATATGATTAAAAAAGAAAAGGAGGAAAAAAAGTAATGAGACGAAGTAGAGGTTGAGGAGGATACGACAAAACGTAGCAATATTTTTACACGAGTTCGCAATGCCTACTGTCGTTCACCGTATATATTCGATGTAAGGAAGGAGTCAGTATGTCTTTTAAGTTCGCTTTCGTCCGTATCGAAGTATAAGTAATGCACGTTGTATTGGAGTTTGTTTTTTCTTTTATTTTTCTCCTTTTCGTTTCGCTGTCATTCTCTTTTTCTCTTTCTGTCCCTCTTGGCCCTTCTTGCTTCGGATTTGATTTCCCACCTTCCGGTCTCCCTGAAAATCGGGGAAACCGCGGAAATCATTGGCGCTTGCGATTACGTAATTTTCTTTTCTTCGTTTTCGTTTTCCTCCATCTTCATCTTCTCCACTTTGTTTCCTTCGCTGCGATTCACCCGATCCCATTGATCGCGTCCAGCGGGGCACTGCTCTAAATTATCTTACTCTAGTTTCTTAAGTTATAACTATACATAACGAGAAGAAGATGAAAAGTTACGCTAACGACTAACTTTAAAGACAGACAAAACACATACACACACACTCTGTACATTTTGTATTTAGTAACCTTGTTTATAATACTTATTATCTTGTTATTAAGTACCCGATTTATATCATTTTTTATCGAAATTATTAAAAAATAATTTAAAAATACCCACCGACGGCCTTGTGAATCATTGCCATCCTGAACATTCTGTTCCTTGTCAGTCTACGATAATAATGCTTACTTACCTCACGAATGTCGAAAAATATAATACATGTACAATAGCGCGTATATTTTGGCACTCGGCAAATATTTCCAAATTCCATAGAAAATCTCTTATCCCTAAATAAATAAATCAATCAATAAAAAACATAATGTGATGTCGCAATTTTTTGAAATTAAGCTGGCCCAAAACGCGTGCGCGTCGGTGTATGCGTTTTGCAACAATTAATTATATAGAGCGTAACTATTATTTTTATCAGAGATATCCTGGAATTGAGAAAAAGGACGTTTCTTCGAGGCAGGTCTTTCGCGAAATTTCCAGCGCAAATCGCAGCGTCGCTCCAGCGATTTCGAGATTGACGAGAATTGCCGGGAGACTCGGGCACCGGAATTTCTTTTTTTTTTCTTCCCTAAGAGATCCATATTTCGCGTAACCGCCGAAGCAGAACTAATCCACGAGAGCACGGACGTACGTCATCCTTTAAAATCAGGGCGCTGCTTATTAATACTCGGTCATGTCGGTTCGTTTGAACGGATTCTGATCGGCGCCGAGTCGACACGTAGGAGAGAAGCGGAATGACAAAACCACTATATCATTCGCGGATAAGCGCTCCCTCGCGAGTAGTAAATTTCGCCATTACGCAACTCCGCATCGGAGTTCACCTTCGACGAGGAAAATCAGCGAGATCTGCATGGAAACGCGTTTCACCTTGGTCGAGATATCGGATTCGAATGTCTTTTCATTCGGGAAAATGGGATTTGGCAATGCTCCGGTAAAGACGGCGGCCATCTTGGATCGCCTCTCGAGGCGAGGAAGTCGCGCAAATTCCCGATTTATTTAACGACGCAACAGATATCCCCGATAATGAATAGGAATACGTATCGACGGATACGTAAGAAAATTACCTGTGAATCTCTGATATGGTCCGACGCGAAAATCCAATATGGCCGACCTGGCGTCATCGCGATATTTCTCCTCAATCGATGTCGCAAAACTCATTATCGGGAGCCAATTCCGATGGAGGGATTTTTGTCTTCGCGTTTCGAGACGATGCGACATTTCCGGCATTTTTCTCTTTTTTTTTTCTGGGCCGGCTTTGCGCGTATGACTCGACTCGAGAACTGGCGACTTTTCGCGCGGCCACGCATGAACGGTAACGCGCAATAGCTATTAATAAGTCATTAGAGGTGCAGAAACCCGCTTTTCTGGCTTTCCATTCCCACGGTCTCGTCGTTATTTCGTTTAAGAATCGCGAGGGAAAGGGAACGGGGAAACCGACAGTGTGTACCTGGGGCATTATCACGTTCGGCGGGTGCAGCGGTAAGTGCGATCTCGCCATTAAACGGGATTGCAGTGCTCGCCATTTTCGGGAACGAGTAAATATTTTCACCTCGGCTTCGCCTTTCGTCACTTTCCGTCGTTTTCGACCCGAGGAGGCGAGTTGAGCCCTGCTGAAAGTGTTGATAACATTTTTCTTAAATTGCTTGCACTTCCTGTAGACGATTAGAGATACGTTCAATTATAAAATGGACGCCTTATTAATCGACTAAAGTGTATATACATTTTAACATTTTAATTAGCGTTTCCATATGTTGAATGGGGGAATCTCAATGGGCTCGGTACCCAATCAACTGATTAAACGAGGACGATTAATCGGTCCGGGAATGATTTTTATTATTTCAGTGTTTATCAACCTTTCTCGGCGATAAAAGCCCGGCCGGCTTTCGCGGCCGATAAATAAACGTGTTCATTATACGAGTAATTATAATATCATTACCATGCGACGCTCTATTGTCCTGGGTGACTACCATTTTTCAACCAGTGTGTTCCAGAACTGCGTACTTAGTCGATGCTACATTACTTCATGGTAATTCGCTAATTTATCGTGTCGTTAATGGTCGGAGGCGCCGCGAGATCGTTCTCGGCGCAATTTATTTTCGCCAATGGCGAGATTAATGCGATCTTCGGGACTAAAATCGCAGATAATCCTGTATAACGCCATGTAAAGTCACAAGCTCGTGTTTCAACCTTCCTTCAATTTTATTCGACTTTTTCCGGCAAAACATAACGTGGCACCTTATCATTCCACCACTCCCTGGTAATAGAATTCCAGTCTATAAATTGTAAATCCATCGTTAGTTTATAGGAGAGTAATATCTGATAATTTCACGTTCTACCGGATAGTATTACCTCGAGGAAAAAAATAAAAAAGTGTGGTTTATGGAGAGTTAAAGAGCAATGTCCGAGTCCTTATAAAACCGCGTTCTTTCGGTGAGGTCCCATTGTGTCCCTAAGGACGCATGATTTCGGAGGCTCCTTAGAAAAACACTCTTCCAGAATGTCGTATTACGGTGAAGCATCGTCGTTTCCTATTT
Source organism: Orussus abietinus (assembly GCF_000612105.2). NCBI lineage: Eukaryota > Metazoa > Arthropoda > Insecta > Hymenoptera > Orussidae > Orussus > Orussus abietinus. The sequence goes on from NW_019395988.1 coordinate 1,450,767, forward strand.
TTTTCCCCTCCTTTTTTCTTCGACTCATCCATCTTGTACCCTTCTACAGGGCCCATGTACCCCGAACCCCAAATAATCGGGGGCAAGGACACTCTTTGAGGAAAAGTACGGACTCCGAAAACGCTTTTTCAATTTTTCCCCCTTCCTCGTCGGGCATTCGGTTTCTATGGGACCCGAACAGAGGTGTAGAAACGTCATAGGAAATGACAGGAAGGTCGCATTTTCGTGCAGCTGATGGACCTATGATTGTCGGGGCTAAACCTTGCGACAACCTCCCCAGGGAGGGACCCTCTTTCGGAGTTTCACGGTAAAGTCTCACGATGCTTTACGTTGATTTCAGAGGCGTCAATATCATCTCATGGGTCTTACCTACCTAAGAATACCCTAAAAATGTCAAATTTCATCAAATAAAAATCCTCTCCAATTTCTCATGTCCAGGAATTTAAAAAGTCCTCATCCACGCATTTTCTTAACACACACACACACCTCGAACATCCGATGACTCACTGCAACTGCACCGCCTTATTTAGCGGTGACTTTATATTTAGCTATTCGGCCCCAAGATTGATAAGTCGTGATAACGAAAACTTAACATCCTACTATTACCCTCGCGCAAAAATTGTCCGGTCATGTTCTGTGCTCATATCGCAAGAATCCAGAAACCGTAAAAAAAAAGAAAAAACAGTACCGCATAAATTGAGAGGTATAATTGTTCTCTTTTTGTCTCGTCGATATAACAAAAATGTTTGAAAAATTTCTTACGACTGAGTTCCTCTTCACGTACACGTTTTGTCACCTTAAAAATTTCACATAGTTTTACTTGGAAAGGTTTATTAATTTTTTTTACCCTCCCAGGGGTTGCCACCGTGAACTCGCCTATCGATGCTATCGACAGTCGAACGTTTCCGCTTTGTAACTCGAAATATTCTCGACGACCCTGGCCGGTATCCAACACCATCGAATACGTTCGTCACGTCTCCGGACGTGCAGCGATACGCATCTCCGTACAGTAGAACGTATTAATTCCTTCGCGGGCGATGCAAATCGCGTCCACCTCTCATCTCTATTGGTAAACAAGGCGGGACGGACATGCATCTCTGTACAGTGTCAAGCATTATAAGTCTCGCAATTGCGCCTCGGGTTCCCTTCCTCGGTCGTAAACAAGCCGAGGAAAGAGAGATCTATTAACGCGCGAGAGCTGGCTGCCGAATCGCGGGATTTCGTAACGAAATTATAGCGCTAGTTATTCCCGAGGTACGTACCCGCTAACGAGCGATCTACTTCCCCGATGGGAATTTATTTATTTACCCGCAAGGCGGCCCGATTAATTGCGCAAGAGGCTTATCGATAGCCCCCTGGTTCGGGGGATATAATTAAATCCCGCCTGGAATCGAAATAAACATATCTCATTACTCGTATGTAGACCTCGGGGACATTTTCGGAAAGCACCTCATGTCGGTATGAGATTGTCGGGGGAAAAGTTATATTAATATTTTCACGTTTTATATATTTATTAAATGACCCTTTCATGTCACCTTAAATCGCCGTCGCGAGAGCTGGCAGCTGCGAGTCCGAGTACCGAGCCCGAGTAAATTGGAAATGAATGGATGCATTATGCAAATCCAGTTTGCCGAGGTTAAGCCCGCCGCGAAAGATCCTCGCCAGCTGGGCGGTAGATTTTCGAGCCTCGATGTTCGATCGCGAATCGATTGACGGACTCGACGGGCGGATTTAGCGTCCGGTCTGGGAGCGATTTCGAATTCCAGCGTTTGCATATTTCTTCCACGCGCCGACTACCGCGTGCTATCGTACGAGGATATCGTACGAGGTGGGAATACATTATAGTAGGTGCATGAAAAAGTAATAATGCATTATTTATTGCCGGTCGCTAGACAATATACAGACGGCCGCGTGATTATGCCGCCGGTTTCGTTGCACCGCGCTCGTTTGAACTCGGCACGTGTCCTTATCAACTGCGAAATGAAGGGCTGTTTTTCCCTTATCGGTGGAAAAATGCCCCCTACCAGAGACCCTCCAAGAGCCATTCTACGTGTCGACGTTAAACGTTCTCATCGACTCCAACTTTATGCCTTTAGATCGCTCTCGAATTATCGGCTTCGACCGCGCGGCACGTTATCATTTCGGCGATTGCGCCTATTTAAGGCCGCATTGCGTCAAGCAACTGCCGATAACGTCGAAAATGCCCGACCTTCCTCACACTCGGGATCTCCGGCCGCGTCTCTTGCTTCTTATTTCGAGTCACGCGGAAACGTAGAAAACGTAGGGGAAGAGGGGGAGGAAAAAAAGGAGAGAGAGAAAATATGACACGGGCGAACTGTCGCGCGAATGTTTTCGTTCGTTTCTCCGGTCTCCGGGCCTCCTCGTTCCTCATTTTCCCCTCGATGACGACATTACCCCGAACGATCGGGTAAATATTTTCGAGCCCGATCGCCTTTCTCTCCTGGCAAACCTTCATACGACGAATTACTGTCTCCAGTTACGCCGTTCTTCCTCGACCCGCAACTGCTGGCAGTTTCCTCCATATCTTCCCGCAAGCTACATAAATGCGCTGTTACAAAAGAGTCCCTCCAATTTTACATTCCTCTTGGGTGAGTACACTAATTGCAAAGCATACTTTCAAGCGACATTTCGAACACATATAATTTAGCATCTCGGTATTTATTTTCCTTAGCAGTTTATCAAAATACACATGATATCAGAAATTCATAACTGATGTATATGGGTAACAATGCGCATTTTATGATTTTATTACGATGTTGTACCCTGAGAAAAGTGTCATTAAACCAATGGATGTTTTAATTCAAAGGACAATTGTTTGTCGAATGAAGCATTTTGCCCGACCTCCGCCATTGAATCGGCGCTCGGCGTCGTTTCGCGAATTGAAAGAAAGAAAAAAAAAAAAAAAAGAGAAAAGCACGAAGAAGCACTAATTCTCAAAGGCACTTGAAGTTTCGCCGGCGCCGGTCGTGCTTTTGAAGTCGGGCTGTTCTCTTATTCCGCATCCGACAGGGGAAATAAAAGGACCGGGCGTTTCGCCCGCAACGAACGGCGGCGAATTCGAATAATGAACCAAATTGGCGTTCCGACGCATATATCCCGCTCTCGTTAAGACCCCAAGTGTTAATTAACTAAAGGCGGCGTTAAAAAGCAGGGATCCCATTCCGTCGGGACTCTCCCCAGCCGCCTTTAATACGATTTTACCATTTTGGCAAAACTTCACCGCGTTAAAAAAAAGAATAGTCCCCCTGCTCTTACAGTATCCTGGGAGATAACGCGCATGCGCAGGTACCACGTGCGAGCAGGGCACGCGTGTGCCGGGACATATTTCCTGTGTAGGTGTGCGTTTCCACAGCTAACGACGTCGGCGACATCGACGTCGTCAATGGCCGTGCCAAGTTTAGGTCCGGGGCGCACGTGGAGTCGTATATAAATATGTTAAACTAAACATATATATATTTATTTATTTATATTTATACACATATATACAGTTGCACTTGTAACCTATACTTAAAGACTAGAATAGCACTGCAGCGGACGCGCGGTATATCAAGGTGGAATCCAGTCCGGTCGAAGTGGCCTTATACCTCGGTATCTGAAAATGAGAAAAAGATGAGGCGGGATAACTATCAGCCCTAAGTGTAACGATCGAGGGCAAGAAGTGCATCGTTACCTCCCGCAGGTGTAGCCAGGTTCGATAATTGACCCGGTACTCACCCGGAGCCGCGCGGCGTAATAAACTCATCTGCCTATCGGTGCCACCCGATCGTAGGACCGTCGCGACGAGTATCGGCGTGGGCGTCGGGGGGAAGAGGTTACGTCGACGGGGGAGGGTCGCCAGGGCGCAGGCGTGTGGGTAGGCGCGCAGCACGCGGCCCGCTCCTCGTAAACGCGATGCACGTAAAGCGGAGCTGCGAGCGAGAAGCGTTTGCAGTAAAATAATCGCTCAAGGTCCGCCGTGGCGTTGCACCCGGCCGAGCAGGGCTGCCAACAACCGCACTGTTTACATCGCACACGGCGGAGCGAGCGAGAGAGGCCGCGCGGTCCGCGCGGCGCGCGAGCCCGAGAGAGAGTGCGCGACTCGCCGGCAGGCGGCGCGACGGAGACCGAGCGCGCGCACACCACGATGCGCGCGCACGTGGAGTAGGCCGAGCCGCCTCCACCCGCGGAGCCCCCCGCTCACTCGACGGTGTGCCCTTAGCGCGAGCGCGGCTTTAAATGTAAAACATCGCGCGGATAACCTAGGCCGCGTCAACATCTCAACCGTGAAAAGTCCTTGATACGCGGGAGCACTCGAGTGCACGCGGCTCCTGAAACTGCAACGGACAGTCCCCTTTTCCCTCGTTTTCCCGTACGCGAAGCTTGGATTTAAACACGTTTCGTGCCACCGACGATACGCGTTAACCTCGGCCGGGACACGGCTCGCCACGGAACGCGTTAACCCTGTCGCTTGGCCATGGCCGAATGCACGCAACTGCGTGCGAGGCATAATGCCGGTCGACTCCAACCGGCACTTGGAATGCAACAGGAGAATCTTTGAATTTCCCCTGAGGAATTCTTTTTAAAAACCGAGGTATAGCTCCTATACCTTGAGTCATCTTTGAGGTTCTCGCTTGTGCACTCCTTTATGTGTGTTATCCTTCATGAGTTCTTTTTAAGTCATTCCCGGACGCCACATTGCGCTTGACCCGCGAAATTTTCAGCGATGTCCCGAAATTCATTATTTAACGGATGCATTTTTAGTCGCAGAAATTGAGTTATCTGAATTATCATATGTGGCGGTAAAAAGTACGCCAGATGGTTTTCGGAAATTTAAAAAAAATTCACGAACACCATCTTGCACTTGACCCGTGAAATTTTCAGCGATGCCCCGAAATTCATTATTTAACAGCGAAATTCCCTATTATTTAACGGATGCATTTTTAGTAGGAGAAATCGAGTTATCTGGATTATCGTATGTGGCGGTAAAAAGTACGCGAGATGGTTCTCGGAATGGGACTTGTTTCGGAGAACGAGGCCACTCGGTGCATCGGTGCATCGGTGCATCGGCGACGCCGCGCGCGTGCTCGATCGCGCCGCTACTTCCTTCGATATGGCCGTGTATCTTCTCGCCTCCCTTCTTTTTGCTCCTCGCGCCGCAAGTTTATTTCGACCCCTCTCCTTCTCTCTCTCTCTCCCTCTCATTCAACCAGTTCTGTGAACCTGTGGAGGTCCATCGTAAAATGTTTGCCCGCGCGAACGCTTCCAGTAATGGTTTCGCTCGGTATATTTAGAGATACCGAGCCCCACGGCAACATTGCCGGTCGCCAGGGAGCTACCGTAGAGAGGGGTGCACGCGAATCCTTCAATGAGACAATTACGCCCCTACGTACCGAGCCGTCGCTTTTTGTCGATCCCCGGCGGGGTAATTGAAAATTCCCGGAATTACTCCGAGAAATTATCCGACGTTTCCTTCAGCGGGGAAACTGGCTTTTCGGGGGGTGGCGGGGCGAATTTAAGGGAATTTCTTCTTTTTTCTTTCTTTCCTTTTTTTTTTTTCCCCCCTCGCAATTTTGCCGATAATTAGCAGATATGCACATCGTGCAATTGGCAATAGCAATGAACGGTAGACAAGGTTACATCGAACGCTGGAAATTTAATTTTCAGCCTCGATGCAGTTTTCCGTCTCTTGGAAAAATGCGGCCAAGTTTCGCTGCATCCTGGTGCGAGGGACTCCTAACTGTTCCAGGGGAATATGCTAAATTCGTAATAAATATGTCATTGACGTCGCTGACTGGGAACGCGCGAACGTGAAAGTTACTCCCGCGGATTTAAATAATCGATTTAAATAACACGCTCGGATGACAGCGATCGGAATCGATCGGCGATCGCTCGCAGTCGACTCGCGATCGATCGTGGTCCTTCAACGAGATGACTGCGACGCGATCTCGATGCAATCGTTATATCTCCCAAGAATGGGCGAGGTCATCTCTGCGGATGTTGCCGACGTGAGTTGGGAAGGATAATTCGTCCTGAAGAAGCGACTCGCTATCTCGAGAAATTATTTCGAGGATGTTTAAAATTGAGGGTTGAACCGTGAGCGGAGAAAATTGACGAGGATTCTCAAGACATATGAAAATTGACGGATTACTGAAAAATCCCGATTTTTTTATTTCAACCACATCGGGGTATCTCTTATTTTTTAATTTAAAGTCCAGTACTAGTTTTCGGGTTTTTTCAATTATATTATTAATTGTGCATGTCCCCCGGTCCATTGGCGATCGATTTCCTTGCAAGCTCGACATTTCGCCGTATTGTCTCGACGCATAATGACAAGAGCGCCTTGCGCATTAATCGAGTTCACCGAGGCGCACCACTCGATCGCGCCAGCGCAAAAGAGTCGACATTATGCGCGGCGAGTAGTCGATTTAAATAGCCCGACCGGAAGGCATCGATCGGCATCGATATTCTCGGTGGAAGTCCTTCGGCGATTCGCCGCAAAGCGCGAGATCTTGACTCTATGCCGATCTTCGGAACATAGATCGCCGATCGGTAAGAAACCTCGCCGGAAAGAAAATCAAGAGCTTCGCGAAAAGCGGAAAATTCCCGATCGAGCCATCAGAAATCGCGATGGATCTTAATGCTTTTTAATATGATAACATAACCAATTGGGTGTACCGAGTCGTTTGAAATTTTACCACGTGCATATGGAGGCTCTAAAGTAGGTCCTGAAACTCATGAAATTTCATTTTTCATGAAAAATGTATTTATGAATCACGGATTAGAATCAATGTGGCGCACGGTTTCAATGTATCACGCTTCTTGGAGGCATAAAATGACGTTACCACCAAAAAGGGTGGTAGAAGAATTTCAATAGATCGACCTCGATGAAATGTCTCAGCGCCTTTCATATCATCTTAAGAGAAGGATTAATTGCAACGAAATGAATTCGGACGTGTGTCTTGGGTCGGGCCTTCTACCTTTTCTTGCAGGTCGCAAGGGGGCGAGTTAAAAATGAAATCCGCAGGCGTTTTCCGCGGTTGCTCGCCTCTGTCGGGGGCAAAATACTCGCGTGGAGGTCACTTCATCGGACGTACTAAATATAACGCCGGGTTTACGCGCAGCCGCGGAACCGGGATCAGCTTGGGCCTTTTAATACAAGTATGCGAGGTATCGCCCTACCGCCACTCGGTGCCCTCCGAAAGATTTGCATGCCGAACTGCCATTAAACCCGTAGCGCCTTGTCGAGGGGATTTTTGCCCGGATATTTTTAGTGCTTTATCCTTCGTCTCATCGGGAGTTCAAGGCCTCGGCATTCCGGTCTCGCACTCTCGATCGCTTTCGCTCGGCTGAGGCCCCACTCGGGGCCCGATGAGGCCCCGACGAGGCCCAAGCTTATCGGCCGAGGAAATACGCTCTCGGATCCGCGGCCTTATCAACAGCCTTGAGCCTCTTCGTTTCCGCTGAGTAGAATCCGAGTCGAGAGCCGACCTTATCTGGGAGATCCTGCGCCTTATCGGGGAAAATTCAGGATTAACTCTAAGGGGGCCTTGAAACGTATCGGGGTTTAAATCTATTCTTTTTTCCCTTTTCTTTTAACATTTCTCGTCGATAATACCTGTGCATGTATTTTTCAATTGTCAGTCGTGACTAACTGACTGATACGACTTGCATTACTGTGCGAGCCTCCTCGTAATTCGGCTAGGGAAAGTGAAGATCATGAATTCAATGCGTCCTTCCCGGGATTTCGGCAAGCTTCTTCCTCGCTTATTATCATACGAAACCGGAGAACATCCTGCTATTGATATAAATAAAAGAGAAAACAATGGATTTCATGATTTCATCGAGCATCGACCTCGGCCCTCGTTTTATCATCGACCTTGGGTGGAGGATCCTTGAGAAAAGGACCTCGAACATCCGAGGGTCATTAGCATTTCGATATCCGTATACGAAAAGAGGTCGAAGATAATCCGGACATCCGGATTTCCGGGTCCATGATTTGATACGTATTCCCAATAAAAAAATCGGTAAAAATTGCTGAGTTTACTTCAGCGAAATAATTATTTCTTGAATTAATGATATATTTCATTACTTGAATTAATGATATATTTAATTTCTTGAATTAATGAAATATTTGGCTCGATGGATGTCTTTCCTCGGTGTGGGAATAACTGGCCAGCTTATCCCGGTGTTTTGTTCGGGGTACGTAGAGGGGCCTTTTAAATCATGAAAAATCATTCCCGGTCGCGAATAACATACCGTTGGGGTCATCCGGCCTTGGCAAATGGCGGTTGTTCGTCATCGGGCAAAAATCGAGCCAACAAACACCGAAAAGAAGTCCCGGCCTGGAGACCTCGTCGAGCCCGGAAGAGGCCGAGTCGATGCTCGGCCTCAAGGCGATCGAGATATCGCCTCTTCTCTCGGTTTTCGCCATAGTTAGTGCCGTTTTCCCGAAGGTGATAGCCCCCTCCCGGGTCGCCTCCCTCGGGCAGGAATTTGCGAAACGTCGGGCACATGCGTATATACGCACACCCGGGACTCTTTACGATCTACCGATCAAAGGCGAGGCCTCGCGCCCACGCATCGGATCGCTCGAGCGGAGTTGCAGGAAAAACAAATTAGCGATGGGTATCAAAGCAATCGACCTGCACCCTCTCGATCGCGAACGAGAGCTTTCACTTTCTATCTTCAAGAAAAAAAATATATATATATACATGCTATTACCGTACGTATTCGCAAAAGTTTTTTCAATTAAAAAAATCCTGACTGGGAATTTAAACATTAGGTATACAGCTGGAATTACAGCTGGAATTTATAGCTGGAATTTTGGAGTTTAAATTGATAAATGTTCCTGACCTTAAGTTAAATAATTAATTCGAGGATAGATCAAAGGTCGACATTTTATTTGAGGATATCTTTTATGTTCCGGGTTCCAAGGCTGATTTGCATGGAGCTTTTAACAGAGAGTCTCTTTACGTGCCCTCGGATAATTAATGTTTTTATCGCCGTGCTCCACTTCGCCGTGGAGTGACCCGTGGGAGTTCATCGGGGGTCGGTGGGTCAAGGGACAGTCCTTGGTCGGAGATTTTTCCGAGATTTTTCAAATATACCATTTTTCGTTTGTACCGCTCCCTGGTAAAAGTATTTCGAAATTTCATATATTCATGGTACGCGAAACGATATTAAAATGACAAAGACCGGGCGAGATAAAAGAAGTATACGGCGTTTCGAAATTTAAGAACGTGTTTAAGAATTTAATTGCACTGCGTCAAAAATGGTTAAACCCAGCTTTTCAAATTATTAAGCCAGGATATTAAATACATTCACGAGCGTATCATATATTCGCACCGGGGACGAATAGAACTTTCAATACATGTTCCGTAAATTTATTGCTTTCTCTCTTGGCAATGTTCGTACCAGAAAAACATGTTTTTGACCGTCAGGTCTAAATAAGTTCTCTTGAGCAGATGATAAGCTGGTGACATTAAAAACATGTTTTTGAATTTCTAGTCGAAAGACCTAAGTATTGCTATCGTAGACGACGAGTGTATAAAATTACTGCAAATTAAATTTGTAATTAGTGTTTCGTCCGAAGATCGGCATCTTTGGTTCATCGACCGGTGCCAAAATCAGCGGAAAAAGAGAATCAAGGTAAATCGTAAGTTCGTGGCGGAACGCCAGTGCCGCGAATGCGCAGTACGTCTGTACGCCCTGGTGCGTGTGCGTGAGCGCACTAGTGGCCACGCACGTATGACGGTGTTATATCGTACACTTGACAGCGAACGTCGTTGCGGGAGGTCAGGCATGATAGCTTTTTATAGGACCGGCCCCGGGCACTTGCCGACTTGTAACGCGACTCGGAGATCCGCGAGATCCGAGAGAGATCCAGTCATCGGTCTCGGGATCGCATCTTCCTTTTTCACGGCCTGGCCCTCCTTCCACCTTTCCCTTTCGATAAGATATTCCGATAAAATCCTGAAAATTGCCAAACTTGGCCCTACTGTCAATTTTAATTATCATATTTTTCATAGAGATATATTAAAAATTCAAGAGATCCAGTCATCGGTCTCGGGATCGCATCTTCCTTTTTCACGGCCTGGCCCTCCTTCCACCTTTCCCTTTCGTTAAGATATTCCGATAAAATCAAAATTGCAAAATCTTAAAATTGCTAATTGGCCCTACTATAAATTATTTAGTGGAGAATGTCGTACGCTTTGAGCCATATTTCTTAATTATTATATTTTCCAAGCGATACGCGAAAAAGCTCTGCGGGAGGTTTAGTAATAGGTATCTAAAAATTTTTTCAAATCGGTTCTTTACTTCCTACACGCACACGCGTGCCTCGAGTACCTGCGTCCCCCTTTTTCAAGCACTCGCTAATGTAAATTCGAAAAATGAGGAAGTCGTTACCAGGAAATTTGCATCGAGTGTCTTACTGGGTCTGCGGACGGTCGAAGGTGCTCGCGACATTGTACGGGGTTTTATAGGCCATATGTCAGTGATAAAACGGCAGTTTTTGCGGAATTGCGGTTTCCACTATTCCACATGACTCCGGGGCGTTTATTATGGCATAAATTTGCGAGTGCCGCGGGTTCAGATTTGCCGTTCGTCGCTCGGAATAAAATTCCACGATCGGCGGGCGACCGAGTCATCGGTCTGTTGGCATTTTTCTCTCCTTCCTTCGCCCCTAGTCTCTCTTCCTCGATCTTCATTCCGCTCTCCGGTGACGTCCGTCTCATCTACATATTATATACGTAGGACGAGCAGATGATCCTCGCGAGACTTGCATCCTCCTCGGCGCCGCCGAAGATCGGTGCAACAATGTCCGCTTTTACGGACCTCGCGAAGGGGCGACAAAGCGCTGATCTTTTTTCTTCCCCCTTCCTTTCGTTTTTGGTAATCGCGGTTTTAGCCGCTTTTTAAGTATCCTCGGGAGGTTTATTGCGGCATAAACGCGCGGCTACCGTATTGAAATCCGCCATTCAGCGTTCCAGCAATAAAAGTCTCAATCCTTTCGTCCGAATAGAGGTCCATTGATTGCTCCTCGGGACGCTCCTTTTATTATCCCTCCACTCCCTCCCTCTATCCCATAACCCGAGATTAATAAATAAAACATTTAACCACTGCCATAACCTATACTTATCTCCTAATCCCGTCCTCCTTCGCGGCGTTCGTTAAAGGGGAAAAGGGAACAACGAAACCCTGACAAGAGCGAGAGTCAATTCTCCCCCGAATTCTTCGGTTACATATTAAGGTGATATCAAAGTGATATCTGACATTTGAGAAACACATACAATATAGTATTTTCTCCGAGCTGGACACACCGAATCGTTTGTCATTTCCTCCACGTGGACATAGAACCCCGTGATAAGGGTCTCGACCATGATCACTTTCTGCCCATAATTTATAAAAAGTTTATAAACAAATTGTAGAGAAATTAAATTCCATTGGTGGTAGGGCCTTCCTAAGGGCCGCCACCTCGAGATAATTGACTCTGAAATAATTCTCTGTACTCGGCTCGGAGGCAATTTGCATAAACGGTTGATCAGCCACTTTCGTACCGCCTTAACCAGAAATTCCCGCAAGATCTCTCGGGTAATTTTCCCCGATATTCAGCCACGTATAAATATCGCCATTTGGCTCGTTTTCCCCGCTCGTATAAGAATTCCGTCGTTGGTAAGGCTGGTCGTGTCAATGACAAAGATTATTATTTTAATGGATCATCGCCCGCGGGAGACGCTCGACCAGACACGGTATTCCCTTCTTATTAATCCATCCCCCCCCTACCCCTTTCCCCGCGCTTCCGGCGCGTGTTTCCAGTGTTTGCGCAATTTTGCAAATATTTTCGAAAGCCGCGTTCGCTTCCAACGACCGGCCCCCGCGTTTCCGCGGAAGGTGCCAGATCGCGGCCGAGTTTTCCCGGTAATTTCGCGTGTCAACTGTGTACATGAGTGGCAGCTGTGCACTTACAGCTGCGCCGAGTCGGCGGGCGAAAGTGCATCGGGAAGTAAAATCGAGGGAAATCGAGTTTGCTCCGATTTCGTGAGGTCCAAGAGGGTGGCGCGTTGCGCGGGTCAGTTTTCGACTCCGGCCGCCGTCCTGCCGGAGCGGGCCGCTTTATCGGACCCGCTGATAAGCTGAGAAAAATGTAATCGAATGGAAAATATTTTATTAATTGAAGGGATAATTTTTTTACTTCAATAAGCTCCAATGAAATGGTTGCAACTGTGTGTACGTGTGGGTGTTCGATTTTACGAGTGAGCTTCGGTGTTCGAGATTCAGGAATGGGCCGTAAACGGAGGAACGAGATGTTAGGAAAGTAAGAGCGGGGGAATAAAATAAATCGGGGATTTTTTGTATGCCATTTTACGAGCCAAGGTGCGCCACGTGGAACCGGAAAAGGGGTGAGGGTAGAAAAATGAGATCGAATTCGGAAGAGCGAGTGGGCGTCGTCGGAAATGCCATTGTGAATGTAATGCGCCTGTCGCTATCCTTGATGCAGGCTCTCTAAATGCATCGAGGGGTAAAAATCCGCGAAATGGATCAAGTTTTTTTCTCGATTTAGAATCTAGCCTGTCCGAATGGAAAAAGAACCCAAGGTCGGCGTGGGCGACGGAAACTGACCCGCGCAACGCGTCTTCGAGTGACGCGACTCGATGACGTGGAACTCGAGAGGACTCGATGCACCTCGTCAGTTTATGCCCACCTGTCCGTAGAAAAATCGTAAAATGAAGAATTTATTACCTTTTCGTCCAAGAAAGGAGAAGAAATAAAAAAATTACCCGCCGCGATATTTTCCCCGCTTTTCATGGACAGTTCGCTTATCAGTGCAATAACGTGCAATTTATGATTCTTCATTTTCCTGCTTATTGTCATGAGTATTGGATTCACTTTTAACCTTAACGTGGTACATATAAAACACGACTCGTGAATATGTATTGCTCGGTTTATAAATGGAATATCAGGTATATTAATATTCTTCAGTACTCACTATCATATGATGTTGATAGATACTTGTAAGTAAATTTTTAAAAATTTCAAATTTCATGGGTATCGGGACCTTCCTTGTACCCTCCATATTCACGTTGTAGACCTCGAAAGGATTTGGTACGCCTAATTAAATGAAAAGTTTGCCAATTTCATGTCACCTTGATATTTCTTGGGCGATTAAAAGAAATTCCCGAATATCTCTTCCGATTAATTTTTTCTTGGTGTAATAACGAGACGAAGCGGCGAGTTGGGGAAAATCGGGAAAGTGGATCAAGTTCGTCTCGGTTTTCGCGGCGTCGCGACGCGCCTCGCGTCGGTGCGTTGCGAGGGTCAGTTCCCGACGCCCACGCCCGACTCGGAGGAGTGAAGCAAAGTTAGCGTTTCCTCGGTGGTTTACGGCCAACGTTGGGCCTTCAACCTCATTTTTATAGACTGCCGCCGGACGACGCCGTGAGAAGCGAAGCGACTTCGCTTCTGCTAAGCATTCCTTTCAGGAAGCTTGCCCACCAAATCGAATTTTCTTTCGCCTTAAGATCTATGTAAAACTGTCAAAACCCTGAAATTCATTATTCCAGCGACTGTTCAGGACCGACATCGCCATCTGTGCCATTAAACTGCAACTAAACTCTTGCTCCAGAAACCCGCGTTAGCCCCGCGACAAGCCAGCATTCTCTAGCAATCGTTGATTAATTCTAGTTCAGGATGAGTAAATAGATCTCCATGAAAAATGAAATTACATGAGTTTCAGGGCCTCCACGTTCACGTGGGAAAATTTCAAACGATTCGGTACACCCAATTCGGGGAATACTTTCATATCGCCTCAATGTCATTTTAATATCACCTTAATGTCCGCGTGGAAAAAATAATTCGGTTAGTATAGACAGTATGCTATTTTATTTATTTTTTTTTTATTTAGCAGTATGACTAAAATATTGTAACACGGAGTGCACTGATGGGAAATTTATTAACACCGAATGGCCGCGTCGATAGGCTTTCGATTCGGAAAATTTACGTCGGTGAAATTCGAGGCGTCCGAGAAATCGCTTTCAATCGTTCCGTGTCGTGGGCGTGTAACAAATCGGCTCATAACGCACACGGTTAGGATGGATATAACGCGGTGTCATTGAAATCTGAAATGTTGCGGACGTATCGAGAGTGCGTGCGCTCCTGCTAGCGAGGTCGGTACGCACGTGGGAATATCTATTAATACGGAGGACATGGTCGGGGGTACGTAAATGCAAATGACCGGGGAACATGTGCAATACATCATCGGGGTGAAAGATCGGATCGAACCGAGGAGAAGCTTATTATCGGGACATTACGGGTGGTCATGGCATAACTCCGGGAAATCATTGCGCCGGGCACGCCGTTGCAATTGTCGCCGCACCTCGGACATTGGGTAACGCTCTATCCGCAATTACATCTGAAAATCTCCGCCGGCATTAAGCCTCGATTCTACCCGGAATTTATATGACAAACGATGTAACGAAGATGAGGAGAGGTATTCACTAAACGGCTCAAAAAATTAGGCATACGCACCCCTTCCTCATCGATATGTCAATTTTAGGTAACCTGTGGATTAACATACTCAAGTACGGCGAATTGACACGATATTCCATCTTATGCTCTTTTTTATGTAAAACTTCGGTTATGTAGGGGGTAAAAATCTATGTAAATTTCCGTGGATTTCTTTAGAAGTGTTCTCTCGCATCCTCTCGTAAGTTCCGAGGAAAAGTCGCTTGGATCGCGGTTCTTTTGTTATTTTTTTTTTTTGTTTCTCGGCGACCTTCCAGTTAAACTTGTTGCGTTCTGCTCGGCTGGCCGATCCTTGGGCAAACGGATCGACACCGATGCGGTCTCTCGGCTTTTGCTTTCGTGTACGCCACCGGTCGACCCTCTTCCTCCTCTACGGCCCCGGATCGGAAGAGAGGAGCACGCGATGTAATTCCATTTCCTTTTTCCTTTTCTCGGAAACCGAAGCCCTTCTGCGATATTCGAGGGCGATCGATGGACGCCGTCGACGAGTACTATCGACGGTCGAACTTCGTACCCCATGCCAGAAGTATCAACTTTGATTATCGCTGCGTGTTGCCTCCTCGGATAACTATACGTACTTCAAGTGGCTATAGAAAACTTGATATAACCATATATTGGACGATTCGAGGAAATCGGGGTGTACCCTCCGTTTTGTGGGGAGAGAACATAGACGACTGATCTTTCAGGTGTCGCCTTAAGGTGATATCAAAGTGTCATATACACATACCAAAAAGTGAATACAACGTAGGCCGAAAAAAAGAAATTTCACGAGCTCCGCGTTCTTTCTTGGTGGGAGAAAAGAAACAGGAAGAAAAAGGGGAAAAATGGCGCCGACGAGGACGAATGGCGCGCTCCTTTTCGCGGCCTCGCTTTCGTTTGCTCGATTAATTCCCAATCGTCACTACGTCGACAAGAAGTCGGCATGAAAAGCCGGGGTACTTTTCAGGAATCAAGGGACGGGGGAGGGGAAACGTTAATTTTCTCTAACGGTCCCGCGTAAGGTGACGGCCAAAAGCAGGAAGTGGTCTTGGCAGGCCTCTTCGTCTTTTCCTTTTCTTATCCTTCCCTAGGCCTAGTTTCCATGTTGCTTAGCTCATCCTCGATTACCGGGGTTCAGGTCGAGTCGTTCCTTTTTCCTCGCCGCGTCCTCGAAAATCATTAAAGGGACTACGGTCGCGTGTAATTAGACGGGCGCATGCGTATCAGGAAGTGAACGGAGTCGCATGGAAATCGGCGCTCTTTTTTTACCCCGTTGATATTTCTTTTTGCTTTATATCTCGTCGTTGCCTCCGAGGGCACGAAAGGCCGGATTGGGCCTTGAATGAGAGTACCGTTGTAGTCAGGGTGACTCTCCTTCGAGATCGGCCAACGGGATCTCTCTCTCTCTCTCTCGTTAGCGCACATCGAGGCGGAATTATCTTATCATTTATACAGTATTATCGGAATGATTTTCACTCCCGTGATTTAACGAGGGCTATTCGAGGTAAACACTTTCGCGACTCGGGTATCGAGAAGAGGCGGCTCGGTTGACTCGGTGCCAAAGGTGGTCTTCTATAGGGACCGGGTACACTTAGAGAATTTGGCATTCCCCACCCATCGGCGTGCCAGTGACGCTTTAGCTTCGTCAATTCCTGGGAAAGGGTTTCCAAAGCGGATCCGCACCTCGGGGGGTACCTACCTTTACCTATGCCACCTAATTCGGGAGGTGACATCGGACTATCTGCGCGGCGGAGACACGTGGAGGAGGCATCGCACCCTGTAAGATATGACACGGCTTCTTGGGACATCGAAACGAACCGTGAGATCTCTAGGAATGAGACCGTTAAGTAATCCCAGACTTATCTCGGAGAACGCTTTGCCCCGAGTTGACGGAATTGCACGTTGAGGTCACTTTACTGTACTCGTTCGCCTCCACCTAACCAATGTCTTTTGGATAGACCGTCAAATTCACGGTGATAACAGAAATGCCATCGAGCTGGAGGGATGTTTCATTGAAAAGTACCGAGGTAATGTTTTGAATTTATCGAGGCTCTCGGTACATGTACCGAGAACGAGAGTGGGTCCAGCTCCTCGAGCGGGAGGTCTTGACCGAGACATTCCCAGCCGAAGAAAGTGGATCTCGCAATTGCACGTCTCGTGGCCTATTTACTTGCAAAAGCTCCGCTCGGATCGAAAGGATTCGAGCGGCCCGCAAGGCGACGTGTTCCGGTCTGACGAGCTCCTCGTGTTTCGCCACGACGCCCGGCGTCGCCGAAAGTCGAGAGTCGGAAGGCCGTCTCGAGAAAGGCCACATCCGGTGGGGCCGAATCCGGCGCTGAAAGAGGTTTCGTTAATTATAGATACTATCTCGGTTAATCGAGTCGAATTGATAAACCAATAAATTATTACCCAAGGAATCGACCGACGAAATATTTCCCTAAAGAAAAAAATAATAATAATAAAAATGTTTTTCTTCACGTCGGATGTTTAACGTTTCTGGATCCTAACGTACATCTATGGCAGGAAAGAAAGTCATATCCTTAACTTATGGGCACCTTTATCTCCCAGTTCTTCACCGAGACATTCCCAGCCTAAGGGAAGGAAAACGAAGAAAGGTCGAATCTCGCAATTTCCCTGCAAAAGCTCATCCGAAATGATTCAACGAGGTGTCCCGATTTGGACGGGTTTTTCTCGTCTCGACCGAGAGCCTCGAGGAGGGCCGTATCCGGCGCCGAAAGGGGCGCGGGGGGAAAAACCGTGCCGGAACCGCGGCGGCCGCGGGGGCGTCGCGGCGTCCCTCCGCTCGCGATGGGAGGCGCGATGCCGGCCCGGTCGTCGTCGCCGAGGGGGATATATAGCGATCGGGGGCAATGGTTAGTCCAAGGTCTCTCTCTCTCGGGTTCAGGCCTCGGTTCGCGGCGCTTCCTCTCGCGAGGTCGTTCCTGGAATAGTCCCGAGGATGCGAAACTGCTTTTCGGTCGGCCCGGGGAATCTCGGAAAACGGTCCCGTGGGTGGACGAACTTCTGCCCGCGGAATCCGTTTTCTCGGGATTACCTCTTCATTTTCTTTTTGGCCCCGAAGTAACGGATGGGACGACAGGGAACGGTCGACGGGTGAATCTCCGCGGCCTATTGTTTTTTTCTTTTTTTTTTATCATTGTTCCGTGGTGACGTTGGTGCCGTGGCATGTGAGAGATGTTAAAAGGTGGCTGGGAGGTTCCAGCCCCCCGTTGGACGGATTAGCTGGGAAACAAGCTACGGAAATTGAGAATTCCCATATCTGGCGATGGCGATCGGTGATGAGCTTTGGGAGAGAAATTTTGATAAGGGGACTTAATTTAATAATAAATCTTTCCAATGAGAACGGATCATGTACTGATGCACGTTCATGTACTGCCGAGAAGTCAATGAAGATGTGGTGAAATTGTGTTATCAGGACGTTAAAGTTCCTCTCCGAAAATATATTCCCGATATTCCTTCCTTTTTTCCCTTTTTGCCAGGGGGTCAAAAATCCTATACCTTCTCAGGACGGAAACGTTCCTCGAGTGCTCCGGATGTTAAAGTTAGCTCGGACATTTCTTTGAAGGAAAATAAATAATAGAATGAGAAACAATACGTTCGGAAAACGCAAAAGAGCGTGGGATAGGATAAGCGGGAACGTCCTCGGAGTGCCTCGAGTTCTCTCGTTCTCCCACATACTTTTCCTGAAAATAAATCAAATAAATGTTAAACGAGGGAAACCCGGCACGTGGAATCAGGATTGCCGGTAAATGGCCCTCTCGCGGATATCTCGGATATCACCTCCTGTCAAGAGACTCGAGTCTCGCGGCAAATACATTTGAGCGATCCTGTCGGTATTTCGAGCGGTCGGACGATTTTGTCGAAAAATCACCTCGCCTGTAAATTTAGCCCCGAGGCTTCCTCGGGGAGGGCCTGAGATTTTGGAGGTCAATCCGAGACGCGGATGTCGTTTTTCCCGGCCGGTCGGCGTCGCGACGCGCCGCGGCATGGCGTGGGCGACGCCGAACGGGTTAACGCACTCCGAATGGAGTTTTCGTCCGCGGCGTAGCGTCTTCTCGATTTATCGAGGAGGAAGGACGCCTTTCCCTCCCTTCCAAAGCCACTTTGTCACGGTTTTCCGCGAACTCGAGGTCGCCCTCTCGCGTCGAGAGTGCGGCCCGCGTTAACGTCCTTTGTGACGCTAACGAGGATCGATGAGCGGAATGACGGAAGGATTAGTCAGGGGATGTTAAAGCTTTTGCTCTCGAGTACCGTCCTAGGGGGATTATCCCGTGAAAGTTCAATAGGATACTCGAAATAACGATTGCTTATCAATGGACGACCCGCCGAGAATGATCCTAGTACTCGAGGCTCCATAATGGGCGGATCGAAGTGCATCTATGCACATGCACTCGACGTCCCTATTGCCTAGAGTGAGTCTTGGTAATAGATCAATGAGAAGGGCTATCGACAAAGCTGAATGAAAATTGCCGGTGCTTTTAATTTCCCTCCTAACCTCGTAGTTAAACATTCACATTACCCTTAATTATTCTTAATCACTTTTTCATAACGTGCCTCCACGTGTCTGGTACTGATTATTACGCGCATGGCGATATTGACACGCAAAGTTGGATGTAAATAATAATTTGTCGCGAAAGAGGTCCTGACCCATGAAATTTCATTTTTTTTATAAGTTAATTTTTAAGAAGTTTTAAAAAATTTAATGCTCATGCCTGTCGGGACTTTTTTTGTAGCTTTCATGTTCGCGTTGTTGAAACGACTCGGTGCATCCAGTTAGGATTTCATAAATGAGACCTTTTTGACGCCACTTTCGCGTGGACTTAAAGGACTGATTAATACGTCGTTAGCGCGGGAATTGGAATGGAGGGTTTTGAGGGTTAGTCGAGTTGCATATTGTTCGGAGAGTGATTACCGAAGGGTAGGGCCCAGGGGGTCGAAAGTTCGATTCGGGGCCAGCCCGTTGGTTCCCGTGAACGGTCCTTACACATAACGTGTACACGAGTCGCATTAACGTCGTTTGGGACGTTAACGAGGATCGATGAGTGGAACGACGGAAGGGTTATTAGGGGATACCGTGAGAGAAGACACCATGGGTAGGTTAGGAAATTTCCAACCATATAGAAAGTCCCTCCATCCATGAAATTTAATTGTCAATAAACAATTTTGAAAAAATATATAAAGCAATTAAAAAAAAAAAATTGAAACTCTACAGGTGGAGGGACCTTCCCTGTAACCTCCATGTTCACGCTGTAAGGTTAAACGATTCGGCGCACCCAGTTTGGAAAAAAGGGTGGTAATTAATATCCCCCAGAAAATGATGTTTAGCGTAAGTCCGGTCTGAAAGTCCAGGAGTCCCGGTAAGGCCCAAAAGTCCCGGGAGAGAAAAAGACACCCCTAAGCGTCGTATGGGAGGAAAGAGGAGAGAAAAAGAGCGGCGCAAGATTTCACGGACCGGGCCCCTCCTTTGGGCCCTGGGGCCCCGTGACGAGAAGAGGCCATCACAGGGGAGAATTACGAAGTAACGCCCGTGTACGCGCATCACTCGGGACGCCGATGCATGCAAACATCATAATCCCACAATAAAATCCTGCCGTCGCCCCCCGTGTCTCCCTCCATTGATTTATCTGCCAATAAAGGCTTATTCGAGAAGCACATGTTTCTGGGCCCTGCCAAAACCGGTTGGGCCCTACGGTTCGCGCACTGAATCATGCGTGTACCCGCTCGCCTTTAAATTAGACCTCGTAAAGCTCCTTTTCCTCCGCGCCTTGTCGCCCGGTGCCCACCGGGGGCCAGCAAAAAGGGCCCGGACCCCTTTTTGCAGAGGTGGCCGGCCACCTCCGCCGGGCCCCGCCGTAATTGGAATTTTTTTTCGCAAATCATTAACCCGCCTTTGGGCCCGGGTAACTCACCGGCGGGGAGAAGCACCCCGAGACTCGGGACTAATACCGGGATGGGCCTTTTTGCAAGGCCCCTAGGTCCCGTTTCGATCCCGCGAGGGGCCCGTTTGCCGTGGATACTCCGCCGCAAGAAGCGGCTCAAGTCGAATCGAGTTTTGTGATATCTCAATGCTACCGATACCCATTCGATTCCCTTTTCTCGTCTCTTAGGGGGTTCTCCTAAGTTTTCAATGATTTCGATGATTGACATATGTAAAATAATTACCGTGGATTTTTTAAACTTTCAACTAAGGTGTTTTCTACATTTATTTTCATTCTTCTCTTAAATATTCCTGCTATTTGTATCTATGAAATAGTAGGTTTTTTTTGGGTCCGCTGCCGGGCCCAGGGAAAAATTCGGGAAAATGGCAGGCCCCGGGTAGAGTCGGGTTGTTCGTTTTCCCGGCGTCTTTCGGCGGGTGTTTTTCTCTCAGCGAGCTGGCATCCCAAGGGAGCGAGTTGCCTCGTTAAATTCGTCCTTTGGCGGATTCCCCCGCGACACGGGCCGAATTTAAATTCGGCCCGCGGCCCGTTGCGGCGTACCCGCGACTTCCGGCCCATTAGTCGCACTTTATCCGGTTCCTCCGTCGTCGCGACGGCGGGCCTTTGAAGCGTCGGACGCGAATAGCGCGGGGATCCGTAATGGCCGGGTCGAGAGTCCCCGCTTTGCGTAACGATTCCCTCCCAAGGGCGATAGCGGATCGTTTCACCCCCACCACGTCTTCATAGGGCCCAAAACGAGGGCAGTCTTCAAAAATTGGGTAGAGGCCTGAAAAACACTCGAAGTAAATTTTTAGGGTACACGTCTGTCGTTTCATTAGCCCCCCTCCCACTTTATCATCGGGCCCAAATTGGCGGGGTTTGAAAAAATTGGGCCCGGTCTCGGAGGTGCTGAAATCCCACGTCTGAGTGGATTTCCGCGATCGGCGCCTGTCGTTTTCGCGTGCTCCCCCCACCTCTCCATTGGGCCCAAATTGACGGGCCGTTCTGGGCCCGCGCGCTCTCGTAAACACTCTTAAATCAGCCCAGGCACACGGACCAGTTTTTCTCGCGAGCCGGGCCCGACAGGCCGAGTTCGCGCAACGGGCCCGCCGGGTCTCGGGGCCCGTTCGGGCCCGGACCGGCGCCTCTGGGCCCCGGGGACCGGTGCATCCTTTTTCTAGCCATTAATATGCCGACGGTGTAGCGTGACCGCCGCGGAGCCACCTTCGGGACCTCGACGATGCTGAAATCCTAATCGGGCGCAAGAGGACACGTGGATATTCGAGGTAAAAAAGGTTTTTAATGTCGACGTGTTTATTATTTATTTCGGCATGATATACGGCCCCTGCGAGTGTTCGAGATGAAGACTACCAAAAGATCCATCGTCGGTACCGGGCATTAAAACCATCATTCGGAATGACCTTTATTATTCCGTCGGGGAATCTTTTTATTTTTTTTTTTAATACATTCCGAGGTCACTTAACATCGTTACGTCTGTATTAATGTCCTGAAAAAAAAAATCCTTGAACCAAAGAAATATTTTGCTAAATCCAAGAACAATTGTTTCACGCTAACTCGAGTGAGGTCGTCATTCCGAAGAAACGTCGCAGCTAATTAAATCCAGTTCATTTGAAATTAAATAATTATTCTTTGAATTAAATGTTCTTGCGGTACTGCTCGAAGGAGAATAATATTGGTCGGGTGACGTTTTCTTTTTTCCCAGATTGTGTGTTTATGTGATATCGATATTTGCAATAATTTTCATTTTTTTTTTATCGGGTCATTTCGCTAGCATGGGATCTTTTGAAAGACGGCTCCGACGCCGCGTGTGGGCCGATCTCCTGCCAAAAGGTTTCTTCCTCTCCCTCTCTCTCTCCCGTTCTTCCTGCTTATCTCTCCCCCTTTCGTTTGTACTTTTCCCGTTTGCGAGGTACAGTTCTATTCCTGGAAGGACTTTTCGGCTTGCACGGGGTATCGGCGTCGCGTGGCTCCGTCGAGACGTGCACTTCCGTCGACGGAAGGCCGCGCCTCGCCTGCGCACTTGTTGGTTCCGTCGGGGCCCGTTGGGGCCCGTCACGTGACCGGGGTCCTGGGCCCCGAGTTCCAAGGACCGTGACTAAACGTT
Source organism: Orussus abietinus (assembly GCF_000612105.2). Lineage (NCBI taxonomy): Eukaryota > Metazoa > Arthropoda > Insecta > Hymenoptera > Orussidae > Orussus > Orussus abietinus. Next base: position 1,473,333 of record NW_019395988.1, read on the forward strand.
TCCAGATCGTCGCGCCGTGCGTCCTTGTCGTTGGTAACCAGCGACGGAGAACCGATTCTCCTCGAGAAAGTACGTTTCGGGCCCCTCTCCGGGGCCTTGTACGTCTTAACACGTGTCGGGGATTTTTTTTTTTTTTTTTCCAATTAAAGTATACTCACCGAGGGCCGTTTCGGTACTCTAGGAAGTATCGACTTAGCTGCACATCCATTTCTTATACGAAACTTCTCTTCGATCTGGGTGGGCCCAATCCTTCGAAACTTCACCGCGTGAACGTGGAAGCCTTGCGAAAGTGTAACTCTCGTGAAGTTAAATTTTTATAACAATTTTTACATTCCTACCACTTTCATATCCCCTTAAGGTTAAGAATGTGAATTTTCTACCGCGCATAGGACGGAAGCGTAGGCCAGACTCGAGAGAGTCGCCGGGAGGCGGGCCCATTTCCTGGGGGCCCGTTGAAACGGGAGACGGCGACGAAAAGAGGAAACGTCGGTCCCGCGAGACCGTCGCCGAAATAATTAAGACCTGGGCCCCTGGATGCCAGAAGCGAGGAAGAGGATCCCCAGTGTCGGGCCCTCCGCGGGTGTCCTTGGCGGGGGGCAGCGATCTCCCCGGCCGGCGTCCGCCCACCAGACGGTCGGCGGGCCCCGCCGCCCCCCACTCGGGCCCCGACTCCCCGGGGCCTCACCGGGCCCATCTCGTCCCGTTCGCGCGCAACGAGCCCTCCGGGCCCCGGGGCCCCGTTATTACGCTCCTCTACCTGAGAACCTCCGGGTCATGACGACCCTTTCCCTCATCTCGTTCTTAATTGTTATTCCTCTTAATGTCGACCGCATCGCCGGGGCCCGACCCGTCGGTGTTTCCACCGATACCCAGGTGTAAGGCCCAACCGCGGATGATAGCTTAGGCCGCGGCGAATTCACACGTTATTTTCTTAGGCGGTGGAGGGGGAACGGATCTCTTCGACGGGGCCCGATAAGACGATTTAGCCCTCCCCCTCCTCGATAGGACCCTTTTTTTTGGGTCTGAAAATCCAATCCAATTCTCTGTCTCGTTGCATGTTCCGCGTGGATTCATTCCCAGATGAGATATGCGTGCTCTCGTGGTGAGGCCCCGTCTTAGGGCCCGGTCTCAGGTGGCGGACATCCACGTGTAGGGCCCAACCGCGGATGATAGCTTAGGCCGCGGCGAATTCACACGTTATTTTCTTAGGCGGTGGAGGGGGAACGGATCTCTTCGACGGGGCCTGATAAGACGATTTAACCCTCCCCCTCCTCGATAGGGCCCCTTTTTTTGGGCCTGAAAATCCAATTCAATTCTATGTCTCGTTGCATGTTCCGCGTGGATTCATTCCCAGATGAGATATGCGTGCTCTCGTGGTGAGGCCCCGTCTTAGGGCCCAGTCTCAGGTGGCGGACATCCACGTGCCTCGAGGAGGGATCGCCGATTTTTCCGATTACCCGAGATTACGGGCCTGCTTCACGGTCCGGGTCTGCTCGCGGTTACGCGTCGCCGACGTTAATGCAGTGCCGAGCGTGCGCGATAAGCTATCGTCATATTCTCTCCCGGGAAAGTGATATTGGCTACGTGGAATCGCGCCCACGCGCTCGATTACCGATCCTCCGTTTCTCTCGCGCTCTCCTTCGCTCCTCCTTGACTCTTGGCCTCTGCCCTCTCTTCCTCTCTCTCTCTCTTTCTTTTCTCGCCGTTCTGATGTTACTGCGAGGCCCCGAACGGCCCTGTCGGGCTATCTCGATTCCTCGAAATGGGCCCGATTATGCGCGAAAGTCCTAACCTAATTAGCTCATCGAGCTCTGTCGATTAAGGCGACACGAAAGTGGCATCCATCGTCGTTTTAATTTTCTTCGAGCTCGTTCTACCGATTCGTTTGAAACTTTACCACGTGGTTATGGAGGCCCCAAGGAAGAACGCGATGCACGTGAAATTCCATTTTTCACGAAAAAAAAAAAAATGTGATCTTGGTCCTAATCTGAGCTAAATGAAAATAATTTTTTTTTTTTTAATGAAATTTCATGAGCATCACGTTTTTTTCTTAGCGCCTTCGTAATCACGTGTTGAAGCTTTAAATGATTCGATGTACCCAGTTTGGGGAAGTTTTTTTAAATCCTTCTAGGATTTATTTTTTCTTTTCTTCGTAGTTTATCTGTAAAAATTATCTAATGTTGCCGATCAATCACTACCTAACGCTACGTTCAAACGTGTTGGAGTACTTGGGGCAACTGCTCCGATCAGCTGTTTCCACAAGTCGGTCGCTTATTTATAACGCTTACTGTTTACAGTTGTAATGCGTGCCGTTGGCACTGCTGATCGATTTACTGCATCCGAGGCGATACGTTCGCTAGGGCCGAGGTAAATGAGGCTCACAATTGCGGCGATAAAGTACGCCTACTGCGGTATCGATACCGGCGACTATCTTGCCGATGCCCGTTCCGACACTTGCTTTTCTCTCTTAGTACCTCTAAACCGTGAAAATTCTTCCTTCGAGAGCATATCTGATAAAAGAAAACTAACACCCGAGCTGATAAAAAAAAAATTAAAAATCTTAACAACTTCGTAAAACATGTATTGAAAATTTTATTCAGGTACGTACAGAGTAGGAATATATAGCCTATAAGGAAGGTCCCGACACTCATGAAATTTAATTTTTCATGGAAAAAAAAATGTAGATAATTTCCATAAACAATTTTTATTCGTTTTCTTCGAAAGATGAAATTTCACGAGCATCGCGTTCTTCCTTGGGGCCTCCACAATCTCGTGGCGAAGTTTCGAATGATTCGGTGCACTTAGTTTGGTGGTAATTATTATAAATATTTTTGCTATATATATATATAAAGCTTTCATATCATCTTTGGCACGAATGAGCAAGAAAGGGTAACGCGCCTTTCCGAATTACTTTCCGCCGCGGTGTCATCATTACCGCGGCTCGTAATTACCAGGAAACATTGCCGAGCAGGAGGAAGAGATGCACCTTTATCGGGTGTCGTTATCAGTCCCGCGGCGACACCGCACTGTCTGCCGCGACACCGTCGAGTGCCAATGAACGCGCGCGAGAGAGAGAGGGCGCGAGGGGGGAGAAAAGAGGGAAGAAAAAACGCACTTTCGGCCTGTCGGACAGTCACTCGGCGTTTATGCGGCTGATTAGATAAGCCACCGACCAGACTGTCAGTCGGCCCCGAGCCGACAACCTCCGCCTTTTTCGCAGGATTCTCAAAGGTCGTCCCCGGTTATCACGCTTATCAGCCGGCATCGGTTGATCTCCACGTCGGACTTCCTCGGGGGATCGCCGACAGATATCAAACGCTCGTCCAATTCCACTTTCTTTTTTATTACCCTGAATTCCTCCGTTTGAGGATTTACGGGGGGAGGGGGGACGCGTAATTGCGATTTTCATGCGCCGCCTTCTGGGGAAATCGGCGTCGCGGTAATATCATGGCCGCGGATTTCGTAGCTTGTGTTTTCGACGCGGCTTGATAGCGCTCGGCTTTAAATCGGAGAGAGAAACGCCAGACAATAATATGTGTTCGAAGTGCTGCGTAATATCGGCCGCTCGAACGACTTTTCGTCTCGGCCGGTGGATTCGATAAAAAGGAAACTCATCGAGCACGACCGATACGTCCCTCGGAGACCCCCGAAAGACCGAGCCACTCTAGTAAGTGTTATCTAAATTATCGCTCGTATCAATTGGTACCTCTCGTGGAGTTGCGGAATTTCTTTATGAAACTTTAACCGAGTGTCTCTGCTCGTACGATTATCCTACGATTATCATGCGGCATGTTGGATAAGAAAAATGAAAAAAAAAAATAAAAATAATTTATGCCCGATTTTCAAATTCAAAGTACAGAGTTGTACGAAGAGGAAAAAAAAAAATAGAAGTAATGTTGGTAAAGTGTTGAGGAATGATTTTTGATCGACCGCGTGGGATTTTTCGTCACGCGCGGCCGTTCGTTTGCGCGTACTCCGATTCGTGTCATTATTCTTTAATCGGTGCTTTCACCCTGGTTTACCGAGCATAAAGATAGCGGCCGTTGGATATGTTGGTTATGTCTGTGTCACGAGCAATCATGTCGTAATTTGCCGTACAGTCGACGTAGCAGAAGCGTCGGCCCGCCGATTGATACACGCTAGTGTGCGACACGCGCATACGTGCGCGTAATGTTACCGTGCATGTGCACATGAGTTAGTGCATCGCGTATAGTACTCTCAGGTACGGCGCGTACGTGCACGTGGAACTAGGTGCGTGTGCGCACTCGACGTGGGTGCACTCCGGTGCACGCACCGCCGCAGAAAAATATGCCTCCGCGTAACGATATAATAACGATGCTTTTCGCCGAATGCGGAGTTAAAAGAAACGCATGGCCGTAATAAATGCCGCCATCCGTTTCAGCCCTCGAGGGTTAACACGCCCGAGGCAAACATCCGAAAAGAATGACTGAAAATGTCGGAAAAATTGGGAGAATTATGCAACGTCGAAAAAATAACAAAGTGGAGCGCGCTGAACTTTTCCATTCTTTCTCTTTTTTTTTTTATATATATATCCGGGAGAATCCTGCGGGACGATTTTCACGAACAACGTTGCAAGCAAATTATTCCAGCTCGAGTCAATCTTGGAAATTAAATTTTTTTTTTTCGGTCCCATTCGAAGATGCATTTCTACGGTCTGGTGGAATTCTTATCCCGGCGCACTTTCGTCCATTTTTTCTCGCCACTTACTAAGAGGCCGAATTTCTTTTCCTTGTCTTTGACCCCGTGCACTCCGCGAGTCTCGCTCAAGAAATTGCCCTGATATGAAAGGAGGGTTTTGGCGGCGTTAAAAAAATGAAATCTCCCGGGGAGAACTGGAGGGACACGCGGGAGATTGCCCGCGTACCTTGGCGTCGCGCTTAATCGCTTATCTCTTAAATTCAAATAAAAATGACTCCATTACCGCGGCGACCCTGCGTAATATCGCAATTATTTCTCGATTACAACGGCCGTCGCAAAGGACGCGCTTTATCGATCTTGCTTATTGCCATTATGTCCTGTGGATGACTGTCATCGGCGTAGGCAGCGCCTTTGTTGGCCACCGCCCTGGAAAAAAAGGGAGCGCGGTGATCGATGCCCGATCGGTGCACAATCGGTGATTAACAATCCCCGAAGCCGATGTTGCACCGAGCTAAGTCTTGATCGAGCACTAGTCGACGTGAAAAAAAAAAGAAAAAAAAAGAAAAGGAAGGAAATCGGCGCCGCTAACGCGTGGGATTAGCGCAAAGAATTCAGAGACTCGATGCACGCGTCCATGAATCGATTTCATCAATCAGGCTCCGATGCACTTTGAGATGTTGGACCCTTAGAATGCATCCGAAACATATAATCCGCCCATGAATTTCATTTTCGGCGTTCCATTCGTCTCTTCTTTCCCCCAGATTCCCCCAAGCGCGTACACTGAGAAAAGAGATTAATCGAACCGAGGAAATATTTTCAATGATTTATTTCAATTCAAAGAATAAATTACTTTGTGAAGTCGTCAACAATTCCGACGAGATGTCGCCTGCAATTTATTTGATTTTATTTCCGCCAAATAATGATTATTCGAATTAACAAGGCATTTCTTTGGGCACATTAAAGATCCTCCATTTATAGTACTTGGATCGTCTAATTAATTTTCTTTACGCTTGGGGATGTCATTAACGTCCTTCCGTATAGAAGTTCTCACGTCATCGAAATTTTTCTAGCCGGGTATTTTTGAGGAGGCTCCGGGACATGTACGTCCACATGTCGGCTTGTTTCCTTGCAGGCTTGCACCCGGCATAAAAATCGGGGCATGTCGCGCGTTAAAGCCCGACACGTATGACGGGGCCGTCGCGTCGACGTCGCGGGCCCCGTCGTCCCGACGTCGACGGCGTCGTTTCAATTACGCGATACGACGATTAAAGTTCCGCCCCAAGGTGGATCATTTATTTCCTCGTCGTGCCGAATTAAAGCCCGACTTGCAAGCTCCAGCCCCCCGGGGCCAATTTATCAAAGCGCATCACCTTGCAACTCGGCGCATGTATTTTTAAAGATCGCTTATGCGCAAGAGCGACGACGCCGTCGTCGTCCCCGTCGTCGTGGTCGTCGACGCCGGTGGCAGGGAAAAATTTGTCGTTGGGCCAAAAACCGAAAGTGAACGGCCCGAGGAGCCCCTAAAAATACCGTGGGGCATTCTTATTTTCGCAGACCCTGCGCCCTCCCTTGCCGCCATCTTGCCGGGGAGTTTCGACGGAATTCCGGAATTTTCGGGCGCACTTGTTTTTTTTTTCCCCTCAAATCCTCCCTGAGAGCCTTCCTGCCATTTCCGCGCTATCGAAGAGGCGCGCTTTTTCCATTTTTAGGGCGATGCATTTTTGGCAAAAATGCATTTTGGGCAGCAATGCATTTTCTCTCGAAAAATGGACGCGGTCCACCCAAGGAACTCTTGAATTTCATTTCCCGACCACCGAAACTCTCTCCCAAAATATTCCCCTCCCCTCCTGACTCACCCCGTATACATATTTAATAATTACGAGCACTTCGCTAGAATCCATTTCTCGGGGCTCGCGTGTCGCGAATCGGCCGTGCATCTTTTCCGATTTTTATCTGGCCGTCAGTTGGTTCCCGATAATCGTCTCTTTTTTTAATGCCATCTACTGTCTATGGTGATCCTATCGACGCGTTTCGTCGACGTCGGAATTATTGGAAAGGGAGGAAACTCGGTTAGCGCGTCGTCCTTCGAGGACCTCGCGAGATCCTTGGCCAGTGGCGGCCATTTTTAATGTCCCTGGAAATTTTTTTACGGCAATGGGCCCTTCTTTCGTTCTTCTTCATCGCTCGTTTTACGAGCCTCCTGGAGATGATGTACTTGCGGGCCACTGCGTGCATCAAGACCTCCATACGGTATCCTGATACGTTTACGATACGCGATATATACAACGAGCAAAGGCACGATATTCAATAAACACCGCCGTATAACAACGGGATGAATCTTGGACTTGAAATACACGTGTTACGTGTTTTCATAGGTAATAAAGTTCAACGGCATGCATGTCGTATCGGCCTGTTAACGGGAACGCTCGGTAAAAAACGAGTCGTTAAATTTCATGGGAAAGAGATCCTCGAAAAAAATTCCCCGCGTACTTTATCGTTCCCGACGAAATTCTGGGATGGAGAAAAAATATTCCTGGCCCCTGCTAGATTTTTTCTTCTTTTTTTTTCTTTCCTTTTTTCTTAAGGCGAAGGTAGGACTTTACCATTTTTTAAATCGAGTTATTGGTTAATTCATTTAATCATTTAATTTTTTTTTTTGTTTCGGTTTATCAGTCAGTAAATTTGCAACAGTTGCATGCGTCAAGCCATCGCATGAAATTTGCAATTTTAATGCAATTTGGCGTGGTGAAATTGTGTGAATTTTTATCAGCGCTCTGGAGGGGGGACTTAATCGGGGTTTGCTTTTCGCGTTTTTATAACGAGTGTCGTTATCGCGTCTTTATCCGCGTTGGATAAACAAGAAGCGGCTAATCTTAATCGTTCGGAAATCGGCCGTAACCCTTTGGCGAGGGCCTCGTCGAGGGGATGCAAAGTACCGGTACTTACCGTTTAACATGACAGGTTAGGGGCCGTACGTATCGCGCGTTTTTATTTTATATCTTTCTTTCCTTTTCTCTCCCTCGACATCGGGATCGCTAATTTACAAGGAGGGGCACGAGCCTGTTGCCGGATAAAAGGAGAAAGGCCGGAAAGGAGAGGAGGCGGATTCGGGCCCGAATCTCGATATTCGCGCTTACGACCTCCTGTAATCGTAATTTCGGCTCGTGTACGTTTATTTTCCCATGAAGTGTTTTATTGTAATCGCCTTCACTCGGCTCTTCTTAGAAGCTTGTATTTTTTCGACCTCCTCTTCCCTCTTCGCTGTTTAATCTCTCCTCGCTTTCGTACTCTGACGTCTACTTCCCTATCGGCATTTTCTATTAGGATTGAAAGTTAAGTACGGTACTGTTTTAAATTATCATTCAAGGAGAAATGACGATATGATATCGATACAAGGTATGGGTTAAAGCCTCGAGAGGAGATCTGATAGGGACTATCCGTTTTTATTATCCTTCAGAAATATCTTCCATTGGCAGTTTCTTGATATCTCACGTCTAAGTAATAGGAAAAATGGTAAAGAAACTTGGACATTTATTTCTCCCTTTTTTTTTTCTTTTCACCGGGAGATTTTCAGGTATTTTCTATTCGATAGAAATTTTTCACCTCTACACTTACGACTGTAAATTCTTTAATTTCTCTGTACATTCATAAAGAAAGAAGACGCATCTCCGTTTAACCTCCTCCGTACGTCCACCCTTAGATTGTCCCCTCCATTTCTGTAAGCTCTATGGGAACATCCGGCTTATTTCTCAAGTGCACATCGCGAGGAATCGCGAGTGCACCTAATGTCGGTCATTTTTCACTCTACTCCGTTTAACGCCCTCCGCGCCATTTTCTGCCGTTTTCGCGGAGGAAGACGTTGCCCCTGCGGTTTAAAATTCCTCGCGTTACACGTCGCTGTCCACACATTAGTTCACGTCTGAAGGATACCTCACCTGCAGTTGCGTGCATAATGCGCCCGCGATGCACCGGCTGCGGTAGCAATCTCGAAATGGCGGTCGATTGCAAAGATTCAGAGCAACACCTTGAAGCGGGGGTTCGACATTAATTATCCAAATTAGGCGTTTCTTTTATCGGGTTTAGCGCGTTTTCGCGGATGCGGAATTTATGCCCCTGAATTCCCGGCGTTGCGCATTAGTTTACGCCCGAAGGGTGCCTACAATGAGCACGCCGTTTGCATCGCGATTCTTAACCATTTTTTTTTCTTTACCCCTTTTCCGGAGCTCTCTATAATATTCTCCTCGCGATGGCTTGAATACATTTTCCGGAGGAATGTTTATGCAATTTTTCCTCCCTTCACTCATCCGCTCCGTTAATTCCTATTCGACGTGGAGTACGTCTTTCACGGAGGTGCACAAGGTGTGCATATCTGTCAGATTCTCCCTCACCTAAATGCACCGCGGACGTGAAAATATATGCCAATTGCAAAAGGAAGAAAAAAATAAATTAATTAATTCTGACGGCTCTCAAAATCGACAAAATGCCGTCCGAAACTTTTATATTCCTCGGCGTTGCACTTTTCGTTTCTACACTTCGACGTGACGGAATTTTGTCGGCATGCAAGCATTTCGAATAACGTTAACCCGGATTAAATAAAGATTTGGACCCTGAACGATGTCTTGTTTCACTCATGCGTTATGAATTACGATTATAATTTTTTTTTAGTGTTGGGATTTTTTTTTTCCTTTTTTCTTCTGGCAAATAGTTTAGAGATTCGGGGGCAAATAATCTCGACTGAAAATTCAGGGTGCGCAGTTCTGTGCGACACACCGCGAAGACCAGCTGTGCGGCGTTGCTTAACAGATCCATACAATACAACTGTAAATGGGCACCATTAATGGCTGTTTGCGTACCATAAATCGTTCGTACCAGACGACAGGCGATTGTGTGGCGAGCGATCGATAATGGTCTCCGCCGATCGCGACTTACGATCGGCGGGTCCGCACTTCGTCATCGAAGATTTTTCACAAGCAAGGTGTGAAAAAAGAAATGCTCGCATTCGGTAAGACCCCCCGAAACGATATATATTATAAAAATAGGGAGTCGTTACTGGAATTGATTAAAACAATGATACCGTCCGTACGATGAGGAATAATTCATTAAATCTGTGTATAAGTAACGATGAACCGAGAACGAAGCCCCGCGTAAAATATTGCCCGGAATAAAAGTTCCTCGGCATAGAATGTCGAGTAACTTTTATTATAAGTATTTTTCAAAATGACGGACCGCTAAGCAGGAAATAGAGGATGAGTCGCGGTGGGCGGTTACGACCTTCCTCATTGGGGGAATCAAGATGGCGGAGGTCCTCGTTACCATGTGCCCTTCGACTCCGCTACCGAGATGCGATCTCGTAGGCGATTTCGCAAGGAGAGGACGAGTAACACCCGCACTCTCTCTCTCTTTATACTCATTGCACAATGCATAAGCGGCGAGCACTTGACCAAGTCCGGCTCGTTAATAAGGAATTAACGTCCGCGGGCGAGAAGGGGGCAGGGTGGAAAATAAAGATAAGGAAGAAACGATATGCGCCGAGGAGCGTAAGGGCGATCGGCGGAAAAGAATGGCTCGTTCTTCGTTAATTAGTTGGGCCGCAATAGGTCATACCGGGCTATTATCCCGAAGAGGAGATAACCACCGGGAAAGGCGAGGCCAGATCCGGAGAGAACTCGATCGCGGGGTCCGGAGAAGTTGCATTGTTTCGCATTAACCATTCGTCGAGGTGGTTCCTAGAGCCGCGTGGTTGCGATCCTCGGTTTTCCTTCATTTCCCCCGATTTCGTTCCCCTGGGGAAAACCACCGAAATTTGGAAAATCCACGTGCCACCTCGTGGGCAAAATTGCAGGACCCTATCATTGTAGGAGGGGTCCGCTCCGAATTGTCTCCGGCGTCCCGCTCATATCGGGCGGGAAAGTGATACCGTTCCTTAAGTGGATCTTGCGGCCACCGTGGCCGGGACACGGGGAACGCGATCGCGTGCTCACTCCCGTGTCCTGGCCGCACGCAATCCGTCTTAAAGGCACCGCTCTTACCGACGGGTCCGGCCTAGGAATCCCGAAGGAAAGCTCGGCCCGTCTCGCGCACGTCTCGAGCACGATCGAGTGAACTTCGATAGGACTCGGCCCGGTATCTAATCGGAGTGTGGGTGTCCGTGTCGCAATATGTTGCCTCCATAGTTATGTCTTGCTAGCCCAACTAGTTTCGCGGGGAAAAATCGCGTCTCTCTTAGTCACGGCTTGCGACATCGCCGAGTGGCGTGCGTCCTGCATGAGCGAGCCCAAGTCCGGGGCTTTGCTGGGCTGACCCACTTACGGGACGAAGAAACCGGGCAGATTCGTCGACAAGGGGAGGGAAACCATCGCCTCCCTTGGGAACACTTAGGAGGAAGGTGGAGGAAGAGATAAGTTCACCCGTGGACCCCGCGAGGAGGCGCGGATCCTCCGCCCTTTGTGGAATCAGCTGATCAGCTGATCAGCTGATCGCTCAATTTTCCTACCTCTCTCTAAGATACATTTCTCTAAGATCTCCAACTAAAGTCATTCATTTGGGGACCAATGGGAATTAATACGCGTAACATGTTGTGGTATTAGCCGTGACTGTATAAAGTCTCTAAGAAAATACCACTGAATCGCGAGGTTAGCTTTTAACCGGGTATCTGTTTTCAAAGTCGTCACATTTCTCCGTCTTCCCAGGAAATCGGGGCACTTCCGAGTTATCGCGCCTTATCCTCGTTATCACCAATACCTGGGTCGCCGTCTACGGCCTTGACTCGCGGGTTATCCGAGTGCGAGATGCATTCGAGGTTAACCGGCGCTTACACTTAGTCCGACGACAATTGAGCCGTCGTTCGAGCACGTCCAGGCGGGAGTTATCGAGAGGCTGTGTCGTATTTCTGGATCGTTTTTCTCGCCGACCGTTACAGGCCGACAAGAAAATCCGCGGGGCTCCCGTTATGCCGTGAATTTATTTCTTTTCGCCCAGAGATCGCGAGCTGGAAACGCGATTGCGCGGCTTTCGGAGCGCAATGTGCATTTCTTCCTTCCAGGGTCCTTTACGACATGTGCAGCCTCCGGGAGATGCTCGACCTCGTACGGATTTCTTTTCGCGTACGAATGGATGCGCATAAAAAATTTTTACATTACTCCTAGAAGTCACATTAATACGTTATCTAGATTTTGCTCACCCATCCAGAATTTGTTTTCGAATTCCCTAGAAGAAGTATTAACGTATGGATAGTATATTTAACTGCAATTATCGGATGCTTCCATGCAGAAAAATAGTTGCGGTATATTTAACAGTCAGATCCAGGTAAAGGAACCGGAAGTCTGTTTTTCCTCTTTAGCTGGTCCTTTTTTCAGTGCGGTCTTCATTTTCCTCAGTTCTCGCTGCCCTTCGAGGGGAAACTTTCGTCTCGTTATTGGTTCGTCGGGATTACACGGGGTGGAGTAATCTTTCATCCTGTTTCTTCTTTTTATTCCTCTTATTTTCTTCCTCGGTTTTCCCTTTCTCGAGAGCCGCCGGCGGAGGAGGAGCCCTTTGAGTTTCCCTAAAGGAAAGCTCGGTTCGGGTTTATGCTCGAAACTTGCGCGGGACGGATAAGGCACTCTGAGGTTAGTAGCTTGCCCGACTGTAAAGATCCTGCTGAACTTTCCCCCTTAATTAAGGTCGACTGTTTAAGCCGCTGGAGAAAGAGAGACCGGCTCGGATCTCGATCCTCGTGATCCTCTTACTACTCCTGTTACCGAGTTAGATAGTTTGCAAAACCTTAGAGAAGTCGAGGATAGAGAAATATGGGGTGTCAGGATGTCATTCGGAGGCAAAAAAAATAGTTTACTGGAGGGGACCGAAAAATCCACTTGTCGTGGCACTCCACGTCTGGGATCGATTGCGATCATATTATTGGATCCGTTTTCACGTCACATATCATCGCGTTTCAAGATCTCTAATAATTTACAATGGATGGATAAATGTTACGTCGATACAATTAAATACTGAATTAAATAGTTTGGGAAATCTCTCGGATTTTCTTTCATTTTTTTCAATTCGGGAATCTAAATCGACATTGCGGGGGATAGAAAAATTAGCTTGAAAATTCTTGAAAATTGCATGGAAGAAAAAAAGAAAGGAGAAACTATGTGCAGCAGGGTTTGATAGCCATCCTAAAATCTTAGAATGATTCCTACGATCTGTCCAACTACGTTTTATGATTCTACCGGCACGTCGCGTTTCGAGAGCTGTAATAGTTTATTAGACGCAGGTAAATTGCGACTGGACCATCCGAGTAGGCTCCGAGGAGACTCTTACGTTGCCAACTTTCTTGCGATCCCTTTCTTCCGCATTGCCAGGAGTGCATTACACGCTAAACTGTTGGCAGTTAGTCCTTAAGGGGACTAATGGGTCCTTTTTCTCAAAGGTCCCCGTCGCCTCGCAATTTGTTCCGCTCCTTGGGGTTCCTTTTTCCCTCTCGGCGAGAATCTACGTAGAGGGGCTATCTGCGGTGTAAGTACGCATTTGCCGTGGTATCGCATGCCGATTTGCTCCAAGTGGTCTTGTTTGCACGATTGCTAATCGCGTAACAAGAAATTAATGTAAATACGCCGATAGCGCCGACTTCTTCAGCGGGCCGCCCATACTTCGTCTCGAGATTCGCGATGAATTTTCGCAAGCGATCGCTCGTTGAGTCATCTCCTCGGGGTTTAGAGATCTGCCAAAAATGGCAAGAAATTCAACGAGCTCTCCTGAGAATTTCCCCATTTTTTAGTCTATTCCTTGAAGGAATCAAGCGGTTCGTTTGTACGGTGTAACAAATCCCCTGCAGAGAGATAGTTTGCGAAAAGAGTCGCGGCGCTTAGTCGAGGCCGATGAACTTGCTCGAGACGCAACCGCGCCCCTCTATAAGTTTCTTCTCTTTTATATCCCTTGTTTTAAATCGAATGTCAGAAGTCTCCTCTATTTTTTCCACATTTTTGGGAGGCGAGGATGTCAGTCAGGAGGCGATAATTACCGCGTTTGGCGTTTATATGGGAAACGAGGAAAGCGACGCGCAAGCGTTTACCTATTCCATAGGAAAAAGTCCCCTTTTACGTCTCCCCTATTTCCCGGATGTTCGTGCTTATTCCCTAAGTGCTTTTCCGATAAACTGCCGACACCCCGAAGGCGACGAAGGCAAAAAGGAACGACTCTCTCCCGACACTCCCGGACTTCCAGAATCGCAACTAGGCGAACTATCGGAATACGATTACGGGCCGAGTTTATATGGCGAGCGTTAAGAGTTTATTCAGCCTCTCCCTTATAAAGCGACTTCCTGAATCAACCTCGGAGATAGGAAAGAAAGGGTTTTAACTGCGCGAAAGCACTTTGCACAAATGGGCTGCGTAACTCGGCGTGGGTGCCATTTCTCCGGCGGCGTCTTTCCCTCCGGCCGACAGAGTCGTAGAAATGCCCGGGATAAAAATTGGGAAAAATTCAGGGAAAATTCCCAGTGCTCCTCGGTAACTATCTCGATCGAAAGGATTCGCGGATTTCCCTCAATCCGTAGGTTGGTCACTTGCATTTGCTGGCTCGCGCTACCGAACGGCGGCACTTCTTCAGCAACCGCAACCAGGCGCAGTGCCGGCGACCATTATGGGCACGTAGTTCTGCAATGCACGATAGGAGGAGGAAAATGGGCACGTAAGTCGGCTGCGATAGGAATACGTGCATGAGGCATAGGCTAGGCTCGATAACCACCCCCGGGAAAATTGGGCATCTTCTCGCCGCGAGAGAGATCAAAGAGGAGGGACTTCGACGACAAAGGGAAGATCCCTCCGGATAGATCATCGCTCGTGGGACCTTGGGATCCTTAGTGGCCCCCAGATCTGCAAAGCACGTGCTAAAAGTGCAATCTAGCAGGCCCATCAACCGCTCCTGCACCGGCAAGTAAATAATGGGCCCAAGGCTGCTCTTGGCCGGCGTTAAAAAGTTTTATGCCGGCCCGCTTATTGTTTTATCGGCTCGGCTGATATTCGAGAAACTGTAAATATTATTCCCCGGCCCGGGGTTTATATGCCAGCCACTCGTACGGTGATTATGCCCGGCATGGCCGGCAGTAAAATGCACGCGGGGTGATTCGACGATCGCCCGGTGCAATATTACGGTGCACCAGAGTGTGCACCGGAAAGTGTTGATGGCCGCGAAATAGATCGCCGGATTGCGAATCGCTATTTTCGAGGGAATCCTTCGAACCGACCAAGGTCGGGGTGCCAAGAGGTGTGCAGGGGAGTCTGGTGCACCGAGACGGTGCATGTACCGAGTGCATCCATTGGAATTGCACCACCTAGGGAACGCCACCGAGAAATTCTCACTGCGACGCGGCAATGGAATTTCCAGTATTTCCTAAGAAGATCAATTTTCATAACCTCCCAGGCAAGGTTGCAATTAAATCTATAAATATTAGTTTCAATTCTTCGCCCTGGGATTAAAACAATAAGCGTGGGAATTTAAAAGAAACACGTCTTATCCTTGAATTTAATTAGATGATCGAAAATTACAGTTCAGAGTGGATGTGCAAAAGTTTTCGGCACCATCGACGGTGATTTTCTTTTTAGATTCCTATTTTTTTTTAATCACTTCTATCGACTCCGGGATTATCGACCGAATGTTTGTCTATTCTGGTATCGTGTCGCCGAGGTCTTCTCGGACATATTGGGTTAATGGCAAGCGGTGATCAAAGTACAAAGACTCCGCGGTTCGGCGACACTTTCTTGGCGCCTTTGATCTCGACTTCCGAAAGTTAGTCACGCTTTTCAAGGTCGTCACGTGGCGAGCCGTGCAGAAAAGTGCAGAAAAGTTGGTGTCTTGCCACGTTACACTTGAACCGGGTCCTCGTTACCGCCTAATTGGCTGGGAGGAAAGTTCGATTTAAATCGTAAACTTAGAGAGGAAGGGATTTTAGCGAGGGCGTTTTACCAACGGCGTTTTAGCGACGTGTTAGCGACAGCGTTTTACCCTTGGATGCAGTTAAAGCAGAGAAAGTGTAATCATTTTCGACAATGAATAGATCAGTGCCAGGAAGGCGGAGAATCTTGAGTCATGAGAACGGTGACAAGCGGGTGATGTCGAGATTCACGATATTGCAACTTTCGGTCGGCATCTTTGATGTTCCCGTGCCAAAAATTCCCGATGGTCCTGGCATGGCCCTCGTAAAGTGGAGGGGAAATTAGCGCGGTTTCGCAATCTGTCGAGCTGGGTAAAAAGTGTGCGAAGAGTTTATTCACACGCTAGAGCGTGAACACACCTTTCCCCTAGTACGAGGGTACCTAGGGGTCGATTCTGTACCTCCGATCTAGTGAAAATTCTAAAAGTGACATTACTCGAGCAGAAACTCCGGGATCTCGAACCGAGTTCCTTCGGTCTGGGGATTTCACATTTTCACTTAGAGAACCGGACGAATGTGAGATGACAATACCAGAAGTGAGCACTGTAGGCCAAAGTTACGGAATCGACTCCCTGGATCCTTTTCAATAGTAAAGGGGTAATTTTCCTAGGTATATCCTTTGGAATTTTCTAACGATCTTTCCTGTCAACTTCTTGGCCCGAGACGTTGACACCGCGTGACAGGGTTGGCCTGACATTCTTTTCGGAAGGAGGAATTCTTGGCGGTATGGGAACAAATCGGCTGAGGGAAGAGTCGCATCTTCGGTCTCTTGCTCGCTTTTCAAGGTCCAGCGGGGATTACACCGAAAGAGCCGGAGTCGGTTAAATTGGTACTTACATATCTCTTGTTCGCGGTGGCACATTTTTGGCACGCTACCCAAGCCGCATCTGCGGTCCGCGATTTCGAGGATCTCGTTTTGCAGGGACGTATTTAGTCCAAGAGCATCGCCTTCCGATAACCGGGCAAATGCGCGGTTTTAGAATTAGCATTACCCCCGAAGCCCTCCCCATAAGGAAAAGGGGTTTCTAAAAGAAATTCCAGGACACCTGTCAAATGTACGCACCCCCATGCGAGTCATTCGGTGAACCAAGTGGGGCAAATGCCCCCAAATCGCCGGAATCATTGTCTTCATTTTGTCCTCATTTTCCTGGGAACCAAAGGGGTGGAAAACGAGCGACGTCATTGGGACGTGAATCATCACGCGTGCATATCTCGTGATTACTCAGTCTAGACGGTACCGTGCAAACTCCTGGATATCTGGAATCATCGTCGCCGTCGAGGTGCGACATTCTCCGACTTTTTGCATCAAGTCATCACCAAAAGGACGATCCATTACGCCTCATATTCTGGATCAAAGAGCCGAGAAATACGCGGTGTCATCGACGGTGCGAGCAGTTGCATGTGCTTTGATGAATCACTTGACATGGCCTCGTGTAGATCTTAGAAGGCTGGTAATTACGTCGTCATTAACCACGCATGAAGCCCAGTCTGCACGTCTCTATGAGATATTTTTCGTTAATGATCATTTTCATACACATTATTCGTCGTGCTCCCTCGGTAAATTATTTTCGCGATAAGAGACCAAGGTGTACGTAGTCATTCGGTACTCATAATACAGCTTGTACATTTTGGGAGTACCGGTGAAATTTCTAAATCTTGCAACACACGAGCTGGCAAATAAATTACCCACTAGGTCATTAAAAGAATTAATTGAATAATTTATGGTCATCTGTACGGTCCAAAATATCTGGAGGGTGGTACATGTACTTCGCAGTTCGCCTTTTCCTCGCGTAAAAAAAATGATTACAGCGTCGTTGCACCCGCCCTGCGATATTGTCTTTTAATAACCGAGCATTGTATCCTCGTTTTCCGCGGACGGATTTTCCGCGCCGTCAGGATCAAAGGGGCGAAAAATGTGCGACATCATCGGCGCTATGAGTCGCTGCACGTGTGGTACCCTCCTGCTTGCACCAGCTGTCCCGAAATTCCCCAAATTGCAGGAGCACCGTATATTAAGTACCGATTAACGATCCCAAGGAAGAGGACCTCTCCTCTAATAAGATTCCTGCAGGTTCCTTCCCCCAATATCGGGGCCTTCGTGGCTGCTCGCAAGTCTAATGACTCCGGCGAGCAGGGCAGATGTCATTCGTTATTTTCCTGGCCTTCCCGTCGAGGGATGAAATTGGACGATTAAGTCAGCATCCCTGCAGCAGGAGCTCCGACATTTATTAATTGCCTTTTTCATTCCAACCGCGAGAATGTCATGAATACTACGTAGGGAGAAGTCATACCTCGGGCGACATTTTTTAATCGTCGTCATATGCGTCAGACTTGTATTAGACTGCAGAGAGGAACAATTTTCCGATCAAACTAATACTTAGTTAATTCAAAGAATAATTATCGTACTCTAATAAATTCCTATTTATTTCTTCGCAACCTCGGAGTCATGACAATTCTTTGAATTACCAGAATATCTCATTGGTACTGCTCAAAGAAATGTCTCCGTGGCTGAATGAATCGTTTATCTCGGGGTAAGGAAATGGAAAAAGAGGGCCGAAGGGGGGCGAAGAGAGGAAAACGTAAGTTTTTCCCGGATCGGGGGAGCTTTTGCTTTTCTAGTTCACCCGTTTTGGATTTCGGATGAACTACCACGGTTGGGATGTTCTTCGATTTCGGTTGTCGAAGGGCTGCTCGATCTCCCGTGGAATGACCCAGAGGCAGCCATGCGTCGCGCGATACCCGAAGTTGTTGACTCGGTTCACCTCGAAGGGGAGGCCATTTCTTCCGAGGCATTTAAGCTCCGTTCTAACGAGAAATATTAAACTCCCGGTATCGCCCTAAGCCCGAAGAACAAACGAGATGTCGCATTTACGGGGGCCTTTACGATCGTAAGCGCCTAGACCGAGCGCGATCTTAAGGCGTCTTGCCTCGGATTATGGCGATGGCCAAACTTCCAGTTCGCAAGTCGCTCGTTAAGGTCGTTAATTGCCGCGAGCATGCGCCCAGCAGCAGGTCGATGTTACAGGGAAGAATTTCCCCGGAATAACTCTAAATAACCAAAAAACCAATACACCGAGAAAGACAATTTTTACGTCCCTTGAAATTATTTCAAGAAGTATGAACTTCGCTCAACGAGTGCCGAATGCTCCGATCGAAGACTTCCCCACCCTAAATTAATAAAACAAGAAATCCGGACGTTTCATTTCTTTAATTCCGTCCAAAGAAACGATCTCGAAAGAAAGGCACTTTTTCCTCTGAGTTCAATCGAATGAAATGTGTTATAATAAAATATCACCAAACTAAAGGGACGTAATGAAATGAAGCTAGACGATCCTCATCTTTTAGACAGCTAGAGAAATTAGTGCGACCCATTTTTTTTTTCTGGGGTTTGCACTGGTTAAGGTAAGGAATTTACAAAAATTAGCGAGACTCCTCTTCGGTGACTTCGTCGGGGCCCGGTTGGGTTCCCCGAAAATTCCGTAAAATCTGCGCCGGCGAGGCCCGGGGATCCCTAGGAACCCGGCCCGGGGCCCAAAGTCGACCGGGCCGTGTTTTCTGGGAAGCAAATAAATAAAGATTCGATGAAGAACTTACGCACGCGGCGCGTCCCGGCGTGTAGGCCCCTCTGGGCCCGATCCCCCCGGGAGGCGATCGGGCCCCGAGCTATTCCCTGGATCGGCACCGCCTGAAGACGATCCCGCTCCCCGGGCTTATATACGTCCACATCCCTGCCTGCCTCATTAGGCGTCAACAATGGCATAACAAATCATCCAGATTACCATCTCATCTGCCTGGTTGCATCCGAGCGACCGACCCGGCTGAGTAATGCGTTTATAATTATTTTAAATCACATTTTTTCGTCCCTTTCCAGGCCCAAGGCCCACCGCGCGGGCCCGTAAACTGCAACGCTGCAGTCTCTCTCCCCCATTCGTTCCCTCTAGAACGGCGGCATATCTCCTTTATTCCTAAAATCCTAAAGATTTAGAATAACGTCGTGATCTTGTTTTTCTTCGGACTGGCATAATAATTTACTCGTGAAAATCGACAATGTTAAGATACATTTCAGTTGGTTTGGAGGTACCCACATAGAAAGATGCACTAGAGATTTCTACAAGTTGGGAGAGACCCACTCCATAAAACGCATTTTCGCGCTGCATTCCCAGTTAGAGGGTATTTTAGGACGACCCAGGAAGCGAGTGCCAGAAGCGCGCTCAGGGCCCACGTCCTCGACCTCGGTGCTGGACTCTGGGCAACAATGAACAAGTTCAGGCCACGAGCTGCCAAAATTTGGGCAAGCTCCTCTTCCGCGAGTTTTCCGGGCGCTCGTGCAATCCGGGAGGACGTCATCCGAGATGGGTCCGTCATCAGCGGGGGGTGTTAACGATCTCGCGTGGGTCTCCTCGTGTGTGCGCTTCAGGGTGGTCCACGTGTCACGCCGGAGATTAATCCATTCCACGCTTTAGCCGGGGTTACGCGTGTCCGGGATTTATTTTCTCTCACCTGGCCTTGCACTTGCGCATCCCGAGTGGGCAGAACCGCGAGATTGCAGTTTTCCGCAGAGTGGAGGAGCTGGCGGGGTCTTTGGCAGCCAGAGTCGGTCTCTTTGACCGGGGCCGCAAAGAGATCGGCGGCTTTTGATGGCTTTTCTTCTCCCCCCGGGGAAGAATTACCAGATTGACCCTCGTCGCGACATGACGAAGGAGCACACCGGCATTTCCTGTCCTGGCCGGCGCAAGAAGAGACGCTCTTCTTTGACTTTTCATCGAAATAGCTCCGTTAACGCCTGCTAGAGCTGGCAGAAAGTGCTCGACCAGACCTTGACAGAGGAATCCTCCATTAGGGGAAGGACCGTTGCCAGGAGATCTTGCAGTCATACGGCTACCTAACGATATGAACATTCCTAGGGAACATCGGGATCCTCTTCTAAGTCCCTTGGTACCATGATCTAGTCCCGACGTCTGATCGCTTCTGCATGTTCTCACCCTTGTTGGATCTACCCATGATGGAGTTCCTACAAGTACCGTTCCAGGCACATTTCCCATTGTTTGATTGTCAATTTAGTGTGTTCCACCGTGTCCTACCACACATCGCTGTAGATCAGTGGCTAGATACGACCTCAAAGAGGGAGACGCAGACCTAGACCCGCTAAGAATAAGGACTCGTCGAGAACAAGGACTCGAATTCGCTCGTCTCCCCGCACCCAGGACTGATCCCTCGTGGTCGAAGCACCTGCCGACAGGGCTCGCATGTTGCCACACAGCTATCAGGCCCGAATGATTGAGGATGCAGACTGTCGATACCGGTGCGCTACTCCAGCTGTTCGTGATGCGTGCACAGGTTGGGCGTATCGACCGGCTGCCAGGAAGAAACTTCGCCAGAACGAAGTTCCGGGAGGTTGGTTCCCGAAATCCCAGGAAATCGATCAGCCACACTTCAATCTCGGCTCGCGATATTGGGATTCTCTCCATTCCATCAATGTGGCGGTAATGTGTGATGGGCAGTCGTGGCCCATTATTAGGATCACCGGATTAGTGACTTCGCGCAGGATGCAGATAGCGATGGAAACTCGATGTTGGGCTATCTTGAAGGGAAAAACCATCAGCACCTTGGTGGTAATTAATCGATGGCTAATCGAAGGACTCCTCGAGGCGGGTCTGGGGAGTCGGCTGAGTGTTTAGGCTCCTGCGACCGGTCTGGTCGCTCCATATTCGAGGCATTACTTGGGGACGGGTTTCGTCGGATCGCGCAAAAACCCGTTGATTGGAATCTAGACGGACATGCAGGTCCTACCTGGAAGCCGGCCGCCGAAAGCGGTTTTCTTTGAGGTTTTCTGCCCGGCGGAGGCTGACAACACCCGAAACGCTTTGATTCCCACCGAGTGAGCGCCCGTGGCCTTGCCAATAAATTATGGAATATTTATTGGGCCTGGTTTCTCGCTCGGTTATGGTCGCTAAGGAGGCCGCCGCTGGATGCGACTCGACGTGGTCGCGGCCCAATGGAGACGCATTGTTCCCATCACCGGTTCACAGGGTCCTGCGTCCTATAAATTTATGAATCCCGGCTCTAACCCATGGATCCTGATGGTGGAGGCACGCGGTCGCTCTCGGTTAGCGTTTCGCAAGGTTCCCTAGATAAATCTCGCCGTGGTCCAGGATTTGGTGGCGACCTTTACCGATACCTCGAGTAACAGTAACCTTCAGCATTCGTGTTCCTATCGATAAACCACCATCGAGTCACTATCCCACGAGGTGTCTACGAAGGCGTATTGTTTTGACATTGTTTATTTTATCTCTTAAATTTCCTATTCGGCCCTAGATGTTCATTGGTTACGGTTAATATCGCTATGGACAGGATACTTTGGTTGGTGAATGAAAAGTGCCCCTTGACGTTCATGTTTCGTAGACATGTTGGGGAACTCCTGGGATTCGTTGATGGCCTTAAAGGAGGAGAGAAGTCCGCGTAAATTGACGATGGCTCGATCAAAGTGGGACACGGTGTTTTAATTAGTCGAGGTTAGGGAACCGATGGTTCCTGGACTCGCGGGGAGTCCCCGGAGTATCCTTTGGCCTCCCTTCGTCTTCCCCTACAAATGGGCTGGTGGCTAGGGACTCCGGGCTCCGAGGTGAGCCGATTACAACACCGGGGGTGTAATGGCAGTTATTTGCATCGGGAATTGTGCGAATAATTAAGCGGGGCGCATTCAAAGCCGTTGCCTCTGGTTAGTTGCACTTTGAGATGTGGTCGAACCCCTGGGGTGCGACTTCGCTGGGTAGATGGGCGTTTTCGGCTGATATCTCGAAATGGGCTTGGAACTTTGGCTTTACAATATTTCCCTCTATTCCCGCGTCCAGTTATACCATTCAATTATTTCCTATAAAATGTGCGCAACGTAATTTAGAATTGCTTTAAGGCCGAAGCGAAAAATTGCTGGACACCTTTAGTGGTGATAACAAAGAAATGTCAGATCACGCAAAGGGAATTATTCTAAATCGACAAAGATCAGTTTAAATTAATGTTAATTATTTTTTTCTCGGCATAATAATTGCCTCTTACAATTATACATGACTCGGGGAATGATTATGTTTGTTTCGGGGAAGTTAGCTTTTTCTTTCTCACCGCGGAAGCTGCGAGGATCTCGACGTGACCGTGTCCCGGGTCC
This sequence comes from Orussus abietinus, assembly GCF_000612105.2. Taxonomy (NCBI): domain Eukaryota; kingdom Metazoa; phylum Arthropoda; class Insecta; order Hymenoptera; family Orussidae; genus Orussus; species Orussus abietinus. The sequence goes on from NW_019395988.1 coordinate 1,496,063, forward strand.
ATCTTCCGCTCTCTCTCTCTCTCTTTCTCTCGCGGCGGTTTACGCAAGAGCCGCGTAATGGTTTCATTAAGTCCGCGTGATAAGGCCGCGTTAGTCGGGCTGGCAGGGAAAATGTAGTTTCTCAGGGAAGTGGCCGAGCTGTCCCGGGAGTGTCGGGAGCGGCTCTGATAGACGTTACTTAGCAATTATAAGAGCGTGGCGCTAATGCCACGCGCGTAACGCGCCACCGACGCTGTCGGCGCCTCCGTAAATTGAGATTTCCACATTTCTCCCTCTCAGAGAGGGAAGAGGGCCTCTGGGAGCTGGGGTCCACTTTCGGTAACACAGTCCACACGAGTCTCGAATGCTTCCCCGAGTACCCACGGCAAGGGCATTTTCTTCCCCGCAGCAAATTAAATTAATGGGATGATAAAAAGAATAGGAAAATTATTTTTAATGACTTCATGATAAACGGGTTAAGGTGAAGTGAAACCCCCCCCTCAAATCAGTCGATTCAAATAAGACACTTTTTTCCAAGGGTACTGGATAGAACCGACTCGTGAGCACCTAGGAATCATCCTGATACTTTCAACATTTGGATTTTTGGAAAAAATTTGTTAATTTAGCCCAGACAAGATGATGAATGACGACATGGATTCACACCCGGCAGAACTCTGGAATTTTTTCATGGGGCTTTATTTTTTTATAAGGGGTTGTTCGAGGTCCTTTCGCACGTTTCTTCGGCGCCCTCTTGGAAAATGGCGCAAGTCGTCGAGCCGTGACCCTCGTAGCTAGTTAACGGGGTGAAACTCGTGTTTACTCGTAGGAATATCGGACGAGCACAGCTCAGGGGTGGCTTCGAAAGATTTTCGGGTTTATGGGCCGAGTGGCGCAGGAACGGGGTGTGCTTCTTCGAGATAAAGCTCTCTCGATTATCGAACCTGACCTCTCGAGGACCTCTTTCTCTGTCTTTCGTAAATCGCAAATCCGGGAAGCACGGCCTGTACATGGCAGTCACTTCCTGGGGTGCATTAGCATTTTTCCGCCCTTAAAGGATGAGCGACGATCGGGCCGCGATCCAAAGACCCTCCTATCGGGACGTTTTCATAAACAAGGAACGCTTCCGGCAGGAAATTCGCGAAATCAACGGCGCCGTGTCTTTTGGCTCTGCTCGGTGGAGGAAACTCTCACGGTCCCGTAATCGCCGATTCCAGGGGATATAATTCATGGAGGGGTGAAATGCGACCTCGAGTTAAGGCGGGCTTTCAGACTGTTTATGCCACGTTATTCATTCTTTATGCCGCGACTTCCCGACCGCGCGAATCACTTCCCCTGGAGAGGAGTTTTATCGAAGAATCGGCCTTTACGGGGTGCCTCTTCGTCCCGATGGCTGATGGACCAAATCGGAGATTAAAGTAACACCTTCGAAATATGAACGAATTTAATCCGGACCCGTTGCCGAGAAGTTTTATCGAAGAATTGTGCCCATAATTATGAAAGTGGTCTAAGTCAAAATTAAAAAAAAAAGAGAGAGTTTATCAGTTATTTCACGCCATATTATTTCAAACGAAATTAATTCAATGTAATTTCGAAACAAAAAATATATGACTTAGACCACTTTCATAATTATGGGCACAATTGGCCTCATCGTCCTGATGGCTGATGAACCAAATCGGAGATTAAATTTAATCCGGACCCGTTGCCGAGAAGTTCGACAATTTCCCGGGGATGTTCACTCTGGGGGATAATTCGGGTCATTGATAAGATACAACGAGGAAAAGCCTCACCGAACTGAAGAAATATTTTCTTAATTCATGGAATAATTCTTTCGCTCAAATCAAATCTAATGGATTGGAGGCTACAGTTTGTACTTTATTACATCTGGGATGTTAGATATATGTTTACAAATTACGAGGAAGTACGTGAATTACCGTTTATCGATATTCTACCAATCAATACGATCGTCGGGGGTGGCCGATTCGCGAGCGAAACTCTGCATGTAAAAATCTGGCCGAACTCTGGCGAAACGCGATCGTTACGAGCCCGGGCCTCGGAGATTCGGATCGGGGCCCGTCCTGGTCGGGCCCCTCGAATACACGGGCCCAAGGCCCACGATAGAATCTCGGGCGCCAGGAACCCGCCCACCGGACCCGCCATACTCGGCCGATCAGTCCCGATAACTCTGCCAAGCTGGCCATCGGAAATCTCGAAACATCCCTTTACAAGCGACCAGCGGAAACTTATTACGGCGTTTACATCTTATCGGGGGCGTTACGGGCCCCTAAATCCTCGGAAAACCGCCCGCCGAATCCTGGCCGCCATTTTTCGGGAACCCCGTCTCTCCTTTTTGAGCAATTAAAATTTCCTTCGTTACCGGAATCGTTTGATCTACCGTACTTTGCGAGTATCAACATCTCTTATCTTGCCTACATGGAATATAACTGGGAGAAATAATTATTTTCTTTAGACGAAACGTGGGAAATGATTTCCTTTACTCGATATGACGTTTCTTTGGACCTACTATGATTTCCTTGAGTCAACCAACTTTCTTTCCCAGTGTACGGTTGAATTGTCGCGATTTAACCGAATATTCTTCCCCGAGTGCGGAAACGATCGGTTCCCGTAGAAAATGATAAGCCTGGCCTGGAGGTGGAGGTGTTGATAGCAGGTTGCGTGGGATGGAAATGCGGCGTACCGTGGAATATCCGGCAGATTGCATGCCTTCGAGGGGGTTATGCTTCTGTAATCACCATAGGAGGGTCAGCGATTCGCTGGCTCGTTCCTGGAAGGTCTTATCAAGCCCCGAGTGTCGAATGACTGTCAAATGTCAATGATCGCCGAGATGCAGCGTTCAGGGTTCCCGGTCTGCCGGCTTCGCGGAATCGATGCCTCATTATTCACTTTTCATCTCGGGGGTATCAATTAGAGATTCTAGCGTGAGATGTGCACCCAGAGCTGGGGATTCTGCTTCCCCAGCTGTTCCCCCTGTTTCCATTTTGATAACGCGTTGAAGTCGATTTGCTGACAAATTGGCCTGGTTGAAGTCGATCTCTTATCGTTTCACTATCCCTGGAGGAGAGTCGGGGACCAACTATCAAGTAATATCAATTGGCATGATAACGGTAAACGGTGCACCGAGAGAAGAGTATCATTGAACCAAAGAAAGATTTCATTGAAAGGTATCGAAGAATAATTATTTATATTAATGAACTCGGATTATCATTCCGAGGAAAGGTTGCATTTCATTTATTCGAGTTCGAGTCTAATTATTCGATGGAATTGTCTTCTCGGGGTCGTTCGCGTACATTGGCAAGTAATTGATAATATCGGTAATACATTGGTACCGGGGATGAATCTCGCGACACCCGACGTTGTCGCTGCCCTAATTGCGCAACGTCAGAGGAGCGATTACGGTTCCCGTTTCTGCAATCGTAATCGGCGGCATAGCATTTCTCTGACATGACCATCCAGTTCCGGGGAGGCCTTATCAGGAAGCAAGAGCGTCGCCTGACTGCTAAGTGACAACGATTGCGAGGAGATAGGACAACACACGTATACGCGTCTCCTCTTATCAAAAGTCCCAAAATGCTTCGTTTTGAAAACGAATCAGGGTGACAAATCTCCCGTACCAAAAATGTACTCAAAGTCTCTTAAAACGTTCTTCCGCCCAATGCAGACCAATCCCATAGTTAATAACAATTTTTAAGAAATTTCTTTCCAGTCAAACGATTTTCTCTAAATATCAAACATGCATTAGGTTTCATTCCCCAATTTCCACAGTGTGGATCTTTCGCGCCTGGACTTAATTGTCCTTGCCAGAGCAAGGAGCGACGCATTAACGCGCTCATTAACGTCTCGGGTGTGTCAAGGTTTCTGCAATCCGATATGGTAAACGTTTCGAGTGCACTTATGACGGGTTTTCTTTGCTCCCGTGGCCGTGAGGCGGTTCCTTTGGGCGGCCCCGAGGAGATTACTCGCAATGCCGCGATAATCGGCATCGGTGGGTCAGCGGTTCTGCGGCTGGTCGGTTCCGGGGAGGCCTTATCAAAATGCAAGAGGGTCGACTGCCCGTCAAGTGGCGGCGATCGCGGTAGGTCCCGAGAGTAGTGCCGCGGGCTGCTGGCATCAGCTGCTGAGTCGCTTAGAAGAGCGACTGCAGGGCGGTGCAACGGGCTGGCCGCAGCGGTGGTCTATTGTGGTCGGTTCGCGATATCAGGGCGATAAAGCTGCGGTGTCGGATCAAAATAACGCCGCGGCAAAGGGAGGTGAGATAACAAAACGGGAGGCGATAGCGAAACGGGAGGTGATACCGAAACCAAGAGAACAACGCCGCATCCCTTAAGGGGATGTGAAGGTGGTATCAATCGTTCGTGAATCGTTTCTTACACCGTGGATACGGAGGGTACAAAGAAGGTCCTGACGGCTATGAAATTTCAACTTTTACAAAATGTCATCGTATGCCTTTGAAAATTTATCTATAAAAATTGCTACTTCATGGGTGTCAGCCTCTAGGTCCACGTTGAACACTCAGAGAAAAGTGTCATGAGCGATTGTCCCATCAGCTGATCAGCTGATCAGCTGGTGCGTTTCCGCCGCCAAGATGGCTCGCCAGGACTCATCTTGAGCCGGTTTTTTTTGGGATTTCGGGTGCCCGTTCCGGAAGGAGGTTTTTCGCCCTTTCCTTATTCGTTATCCGCGACGGGCCGATAGCAGTCAATATTCAAACGGCGCGTCTCTTTCCGTCATGGGCGGCGCGCGCGACCCTATCGCGGAAACGATCTCCGCTCGTAATGGGCTATACGTGACGGCGGAGGCGGCAGTTCTTCGCGGAACCCTCGCGACGCTTTGCATAATATACACATTGCCTCGCGCCCGCCGCCTCGCAGGAAAGAAAAACACTATTTAACCGTAATGAAAGCGCGCGTCACCGACGGAGGGGTCCCGGTCGTCGGGCCGCCATCACGGGAATTAAGGGCCCGACGCGACCCTCGACCAAGGGGTGGCCGCGGCGCACGTGCCGCCCCTCCGCTACGGAATCCCCGCAGAGCCGAGGTGCACTTTTGCGTAGGACACGCGTTGCGCGACTTTTACTAATTACCGGATGAAGTACGGCTGCCTCTTCGGGTCCTTGCGAGGAGCTCACCTGAGAGAGCTCCCCCGAAAGGACCTCCTAGGTGATCAACCCGGAGGTTGATGGTCCTAGGAGGCACTCCCTCAGAATACCCCCGAAGTCCCCAGATTATCAAATATGATCGATAGTTCTTTAGAATGGTCTGGGAATTGCAAATTAAGTGTCTGGGGTTCCCATGATAGCCATGATAGCCATTCAACGTTTCCACCTTTCCCTCGAGGTGTACCTTAGAAGATCACCTCTTTCGCGGGGTGGCTCTCGTGGACGTCCGATGGGGCCGCCGGCAAGAAGGGGCCGAACAACGTCACAACAATACATCTCTTTAGCGACGACACAATAAATCAAAATAAACTCGCCGGCCAGAGAGAAAACAGGTTGGCTGCACCGCGGGAGGCTGCAGTCGCTCGCCTCGTAAGAGCGTCTTGTGTGGACGCACAAACGCACCGAACGCACAGGACACCCGCGTTTATACACACATTCGTACACATATGGAGTATGTACACGGGAATGTACACGCATATGCGGACACGTGTACCCGCCCAAACACACGCTCACTTTGCGACGTACACGAGAATGCTCCTGGATGCTCTCGTACCCCTGTGGCCTTGTGTGGTCCATGTGCATTTATGTACCTGTGTGTGCCGTGCATTTATCTACTTGTGTTCGTGGGCATCGAGGAGCATCCTCGCATTTCAAGGCACAGGTTCGAGGCATGTCCGAGGATGTTTGTGTGGGTTGTCTCGTGTGTCTGCGTTACCAGCTCCGGACCAGTCCGGCCCAGCATCCCAGCATCCCAGCAGCAAGCCCTCTAATCCCGACTCGCTTGCTCGTCCTTACACGGTGTCCGCGAAATCCTCGGAGCTGCCTTCGCCTCTTAAAGGACTCCCCTTAAGAAATCCTTGCAGGAAATCCCTCCACCTTGGATTTCGCCGCGGTTTTTCTCGGCTCCCGCTGGCTTTGATTTATCTGCCAGTCGGGCGACTCTCCCTCTCTCATTTCCTCTCCCAGACTCCCAAGAAGTTGCTCACTTATTATTTTATTACACGTTATTAGTTTCTACCCTGTTAATGCGATTTAACCAATCCATCCCACAAGGTTATCCTGCGATTATAAATTTCATGACCTAAATCTGAATTTGAAGAAACCTCGCGTTAGAACTTGATGAAATTGTGGAGGATCATTAATATGCAACAAAACTATGGTAATTGGCTTGACAAGGTGTATCCTCATTAAATGGAGTACATTATTCCTCCAGGACCACCCAGTCCTTCTCCAGACTTCATTTTAGTATAAATGGAGCCGAGGCAAAGTTACATTTAAATGTTTAACCCCGAATTTCAACTCGGACAATCCTGTTAATTTTCAACGGATCCAACCTCGAAGGTGGTGGTTTCCAACGTCGTGTTAAATGTACGAAGGAGCAGGAAACTCGAGCTGAAAGGGTTAAACCCTTGGGAGTTCGTGGCTCTGCCAAGAGCCGGAAAGCTCGAGGGCTGGAATGCATACTGCACGGATAATTTGCTTCGCTCCGTTTAGTTTGTTAAGTCGAATGTCGGCCATAACATAGCACTCGTGCCCTCCCTCGAGCCGATAATTAGTTATCAAAGCAGAGATCAAATTTGCAGAATTTCCTCCTACCTCGCGCTTGTCATCTCTTCGATCACTCATAGAAATAACGTCGGTGATGCATTTGATATTTCCAGTGAAACTTCCGTCACGGCAGGGTGAAAACGTAATGATAAAAAATGCAGAGGGAGGCACTCCTTTTATATTATTTTCTCATTTCTCGATTGTTCAGGGTATGTAAGCCCGTCCTGGCGTAAAGGACACCCGTTACGTTAGGTCCTCGCCAAGGAGCGCGTGCGCATTTAAAGAGACGCTCTCTCAGGTGATCGTAAAGTTGACGCCGACTGAGTAGCACCGGGGGATTATATTAACCGATTATGATCGGTAATGGCTGATCGAATCAAGATCAGCATGACCACTCGGGCCGGTTTAAGCTGACGACAACGTCTTTTTCGCACGCCACGTCGAACCCGTCCCTCGGCCTGAGGCCTAAAGAAGCCCGAAGAGTAGAAAGAACCAACGAAATCGCGATAAATGTTCAATTCCAATACAACTCCTCCTAAATCGTGTACCGACGAGAAAGACGGTACATCATTTCGCTAAAAACACGTCAGGAGTCGTTCAGAAACCCTAGATCGCCCTGGAGCGCGAGAGTCAGCTCCATAATCGTGGGTCAAGATTTCAGACAATTCTTTTAAACCCCCTTAAAAAAACAAAAAAAAGTCTCTCATTCGATTTGATTCCGACCTAGGCTAAGCCGAAGAAAAATTTATCTCGAAAGTCGAAATCCTCGAAAGTGTCGGGATAATTCTTAGGTGCTCGCGAGTCGTGGGTGAAAGCTTTAGACATTTCGATTCGACTCCTGGGGGGAATAAAAGTGTCCTAGGTTGATTTGAAGGGGGCCTTAAAATCCCACTTAGGGAGCAAGGACAAGGATGCATCACCGGTGCTCCAGGGTCCAGTCGGACCAAGATTTCAAACAATTCTTTTAAACCCCCTTAAAAAACAAGAAAAAGTCTCTCATTCGATTTGACCGATTTGATTCCGACCTAGGCTAAGCCGAAGAAAAATTTCTCTTCGAAAGTCGAAATCCTCAAAAGTGTCGGGATAATTCTTAGGTGCTCGCGAATCGTGGGTGAAAGCTTTAGACATTTCGATTCGACTCCTGGGGGGAATAAAAGTGTCCTGGGTTGATTTGAAGGGGGCCTTAAAATCCCACTTAGGGAGCAAGGACAAGGATGCATCACCGGTGCTCCAGGGTCCAGTCGAACCGCGGAGGTTGGTGGGCGCTCCTCCTTCGGTGACCCCGTGGGGCCTGTCGGGCCCGTCCTGGGCCCGCCAGGTCTGCGGCCACTCGCCCAGTGGGCTTCGGGTTCGGCGATCGAGGAGTGAACTCGGATGAACCTCGGTGTTGAGGAGCGGCCCGCGAGTGTGGGTGAGGTCGGACCCGAGTGGAGCCGAGTGGAGCCGAGTGGAGGCGAGTTGAGCGAGTCGGCCGAGCGGCTGTCGGGTCGCCGCCGGGTCAATGTCGCCAGAGTAATTACCTCTCTCTCTCCCTCTTTCGCCCCCCCCGGCCCCTCTCGGTTTCTCTCTTTCCCCGGTTCCCTCTCGCCCTCTCGCTCCCGCGACCGGCCGCGGGTCCTCTCGCATTTCCTCCCCCTCACCCCGCGACCCTCCTCTTCCGTGCATCGGTGCATCGGTGCATCGGTGCATCGCCGCGCGGCGCATGCGCCCTACGATCTCGCGGGGCCACTCCACCACGCGATTTGTGGCGTCACTCCCCGGCTTTAAACGATCCCGATCTGTCCGCCTGGACGATGCGCCATTTCCGAGGTCGTTGCGCTCGCTTATCGTCTCGTCCTTGATAAGAATGCATTTCGGGGAGGCCTAAGGTGATATTAAAGTGACGTCAATGGGGCCTCGTTTATGAAATATTATAATAGAACTCGGTCTACTGACTTCCTTCAAATTTGGAAATATAAACATGAAGGCTATCGCGAGCATTGCGTTCTTCCTTAGAGCCTTCCATTTTATAGCGAAACTGCATATGAATTCTTCGTTATCATTTTCCTGTCTCGAGGCACCGGAATATCGACTGTGGGAGGGAAGGATAGAAAAATATCCTGATATTTCCGGGAGGCAGAATTTTTTCTGCCGGTTTTAAGTCACAAGCAAAAGGGCCGGCTCGATATTTCTTCGAGATAGCGATCGCCGGCCGGGATTCTAACGAGGATTTAATATTCAATCGGGAATTCGATTAGGAATCTCCGTCGGCCGTGACCATTCATCAGGCTCGGGGAATATAATTTTGACCGTGGAAAATAAATCGGAGAGAAAAAAAGAAAGGAGGAAGATATGGAGGACCTGCCGCCGCGACGACGGCCGTTTATCACGCATTAACCAAATTCCGCGGCTTCGCCGGGCTCGATTAATAATGCGCGACGAGGACGGCGTCGCGACGCCGGGGATAACATTGATCGTCCCCCGAAGTAACGATCCCTTAAATTAATTCAACTAATGTCGCCGAGGAACGGGGTGGAACGAGATTGGGGATTTCGGGAGGAGATTGGGACGCCCGAAGAGCGCCCACTTTCCAGCCTCCTGTTTTACGGCTTATCGTCGACCGAGATCCCCTTATCGCATCGATACGCCCCGGACTTAACATCGCTTGACTGGAATTGTAAATAAATAAATAGTATTAATTATGTTATCGTTCACCGGGACATTTTTATCCCATCGATATGCTCGGGATTTAATTAAGAGCACCAGAAGTCCTCAACCCTCCACTGACAAGGTACTCTTCTCCGAGATGATAACCTCGCATCTGATCATGGCTTAATCTAGTTTATGCAGACTTTTTCATTATCCTCATCCTGCGCTGTCGGATAGATGGACGGGTCCTTTTAGCGAGTCCTAGATCGGTGATTGCGATTCTAATTCAGGCTCGGGGCGTCGCGATGGCACCAGGAAGATGGGTACTCCTTCCCGGGTGGCTCTTAGGACGTCCTGGAGGTCCCAGGACGTCCCGGAACGTCCGGGGATGAGCCTGGAGTGGTCTTCGCGATCCTCCTCGTGACTTCGCGAATCGCCGGAGGTGACGAGTCGCGCCCGTGATCGCCGCCGTAATTGCGACTAGCCCGTGGGAATCCGACGTGCTCGTTACCCTAATCGCAATTATCCACCGTAGAGTCGTGCCACTTTATGGCCGACCATGGTACACCCATAGGTGCATCGTTTCCCGGCCAGAATTCGTTAATCACCTGCGGACTCGAACATGCCTCCGTGGGTGGAGGTACGTCCACGTACGCCTAAGTACACGCATGTACAAGAACTTCATTAAGAGTTTAACGACACCTTCATCCCCCCCGAAATGTTCAGGGGCTTTTGTTTATATTGAATTTATTCCAGTGAAATAATCATTCTGTCGTTAATTCGGCATTTCCCTAATTTTTATTAGGTGCGGAATCTAAATCGAGCCCTTTAATTTCGATCCCACGTGTCATGGCGGCAATCGATCTATCGAAAGAAGGAAATCACGGTTGACGTGAGTGACCGGTTATCGTCGAGTTAACTAATAAGCCCGTTTGTCATTAATTCGCCGAACGCATTCGGCGTTTGACATTCGGCCCACGGAATCCCGCCGCAAATCGGCGTGACAATATGGACAAGCAACGAGTAACGCGTACATGAGTCAGCAACGCGTCCGGTGTTGGTTCCTGGTGTGTTACTCATATTCCGTTAACGGAACGCGCGTTAACGTGGAATTATGCAACTGGCCTCTGTGCACCATTGCATCTCGCCGAGTCGCGAATAGGTCGACCCGGTGGATAGCGTCGGAGAAGATGGACTCGTGATTAGTTTCTCGAGCAATCGGACACGCGGAAAAGCGACTCCTTCCAGGGACTACCTTGGCCCATCTTGGGCATGGGCTTAATTGAAAACGCGGCGGCCGTGTCAATCGCGGGAAAACGCTGATAAATGCCGGCCGACGGCGATACGATCAAATAATGACCGTACATAGGTCAGCGTTGATTGCCGAGAAGGATGCACCGAGATGTCTGGGAAGGCTACGTGCCAAAGGATGCTCGGCGGAAGGTAATCTTGTCCGGACAAAGGTACGCAATGTTTGTCTCATCGAGTCCCAGGTGTCGGTCAATTCGCCGTTTAACTGATAATTTATCTCGGCGGTATTCTCTCGCCTTTGGATCGTTCGCGAGGCACCTTGCGCTCCGAGCGATGTTCCTCCGATCGGATTGATAGGCTCGTAAAATTGCCTCTCTTTGTTTTCGGCCCATTGAGATCCTTCTGGTTCGATACCGGCCTCTTCCGAGAGACCTTCGAGCGACTTTACGAGCCATTCGAGGAGTTCCTTGTACGTCACTCCGCAACCCCTTTAGAGGACTGGGAATAATGCCCTTACTGCATTAATGCCCTCCTTATACCACAGAAGTGACACTCCGCTGTCCTTGCTCGTTTTCTCGCGTTTACGTTGATTCACTGCTCTTAACAAAACGGGTCTTGCTCGGATATGCTGTCTTTATACGCGTCATTGCTGGCCACGTGGACAGCGATGACGTTAATGTATATGGTATCGCTACAAGGCTACGTCCTATCTATGCTTATCGACGACATTCTTAGCAATGATTTCCCGAGAGTCATCCACCGGCTGCGATTATTCCACTGTAAAAATCATATTTTGGGGGCAAATTTAAGTGAAAAGTTTCAGAAATTACGATGTGAATTTAGACTCTAGAAGGAAGGTCCTGTCTCCCGAAGATTTCAATTTCATTTAATTTGCTTATAGATAAATATCTAAGAAATACCGCGGGGGTCCTTAGGGGGTAAGTAGTGACATATTAATACAAATTATGCCACGGGATATCAATTCAAGATATACAATATTCATGCGTTCACTTGGAATTTATTCTTGTACGTATTTTCGGCTTGTTAGAAAATCATCGAATGAAGTAAATTTAACGGATTAAAAGGATAAATTATTTTTAATTGGTTCTGGGGACACTTGTTCCTTTTTTTTTTTTTCTTGATATTGTGGCCGATTTACACGTTTTCAAGGCGGGTTTCGAAGAACATTATCCGGTCATTCGGACAAGAATACCTCGTGACGATATTGCGTTTACGTCGTCGCCGCCACGTGTTGTACCCTTATTTATTTTATCGGCTGCAACTTTTATCGCTTTTAACGCGACTCGTCTCGCTGCGTTCGCAGCAACGTCAGCAATATTCAGCGATATATCGAGCCTCTTCCTTGCACCGGCGAGCAGTGACTCATACGTGACTAATGTGCGACCGTCTTACACGATTAACGCCATATACGCGCGAGAACCGTAAATGTTAAATAATCACAATCGAGTCAATTCCAACCTAGGCCAGCGTTATTTGCAGGAGCCCACTTCCGGTGCATGACGCTCGGATAATTCTCTTTTTAGTCCCGCTCATTTAATCCCAATGCTGTTCCACCACTAATTGCACTTGCATACCTCGACTATGCAGGCCATTAAATGAAATTGCAATCTAATGAACGTTACTGTCTATTATACCCCATTTTTTCATTTCTCTAATCGGATGGACGTGGCCGAATCTCACGGATTTCCGGAAGGAAGTTCCTGGCAAATTTTCTACGGTCTTCCGCGACATTCGATTTCCCTCGGTTTAAGGATAATTGATCTATGGATCGCACGGAAGGATCTCCGGGGAATTCCGGCTCGGCGGATCGAGGAGCACGTGGGGGTACTTAATTTCCCCGTAAAGCCCAATAGCTTACGTCGCAGCCAGGAGCTTATCCGCCGGGCTAAAAGTTTATAATATGACATTACAATCTTATCGGCGGTTTATCTCACCGAGCCCGCGGCATCATAATTCACGGAATTGTTTAGCCGAGATTTTCTGAGGGCCGCCATTGCGGAGTCTCGAGTAAGAGGCGCAGGATTGGTTCGTACGCGGTGTAGTACGAACAAACTCTCGAATTAATTGCCTTATTTTCAGTAGCGATATTTTTAACGATGAATTTCACAGAACGGGGAACGGATTAGAAAAATTCTCCCAGTATTTGCGGGGCGACATTGATGGAATTAATATTATTTAAATAACATGCAAAATGCCGGCCCACTTCGCGGGTACAAGTTCTTCTACTTCTTGTATTTAATTTTGCCCTCGAACAGAGGCAAGCGCGGCTGGAAAATATGTAATTAAAACGAGCATTAAGACTCGCTGTGAAGTAAGTCAGGTGCGCTTGCATCCTGTGATTAAGGAACCAGCGGAGATTTATTTATCCGGGGTAAAACGTCAGGATTTATCTCGCTCGCGATAGCCGGGCAAGAGCTCGCCTAGAGATCGCGCTCAGAGCCGGAGGAAGTAAATAATCATTTCCGATGTTAATTAATAAGCTTCCGCGAGAGGTTGACGAGGTCCATTTTATTTCGGCGTGCACGGTGCACGCGGGAAAAGGGACGGAAAGGAAATCCGGAGGAGGGGAATGCATTTTTCCAGGATGACCGGCGCATCCCTCTCCTGGCTGGGCTTCGGTGCAATTTCCACCTGCAATTTCCACCTGCTCGGCCGAGTTATCGGCCTCGTGGACTGGATTATGCATACGTTTCCCGCCTGTGATGCGAATATAAATTCGAGAGGTGGCGCGTGCTCGGAGGGGAAAAAAAAAGAAGGAAAAACACGAGGCCGCCCTCCGCGTGGTTTTGACGATCGATTTACAAGTATAATGTCGCCGGGTCTGGGAAAATGCGACCTGGGGAAATAAGTTCCACCGCGGGAAGTAGAAAATCCACGAGGACGCTCCGGAAGGTCCCACTTCACGAGGACCTGCCCTGCGCCGATTGATTTACAAGTATAATACCGAAAACGAGGGGACTTGTCCATATATCGTGACTATCATAATCAAGGACGCGGAAGAATAACGCCGCGATGCCTGGGAATATTTAAGGACCTCGTAGAATTCTCCAATTTCGGGATCGCGACACTTTATCGATACCCCTCTTTGGTAGATACATTTTGCAAAAATCAAACCTTCCGATTGCCAATGGGGATGCGGATCGTTGCTAATTCTGCTCCGTCAGATATCGACGATGATGCTGTCATTTCTGGACGTCATTTTCAGGCGACCATTAAATTCATCTATTTGCGGTTTCATTCCATTCCATTCAATTTGTAACACTCTCAGAGATATATTTCGTGTACAATTCAGTATAACTTCGCATATATTCGTATATATATTCCTTTTATATTTAATTCCACACCTTTCAGCTCCTCATACCATGTTGGACTTTTTTATAGCGTGTCATCCCAACAAATTATTTCCTTATGAACTTCTCTTAAATATGATACGTACTTTATATATATTTTTATCTCATATCTCATATCATTTATTTGTGGAATAATTGGAAAGGAAAAGGGAGCGAAGAAATATTAACGTCCCGCCGTCTGTCCGAGCGCGATCGGGTTAAGGGGTACGTGATGAAAATGAATATTTGAAAATCCACGTGCAGAGGTCCAATTTGGCGGTGGGGCATACGGTAGGATGTCGGGCCGTTACTCCGGCTGGGCGTGTCGTCAAAAGCCGCGTTTGTTGTACCCAGAAACGCGGTAAATTATTTTGTCGCCCTCCCAGCCATCGCGTTTCTATCGGGACGAAGAGAGTTACATGGCGCGATGAAGCGCCGTGGGGATGAATATTTGAAAATCCACCGAGCTTCAATTTCGGGCCGATGCACGCGATGCGTGTCGGAGCCAAAAGTCGCCTCTTACAAGGGCAAAAAGAGTGCCGAGTTATTCTCCTCGAACAATTTGTCCAGCCGAGTGACGTCATGAAAATGCATCGAAACTATTGCCCTTTCGATATTGATAAAATGATACCGCGTTGCGGCATGTCAGGGGGAGATGTTATGAATAAATTCATATCCTACTCTCAATGTTGCAAGTGCCGGTTGCGAGAATAACCGGCAAGGGAGTAGCGGGAAACACGTTCTCCGGGAACTTTTAAAACGGGATCGGCGCATGTAGACACCCGAATAGAAAAAGAAAAAAAAAAAGAAATTAAATAAAAAAAGAGAAAAATCTATCCGTACACGATGGGGAACCGTGGGAGAAAATTCCTACGGGTAATCAGGATTTCCAGAGAAAACCCCACCCACGCTCCTTACATTACGAGGTTGCTGCTAGTCATTCCATTTCCCATGATCGCGTACCTTCTATCCGCCGATTGCATATGATCGGACGACAGGGCACGGCGTTGCATTAAATGAATTGTCGGTCAATGAGCGTCCGATCGCAATCTAAACTGGCCAGCATGGATGCAGAGGTAAAAAGGTAAAAAGGTAAAAAGCCCGATTCGAGCTCCTTGGGAGGCGCCATATTTTAAGTAAAAAGCAACCTCGGACTCCTCCGTCGAATAATTTTAGCAAACACGTCCGTACGTTCCCATGGTACCAAAAAAAAAAAGAATAGAAAAAAGCGATGCAGTTGCAGAGCCCCTTTCGAGGCTTTTTATTGCACGTCTTCTAGCCACCATTACGTGCAATCTGCTCTCGCAGGTTGCGTACGCTCAAATTACCGCGTACGGCGGCCCAATTAATTGCAGCGTTGCGCTGCCTCGCTCGCACTGTAATTGCGGCCTAAACTTGCGCAAATTGCGGACATTAGGGGGGAAAAGTCTCCCGGTCCCTTGGCGCGAAACGACCTATCGGACACGTTTAGGAAAGTGCTGTTATTAATAATTAATTGGATTATTGGAATGAATTTACAAACCCTCTGCAGGGCCGAGGATGCCCGGGCTTCGAGCACCCGTTTAAACCTAGTCATGTCGGTGTTAACAATCGACATAAACCCAATATTCAGATAGGTAGTCTTCTTCAATTGAACGGTTGAAATACTAACATTGTATACAACAAATAGAAATAGAGAAGGGAATATACGCATCCAGCACATCAAGTCCTCGATTAAATCCGATCCAGGCGTGTCATCGTTGGTGCAATTAAAAGTCGACTTAGAGCCGATCGGTGCTCTCGTTACGTAACCTACAAAGAGGCATTTGCATCCACTTAATACGGGAAAACGTGCTCTGGTATCGGCTCCTTCCGTATCGGCTCTCCCTCTTGGTCGGTCCACACACAAAGAGCGGCCAAACAAAGAGTGCAACGCACTGCGCAGTTCGGGGAGATTGCGGCCATTTTCCTAGCCCCGGCATTGGCTGGTTTAGCCTTAAAATATGTATATACGTATGTACATGTATATATTGAAGACGTCGCCGGGGACTTTTTCCTTTCTTTCGGCGAATCCCGCGTACTAGTGCGTACTCGCGCACACTCTTGCACGTGGCACGCAACTTCAGCGCAGGGCAAAGTGCGCCGCGCAATTACCGTGAGTTTATCATTTCGGGTGAATCATCATCGCGATCGTTATTGTCTTCGGGACTCGCTATCTGGGTATTTAGGACTCCTACAGCTCCTCGGATGGCAAGCCGGACTTTGCGGCGCGGAGATCCGCGGAAGATCTGCGGAGACGCGGCGCAGCATCCGTGGGACCCTCGCAGCGCAATTTCTTCCGCGAGACTTCCGCAAGATTTCTGGGAGTTTAATTTTAATTTATGATCCACTTGGGACATAATGGTCGTAATTAGATAGGGTAATCAACCTCTGGCGCCATTGCAAGAGGGGTTGTCTAGGACCCGGCGAAACATTAAGGCGATGCAAAAGTGGCGTTTCTTCCTCCGAATTGCATATACCGAATCAATGTCTTTTTCTTACTGTACAGTGAGAATAGTCTTGGAAATTCCGAAACTAATATTATATAATATTTAGCATTTAATGTTACCATTTTTTATGGCATAATGTGTTGAATCCGTAATTTATGCGTAGCAGAAAAGAAACCGGTATTATGAAAATATCCCGGTTTACTCTAAATTCCGCCGCCAATTTGACGGAGCATAACGTTTCAATCATCCAATTCTCCCGAATTTGCATAGTTCCTTCCTTTTTTTCGCGAGTCTCTCGTTACAAATGGCGACCGGAACGGGATACACTATACAACGTTATTACGGACATCGGACCGGACCATTTACGATCGGAATAATTTACGAACCGACCAGACCGAAGATCGATAGGGGTAGTTTCGCCGTTAAATCAGCATATGAGGCGAGCCTAACTCTACCTCGCCTAAGTACTTCATAAGCGTCATTGCGAGACTCGCAAAAACGAGTACGAACGATCCATCCGTTTTGTTAAACCTAATCACTGACTTCCCACGAAACCTCAAAAATTGCCCTCGCTCCAGATTTCATTCAATTTTTAAGGTGATATCAATATGCCAAAGTGACATTAATACGAAAGGGTCATCCTATATACATACATTAAACGTCAAAATATTGATAAAAAATTTCTCCGGAGTGCACGAAATTATTTGAGACTTCAATTTCATTTTTTAGAAAAAGATGTGATCATAGTTCTGGTCTAGGCTGAATAGAAACATGTTTTTTTTTTATGTATATAGAATGACCATTTCATATCACCTTAAGAGATCGAGAAGAATGCCTTTCTGCAAAATGACCACGAGGAAGATTTCCGAAAAACCGACGACGAAATTCCTGGCCAGGAGTTTCGGCATCGAGTCTCCTCGCGATTCCTGGTAGTCGGATCGGCGAAAATCAAAAACATGGCCCTGGCAAGAGGAAACAAACCCGGCATTGTACGATAGCAGCACGAGTCGTTCTAAGCGATATTTTAGCCCCCGTAACATGTCCCTCGGGCGCATGCGCGCTCCCATAAAGGCCGCCCATTGTGCGCGATAGGCACGCTTGACACACGTCAAGAATTATCAGGCCCTGTCAAAACACTCCACACTCGTCGTATCGATGTCGTTTCTTCGCTCGAAACGATTCTACTCCACTATGTAAATATATTCTCTCTCCGTCCATGTGTTGGCGCGTAAACCGCGGATCGAGTGTACAAGAGATGGACGGACGATGCGAGCGCATTATCGTCCCTTGCGGGCCAGAAGACAGATGTTGGCTCTTCGGTTCACTGCTAAATGTTATTTCGTATCAGGAGTCATACTCCATAACGCTGGTAACGACGTGGTGCGACGTCAACCGCGAAACAAATCGCTCCTCGGCATTAATTAGCCCGTCGTTCCTCCCTACTCGCAAGTACATCCGTAATTCGCCAAAATGAAGAGATCTTACGGATTCGTCGATGACTGAATTCTAAACCATACTTTTCCCCAAACTGGGTGCACCGAGTCATTCGAAGCTTCATCGGGAGATTGTGGAGGCCCTAAGGAAGAACCCGATGCTCGTGAAATTTCATTTTTCGCAAAAAAGAAAAAAAAGAAATTGTGTACTTATCTCGGACAAGAGCCAAGAGAGACGAGAAGAGAAATTTAAAGATAGAGAAATGTTAAATTTTCGTGCAACGAGATTTGAGATGGGCCACCCATGGAGTGCATATCTAGAGACGCTGCACGTTATCGGCCGAGGATTTGACATTTATTTTGTGAGATCCCCACGTACCCAGACACGTGCTACTTTGATTAGTTATTAACTCTAACCGTTATTAACGCCGCGACGTAAAGTACAGTTGATCCTCTAGTAATACCGCCGAGCCAAGGCCGATTGACTCACGAGAACAGCTGGTAGTTGCGAAATAGATCCGGAATATCCTAGTTGCATCTCGGCCCGGCTTCCTGGTGACCTCCGGTGCATCGAACAGTCGCCAGTGCGTCTGTCGATCGTCGCCAAGGAGTGCATTTTCCCATTTCCTGCTTCCCTTTCAAAGGCGCTTTGTTCAATGTCGACCGGATCGACATAGAAACGCGAGAGATTCATTCCGAATAAGCGGAGGGATTTTCTTCTACGGTTAATGTCTACTGTGAATTTATAAAATGAATTTCTGTCAATGTCGACTTGCCATTTCCCGGTCCCCTTTAAGCTTGAAGCTTCGTTAAACCTCGACCAGATGAAACGAGATAATTGTCGAATCGTTACACGAGTTCCGTAGTCAGTAAAGATTTACTCCGAATGAATGAAATAAAAGTTAATTACTTTCTTACTTTTCAAAGACGGTTTATTCAACGGCGATCGAATTATAAGAGACACGCGAGAATTACTACTGGAATTAATATAGGAAAATGAAATTCCACTTGGAGCTTTTTTATACGGCGCGATGTCGATCGGGCATTTCGAATTTAAATTCGTTTCCCATTATCTCGGTCCTTTTTATGGCGAAGGGCGAGCTCTATGGGGTTAGGGTGGTTCGAGACAAGTACTTTTAAATGTTTGTTCATGACGCTGCATTTTGACTCGGCGGGTTCTCTCGAAGGTCCTTAAAAGAGCGTCGCGATGGTAAGCGGTAGAAAACCTACGGTGGAGGCGCTTGAAAAATTTCTATGCCACGGGGGAAGAATTACGTATGAGGAGAGCGGTGATAATTAAGGGGGAATACGGTACATTATCATTTCCCGTGTTAAATCCATGAGGTAAATGAATATTCAGTGCCGTGGTATTTGCTTTCATCCTGTGGCTTCGCATAACCTGTTAGGAGTTTACCTGACAAAAAGCGATTTAGGGCGAGTTTGCACCCTCGAAGGGGTGTTTCTCTCGGCCAAGATTTAAGAAACAACCTTTAGCAGTTCGAGATAAAAAAAAAAGTTAAGTAAATAAAAAGGACATTTTTAAAAAGAACGCAATACACTTGATACTCTTTAGAAATGTTATCGAATTAGCGATGGAAATTTTATTATTTCGCGTTCTACTATTCATTAATGAATTTCATTCCGGTCAGAAAGGGAATTTCCACCCTTTCATAGGGATGTCCATCTCGCGTAGGATTTAACGAATCGTACCCAACAAATGTGACGGAGGCGAAGGGTTTAAGAGAGGAGAAGAAACTAAAAATCGAGAGTTTTTTAAAGTACCGAGAAAAATTGCCCAATTAGCCATGGATTTCCTTCCTAAGATCAGCCGATAAAAATTCCCTGGCAATTATTTAGCTTTCCGTAATTCGTTAATAAATTTACGAGAGATCCCAGGGGGCAGATTAGAAGGGGCTAAGGGACACGGACAAGACCTTCTTGCGCGTTTCCAATTGACTTTACGATCTGCAAGATTCACGTGTCGCTTATCCCGTACGCATGCGCGAGTGCGTGCGAGTTCCTCTCGCTCACGAGACACGCACTCATGATCGATGGAGATGAGCGATTTGCATGCGATGAATGGCCGAACGAGCGCCACTGTGCTTCGCGATAATTGATTGGCACGCTAATTACGCACGGCGGCTCGTACGGTTCGTACTCGATAGCAGCTCTCTCTGTTGCGCCTCATCGATTTTTCATTCCCGTGTCGAGAGGGAGAAAAACCGAGAGAAAAGGAAAGAGAGGTCTCCTATCCAGACTGAAGACAGAAACGAGACCGAAAAGGATGAACAAAAATCCCCAAAATGGAAAAAATTAACACGCAGGTACTTGGAGCCTCAATCAAAATCTCTGATCCATGTCGAGTATCTGGATGGCTTTTCATCAATTACTCCTGGTCTATTCCCATGGATATTTCATGGGTAAAACTTGCAATCCAAAAATTCCCTTGAAATTGTTGTACTGGCAGAGAAAAGGATTACCGCAAAAACACGACACACATACTTGTGCCATTTTTAGATTTTATGGGAATTAGCTTTGATTTTTAATTTTTATATATTCGATATGAAGTTCAATTCGGAACAAATCATCGTTTACACCGAGAGATTTTTTTATGGAACTGGGATTTTCGACGTAACTCGTGGATGAGATCAGCAGCGATCTCGACGTTTGGGATCGCATAGGATATTAGCTTTGATTTTTAATTTTTAAGATTTGATACGAATTAGCTTCGTGCTCTAATTTTTATACATTTGATATGGAGTTCAATTCGAACCAAATAATCGTTTACACCGAGAGATTTTTTAATGGAACTGGGATTTTCGACGTAACTCGTGGATGAGATCAGCAGCGATCTCGACGTTTGGGGTCGTAGGGGACTCTTTCGGTCTGGAGGATCAGCAGCGACAAGAACCGTCGCAAGAACGACATGTCACGCATACTTGTGCCATGTGGCTCGCATATGCAGCCGTTCTGGTTGGCCAATGGCGGTTTCACAATGACCCTCTAACGCAACGCCCAGCACTGGGCTATCAGACTGATAGCGATGACGTGTGCGGATTAAGGATGAACGTTGAGGCCGCTTTCGCGATCCTCGACCTCGTTCGATGATCGTAGCTGACCCGGTTGGTCGACTGGTCCATTGATCGATTCGGGCGAATCGATTCCAGCATCTGATTTGCTGGTTCTCGAGTTGAGACAGCTGATCTCAGTTTGCCTCATCCTGCAATTCTCATCCTATTTCAGTCCTGAAACTGGTATAGGGACCCTGTCTAGTTACATCTCAAAAGAGTGCAGAAGAAATTGAAATTCGATTAAAAAAATCATTCCTTCCTCTAACCTCTCTTCGTCTGAAGTTTCGGATTACTAAAGTCTGCAAGCTCTGCCATTGCGGGTCGGTGCAGATGACGATCTTCGATTTTTTTTCGCTTTTTGCCGAGGTTCCTCTTTTTACCAGAAACTGTCACGCGTGGTTTCTTTGGGTTGACGTTTCCTCCGAGTTAGCTTTAAAGGATGTCGTCCACCAGTGGTAGCTTCTCTTTTTACGCGTTTTCGAGAGCTGGACAGCTCCGAGGTTGATTTTTATTCGGTCGGTGGTGATCCGAGAAGTGATCCGAGAAGGAGATGACACGGTCGGACATGAACAACGGAATCGGGAAGAGGTCCTTGGTCACCGTGGGCAAATATCAGATGCTGCGAGTCCTTGGTAAAGGAAACTTCGCTCGGGTCGAAGAGGCAATGCACGTCGTCCTGAGGAAAAAGGTACTTGTTGCATTGGCAACTTCCTTCGAGAACTTGTGGGGTGAGGTTAGCAGTGCCAAGAAAAAGTAGGGTCGACTAGAGGGAGTATCTTGAAGATGGGAAAAAATAACCACTCCCTGGAAGAATATATTTTTCTCCAAAGTGGATTTTGACTTGCTACCGTCAACTAAGTGACAAAAGGTCCTAAAAGCTTTAATTCCACCCTGACATCCTAATTTAATTGTTAATTGTCAGTTCTGTCAATTGCACACGTTTGACTCTATTTGCCGCCGAGAGCTCCCGATAAAATGGGGCGTTCGAGAGCCGGTAATAAATTGCAATCAGGGTCTGGAACGGGGCGAAGACGTGAAATCGCAGTGAATTAGAGTAATTATACAATGGTAGGTCCAACCGATTCGGAAACCGAAAGGCCTGGTTTTTCTGCTGGCTTAATGATCGACATTCAGGGGGTCCCATTCTGGGGCAAAGGTGCACGGTCGCACGGATGCACCCCGGGCACTCTATGCACCCCCGGGTCACTACTGTGTACAAGTTTCGCGTTCAGAAAGGTGCAGATTCCAGATTTACGAGGGCCATTTCGCCCCGGCACGGCGCGTTACCGAAACACCAAACAATTCCCCGCAAAACCCCCGTATAAATCACGGAAGCGGTGACGAGTTCCCCCAGAGTGCACTCTGGATGCAAAATCGTCTGGCCGTGTCCAAACACATCTCGCTAACATTCTCCCAGGAATTTAAAGTCCTCTAATCCGCCGAAGCAAACCATGAAAACCAGATCCCCAAAACGTGCCCTAAAAAGGGTCCCTCAAATATTCCGGAGCCCTTCAACTTACTAAATAAAATGACCATTTCCACCGCACGTTGGCAGAATTCCCCCCGTTGAAATTAAAATCCTCTAATCCGACCAAGAAATCGGGAAAAGAGTATCCCCAAAACGTGGTTTAAAAACGGTCTCTGAAATGTCCTGGAACCCTTCAAATGCAGTTATCACGATAGTTCCCTCTACCATGCAAGCCCTTGAATAAAATTACCATTTCCACCGATTGGCCTCGGTCGAACTTGAATGGCCATTTTTTCCCCACCGGCTTAATGACGGACATTCACATAGGTCGCATCGGGAATAATTTATTGGCAGAAAAAAAAATTCGGGGAAAAAAGGACAGTAATGTAATTATCTGTCGGATTTTATGGGATTTTTTTTCTCTCACGTTCTTCGCGTAATGGCGCCCGTTTGGGGGTCGATTTCGGTAAGGAATCGCGTGGTAAAGAAAAACGCGTCGCCTTGGGTTAGGGCGGAAAAAATGAGGAAAAGTGCATTTGCCAGGTTTACGAGGGCCATTTGGTTCCGCCATGGTGCATTAGGATGCGTCGCATCGGTGCATCGGTTGCGTCCTCGAGAGCGGCGCAATGGCCGCCACCATTGGCAATAATTACCGTACAAATAATTTTTTCTCCCTCGTGCAATTTATGGACCCGGACGCTCTTTACGGGATTTCACGGGTTTTTCAATGGGGACCATTCCTCTCGTAACGAATTTCAGTTCACACACGGCTGCGCCGCCAGGGTCGACCGAAACAGGGCTTAAGGGCGTCTAGGAGGGGCCAGGATATGAAAAGAGTCCTTGCGACCACAAAGGACTCTACGGGGCTCTTCCCGAATCTCTCCTCGACGAGGGTATACGATGCACCGATGCACCGCTGCCAGGAAAAAAAAAAAAGAACTGTCCTTTACACGAAATTAATCGACGAGTCCTTGTTACCGCTCTTTCCCACCCTTTACTTTCTTTCCACCGGATTACCCCGTTACAATGTCGATTTATCACTTGTAACTGATAATACGGTGGACGTGCAGTACGTAGAGGGGTCATGGGACCAAGAACTCTGTTCATCCATTATCATGAACACTGGTGTTCCTCGTTTTAACCTCAATTTTAAGGCTCCTAACACCATTCGGAATGATTTTCCGTAATTAATGGGAGAATGTGGAGGACTCATGGGACCCCGTAGAATTCTGGCTCAATCTTCGTGATTGCTGTTGCAATCGTCGCGGTATCCGCGCATTGTGTTCCGCGAGATTGGCCGACGCATCCTGGCTGGATGGATACCAGGATGCGATTAAAGGACCCGACGCAGCCGCAACCTAGTGACGGTTTTGCGGTTGCGGGGCCGGTAAAGGGATGCACCGACAACAACGGGAACAACGGGCCGATTGCTGTCGGGAATCGCCGTATGCTCTACAGAGCTCGTTAACGATTTATCCTGTCGTCCTCTGACGTGCGGTTAATTCAAAGGAGGCTCGCTCTTCCGCTTCCTCCTGGAGTAAGGACTCCCTCGCCTCCCTTGTTTCCCTTTCCTCGGACCTCTATACGACGAACGTTTCCTGGTCCCATCCAGGACCTACGATTGGAAATTCCTTCGCACTAAAATTAGGCGGCATGGATATGTGCAAACTGCTCTCGATACGGGATGCAAATTGCACCGAGTGTCACGAAAAAGTGCAAAATGTCACGAGAAAAAAAAAAAATCTACAGATGCATGACTTCATTCCTAGCATTTAGCAATTATTACCCAATATAATTCCACACAGATGTCAATATAAAAATCAGCGTTGACAACGTAGGTATTTAGGGAAAATCTTTTTTACCGACGTCGATCAACTTCCTCGACGCGTTTCACCTCACCTTAATATATAAATACACCCGGCGCAGCGGTGGAGCTACGCTTCTGTCGACTTTTTCTTTCCCTCCTTCTCGGGGATGGTAAAAAAGCGTAATTCGAAGGCTTACGAGCTGACAAAATCCGACATGTCGGGGCTTTCGGATGCGTGGTTCCCGAGGCGCCGCCGATCGGCGTCGAAAGCGAGTCCCTCGAGCAGCTGCACTTGCACGCGCCGTCAAGTCGAAATCGAATTCACGCTTTAACGAGGCTCGACATGACGGCAATGCACCTGCAGTTGCCCTCTCGATCGGGGATCGACTTCGTAACGAGTCGACGGAAGTTCCGACCTTGCGCATAACCGGCTCTTCGTTAATTTTACAACGCGCTCGTGGACGTCGTATTCCGGACTTGCGCCAAACTGGACACGAGGTATTCCGTGATAAGGGACCTGATGTCTCTTAACAGGTTTTTAGACACCTGCATTGACAAACACGACATACAAATACCGTCTAAGCATGTTACTAACGCGTTATCATTTTGCACTAAAACCAAAAGAATCCAGATTTGAAATTTCAAACCCATTTCCTAAGCAATGGCATTTTTCATTATCCGTCGTAAGAGTTTTGATAATATTTAATTGTAACAATATGTGTCAAGAGTATGGTAATTTTGACACCGTCAATAGGCATGAGTCCCTTTAAGCCGCTCTTTGTGATCCATTCCGAGATTTTTATACGTTTGAGGAGTGTAAAAAATCCAGCCGGTGCAAAAATAGGGCGAAACGAGGCATGAAGGATAGACGAACTGTGGTTCTTTTTTTTTCCCGAATCCCGGGAGAAATAAAGGAATTTTCGGGACGGGCGAAAATGCTGGGAAAAAGCGCCCTTTGGTACTTGATTTCTGGCAGTGCCGCGGAACTTAAACGCGTTTCTGTTGGCTCTTTTTTGATTTTTTTTTTTTTTTCACGGTCACGTCGTTTTACGTCCAATTCGAGACTTTCCGGGCAGGGGCAAAAACTCCCCCTTTCCAAATAATGTTTATTTGAGTCGAGTAAATCCCTTTGATTCCCAGGAATACTTTTCCTCTCCCCCCGTACCGAGTTGCGATTGGCCCTTATTTGTTCAGCGCGATGCTCTCGGTGGCAGTATTTTCAAAGGACTTCAAAAGGGCCGGGAAAAAATTGGGGCAGGTCGCAAACGAGCCCGGTGAATTTTTTAGGGTCCACCGGCGGTATTTCCAGCCCGGCGGGTTTTCCGCCGGGTTTTTCATACGTCGCGGACCGAAAGGAGCGGATCGCTTCGGCGAAGCATTCCGCTTATCGGTACATACGGCGGTACTAGAAATAATTCAACACCGGGAAAAACGTTCGACATGCCTTCACATGTCCCCTGCAAAATCCATCGAAATCCTCGAAAATGATTGAAAATGTTTGAAAGAGTTTGAAAAATCGAAAAAATCTGGAGAGCCCATCGAAACGCTCGCACTGGTAAAAGAGATATCCCAGCTTGACAACAGTTTTCGAGAGTTCAACATGGTATGTTCAACGTTATAAAAATCCAAAATTTATCCACAAATCCATAATGAATGTTTCCCAAGTTATTTTTAAGACATCGAATCAAGAGACTCGATCTCCGGAACCATCAGTCCGGACTTATAATAACCAATCCAGGAGCTAATTGGCTCCCAAAGGTTTAATTCAAAAAGTCAGTCCTGGAAATTCCGTGTTCCTGGTTTTGGGTCGTTTTCACGGTTTCCGCAGCCCCCAGGTATTTCGAGGTTGCGGGAAAAGTCGAAGATCCCTCGGATCGCGATTAGTCGCGACACGGTGTCTTACCGTAAGACCGGCTGTCCCCGCAATGGCCAAGGTGTCTCTTGGCACCTTCCTCGGTCCTTAAGGGGACGCGCCGACCGTGTCGCTTGTCGGCTTTGAATCGCCTTATAAGCGACCGGCTCATACCGGTCCTGTAAGGACGTTTTCCAGGCGCACGTCCGACCCGAGCCACTTCTTCCTCGGTGGCGCTTGCCAGCTCCTTCCATTCCGGTACTCGCGCCTCTGATTGCTGCCTCGGAAGCTGCGAGCGGGTCCCCACCGCGGTGGACGCGTCCGTCGATGGACCCGTCGAGATCCGAGGAGATCCGCCGAGATCTATAGGGATCCTCCGGCTTGTTTCCGAGATAAGGTGGACTCGCTGGAGGCAGCTGCAGCTGGCCTTTCGGCCGCGAGGAAAGGCAGCGGCATCGCAAAGGGGAAACTGGAACTGGTCGGGCTTCGTTCCTTCTAGCGCCGCATTGTGCTCATCTCGATATCGGAGCTCCTCGATCGCTCGATAGCCTCCTTCGAGGTCCTATCGCTCTAGGTCGAGGATTTCCCGCCACCGTATCAAAGTTACTTAGTCCTAGCTGGACATACCCCAGGAAATGCGTTAAAGTACACACACAAATTCGACACGTGTATACTAAACTTATAATCCACGTGGATAGCGCATACGGTCAAGAACTGTATCCCGGTCGCAAATTTCCCAGGTCGTTCCTTTTCTCGACGGGGATCCTTCGGGACGGTTTTCAGGTAGGACCATCGACGAGGCCGAGCGGGATTTTCCTCGGGGTGTATTATAGTGCAGGAGCGGCCAACCTGTAATTTCGGTAACCACAAATAAAGCCATAGCGGCCCTCGGTCCATCGTCCATCGTCCATCCGTCCATCGGAGCATACGCGAGTGGTGAGGCCCAGGTATCGAATGACTATCGGGTGTCCTTTTTGGGCCCTGTCGATCCTCTCTGTCCATGGCGCGCCGGGCCCAATCTCCTTGGCATATTTAGCATCGATTATGAGACGACAATAGACTTACCGGATTGTGTCCGGCCCCGGATAGGGGGAAAAAAACCGAGGGAAAAGGGAAAAAAAGGAGCGGCCGCGGTTTCGAGTTACTCGCACGGTGGGCCCGCCATGCGGCGAGACTTGCCAAAATCGCTCAGGTACACCTCCTTTACCTAGGGCCCCGAATAAAAACGAGACAGGCCCCGGCTCCCTTTTTGGGACTCACCTGGGACTCGGACGTCCACCACGCTGGACCCGATGATCGCTCCAGGAATTCCTGAAAACGGACGTTCCGAATCGGGACGTCTCCCTGGTGTGGACCTTCTCTAATTTATACGCAGAAGAAATTTCCTTCGTCCATCAAGATTGTCCGATTAACTGCAACTCTGGTTCACTTCGGATCACGTTTTGGGTGAGTGAGACCAAACTTTAGTTCACTTGACCAAACACTAGTTTGCCTCGATCGACCAAAGATTAGTAACCAAAGTATCAGCACCAATAGTCATATCAACCAAATGGTTGCCCACGTAAAAAATGAGAATGACAAATCCATTGTACCAAAGAAACATTTCGTTAATTCAATGACTCAACCTTGGATAATTATTCCGTCGAAGCAAGAAAAAATTTCTTTGCTACCGTTCGACGAAGTGTTCCTCTGGTTCCATGACACTATTTTCTTTCGAGTGTACGATCGAGCCAAGAAAAATTGTATCGATTATACCGAGGGCTCGTCTC
Source organism: Orussus abietinus (assembly GCF_000612105.2). Taxonomy (NCBI): domain Eukaryota; kingdom Metazoa; phylum Arthropoda; class Insecta; order Hymenoptera; family Orussidae; genus Orussus; species Orussus abietinus. The sequence goes on from NW_019395988.1 coordinate 1,523,860, forward strand.
GTTCTATTCGCGTTTGCGAGAAGATCCAATGAGATACGGATGGAGTTCAAGAAGGTTAAACGGCAGAGAAATCGGGAACGGGGATATCAGGGGATCTGAAACGTGGAAATGTGGAAACGCCACAATGTTGCTTCGCGTCCGAGAGGGCGATTTAGGGCCGGCGCTCTTCATGGTTATCAGACTTCGTCAGGACTGTCATCGGGGTAGATTAGACGAGGTTAAACGCTCCGGAGGAGGTTAAACAGGCTGGAAGGAATGTTTTTCCTAACCCGTTGAACCTCTCCCAACCTTTCACCAGCGGCTCCCTCGATGTCTGATAGCCATGAAGAACTCTGATCTCGGGATACGCTTTCAGCTCGCTCGTTACCGGCGAAGTCGTCACGGTGTCCAGGAGAACTCGTCTTCGAGCACCTCCCATTATGCGTCGACCTCAGAGACTGGCATTAAAACCCGGCGTTAATGCAACGGAGGACCTCTTGCACCGGAAAAATCCGCGAAGGAGGTGGACATCCACCCTCTAAGTCCACCCAGGTGGAAAAATATTAGATTGATCGCATTTAACATTACGGTAGGTCAGTTCCACACGATCGAAACGTTTTTCCACACGAAGGAAATGCAGTCGCTCACACGGTTGTGCTAAACGAAGCAGGTTTCTTGTCCCGCGGGCAGTTTCCTCGTTCTTTTTTCCTTGTCTTTTTCGTTTTTTCCCCGGTTTTTTACGTTCTTGCCCTCCGTTACAATGCATATTTAAAATCGGAATGGCTGGGCTGCACCAGCTGCACATTTTCCCATGAGTGATGGTGCCTTCTAGCGACTACCAAGCCGAAACCTTCGCTCGCGATCCAGGTCGCCTTCCCCTCTTCCCGGGGGAGATTAATTTGAATAATCTAATGCTGTAAGCGTTATCGAGTTGTAATCTAGCAGATAGAATTCGGGGTTTCATTCTGACGGTGAACTGGAAAGGGACGGCGATGATGGTTCCCTCTTCGTGGGGTCGCTTGTGCACTTTAGACGCGGAGAGATTTTTTACTACCGATCTCGACTGTTGGATGCGTTTCCTATTCCGGAAGCTGAACCCTACCGAAAGGTCCCAAAAAACCGTAGAGTTTATAGATTATAATTCCATGAGGATTTAATCGAGATTGGAAACCTTGATTTCGATGGCCTTGCCGACGAGAATTTCCCTCGCGTTTTGGGGCCCAATTTTGAGCGGCATTGAATCTTTTGGGGTAAGACGTGGGGTGCTCAGAATGATGAACTTCACTGGAAGTCCTTAGAAAATCCTTGATTTCATGAACTATGACTATCCCATCGGATTACAAGCGCGGATGGGGTTCGTACTCTCTGGGCCCCATCTCCTTTGGGACTGAATTTCGTCCACGTGTTCTTCGTCACGGCATCGGTCTCATCCCAAAAGATGAACCCCTTGGAAGAGTTCCTCGATTCCGCAAACCGTGATAAATCCGAGGGATTACATCTGCCGGAAAACTCGGAGGTCCTGCCGATGGGGTTGTCGCATCGGGGCCTGATCTCGTTCCGGATCGAATTTTCTCAAGCGGTCCCAACTTATCTGGAAAGACGAAGTCGCCTCTCTTGCCGAGTCGTCGATTTCTGCCCTGCGGACCGTAATAAATCTGTGAATCTGGGCCCATGGACCCCGCCGCCGAATCTCGCACCTATTCTCCCGCGGGACGGAGTCGACCGTTTGTTTATTATCTCTTCACGGATCAATATTATTGTATCGCGGCATAAAGAACAGTCGGCGAGCCCCATTCCGCGGCGGCCTTTGTGTCGGGCCCGGCGGCTGTTTCGCGACGTCCTCTTCATTGAAGTCGCTCGAGCGGTGAAGTATTCTCTCGAGCTACCTGCCTCTCCTCTCTTTTCTTCCTTCCCTCCGTTTTCCGGAGCGAACCGATTCGCCGCCGACAATGAGCGTTTTCTACGGACGATCTCCTTTTTACCCGGCGATAACTCCTGTTTTTCCGAGGACCCTGGGCCCGAAATTGATACCTCGCCGCGGCCTGAATTCCCTTTTCGCGGGGCCCGCTCTTCGCACCTGGCCCAACTCCCTCCGGAAATGAGAAATGGGAGCATTTCGCTATTTTTTTATTTTCTTCCCCCACCGATAAGTCTTCTTCACGACGACCCAACCTCTAGTCCTTCTAGAGTTTCCTCTTTATTTTTTAGATACATTTTATTGATATTTATTAGAAAGAGATTGTTTCATTATCTGGCGATACCTTCATTTAGCAATTCTGTCGGCGAGAAGAGGGAAATGGGATTATTTTTAAGGGATTTAATTTGTAATGGTTTTTCTTTTTTTTGTTTTTCGTATGACAAATTGCGGCGACTTTCTATCGCCTTGCCGAAACATTGGAACACTCGGACCGTTTCGTCGGTAAATATTATTTATTGACTGCTTTTATGGGGACTCGAATGATGTAGGCGGTTTTTTGAGGGTCCTTAAGCTTTATTTTCAGCTTTTATTGCGGATAGTTTATACGGGCATTTTATAGCTTATGTAAAGTGAGCTATAAAGCTCGATAGGCCCAAAGAAGCGAAGGCTAATAAAGAATCGTTAATTATGAAATATACATCCCTGTTTGGTTTCGTTTGGGAGATTACTGCCGACGTGGAAGGATGATTTAATGAGGACTCGAGGAGGTATGTCCTGGGAGGGTCTAAAAGGATCAGACTGGCCGAGAAGTCGTCAAGCCGCTGCAATTTCGGATTTTCAAACGGAGGAATATTAATTAGCCACGATCCTTGACTAATCCACTAATTAACTGGCTCCAAAAGTACACATATTCATCACGAAAAGTACAAAACAGGACACTTTGGTGTGTCAAAACGTCTTCCATTATATTTTTAAGAGAGTATTGATAATGTAGCAGTCCAACTCCACGTGGAGAACCGATCAGAAAATTGGATAACAAAATTAGATAGGAAAAAAAATGTTCATCGAAGCTGAGAATTACTTCTTTAAATAGAACAAACGAGATGTTTTGAAAATTGAAGGAATAATTATTTAACGCAAATTGAAAAAGTTAGGGGGAAAAGTAGGATTTTTGGGTGGCATCTCTCAGGGAGTGCCGATGGATTTTTTTATAAAAACCGGGATTTACGTTTAATCCGGCAGGAAGGGCTAGCGAGTGCGGAAGAAAGTAAATCCGGGGTTTTCAATGTGCCCGGTTATATAAAAGTAACCCTTTTCTAATTCGACTCGTATGTACGTTTTGACAGGAAGGTTCGTCGGGCCATTGTGTCTAGTCCTCGCAGGGTGGAAGGGTGCGGACATATTCGTAGCAGGTTTTGTCTGCGGGTAATCTCCGCGGAAAAAGTGCAATTGTACTCGCCTCTCCCCGGGATCGCGTACTTAAAATGCGTAAAGCCTACCCCATAGCAGAATATCCCTGCAATTGATTAAAATACCCCCGACATTTTTCGCCATGACTCCGTACAGTACAACATTATTTCGAACGATAATAAAATATCTCCTGCGACCGCCAGAGGAGCAACTTCGCGTCGAAACCCAATACTCGGTAGCCAATTACGCGTACTTAGCGAAGGGCGTACTCGACCGGGCTTGCATACACAGAGTCCTGGGGTTCGACCTGTCAAAACGTACCGGCGAAAGTGACAAGAAGAGGCCCCGAATTCGATACCAGGTTGCTTTGCCGAGAAGGAGAGAGCATCCCTATCGCGCGTTTCAAGTGCCATCGATGTCGGGGGCCGTTCAGCTTCTTCATGTTTGCTCTCGCTCGAGGTGCGGGGTACGCGTGAGGCCATTACGCGTCCACACGCGTGTATTTACCAGGAGAACCCCGGTATGCGTGAACGACATGCGAACCTGTTATTCGATCGATTTAGAAGTAGGTTATTTCGTGGTGGAGCATCTCTTCGAGTTCGCCCTTGATATCGCGTCTCGATAGAACTCGAGTTCTGGATAAGTTCCCTCAATTTCGCGTCTCGACAAAACTCTATGTACACCTGATTAGAAGGTGACTTTTCGATCGCTTCCTCGCAATTGCTGAATTTATGCTAGACTCGAGTTCTGGATAAGTTTCCGAGGGAGGAACTAAATTATCCTGGAGACAGCCAAGAAAAAGATTGGTTTCTTTTCTCTTTCGTCGTTCGGGGACCAGGGTGGGGTTCAAGGAGAGTCATTGGAGGTTCTTGAGGAATTCAGTCAAGATCGTCGCAAGAAGTTCCGTCGCCTTTTTTCTTAGCCCCCTCCTCGGCGGGTTCTCCTCCTTTTCGTCGAAGGGTCTCGCGTAGACGTTTAAACACACCAATTATCCTGGGCAGTCATTATTCCGTCTCATAGTTGACCATTGTCAGGTTATTACCAGTCGTTACTTTTGCACCGCGCCTGCGCTCTTCGAGTCGTTTGCGGGACCCGAAGAGCCCCTGGCTACCATTTCGGATTACGTGTCCTTCGGGAGAAAACCTCATTGAAACGTCGAATCGATTACCCGACCTTGTCGTTGTCACTCTGTAAAAACGTCTCCTCCTCGATTTGCGACGCCGAATCGTCACCGCCGCCCCCCCCAAAAAAAAAACGGGGGAATTAAATCGGTGCATGTGCATACGAATGCACCGAAATTCACGCCGGTGCACTTTCGAGGGCACGCACGATCGGCTGTAATTATCCGCATATCTAATTATACCTCTGCTGGAAAATAACTCCGAAAAGCCCATTTAATCAACTCCAATTATAGTTGTAATTAAATTACTCGTTCTGCCGGCGAGCTCGATGCAGTTTCGGTCGATGGGGTCGGACGCGATTTTCGGGGAAAATTCATTTACCGTAATTATTCCCCCGTAATCAGAAGTCGTCAAACGACACTTTCCCACCGTACAAGCGATATCATTATTTATTTTTCGCTCGTTAGCGAGTAAATCCGCCGGCTGTGAAAAATGGTTACGAAGTGACGGTACGTAAGTAACGCTGAATTAATAATAATAAAACGTAAATTTCGCGAAAAATTGAGGAAAAAAAAAATCCTAACAAATAAATTAACGAAGAAATTAAATCTGACCGAGTGAAAATCTTCCTTAGGACCTCCACATTCGCATGGTAAAGCCTCGAAGGTCTACGCCGAATTCGGTGAAAAGTCTCATACATGAGACCTTCGTATCGCCTTAAGACGATCCCTAAAGAGAAATTCCCGTAAAAAGGATATTTGTCCGCGTGGCCGGTATTATCGTCCATATTTGTAAAGAAATGTCTGGATTTTCGTGACGGCACGTCGGAGCCCGACATGATGCGAGGTTTAATCACTTTCTTAGCCTTTTTCCTCCGTCCGTTCGGCCAGAGAAATAAATGTTTCTTCATCTCGGTCGCCTCGTGATCCATAACTCCGGCCGCGCGTCTTCTTCGGTTTAGGCGCACAGATGTGCGCGCCAGCTCGTCTTTTTAGCATCATTAAGGCCAGCAACTTTTTGCGAGGGAAACTCATAACCAGGCCGTCTAACCGCGATGCGCCATGGCTGATACGTCAACCTTCCTTCGTCTTCTCTTTCGCCCCCCGTTCCTCCCCATCGTGAATTTAGATCGAGCCGAAGGAGCGCCGCTCTTCGCGCGGCATACACCTCGAAAAAGGAACAGCTGATCGAAAGAAACATACAATCTTCCCCGAATACCCTATAACTGCGGGAAACAATTATTTTTATCGAGGGGAAAAATTGACCTTGATTAGAAATAATCTGGTTTTGACGTAATAGTACATTTCTACAAGTGCTAAAGAATTAAGATATTTTTTTGACATCGAGACCACGGGGGAAACCGTTGATTATTGGGATCGAAACGTACGAGGTTTCTTGGCTCCCACGGTGGTCCAGAGGGGCACAGAGATCAATGGCAATTAATGTTTTACCTAATATTCCCCGAGCGAATAAATTTGTCCGAATCGACGGCCCTCGCGAGCGGCGGGTCCTTTAATCTTAGCCGAGGCCGCCGATCGGCGCCGCCGACAAAAGCGAAAACAGTGACAAATACAAGACGCGTACACACGCGTAATTAAGCCCGACATGGTTCCGAGAAGGCCCGGGCTATCGAAAAGTATTCCGCGAATCGGCCAGATACGCGTTTCGGGGATCGGCCCGTGGTAAAAAATCCCTAGGAGACTCCCAAAGAGAGGCCGACGTTCGGCTGGTTTTTTAGAGAGGCCGCCAGTCTGTGGGAAAACTCGATAAACTCCCAACCATTTCTATTCCCGATGTGTTCTTCGACTTGCTTGTGTTCTTCTTGAATCCTGAAAATCTGGGGATTTTTCCTCATCGCTAGTACCGACTAAGAAAGTGTTTCTCAGCGTGGGGACTCTTGGTGCCGGGAATACTTTGTTATTAAATAAATACCCGGGGCTGATAAATTGTCCGGCAAGTACCTAGGGCAATTGCAAGTGCAACTGCCGTTCGATTCGGTGATTTTGCCGGTCCTAAAGTCGAGAGGAAGCAGTCGCTTGGTAGCCCTTACCCGACCACCATTACTTTGAACGTTTAACTGCCGGTTTATGAACCCATCACCTTTACGCACCCCACGACCCGCTTCTTTATGACTATTCTTTTTTATCAGCCCTCTTTACGGAGGTCTCGGTCGTTCGAGATAAATCTCGAAGGCTCAGGGCTGGCGGTAAAAACTTGGCGGTAAAAAGGTAGCGTCGGGAAATTCGCGTCGCGAAACCTCATACCCCCCACCCCCGGGGACTGGGAGTAATGGCGGATAAGTATAATCGATACACCTCTGGAGGGCCCTCCTCCCCCTAATAAACGCGCCTATCTCTGGCCTTTTCACCGCACCTGGAAAATTACGAATTCGCAGCCTGCCGCCGAGCCCGTGGACAATGGAGTGTTCCTATGGGAAATTTCCCCCGACTCGGCCTTTTAAAAGATACGGGGACGCTTTTCCTTTCGTCGGACTACCTCGGATCACCAATAGAGTTTCGCGCCAAACGCATTTATGCGTACACACAAAATTAATAAATACAGCAGGAAATGAACGTTTTAATGCTTGAAAAAAATTCAATTAACACATACCTAATACACGTATGTACTATGAGGGTCCTTTGTAAGATATTATTGATTATAGATTCATTGAAAGAGGTATTACCTTAATCGAAGAATGATCATTTGAGTCTACTTCGGTTGAATAATTCTTTGAAGGAAATATTTCCGAGTCTAAGGATAAATTTCAGAATGGTTATGAAAGATATTCCAGGGCGGAGGGCGTGAAGAGTAAAAAGCAATGTAGGGTCGCGAATAGGCGGAAAGGGCACCGGTCCGAATCGTCATATCCTTTCGGCCTTATTTCGGCATCCGAACCGATCGAGTCATCCATTTTGTATCCGGCTCGATAAACGCCTGCGAGAATTCGCCAGGCGGCTCGTTTCGTCCTCGATTTCTCGAGCGACGAGGCGCTGTCAATAATTCACGGCCCCTGTCGGCGTCGGCATCGACGCCGGCGGTTCTCCGCGAATATTTCAATTATTAATTCAGCGATTTTGTTTCGGCCCCTCCCCTCTACGAGGGGCCGCGACGGAATCGCGGAGATGACGAGCCGCGGATCTGGAAATGTCGACAGCTTCCGTGCTCCGGTAAGATCCCTTTATTGTTTTTTTAATTTAAATCCAGGGTCCCTAGATTAAATAAAAGGGGGAGGAAAATCCTAGTTTCGCCGATAAACCGTCCGGAAATTACCGGGAAATTTTTATGTGTCAAGATTTGCAATGGATAGGATTTTATTTTTTTTTTACCCACGGTGGAGGGAAAGTCTTGTTCTCTCCACGGGTCGACCTGATGCAGCTGACATCGCGGGCTCAAATCGTAGGATCATCTGACTCCTTTGTTCGTTATGATTCTCTTTTTTTAATTAACCTTATCGGTGATTAATGACTTGACCGGCGAGAAGCGGTGACGCGATAAATCGTGGCTACTTCGCACCCCTTTCCTGGGATATCAAGTATGAAACCTAAGCCGCACTTTCATGGTGATTCGGTGTTTCCTTTTAATTTATTCCGGTGGAGATTAATGAACTTTTCGGGGGCACAATGGATTCTAGGATTGACCGTGGGGTGACCGACTCGCGGTTTGTCGGTTCCTGGGGGAAGAGCCCCCCCCCCGGAATTTTCTCTTCATTAATATCCCGCGAACGCGATTCATGATTACAACTTACAAGGTGTATACAGCGGCTTGCGAGGTGCGATGATTATCGACGGTTTCCTCGCTGACGGCGTAATTCCGCACCCGCCACCTTGACCCGGTATCAATCGCAATCATCGAGCTGCGGCCGCCTCGGGAATGTCAAAATTCCTCTTTTTAATTAATACCACCTGACGTGAATACATTCAACGGTTGCGACACCGACGTGACAGCCAGCGTGGTCGCTCGATCGTTATCACTGACTCTCCTGCGTTCTACCTACTGACTCTAGCCGCTATCAGTCACGATCATCGGGTTCTAATTCTTAAAACTCGAGTCCATAAGTTTTACTTTTTAATTACCGAGGTGAAAACACGTCCCCCGGTTGCCCCAATCGCAGATCGATCTCCATTGTTCCTGACAAGTCTCGGATTTTCTCCCCGTTAAATATTAAGCGAAGAGGCTTTGTTTATAAAATTTTTACCCCAACTCGGCTTACCGGATAGTCTTGAAACTTTACAACGTGAACAGGAAGACTATAAGGGAGGTCCTGAGACTCATGAAATTTCAATTCCTTTCAAATTTCTTTATAGGTATTTTAAAAATAGTTTATAAAAAATGAAAGACTAAATTTAAAGTATGAATTTAAATTTCTGATTTCTTTCTCTTTTTTTTCCCCCCGTGAAACATTAAAAAGCAAAATATGTTCTGAGCCTTTATACGTGAAGTACGAGGAACATCGGTATATAGGGAAGTATATTTACGAAAGGACGATTAGATAACACCAATCGGCGTCGATTTTGTTCTTCGTCTCGATTTTTCGGATGACGAAGTGGGTGCGAATCGGCCGGCGCGTTTATCGATATTAAATGGGCATTTATAAGCACATCGAATGGTTAGACCGGCACGTCGTTCGAGATGCGGATAACGATTTATTAAAGCGGCGTTACACGAGCGCCGGCCGTTGCGGCCCGTAATGCGAGCGAATTAACTTGCGCATATTTAACCGTTATTAGCATATTAATCATGGTAGGTGGGAAGTGAAATAACACCGCGCGAGCCCTGGGAGCTACCGCGTATGCTAATCGGGCAGCAGCATCCTTACGAAAGAGCCGTCTCCCGAGATGGAGGAACCGTTGAAAAGATCATCGCGCTTCGACGAAGCAATTATCGGCCGATTGGATCGGCAGATCGGCGTTTTATATTCCTCGGTTTGTAGCGGGGTTTAACGCGTTAGACGCCGTTTAAGTCGAGACATTGTGCTCGTTCGAAGGCGTCGTTAAGCGTGTTGCCGGTCGATTTAATCTCCCGGTGGAAACAGAAAAAAAAAGAAAAAAAAATAGGAGACCGTGTTCATCTCGCTTCTCTTTTTTATCCAGATGTTGCCGGTCATTAGATCAGCGAATTCTGACCGGTGACTTTATCGGGCCCGTTAATTAGATGACTCACCTGAACACCGATATCTCTCCTCGAGATGGAGATCGGTGGAGGGTCAAGGGGAACGGCTGAGATGTATGAAAGAAAATTCGGTAAAGCAAGCCCTGTGTAATAAAACATCCCCCGGGGTGTACAGGGGGATGAGACGGGACCAAGGAAGGCTGGATAAATAAGATAATTCCTCGATAGCCAGAGAAAGGCTTCATAAATACAGAGCACCCCTCGCGATCGGTTCCGCACAAAGGGTTCTGGAGAACGACCCAGGGGGTGGTATTCGTATCTGGGTTGAAAAGTCCCCATTACTTATTCCGATCGTTTCTACCCCGGGAAATCCCCAGGGATGCTGGAAGTCGCTGCACCGTTGAAAACAAGATAGGATTATTTTTTTTTTTAATATTTCTTGCAAATTTCCCGCGATATGACGTTCGCCAGTTTACCCCTCGTTGAAAGAAGAAAGAAATATTAAAATCCATAGCGAGGTGGTGAACTCATATGACGTATCGGGAATAAGCGGTAGAAATATGTCGATATGAAAAATTTGTATAGGAAGTGCGTAATGATAAAGTATCAGATAAGCGAGGAGAGGGCCGGGGAAAGCTTAGGAAAAGGGGAGGGTTCCTTTTTAAAATCCGAGCTGGAAAGTCGGCGTGAGTTAGTCCTTTGGCGGCTTTTAACATCTTCCCGGGGATCCTGGGGATCCTGGGAAGAGGTTAGGTTTTCGAGGTGTCGTTAGAAAAATGAGAAATGGCGAGGTTATGCCCGAGTCGGGTCGCCGTATCTCCTCTGGTCCAGCGGATTTTTCCTCGGCACCCAGAGGTGGTATATATGTACAAGTACATGTGCATGTACATTTATATACACGTGCACGTATGTACCAGCGTTTTCCCTGGCGGAGCGGGGCCTCGAGGAGGCCGAGGGACTCTATATATTAAAATATGGCGCCGATAGAAAGGATTTCGAGCTAAGAGTCGGATCCCCTCGATCGGTCGCTTCCTACACGATCGTAAACGTCACTCGGGAATAAACTCGTCGGAGGAGTCATCGCCCTTTTTCTTCTTTCCCCTTTTTTCTCTATCTCTTTCGGCCCTACGCAACGAAAGTCTCTTCCGCGTGGCGGGCGTCCGTCGCGGATGGAAAACCGCCAGACGGGGTTTAATGCCTCCGGTGTTTAAGTCTCGAAACCACCAGGAATGTTCCTTCGGAGAAAACCTTGGGAAACCAAACACGCGGTGGAAACCATTTTCGAGTCCACGTGGAGGAGGAAGACGTCGCGACTTCCTCGGGAAGGCAGGAGTCGCGCAGGAGATCTGCCTTTGTCTCCATCCCTCGAGGACGAAAAAAAATAATTCACGGTCCTGATAAGAAATTCCACTTGATTTAATATATACCGTGATAAATATAATCTATTCGATGTTAAATAAAAATCGGGATTTAAGTTCCACCACGTACAAGGATGAATAAAAACGAGAGATCATCGAAGCACCTGTGCGAAGACATTGGGGTGCCTTGTCTCATCAGCACCTTTTCCATCAAGCTCCTGTTCGTCCTTTCCCCCCTAATTATTCATGTCAATTTGTCATCGAGAAATATTGGACAAAGATATCTATCCCTATCGGGTTCGTCCATGAGGTTAAAGATCAGGAAAGTCCGAAAGTGCGGAGAAGAAGAAAATCGAAGCCATCACTGGAGGATCCCGCGGTAAGGAAAAGTTCCGCGACGTCGGGCGCGGAATCTCCGCGTGCGGGACGCGCGATAAGACGCCTCCTCTCGGGTGATCCGACACATGCCCGATCCCGGAAAGTTTTCAATCTTCGATTCTTCCTCCCATCTCGGGGCGGCACGAGGCCGCGTCCCTCGGGAATCCGCCCTAGGAGCGAGTCCTGGAGGGAGTCCTGGAACGAGTCCGCGGAATGGCTCCGAAATGGCCCTGCTGGACGTTAAGCCAATGTCACGCTCGGATACGCAATATTTTTTGTCCCTTTAACTTCAAAAAGCAAAGTCACCGGGGATGCCCTAAGGACCGGTAGGGACGCCAGGAGGAGGCCTTATTATCGTCCGGCTGTGAATTGAAATTCGATGAGATCCAAGGGGCGCGGGGTATTAGGAAGGAAATTCGACGAGGGAGCCCCAGGAAAACCGAGAAAGGAACCGAGGAAAACGGGCCGCGGGGGGGACCGGGAAAAACGAAACTTATTCGGCTCCCTTTGAGCGGGAATTGCTTTTAATGGCTGATAGGTCCTTTATGCCGGCGTTCGTTAAGGAACAGGCTGCACCGGGGATCGGCACTCCGATAACTTTTAAAAAATCTGCGACAATTTTCCCACCGTCTTTGGAAGATATTCGGAACGAAGTCAGATCCTTCTTTTACTCCAAAATGACATAAATTTAAAGAACGGGGTCTCGAACGATCCGTTCTAAAATGATAAAAATTTCAACAATGTGGTTCAAATGCCTACTTTCCCTGTTAGCTTCTAGCTAGGGTCTACCGAAAATGAATGTATCAACGAAATTGGGTCCAGTTCATTTTTTACCAGACCGGTGAAGGATATCCTAGGATTTAGATAGAGACGTGTGACATTCCAGGGGGTACATTTGTTAGTTGGCACCCTAGGTCCTAGTTAGGTCCTTCCACTCCTGCAGATTTTCAACACGAATTGAGCTGAGTCGAGGATCGATTCCAAGGGACGCCAGTTCCTTGTTGGTCCCATCAATTGCAGGCACTTCCCGGTAACGGCGTCACTTCCTGGACAAGTAGCGATCCTAGCACTCTGGGCCCCAGATTCCCTATCCTCGAATCGGCATTATTAATCGTCCTGGTCGGCATTCTAGGTCCGGCCCGCCTCGTTTCTCCTGATTGCAAGGACACGAGGCACCCATCCCGCGCACACGCCCATCTCCAGCCCCACCTCGAGGATGCGAAATCAAAAGGCGTTAATCCGAAAATAAATGATCAATTCCTGTTCCGCCCATCCCCGGCGGTCCGAGATCATCCATCAAGGACCTCCGAGCGAGACTCGTCGACGCTCCTTCCAGGGGGGTCGCGAGTGTCACCGGTTGACGGGACCAGGGACCATCCTCTGGGTCTCCGGGACCCGATCGCGTGTCCTGGATAATCCGCGATCCCGATTTCCATTGTGTCTCCTGGCTGTCTGGGGCGATCCGTCCGCGGACCCAGGAGCCCCACCACGTCCTTACCCGGGGACCACAAAAAGACGCACGGTGCCCAACTGTCGACAGTTTCCTCGACTCTCTCTCTGCTTTCTCTGCCTTTATCTCCTTCACTCTCTCCCGAGAAGGGTGTCAGCGATTTCGTCTCGCCCGGTCCCCGAGTGCGACCCCAAACACCTCGGGAAAACGATCGACGTCCTGGCGCTGGGAAGGCGTCGCGACACAAAGAGGGCGCCGCTCCTTTGTTGGGTCCCGCGTTGCCACCGCTGTCCGGAAAACCCGGAAGGACAGATGTCAGAGGTCGACGACCTAGTCTGCGTTCGCGGGACCTTCGTCATGGGGTCCCAAAATTTCGGACTGCAAGGGGTCAATGTCCTGCAGGGTCCTGGACTCGTCATTGCACTTTTGCAAGGCCTAACCTTAATAAATAAGGAGTAATTGTCCTATTCCCATTTTCCGCAGTTAAGAGGCCCTGTCCGAAAATAATCGAGCGTAGTAAAGTAGCTCCAAAATATCTGCCGTATTCTGGCTAATTATTTTGGAGTTAGTACCATTTTCACCCTCGGTTTCAGTCGATGCAACTCCTTCGTCTGGCGAAATCCGGGGCGTCCGGAAGGACCAACGGAAGGGAGGTCCGCTGACAAAGAAAAGCGGCACCTCTTTGTTGGGCCGCTCATTGGCGAGCACTGGTCGGAAAACGCAAGAGACAGATGTCAGAGGTCGACGACCTTTTTTTACGCGTGCACCATGACTATTGTTGCCAAGAGTCAACCCGGGCTGCCTATGGGTTCGATGCCCTGCAGGACGGTTATGCCTCGAGGTACCTTGCTTTGTGAAACCCCCCCCGTGAAAATCCCCTTTGTGTTGTCCTCGACATACGAGATATAACAAAGATTACCTAGGGAATTTTTCCTGAATTTTCCCCCGATCAATTGAAGCAACCATTACACGTGCTGGTCATAATTACCACCCCTGGGGTATGGCTAGTTTAATATAAAAATGGGCTTTTAATTTCTTTTCGGACTACTGGGATGATATGAGTACCCCATAAAATATCTGGGATTTCGATTTAGCCTCGCATGGTTTAGAAATCTATGGGAAATGAAATGCGGCGGCTCCTTCTTTACGTGTCACAACGGGGTCGAAAACGTACCCGGGTGAAACTAAACACACCAAGGGGGAGGAAATCCCGTCAAAGCCAATGGGGTGGCGTTTTTTGGCAGGGACATGGGGTTCGCGTGTAACGTAAGGTTTTGACCCGCCCACTTTCGTTCCCATTATGGCTGGGGATGGGCGTTGCAATTCTCTCTATGGACTTTTTTATTACTTTGTATTTCTATGGGGTACGCGTTTTACGCCGCGTTCAAAGTGCCTTTATCGCGTCGCCCTGCTTAGGCAGCTCTTAAAAAATTCCCGAATGAACGACGTATATTCCGCCCCTCTTTCCTTTCGATCGCCAGTTTTTCCTCCACATTTTATCGAGTCTTTGAAAAAGGGGAGAAGAAAATTTTGAGAATTCCCTCACCTGGCGCGGCTACTTCTAAGGGGATGAATTAAGTGTTAGGTTGCCAAGACATTTCAATTTTTACCGTTTAACATTTATAAATAAAGCTTCTCCATTATCGAGACGTTACATACAATTTGCAGCGCAGACTTCGCTTTAAATAAATGCAAGTAACAAAACGCAATCCATGAGTCCATGGGCTTTGGAAAAACGATCGACACCCCATAGTCGAGAAGACGTCGCGACGCCCCGTTTAGGTCGGCTCCACAAAGAAGGTCGGCTCCTTTGTCATTCCGCGTGCGGCGAACACAGGTCGGAAAACGCACCGCGAGACAGATGCAAGAGGTCGACGACCTTCTTACGGTTTCCCCATAACCGTAACAAGGGCTGAGAAATTCGGGAAATGTGCGGTATCCCCCATAGGGTTGAGAAGAATTTAAGATTCCCATATCAGCGACGCCATCGATCAGCTGATCTCTCGCTCCATAATCAGGACTGCACATGGTGGTCAAGGAGTTTCACCCTGGGTATGGGGTGGCGACCCATAACCTAGAGGGGAGTTTCAGTGTCCACCCGAGCCCCGCAGTTGGCGGGGGCAATCGCGATTAAAACCATGGGGAATATGGCGGAGGCCAGAGATTAGCCTGACGCATGGCTGGGGAGATTGCGGGAGACCCCCATGCGAGTATATGTCTACCCCCATGTAGGCGGGGACTCCCTTATGGAAAATCAGCCTCTGGTTATCGGCGCCCTTCCACTGGAAGGAAGCCGTCCGAGGGGCCGATAGCTCGGGGGAGGTGACTCGGGGAAAGGGAAGCCTCGGGGTAGAATCGCCGATCGGGGGAAATGAAATGAAAAGAGACGCGTTATCGGCCGATATCGGGGCAGCATCCCGGTTCATGATATCCATTCTCACCCGCGAGGCGTGGATACGTGATTTGATAGGCTTTGGGATGTTTGGCTGGCTAATAATCGCGGAAAATCAAAGGGTGGTAAAAGACCTGTCGAAACGAAAGGTGCGTTATCAGGTGATACCGGGGGAGCATTCTGGATCTCTGGTCCTGACCTAATCTAGGCTTTGGGATGTTTGGCTGGCTAATAATCGCGGAAAATCAAACAGGTTGGTAAAAGATCGGTCGAAAGGAAAGGTGGGTTATCAGGTGATACCGGGGGAGCATTCTGGATCTCTGGTCCTGACCTAATCAGCCCGTCGACCTGTCCCATTGCTCGGCAGAGTCCAACGGGCCCATTTCGCCGTCGGCTGTTGGTGTCGGCGTGTTTCAATTAAATGTATCCTGCCGCACGCGTATCAGCATTCCGCAGAGAGGCTTAGGCATCGCGTCATCGCGCAACCCTATCGCCGTTCATTAACCGCTGCCACTCGAACGCTTCCCGAGTGCCATGATCGGCTTTCCCTCTTCCCTCCTGTCTCCTTTCCTTCCTTCCTTCCCTATCAGTCGCTATCCGGCCGCGTCTCGCGATAGCTCGAGCTCGTCTGGGACCTACGGGGACCTACGGGGATCCGCGCTACCGCGGGACTCATTTGCATGGGACCGTGGCGAGACGGGCCCCTCTAATCACTGAGACCTCGGGGTGATTAACGTCGACCACCTGATGTCCGGTTTACGCCGGCCCTTCGAGGCCGAGGGGCCTCAAGGCCCAAGGACCCACTCGGGCCCGTCAGCTGATCCTCGACTTGCTCTCAGGAGGCTCGGACACATTGTTAGAATTACATGTCATGGAAAATTGCACCGTTAAACATGATAATAAAATTCCTCCACGTAAGATCGTAGTGAAATTCTGAATTGCCCGTGAAAAATATTAAATAAATTTTGACAATAATTTTTACATTGCGAATTATCAGGAATTTTCTTCTAATTTTGATTACTCGAGTTGAAAGAGCTGCGCCGTGAGGAAGGTTTGTCTAAATATTGGGATTGACTTGTTGCGTGATTTTGATATGATAATCTGTTTTTAGACATAGTGCAAAGAGAGGGGAGATTATTTATCGATCGACCGAGTGTAAGCGAGGAATACGAAAGATCGTCGGGAACGCCATCACGAGGGAGACTCCGTGAAATCGGGTCATTTCGTTCCCCTTAAAACTCGATATCATTTAATCTCTCGGTGTCTCTTATTAGGCTCTAACTACCTTTATTAACATTTCTCTTCCTTTGTGCTCTCGCGGCGGATTCTTTAATGCTCCTCGCTTCTTCTAATGGCCGCTTAAGGGGACTTGTCTCGGAGCGTAAAATGAATGCCCCCTTTTTTCCACCTTCTCTGTCTCCTTTCCTCGGCCTATCTCGATTAAAAGTAAAATAGATTGTTTCCACAATGTTGCTCTGAGGGGCCGCTATCTTCGAGTGCCATAAATTACTTCCTCCTTGCCTTTAAACATGACTTTAGGTGGCACCGTGACGTGTTCTCGTTTGCCGGTCTCTTGGTCGATCGTTAATCGCTTATCACGTCGCTCAAAAATATTCCTAATAACGTCTATAATGATCCCAAGTCTCATATGAAGTCTTTCCTCAATACCTCGAATATTATTCCATTGAACGGTATCAAAGAAATATTTTGTATGTTCAAAGGATAATTATTTGCAGTGATTAAATTCCATGCAACGTTTCTTCGTACTTAGGGCAATTTATATTTCGACGGTGGGTAGGGAAATATTTCTTTGGTTCAATGAATTTCTGTTCTCGGTGTGTGATAACAGGGAGACGAGCGGAATTGGGTCTTAATAAATGCGTTTTTCCCGCAATTTCCAGGTCGGTCCAGAGGCTCCCACGTGGTCTTAGCCGGAGGCGACCGACCGGGTTGGCGCCGGCACTGATGGTACCTCCACCTGTAATTAGCTTTAATGATAGAATTTATACCTGCTCAGGTTTCTCGTTTACGTCCACTAGACACTACGTTATCCATCTTAGCGATGTGCATTAATGATACCCTCGGCGCTATTATCGGTAATATTTAAAGATGAACATTGCAGCGTGCAATGCCGCTCGATTACCCTAATCCGCGGCGGAATCCCGCGACCGAGAGGACCGCTCACGTTTCCGTGAATATCCCTAAATCCCCGTTTATCGACATTGAAATTGTCAAACGAGAGAGGGAGAAAAAAGAACGGGGAAGATTACTTCTGCGGTTTCCGCGATAGGGCCGCGAACGCGTTTCAGGGTCGCGGGTATCGGTTATCGGGAAAACCGCCCTTATCAGACCCGGCCCGGAAGGGACTGACTTGGCTGCGTTTCGCGCAGTCAAGTCATAAAGGTTTATTAACGGGCGCGGGGCTTTTCGCGCGGTCGCGAGTCCGCGCCGCGGAAATAAATTGCCCCGCGTTACAGTTATTGCTCCCGTATCTGCGGTCCATTATCGCGGCGTGCACAGGTAATGGGCCCAGGTGCACTCTCCGGTCAGAGGTGCTCCGCACGCTGCGGCGAGCCGCACAATGCCGCGGCCCTGATAACGGAGAACGGATGGTCTTCCGTCCCGCTGCCGGATTTCCGCGCGGTTTCCGGACGCGGCCCTTGCGGGGCGGATCTGCCGATCGGTCGCCATCGAAATGCGACTCGAGCTTTAGGGACATATTCGAGTCGCAAACTAGAGTAATTACACTTTTTAACCATTTTACCGATAAAGCACTTGATGCTTCACTCATAAGCTTATCAATTTTTTGGTACGAAACTTTAATAGGTCAAAGTAACTTCATTTTTCTATTCTCATTGAATTTCAGTGGCAAAACACTCGAACGATGCTTATCATTTTCCACTTATCAATTTTCTGGATTTTCCTTTTTTACCTTTACCAATATAGACATAGTACGCTATACATTAATTACCTACTAGACATACAGTTTAATTTGCGGTCGACACTGAAATTTCGCTTCGGTACGACAAATCGGCTGCAACTATATCAATGAGAATATTTATAAATATCCAACGTGTTATGAAATTCTACTCTGTATGAAAATCGCAAAAATTGCTCGTAAAGAAGGACCATAATTAATGAAGACAGGCCATCTTCTGGGTTCATCTCGGAGATCGATTCGGATAAGGCGAGACCGTTTAATAAAATCGAGAAGGAAGAAATTAACCGCTGGCAGTAATTAAAACTGACGAAATAAAGTAAGCGAATCGGAATATCTTGGGATTTACTGAGGTAGCTAATGAATTAATTGGAGCCAACGAGGCCGATCCGATTAATAAAGAGGGCGATACGGAGTTTTACACGCGGTCGCGAATTTACCGGGTCCTTAGGCGCGCGAATGCTTATTAAACGCCCATGAATTTTTATGAGCCAAGTGGTTTAATGAAGAATCTTTCTGCGTATTAAAAGTCGGATATTTTAGGCAATTTCCGCCCCGCTGGAAATCCTCGCAAGGGGATGATAGAGTGTAATAGTTTGCCCGAACGGCGCGCCGTTCCGTCCGCAGGGCGGAACGGTTTAACGCGGGGAAGGTAACGTACGGTATGGGCCGCCGTGTATTCGCATTAGAGAAATTAAGTTTCAGCAAGATGTACGGGCCGAGGAGGTAAAAATGGACTTGCACTTTTTGCGCCGCCGCTAATTGGCCGGCCGAACTATTGCGGGTACGCCGCCGCGGCATTACGCCCGCGGAAAGCAAGGAAAATGAGGCAGATTTTTCCTCCTTTATCGCGATACAAACTCGTCTCGGGAAAGCGGAAAATGAGAAAACCGACCGCATGTACATAAATTTGGCGTTTGAATTTATTAGACAATTTATTGGAGTTTAATTGTCGCTTAAGGGGTCGTAAAAGTGGCGTCAATTGTTCATTGAACTTTTATCCAAACCGTTTAGAACTTTACAACCTGAATATGGAAGCTTTAAGGAAGGACTTGGCACCTATGAAGTTTCATTGTTTAGAGAAAAAATGCAAATAATGTTTGTAAATATATGAAAAAAAAAAATTAATTCAGTCGCATGGAGTACATGAATTGCATTACTGGATTATCGGCCGGGGAACTGAGTGTCTCGGTCTCGGAGCGATGCAATAACGTATGTAATGTATAATTTAATCGTAACTACGGCACTAAAGACAAATTACTTACTCCATCGAAATTATAACCGAGTTCTGCGTTCGCGCAAACAATAAAACCCTGCCCCAGAAGAATTTAACCGCGCACTTTACGCACGTAATCTGTTACCGGGTCTTAGCCGCACCGTGGAGGTAATTCCGCCTCCGTTTACCGGATTCTGCATGATGAAAGCGCGGATTTTTCCGCACGTTGCTCTCGTTACTTTACGCGGAATTTCAAAATCCCCTAATGACTCGCGGCCGAAACGCCCGATTTTCGAAACCGATTTCCCAACCCCGGGAAAGAGTCGTAATTTGCGGAAAGGTACATTCAGGTTTTCCGAAGAAGCAGAGAATCGCGGTGGGAGTTTAATTGTGTGTTATAGTGGAAATTTTCATGGAGGGAATATTTAAGAGTACCAATCCGACGATCTAGGGTCTAGATTAGGGTACCACACTTTAGTGATAGCAGTCACAGGTCGGCGTTAATTATGAAAAATTGTGTGAGGTCATGTCCTGAACTAAGGCCTACTTTGGCTTTGACTGGGAACATCTAACGAGTCCTACATCTTCTCTACGATTTCCTCGTCCATTTTCCACGAGGAAGATCCCTAATTTCGGACCTTTCCAGGGATCAGCTCCCCTCCAAGTGCAAATGGTGTAACGAGATTTTCCGCCGGCGCGTCCACCGAGTTTCCTCGAATTAGCGGGAGGCAGATCCGCGCGTTGCTCCTCGACTTTCGTACATAAGTCGGCACATGGGATATTTACCCGGAATGGGGCTTATGTTTCATGGTGAAACGAGAACGGGCGGTATCGCGTGTCCTGGTGCAGAGGCCCCCCAAAGAGCTGTCCAGGGTGGCCGCCGCCCCGGCCGAAATCCCCCGTCTTCCGTCCGCGGTCGTTCCGCACGCGGAATACCCCGGATTCACGCGGCATGGCCCGACGAATTCGCGTTTGACACGAGCGACTTCCCGGTCAAGTTTCGGCCCAGTTTCTAAAACAGCCGGCAAAAAGAAGGACGCCTCCGCGTCTTTGCTCTCGAGGCGGATTTGCATGCGGAATCCGCAGTCCCCCCGCGTGACCTGGTTTCCGTTGACATGCACCCAGAAGTATTTAGCTCGAGAGTGATTCATTCGCAACAGCTACACTTTTATGAGCATGGATTTTCATGTCTCTCTCCAGATATCAATCGATTTAATAACACAGGTTAAAAATATCCCAGACCTCAAAAGATCGATAAGATAATAATTTCATAATTTGTCAACATTTAGAGTGACATGTAGTACCGTTGGAATATTTTATAACACTCTAAGAAGTCCCGGAATTACGTAAATAAATTATTATCCCAGTGGTCGCTTCGTAAACTAGAAAATAAATGATTTTACAAGTTAGTAAATAAATCCACTGACATGTCTGGTAATTGGAAATATTTCTGAAGATTATTTCTCGACAACTCATTAACGATACATGTTATTTTTTCTTTCATTTGCAGGATTTTCTTTTTTTACGCGTTCGATTTTATTATATTATCTTATAGACAGGGTTAATTTAATGCGCGGAATAAATTCTGGGGGTTTGAGGTCTCATTTATTGTCTGCTACTGCCACGAGTACCGATTTAACACTTTCGCGTGCTTCCCAGGGATGATTTGAAAGATCGCGGGAACTTTGCGGGAGATAATCCGAGGATGTACCTCACTTAAGTAGAGAGCAGACTCGGGTTCGCCAAGAGTCGGACAAGCATGACAGAAATGTGGGATTAGAGTGCCGACAGCCCGGCAATCGCGTGGGACAAAGAAGGGACAAGTACCGAGGAAATTTGTCACGTGAGGGATAACTACCCCCGTTTCGGGGAAGTGCTTAGTACGCTGTGAAATATCCGTGGGCAATTGCCCCCGAAATTACCGCACCCCTAGTCTCGCCATTATCAGTCGCGATCCTTAAAAAAATGTGCAAATCAGATATACTGACAAATATCGTTAAACATAACGTATAAAATGGTTTAATTTCGGTGGAAACACAACTTTGAACCTTGGGTGTTGGGATTTTGTTGAGCAGGGTATTTTAATCATATTTTGACATTACAAAATGTCTTTTTTGCCGGCGAGAGAAATCCCATTTAAAACGATCCTCCCCATTCTATCGGCTCTCTTGGCGTTTATGCAGTATTTAACAGATAGGTGCCATTTGTCGAGACAATTCCTCGAGGTGTCTAGTGCCTCATTAGTATCCGTTCAGTTTATCTAACAAATGATTCGGGGTGGTTTTTTAAGGCTCCTCGTTGGGTGGAAATAAATGACGTGGGGTGGCCTGGCACGGTACTCGAAATATACGCACCCGGTCGAAGAATAGAATCGAATGCAGCCCTGCTTCAACATTCGATACGATTGAAAGGGTGATATGTACCACGAGAGTATTACTTCTATACAATTATCCAATGATGTATGGCACGGTACAATAAAGTGTAACGCCTCTTCCGACCACCCCTTTCGCCCCGTATGGGCACGTGTGCTCTTACAAATGTTCCATATGGTCATTGGAGCATCGTGACCAATCGGCTCCCTGCAATGCTTTTTTCCGAAATACTTCAAAGACCAATGGACCATAAGCTCCCTCAAATCTCCCTCAACAACAAATATATAAATGATTAATTAAAAATTCTTTCATTAGAAATCTCGCCATTGTGACTCTCATATTCTAATCGATCCTCCTCGGAAACGCTTGTTTCAAAGATATTACAAACATCGACAGACTAAAAGCTACCTCGAACCGACAATACAATGAAAATTATACAGAAAATGAATTAAGGATTTTCTTTTTTTTTTCAGAAATTTTCAGAATACTTCAAAGGACCAGAAGCTGTATTGATGTAACATGGAATATAAATTTATGGTAGATGAAACGTCGCTCGAAATGTTTTATTTGGAAAATCTCAATTTTGGATTTTCAGCCGTGAGATGTTTTTTAAGGGTTTCGGAAAACCGAGTGGATGCGATTGGTCTCATCCGCATGAGTTAGTAAATCTTTCCTCGGGCTGACACTCAGCTGGCCTCACAGCTGATTGTCATAACATTCCGGTCGTTGAGTATAGTTTTCCACAAAGTCCCCGTATCCCCCTTCTGCCCGAGATTGCACGTAACATGCCAGAAATCTGTCAAACTGGGAGGAACGGCGATTACATCCGCATTTACTTCGGGGATATTTCTGTCTACCCTATTCGTGTAATACCATCAACGCGACGAGACGATGAAATCCCGAGATGAGAGATCGGAGGGTCAGAAAGCGGACGAAATGATCTTGGACAATTTTCCCAAACACGTCCAGATGAAAAACGTGCGGTTTAAATATAAAGAGGATCGAAAGGACAGCCTGCTTCTCCCTTTTCTCCAAGTACACGTTTAATCGAAGATCATTGCTCTCCTTAAGCCTTTAAACGCTTCTATCATTAAATCACTCAAGACGTTTCAGTTGGTTATTCCAAAGTATTGAAATGACAATATAGAAAAAAAAAAAAATTCGTTTCATCTTAAGCAATGCCTTAAGTATTATTAATTTACAATAATTTGGTGAAGAAAATTTCATGAGATGACGATAGCGATTGAATTTCTATGAAATTAATTTTCACTCCCATCCCAATTAATATAAGATCCTCCCAAGATCGCGACATCGAGATTTCTATTTCTCGAAGATGATGAGAGGAAAGAAAAGTCCAAGTACAGGAACATTGGGACGATACAATATATCATTCCTACGGTTCGGATTCGTCTCGCGATTTTTCAGGAGAGACCCGAGAGACCACGACATCGAGAGGGCTCAGGGGAGGATCTGTTTTTCAGTCTGCGCATCCCCTTTAACTAATATATTTGAAGCCCCGGGGCTCGCCATTGTAATGCCCACCGAATACACAATAATCCCAGCTCGTCGCCTCTCGGGGTTTCTCCTCTCCGTCACTCTCGCTTTTGGGCCGCTCGGTCGGTCTCCGTCGCGCCCGCGGCCGCCGCGACGCGCCGTCTCTCTCGGCCAGGCCGAGCTTTAACTCGCCTCCCCCGAGGTTTCCTCTCTTTTCGCCGGTCGCGACGCCGCGCGAGAGTCAGTTTTTAATCACAGAGTAAACGCACGGCCGTCTAGTTACTCGGACTTCCTCCCTTCCTCGCAGCCTCGAGTCCGGGGCTGGTTGAAAGGTGACTCGCATCCGCCGCCGACGAAACGCCCTTTTCAACCCCGACCCGGTCGAGGCGGGGGATTCGCTGGGAAATGGCCGCCGAAGTGGGGGAGCCTCGAAGGTTTCGCAATTTCAGCCACCCCAGGTGAACCTAACAAAGAGTTTACCTGCATCGGATTGTCCCGCCAAGCAGGGATGAACTTGGAAAATTCTCTAACATAAAAAGTCATCGAGTTTAATTATAAAAAAAAATCGGGGGTTACAGGACACCGAGAGTTGCCCCAAGATCACCAGGATCCTCGGTGTTAAAAAGTAACCCCGTTAATTTACCTGCATTAGATCGATGCTCTGCATAATTATTGGCATTTAATGCGGAGCGAAAAGTTAAGGGGACGCCTCGCTTCTCTCTTCAATTTTTTCAACCCCTTCAAGGGGAGGGATGCCACCCCTAAATTAGGGGAGCCCACCCACGTGCATCTGCATCCGCCCAGAATGGCTACATCGCGTCACCCGCTTTTCATTGCCTCGGGAAAAATGGCGGAGCGTCGCCGGGAGGGGTCGTTAGGGGTAGCAAAAATCCGGACGGGGATTTATGGTCCAGCCTTTCGGATGCTGCTTAACGAGAGAGCTATCTCCGCGACTCCCGAGCCGGAACCCTTTCCCTTATCGAAGTATCCACCGGGCCGAGGATCTCCCGGGGATAAATCTGCCGATAGAATCGAATGTCCTGGCGGCGACCATCGCAGGATCCGGTCCTCTTTCCTCTCGTCCCCACCTTGGTCCTCCAAGGGGTGACATCGCGACCGACAAAAGCCTCCTCGTCCAGTCTATAACCGATGGCACGTCTTTTCGACAAATTCATCCCATTTAATTTCATATTTATCACTTCATACTTATCACAACTAAACGTTGCATCGACCGAAAACAGTTGCGACTGGGCTGGATTTTTTTTTCCCCCTCAAAGGAAGGTGGAACTCACGTGCGAAAATAGGGTTACGCGGGAAGATAGCGCAATTCCTTTGAGAAAAGAAAAAAAATGGAGAAAGAAAAAGCCAGGACATCCATTCGCAAACGAGAAGGGATTTATAGCCGCGTCTTTCGGATGGCGGCTAACGAGAGGACTGGAGGGATTTCCGATTCGGAATCAATAGAGTTCGGCGAGGGGTGGAGTCGGGGGGGTAGGGGCGCGATAAAATCCACATCCTCGTGCCGGATAGGCGAAGACCGGGCACGGATTGCTCGTACACCGTAACACGCATAAATTACGATGTAATTACAGGCTCGCCGATCACGATCGGCGGTCAGGCGGGCCGACAGATCGGATCTCGGAGATGGTCCGCCGGGTGCGAGAGAGGAGGACATAGGGAGGCCGGAGGAAGGAAGCGGAGGAAAGAAGCGCGGAGATGGACGGATTAAGGCCGGAGGTGGGAGGAAGATGCCGGATAGGCCGGAGATACGGATTGGAGAGAGAGAGAGAGAGGGGAGAGCCGATCCCGAGGGACGGAGATCCGTGGACCCGGATCGGTAGGATGGTCGGAGAGCCTCGACGGATGGATAGGAGAAGGAGGGAAGGAAAAGAGAGAGAGATGCTGCCAGCTGCGGGGCCTGATTTGCGGTCGAGCCCTCCTCGGCGCGACCGGACGCGACCGGGCGCGACCGGGCGCGACCGGGCGAAGATAACCTGAACCACGACCAGGTAACACGGTAACCGGAATCAAGGAAGAAATCGACCGACCGGGACCCAAGTAACGCCGAGGGTGTTAAGCCACACAGATGCGCCTCATCTGCCAGATTAGGGCAATCTTTTCCGCGGGAGGGACGGGATGCCGCACGGCAATTAAGATTTATGGACCCCCCCTTGTCTTTGAGGTGCTCGCCATGAGGAATGTTGCAATAATATTTATTGCTCCAGCGATCGCCCTCGGGACGAGAGGCCGCACGATTCCTGGAGAGGGCATCGCCTTTTCACCGGGCGATCCGGAGGAACGGTTTCTTCGGACTGCCCGAAATTTCTTTCCGAGGGATCTTCCGGTGGTACTTCAACGAGAGAGAAGGGATGATTCTAAGCGGGGGTAGGGGGGGGAAATTCGGTGGTTTTCGGGGGGAGCCTGGAATCGCTTTCGGGCATATTTTCCCGACTACCGTTGTACTTGGAATTGTATGGAAAAGTGCGGATCGAACAAGGTGAGACCCGAAGTGCTAGACACTTACTTTCGCAATGGAGTTCCTTAGGGTCTCGGCGCGTATTTATTCTTTCTTATCTATCATTTTCTCGGGTCTATTTACAGCGAGTAGAGAGAATTGGAGCGGAGGCGATAGGGGAGGCCATGCAACTCCGTACCGTGAGAAGTGATGCGCCTAGTCGGGGAGATTAGATTACCCCTTTTAGGAGGAGAATCGAGAGAAACTGCAATTAAGATTTATGGGTCCCTGTCTTTCGGCCGCCGGGATGGGAAATATAGCAATAATATTTATCGCTTCGGCAGATACCGCCCGTTGATAGAAGTGCACGATATTCGGAGAGGCCGTCCAATGGGCGATCGCGCAATGCCGGAAAATGTTAGACGTAGAGAGACGCCATTGACGGCGAATAATTTCATCAACCAGCGACATTAAAGGGAAAAAAAAAAAAATCGCCCGCCGAAATACCGCGTAACCAGAATTTATAAAAAAATCTATCAAAAGAGAAAAATGTCATAACCGATCGATCCCTCATAGCCGCTACTTTAATAACACCTTAACCTCTTAAAAACCTGTACCCATCCTCGTTCTAACGGATGTCCTCGCCCTTCCTCGATTTCCCGGAGAATTCTCGGGATTTCATTCCTCCAGACCGTAGTTTCCGATTCCAGGGTAAAAATGAAATTCGGTCGGGGTAATTCCCACGGTGCTCGCACCAGGGCGAATAATTGCTGAAACCACGCAGGATGATCAGCGTAATGATACACCCTAGACCCGTGCATTTTCGAGCGGCCCATCCAGTACATAAAGGCGACCATAATAGGCAGGGCTTGCGCCAATGCGAGCCTCGTTACGGACGCCACGTGTCGTGGCCTATCGCGGTGCATTTATGGTCACGAATCCTGGGTTATCCGGCTAGCAGGATCTCCGCGGATTTCCACGGCTGTGTTTAGGACGGCTCGTAGGAAACGGGGGCACGGGCCCCGCGGGGCCCGGAGTTACAGGGCCCGTCGAGTGCGCGTCCCGGTCTAACGGGAGATCGGATGATTGGACGGCTCCGGGGCTCCGTACTGGACTATTGCTCTGGAACCGCTCCGAAAGCGCTTCGAAACCGCTCCGGAAGAGTTCCGGAAGGACTCCGAAAGGGCTCCGAAAGAGCTTCGATAGCGCTTCGAAACCGCTCCGAAACCGCTTCGAGACCGCTCCGAAACCGCTCCGAAATCGCTCCGAAACCGCTTCGAGACTGCTTCGAGACCGCTTCGAGACC
Source organism: Orussus abietinus (assembly GCF_000612105.2). NCBI lineage: Eukaryota > Metazoa > Arthropoda > Insecta > Hymenoptera > Orussidae > Orussus > Orussus abietinus. The sequence continues at coordinate 1,550,756 of NW_019395988.1, forward strand.
ACTCTGAAACCGCTCAAACTTCGTCAAAATCGGCTCAAACGCTTTCGCTCCTACTGGAAGAGGGTAGTTATTACTGCCTCCCGTTTCTAATTTCCCTTAATCTTTAATAAACTTGAAAGAATCGATTTGGCAAATGGAACGAGCGATGCCCCAATGTCTCGCATCTCCTCGAAATCTGACCCACCATCGACGTCATCGTGTCGTACCCCCTTAACCTGATTTTACTTCCCTAAATTCGAGGGGGTGCTTTCAAATCTCCGACAGCGAATTCAAAAAAATCTCACAGCTCGTTAATAAAATATTAACATTGATATATTTCCCATTAAACGCGATCAGGGGAGAAACTCTGAATCTGGACGGTTTTCGATAGGCAACGGAACGCGAGCACTTGTTCTTCTAATTCTTTTTTCACCCCCGAAAGGGGGTGAAAAAGGAAAAAGGGCCACGTCAAAGACCACGGGAGGGTAATCGCATCCGTTCCAACGGGATCGACACTCGTTGATTTCCAGGAAATTACGACAGGGCTTCCGGGGGTGCTCGGTGCGCGGGTAATGGAATAAAAAATGCGCGCCCGGGGTGCTCGTGACGCGACAATGAAAGCGTGTCTTTTTTTTTCTCTTTTTCCTTTTTCCGGGCCAGTTCCGGCTTTTTCGAAAATCCCGGCACCGCCGCTTCCGATCACCACCCTGCAAGGGTTCGGGGGTGAAATTTGGAAAAACGAGGTCCGACCGGACACGCTTTTTTCCCCCGAACATGCTCGCGCACCGCCGAGTTGGATTTTCGGAAAACGCGGATCGGCCTTTCCCAGCCACCCCTAAAACTATGAATGCTTACTGAATATTTATTGAAGATTAGGGGAAAAAAAAATCGCCATTTCCAGCGCGAAGCGGAAGCGGTTCAAGGTTTATCAGGTATGTGTGAAAAAAAAAAATGGACGGCGAGAGAGAAAAACCACCCTGTCGAAAATTTTTTCGATATTTCGTACACGCTGTCGAATACAAATGTGCACTGAAATCAGAAAAGCGAAATATATGCCAACATGTAATTGTTGAAATGCTATAAATTGCCGAAAAATATGAATTATCACAGATGCGATCGCTAATCAATATACAAGAGGTTCCGAAATTTCATATAAGCGCTCTCTGAGACTTCCCACACAATTGTATATGAAATTCGAAAACCTGTACATTGAGTGGATGTCTCTATTACCTGTACGCTAAATTTCGAGCAGACACTTTTAACGGTGTAGCCGACCGGGATATATAAACTGGGCCAGTTGCAATAAATCACGGCATTGTTTTCCTTCAGGGCTCTTCATTTATCCGGGCCAAATTGGATTTCGTCTCGGAGGCGTTAAAAAAAGCGGCGCAAAGGGTCGTTAAAGGTGTCCGAAACATCCGGAAGTTTAATCGCGACGCTATCAGCGTAGTTTGCCCCGACGGTGGTTAGCCCACTTAACTGCCGAGTTTTTTACGCCCCGGCGAGGTCTTGTTCTTTATATTTTCAATTATATAATGGGCTTTATGACGCGCATCTCGACGAAGGGGCGCTCATCGAGACGCGTCACGATTCCGCGTCACGACGCGGCTCGGGCCATTAAGGCAGTGTCGAAGGAAGGGCGGAAAGGGAGAGAGAAAGGGAGACCTTTGACGATTCCTGGGGCGAGGTGGGACCGCCTTCGCAGTCGATAAACATAACCTCAAAGCGTCGACGGGGCGTCGCAACGCGTCGCAGTCACGAGGGAGACCGTCCTCGAGGTCTCACTCCGAGACGAGATATAGACATTAAGCTATACGAGACGGTAAATGTCCCGAGAATTACACCTCGGCAGGTAAATGACAGCCAATGGAGCGCTCAACCCAAAAGTAGACGATTTTTCTACACATTAAGCGAATTAAGGGGATGCCAAAATCGTTCGCATTAACGAAGCTTTTCTCCGAATTGGGTGCACCGAATCGTTTCAGACATTACAAAATGAACGCAAAGACCGAAAGGAAGGTTTCAGTCTTTTTAAACATCTCTTTACAGACGTTTATACAATTTAAAAAAAATTAAAAAAGCCTCTGTATCAACATTGTGAAATTTCAAACGATTCGATCCTGTCTAACTTTAACAGAGAAGCGGAGGAGCTATCCGCATGATTGACAAATCGATTCCGCGTGAATAAAAGTTGCATAGCATATTTCATTAATGCCAATATGAGATACAGTGCCGGCAGGATTTCGATATCAGGTAGGGTCTGTCTCCAGGAGAGAGTGATTAATTAATCGATAGTTAATTGAAAGTGGCATTATCACCGATACGAGGCAAAGTCGGCGGGATTTCAGTGTCGAGTGAGGTCCATCTCAGGAGGCAGAAGAGGAAGAGAGAGAGAGGGAGAAACCAGCTCCAGAATCCGTCGAGGCTGGCCTCGGGTGTTCGTTAAATCGCTGACCGCTCCATCCACCTATGCAGATGCAGAGTGCATCCGCGATCCGCCCGGGAAGGAGGGCGCTACGTCGGCGAGAAGGGTGCGAGGAGATGCGCATCTGGGATGGGAAACAATTGGGAGAGAGTAGGAGCGACCGGCGAGTGGGAGCGCGAGGGCGAGACCGCGGCGCGGTGGGTCGGAGAGAGACGCGGATACCTCCGAGCGGCCACCGTCAGGGAGGGAGAGAGAGGCGCCGAATGGATGGCACGGTGGTTGGAGAAGGACGGACGGTCCGCCAGGCAGAGAGAGGGTGAGAGACCGAGCGAAGTCAGCGGAGCAGATCTCCGCCGCAACCTGACTGACTCCGGGCCGAGTCCACCCACCCGTGCAGCTGACCTGTCCTCCTTGCCGTGTACCTAAGCGGCGCATTTTCTAGACGATTTAAGCCCTTAAACTGCGCTCGAACAGGTACGCCGAGCGCGACCATTGCTCGCGACGCGACCGTTTCGAGATTTAGAACTCTTTAACCATTTTACTCCCGACATATGGGCGAAATTCATCAATACGTGCCGGCAACATTGGACCGAACGTTTATTCTAGCGCGTTTCGAGATTTAGAAGACTTTTTGACTAAGGAACCTTTTCGACATATGGGCGAAATTCATGAGCACGGGCAGGCAATATTGGACCAAACGTCGGACTCTTTTAGTAGCCGGAGGGATTGAGGGGACGTGGAAGCGTCATCTTAGGGCTCGATGGAACTTTTCCTAGAACAGGGTGCACCGAGTCGTTTCAACCTTGACAACGTGAATGTGGAGGCTACGAGGAAGGTCCCGACACCCATGAAGTCCCATATTTCAGAAAAAAAAAAATTTTTTTAAAATGCCCGTAAAGAAATTCATTGAAAATCGATACTTCAGGAAATCTCATGTCAATGTAAAAAATTGACGATGTGAGTCCTACATTGGTGTAGGTTTTCCTGGTGGCAGCCGCCTTTGCAGATTTTCTGCATGGACTGCGCCTTGATTTCGAGCTCTCGAATCTGGAAGGCCAACAAAGGGCGCTTCGACAGGAGTCGGACCTCATTGTCATTAGTAGTGGGAGAGGCTCGACTGGGAATTATGTCAACGGCAGTGCGACATAAACGCGATACTGCGGCGGAATATCCGAGCGAGTATTTATCTCAGAATCAGGCACGCTCGAAATGGTCTCAACTCCTCTCTCTCTCTCGCTCTCTGTGCACCCCAATAATTTCGATGTATCGTTAGGGGTGGCTTACCGCCTCCCCTACGTACCGGGTGTCTCCGTTGGAAGCGTATCTAGATCGAGATACGATTGAATAACTCTGCCTCGCATAAACATACCTTGACTTATCATATAGCGCGAGAGATCGATTGCCTTCCGAGCCCTCGGCTTTCTGGCTGCCTTTTTATTTCATTTAGAGCGATGTGGGTAACTCGGTTATCCGACCCTCCATCGGTGGCCAAATCCCCGGAAGGATCGCGAGCCGCACGATTTTGTCGCGTGGATCTCAAAGATCATTCGAATCTCGACTGGATCTTGCAGCCGGCACCTGAGGGTGCAAGCTGACTTCCAGGATTGGAAAAAAAAGAGTAAAAGTGAATTTCTTCCTGCCTTTCGCCCTGTCCCAATGCCGAGTTCCTACTTCGACTTAACCGGGGATAAGATTAAGGGTTATCGGACACTTTACCCCGGTCCACGGAATTTCCTCTCGGGTTCGGGGAGTTTTATTTTCTACCCTCGGCATTGGGAGGGCTGGAAAAATATATCGTAATTTCGAGCCACCCGGAATATGCGAATCACCCCTTTAACACCGCCGGCTACGATGGGGTTGGACCTACGTATGCCCGTGGCTTTCTGCCTCCCTTCCTTTTTCTCCTCCAGGTCCCTCTATCGATTTATCAATCGTTCCGGCAAACCCCGAGTTACGGGGGCCTCTCCAGAATTCACGGATATGGAGTTTACATAAAGTTACATTACATAAACTTAAGTTACGCGGGCTCCAGACTGCGAGAGGAAGACACCCCGAGTAACCAACCCCAAGACACCGTGCTGATTCAACGGAATTTTGTTTGGCCCTGGCAAACCATTTCCCGTTTTCCGAAAACCCTCAAACTCTCCGATTGTCTTCCTGCCGTCATTCCGGATTTCCTGAAACGAAAATGGGATCCCCTAATTACGACCGAGGCATTACAGTCTCCATACCGAGATGAAAATAATTCATTACCCCAATGACGTGTTTCTTTGAACAGGACCAAAGTTCATAAAATCCGGATTTTTTTTTTTTTTTTTTTAAGTAGTCAAGCTCCGCCGTTACAATTACGTTTGACGGAATTACCTAAGTCTTTGCAGGCAGTGAACATTTTTCCCGCAGTCGGTGTACTAATTCGGCGAATGCCGAGTTCCAAGGTACGACATTTCTTCCGTGCGTAATGTCGTAATTTATTGTTATCACCCGTCAACTCGGCCCTTGTCAAAATCCTAATTATGCGTTACGTAGTGCGGGAGGAACTTTAAGGTGGGGAATTAGATGACGCTCTCGAAAGTAATTTCCACCCGTCAGGGGATTTTAATTCGGGGCTCCTTATTAAGGGCGCCGAATGAACTGTCGCTGGCATATTCCGAAAATGTAGGGTATTAAGCTCGAGGAGGTACGAGTTGCTCGTAATAAATTCGTACAGCCCGGAATGACCACAAGGGCCGCAAACCGGCCGCCATTGTCGCAGTGCGAGTAATAGAATGCCGGGCTACCCTTTAATTGTTCGAATTCTTTGAGCGGCCGTAATGGCCGGGAGGGCTGCCCCGGAATTCGCCGGAATTATCGTAAAGATGTTGAAATTTAATTACACCAAAAATAAGTCGTCGCCAAGTCCCATCTCAACGATTCGTAATGACCCTTTCCTTCCTCGGCTCCAGGGAATGCCCGGGATTTCTCCCGGCGTGCCTTCTGCGAGTTCCACTTTTCTTTTGTTTTTTTCACGACTCACTGATCCAATCTACCTACTGTAAAATTAAATAATTACGCGTGCTCTTCATTAAATGCCGCCAATTTTTCAATTCTGCCGAATGAAGTGCAATTAAGGTGATATTAAAGGGTCATTCTCTTTCTCTATATATATAAAACGTAAAAATATTTATTAAACTTTTCTCCAAACAGGGTGCCCTGAATAATTTGAATCTTCATCGCGTGATTATGGAGGCCCTAAGGAAGAACGCGTCGCTCATGAAATTTCATATTTCAAGCGAAAATTAATGTTCCCCAGACTTGAACGAATATTTTTCTTTGAAAAATGACATTTCACGAACACACAAAGTTTCAAATTACTCGGTGCACCCAGTTTGGAGAGAAGTTTCATGAACGAGAACCCTTTGACGCCATTTGCACGTCACCTCAAGACCGCGAGCAACCGCGCAACCGCGAGCAACCGTCCAAGAGGCGAGGTCTTCCCCGCAGGGAAATAGGGATATAAAAGCGTGCTTTTGGGACAATTAGAGAATCTCCGAGCACCTTATCGATCAACTCGAGAGGCGACGGACCCCTTTCGAGAGATCTCCAAAGGTGGCGGCCAGCTCGTTGGTCAAACGAAGTGTCGGCGGAGCATGGTCGGGTCGGAACATCGGCAGTCCGAGGTCGGGCACAGCTTAGCGTTGCTTATCCGATCGTGAAGTGTGATATCGCTCCACCTATTCGCGTACCGAGGAAGTACTGACACCAGGTCGTGGGCGCGATAGAGCGTCACCGTGTTCCGCCCGGGCGGGGGCCGCCCCCGGCCGGTCGGCCATTCGGCGCGGCGAATCCCGCCCGGAAGTCCGGCGAGAAGTCGGACTTCCGGTGGCGGAATCGCCGCCAGACTCGGCCCGCTGCGCCAGCCCGGTGGACAATTCCAAGGCGAACTCGGGCCGGTGGAGTTGGTAGAGAGAAGCACGCTCCACTGGGCCAGACCAGACACACCTGGGGTCACTCGGACCCCACGGCGCACGACGCCGGAAAACGGCTGTCTCGTAAAAATCACTGCTCTCCGGCGACGTGCAAAGCCGGAAGCCGGCCACCGAGTTTCCGACACTTGTCCCCGGCGGATCCTCCAGGTCGCCGGGAGGATAAAGTACCACCGGGCCACTAATTATTAATCTTTGATTCTGTTTCAGGTACGTGGGTCCCTTCGGAGGTCGAAGGATGGAAGGCCAGGTCTCTCCGAGGCATGCCTCGAAGAAGCTATCGAGGGTCTTACCTACATACAACACGGGAACAACCGTATCCGGTTTATGCAAATTCGGGGATAAGTCGGTGAAGTCAATTTAAGCCCTTAGCCGGGTTAAGTTCGGCCGCGTCGTAGCAACAACGATGGGAGGGCTGGGACACTTCCTTCGGGTCTTTAAAGGGATTTCAGCACTCCGACTTGGCTCTTCTCGCGGTAATTCCGGACAATGCCGTCTCGCGACTACCAGTCCGCCGAGACGTTAGGAACTTAGTTAGTCGTGGGGGCATTTGGAGCCGCTTTTATGGAACTGGGCGAACTAGAGTGCCGCGAATGCCGACAGGACGCGTTCCCCTTAAGGGCGCGTTGCCTTAAGGGAACGGGATTTTCGTTAAGGAAAACTCGACAGACCTGCCCTGGGCCGAAGGAGTGCCTTTCCTGCCCATCTTTCTACCCAACTTCGACGAGATAACGTCCTCACCGTGGGCACCGGATGCCACCCCTCGATTTTAAGGGACGTCCTAACTCCGTTACACGAATCGAATTTACCCTCCTTGAAAGGGAGGAAGGAAACTCCGTGACGTTTTTTAATCTACAGGGAGTACCTGAGAATTTGGTCATTTAAGGCGTTCTTCAAGTCGGTCGAAAGGATCTAACCTATCCTGGCGCTATTTGGGTAACGAAATTAAGGGACGGAAATTTTACAGGTTATCATGGCGTTTCTTATGAAAATGGGGAAATGCCGGATAATTCGAGGCGATAGCTTTCATATTTCGCTGTAATTATAAGGACTCGGAATGGATAGACTAGGTTAGTTCCTTCTTTGTGAATCTCTTCGTATTGTTCCGCTTGTGAGGTACCAGGGGAATAAAAAGTTCAATTTTTTTTTTCTTACAAATAAATCCTCTCCTTTCCATTACTTTGGTTTCCCACGTCTTCCTTGTTACGACTTTAACCACAGTTTTTTTTACAATAACCAGTGACGAAGTTAACCGCAGTTAAGTGAGTAAACTTTCTGATGGTACGAATACAGCGCGATATTTTCGCTCTAAATTTGGTTATCCATCGCCTTAATAATTGACGGAAGGAATTCCACCTTTTTCCTTATCATCGCGGGTCAGATAGGCGGAGTTCCCGCGATAGCTGCCCGAAGTTCGGAAATTCGCTTTCCGGCGGATTATTCTCCGAACAAGCGTGAAGAGATACGTTCGCCTGATAAGCCGGATAGATGCTCCCTGGACCAATAATGGCCGTGCCTTATCGCGGCCTCGGCTAGCCGGTGGAGGCCCGATATTAAAAGTACCGAAACGGCGGCCGATATATCACTACTCCCCTTCGGTCAAGCGAGCTTTTTCGCATTTTTATCGGGAATTCGGTAAAGCGGCCATAAAGCCGGCGTTTTAGAGCGCCACGTATCGGCGTCGCGGGGTGCGCGCCCCACGTGGTGGTTTAAGGTTATACGAAAGTGACAGGAGGGTTGGTCTCGTATATGTAACTTTTCTCCGACCTAGGAGTACCGAATTGTTTGAAAATTTACCACTCAAACAAGGAGGTCCTAGGGAAGGTCTCCCCATGAAACTAAATTCTTCTAACTTCTTTATAGACAGGTTTTTAATTTTTTTTTTTCTTATAAAGGAATGGGTGTCAAGAGCTTCTCCAGGGTCTGCATATTCATGAGAATTCCGAACGATCTCGGTAGATCCAGTTCATAGAAAAATTTGACAAACGATTGACCACCCTCAGAGGGCACTTTTCCGTCACCTTAAGAGGGATGTCCCGTTTATGGGCGAACTCCGGAATAAATAAAGGCTACGGGGCCATCCGGTAAAAGGTCCATACGAATTCAGAGCTCGAACTTTCCATCGGGTCCCATTGATCGCGCATAGAGCGGTAGTTTACATAAGGGATATGCCGGGGCCAGGGCCGAGATCCCGGGGGATGAAATTCCGGGGGTGGAGGCTGCCAGGAGACTCTGATTTTATCCCGCCCCTGCATCGACACATCGCCCTTATGGAGGAATGCCGGGAGGAGTCTTCTGTACTCGCAGCTCTCCTATCGGCGCCGTCGATAAATATGTAACGACCGGGACACGCCCGAAATTTCCGGCCAAAGGGATGCAAATTTCCCTTTTTGCTCCGGCAGCCACCCCGCGACACGCGTCCTCCTATCGCTTTTTACAACGATCGACCTGTCGAATGACCGGAGAGCACCTCTCGACCCTGCTGAGTGCGCAACCGACAAGTGACAAACAATGGTAGACCGTGTTATAAACCCGGAATATCATTATCTTTCGCTTAAGGTAACAATATTCTAAGCGATAAGCGGAATATATCGATGAAGGATCGAAACTAGGAAATCATCGGATCATCCACGACCGGGGTCGCTTGCAATGACGATTTTCCTACACCTCCCCACGACGATGGGAATTTAATTTTTAATTATTAACAATGTAATAAGAGAAACTGCACCGAATAGTTGGTTCGTGGGATTTAGGGCAGCTTGGGGGCGACTATGAACGGGGCCATTAAAAATGGCAACAATTTGCAATTAGCACGAGTATGGGCGGCTCTTCCGGCCGCCACGCGTGTCGTCGGTAGGCGAATTGCAGGAAACGGCGCGCCCAAGTCGTTCCAGCCCGATTTTTCCGATCGAACGTGCACGTATGCGAGTAACTTATGACAACCGGGCCCTTACCGAGGAGGGACTCCCGGGGGATCCGCCGAGGGGCCCCGCCGATACGCAGCGGGACGACTTCCTGACTTCCTGGACGAGGCGATGTCGGGTAAAATATGTCGGCGCCCGGGAAAAGTCGCTCGGATAACTTTCCTCGGGAATTAAGGTGGATCGCCGCCGTTAGAGGGATCGCCGAAGAGAGAGAGGAAAAGCCTCCACCTCGCGAGAAAGAGGGAGACCTCTCGAAATGGGAGCGTCCCTCTTCGGGGACGTCGTTCCCGGTCAGCCGACCGGGAAAGGGGAAGACGTAGCCCGATATATATTTTCCACACAACCGGCACTTCCGTCCTCCTCGCGGGATGTTATCGCCGGAACGGCGGAAAACTGCCCCCTCCGTAAATAAAAAAATAAACATATACTTCATGCATGGCATATTCTTTCCTGGGGGACTTTTTTTCCCGAGGGATTATTTCCCGGCTGGAAATCGACGATTTTCATTCCACCTTGGGTTCACATGCCCGTTATCGGGAAATATCAGGGTTATCCATAAGTTCGTCGTGTTTTGGAATTAATTTTAACATATTAATTTTATCCTCTTCTTTTTCTCCTTTTCCAAGCGAGGGATCAACCTGTAGGTCGGAAGGAAGGCGCGAGAAATTAAGGAGAATATATTATCGATTAATTAACTTCCGATCACATTAATTTTGGCATTTAAGGGAGCCGTGCATAAGGAAGGGGGAATATTGAGTAATATCCATAAATTTTCCTTCTTGAATATAATGTTTTTATAGACAAATCGAACTTATGGCGCGACTCGATATCTAATCATTGGTCTCGATCCAGATTTTATTCCCAAGACCTGACTCGAGTAGATCGAGGTTTGCGAAAGAAGTGCCACCGAGGTTGAATTTATCCCGAAAGAGGTTCCTTCTAATCCGACCTCTCGATTCGTGGTTATATCGATTAAGGGCCGGCGATATTTCCTTGCCGAAACAGCCGGACAACGTACGAGATCCTCGCGCGGAAACGAGTGCGGAGAGTCCGCAAATCGTTCCGCCGGCCGGCCTTGCGAGAAATAACGCGTGCAACAGGCCCGGGGGTTGCGAAGGTTAGGCGATAAAAATAAATTTTCGATGATTCGCGGAGTCATGTTCACTCGAGAGAGAGAGAGGCGTCGGCGGTAAATAAATTCGACGAAGGACTCGACCGGCGAGCGGCGTTAATAAAATATACTATTTGGATCCGAAGGCTGCACGCGAGGAGAGTCTGCCCAAGACGCCGCTCCTCCATATATCGATTTATTTTCTATAGTTGGCCAAAACCTCTTTGGACTTTCGAGAAAAATCCTCGAGACCCTAATCCCCGATCTCTATGCCTGGGATTTTTTCCCAGGGATCTCGGTTAAACGAGTGGCGCCTAAAAAAATGGTCGATTCCTTCAACATAGGATTTTCGGCTCTCTCGCCGGGCACACCGAGTGGGGGGATTTCTTTTCGAAAGTGCGTCGTGGATTTTCCTCATCGGGCCGGGATTTTTTTACTGGGGACACGGCGCCCCGATCCGAGAAAAAGTGAGTAATGGCTTGTTTTCGAATTCCGACGCATTAAGAGAGCGGCTCGTCTCCGGACTGTTTTTAGCAACAACCGCGCTGATAAATTTTCTTCGGAAGCGGCTTTCGCTGGGTGTTGAATATGCGGTCGAGTTCTCTGGTCTAAATTCGACGGGGTATTACGTTCTCAGGGTCGGTGTTTTGGTTCGAGCTTAAATGGACGTGCGATTAATACGACGCAATTCTAGAGGCCGGCTTTATAAAGCGCAGCCCCCACGTGACCGCCATGTGTGTGGTATTTGATTTCTGCCGTGGAGCAACAAGGGGGACATTTTTAAATGGCCGAGCACGTGACGCGACGGGAATAACATCCCCGTGTTAATATACGTTAACTGCATACTCGGATTTCGATACGCGGTCTGATATGCCCCTTGCAATTTCTCCATACTCGGACCTAGCGTTAAGGCGACACCAAAGTGGGATCTTCTGAGAGCAATTGTTAACGAAAATTTTCATACAACTGGGTGCGCAGAATAATTTGGGATTTTTTCCGCGTGAAAATGGAGGCCCTGAGGAACTCAATGTTACCGGTATGTGTCCATCAGGATTTTTCCCCTAGCATAGGCAACTCGAGGATTTTCGATAGGTCGACCGATCGGCGCCCCTTTAAGCCGGCCCCTTAATAAAATCAACTTTTTAGCCCCCCCCCCCTGGACCGAGAGGGTTCAGGAAGTAATTTTTTTTCTTTTCCTACTGTGGGAAGGTCCTGCCTCCCCCGGGAAGGACTGGAGTGCCTTCGCTCTGGGAAACGCGAATGGTCCCGACAATTATGCATGGCATCTACTAGCAGCTCTGACGCAGCGCGTGCCTTGATTTACGTCCCGCTTTTAATTCTATTTCCACCCCAGTTTTCAACGGCACGGGGTTGCAACGCCATAGGGGGTTACTATGGCGAACGAGGTCACTCGTTTATTCGGCGCTCGTAAAGTGGGCCGAGTATGCACGTAGGAGTATGGCCGATTTGATTAATCGACCCCACGGCAGATCCTGGTTGGTCCCCGGTAAAGGGGGGCAGGAAAACCCGACCATTGGAAACCCTCTCGTCTTTTTCAATAACAATACTCCCCTCCCTGGTGGCGTTGCACCGTGGAAAATGCCGCGTAATGCATTAAGAGCCCCCATAAGGGGATGCCTCCACTATTTTCTCACTTATTTTTTACCGCCTTAAGGGTCCACATGGCCGGCTCCCCAGCACTGTGAGAATCATCCCCGAAGCACCTCTTTCTATCGTTCTTTTTTTTATTTCCTACCCTACGTCGCATGGTGTTTCGTCGATTTATCAAGTCACTCGCGGGGGGTGAATTACCGAGTCGTTCGAAACTGCTTGCAGGCGATGTCGAAGTCTATTTGCATTATCATTTTTTTTTTTTTTTCCCACCTTGGGACCCTTTACCGGGCGAGATTTATTTTCCAACTGAAATTCTTCCCGGCGTCCTTTGTATATTTAATTATCCTTAATATGAGATAATTAACGATACCTACAAAATTCTTTTCAACCGAGAAGCTACCCTTCCAACGTGTGTGGCAACCGCGAACCTATTTTACTATCACTTTTAATTTTGTCAGTGGAATTTCTAATTGCGGTCGTTAGTGCTTCTTCATTTTCCGGATGGTTTCTCGTTTTGTGAAAATCCGGGAAAAAGGGCGAGCGAAGAGGAAGGGAGGAGGACGCCGCGGCGGAAGGTAGAGCCTGCGGAAAAGGGGATGATCATTCACAGGGAGACGTGTAAGTCCGTCTTCTGGGGAACCTAACCGAGAGTGCTATTAATTCAAGACAGGCGGTTAAATAGAATAGACGCCAAGCCAGGCACGATGCAGTCGCTCGGTTCGTTGCAACTATAAGAGGGCCCTCTTCAAGATGGCGCTCCCTGGCTCCAGGGTGAACGTTACATTATCTGAATTATACATTATTATACTCCGTCGCGCAAGCCTTTTGTACGCGATTTGAATAATTACACACGGCTCTGAATGCACCGCGTCGATATCTTTTTCTCGCCTCGCGACTTCCTCGCCCGCCGCCATTTTCTCGGATTTCGGCCACTTTTCCGTGGGCCTGAAAAAATCGAAAAAAATTAAAAAAAAGCCCCCAGTGACGTTTTGCTTCAACTGCGACCCGGGATTTCATCAACCCTACGTCCCAGGGAAGAATTTCATTGCTCATGAATTTCCGAGTTAAAAACGGGGACGAGATATATCCGCACCCTTAAAAATCTGCACGCATCTGATGAACTCTCGGGCGGTTAATTATTTAAAATTCAAGCCGATTGAAAAATTGAGCTCAAAACTTGCAAGTAGCCTTATTTTCCCTAAATGTCAAAGCCCCCGTAGAAAGAAAGATTCGAGAAAGGGTTCGCCGATCCGTCGAATTAGCAGGGTTCCTTCTTTCCCGGCGAGCGATTGGAGTCGCTTCTTTTTTTTTCCCCCGGGCCCGTGGGAAGCTAAGTGGCTGTTTTCTCTGTTTTTATCATCCCGGTAATAATTATGGATGCGTACCCCTGGGGAGCTGGAGGGTCTATAGGATACTAATCAGTATATGGGGAACCGGCGGAGAGAAGGAGAGAAAGAGCGAGAAAGGAGGCGGCGAGAAGCGAGGAGTACTTTTGCGGTCGAGCTTTTTTCTTCCCTTATTTATGGCATCGTCGCTCGCGATTCCTCCAGCCTGGTTTTTCGGCAAAACCGCAGTATTCCACGTAGCCCCGTAAATCGGCTCGTAAATCGGCCGGCGCACGAAAATATCGCGAAGAACGGAAGGAGAGGGCGAAGCACCCCCGTAAGCACCTCCATGCTCGACAAGGAGCATGCCGGCATTAATTGGAAGGTTCATGGGCGGGAATGTATTAAAATCGGATGCCATTGGGGTGCATAATTATCGGGCAGGTTTTTTTCTTTTCCTTCCACGATGCATTTAATTGCATTAATTCATCCGGAGCCGAGCGACCCTTGCCGAGCACGGTGGATCGACTCCGACTCCTTTCTACGGATTTCATTCTTTGTTATTCCCAATTGTCATAAATAATATTATATTCATAATATGGTATTATCAAGTATTGCGTGACGCGAGGAAATCACTAGTAGATGATTTTATCCCTTGCATCCCCTACAGGATCGGGGAAGTGGGTCGAGGGCGGTTTAGTCCTCGAGGGGTCGGCGGTTTCCAAAATGATTTTTTACCGGGCGGTAAATGTTTCGACACGAGAATTGGCTCGGCGCCAATCGATGGGTATCGGTTCTAACAATTAGGTGATCAAAGGCTCCTGGAGTTCCGCGGAACGAATCGGCCCTCCCCGTGGTATTTATCATCGACGCGGGCCAGAGGCAAATGGAGAAAAAAGATGGAGCGAAGGGGCCGGGTAGGGTTCGGTAGATTTTCCCACCCCGGGGCGAATAGCTTGAGCGAAATGGGATGCTCAGGTTCTACGAGAGGAGGATGTAAAAGGGTTCTTCGCAGTCTCCGGCCGGGGGCGCGTTGCCCCACGCTCGGGGGTGCTTCAGAGACGTAACCAGGATCCCCCCGGTCGCCGGCTGCGCCCAGGACGAGCGGATGCCTCTCCTCTCCAGGGCACCTAATGGGGTCGTTGCGTGATTTTTCCAAACATTTTTTTTCCCGACCGCCTCTTGGAAACAATGAACTCCCGGTAAAAAAAGAAGTCTGAACCGCCCTCCTTTCCAACAAAGGAGCCAATGAAATCCTTTCGCCTCCACTTTTTCTCCATTTTTTGCCTCACTCGCGGAAAACTCTTCGGTTGTCGTTATTAATCGTGAAAGTCTTTCCGGACTTTCTTTTTTGTTTTTTTTTTTGTAGGATTAAGGATAAATATTAAAGACGAGTTTCGATGGGAACGGGAAGGCGGAACCTGGAACCCTACGAGAGCAGGGTGTAATGGGGCTCTCAGCATCCCCTGGCGGGGGGCAAGTTGCCCCCTACTTGGGGGTGCTTCAGGAGCGTAACTAAAATCCCACCAGTCGACGGTTGCCTCTCTTCTCGAGGGCACCCGATGGGGTTGCCATTGGGGCTGCGTGATTTTTACCAAACATTTTTTTCTCGAGCACCACCTCTCGCGGAAACAACGAACTCTCGGGAAGGAGAGAATATCTCAACCGTCTCTTTCCTTCTCCACGATGCAACAAAAAATCAAATAAAACCGCCCCTCTTCCCTCTTTTTGCCCGCGGAAAAATCTTTCTCTACGAGGCGACCGTCGAACGTGCTCTGAGGATCTCTCGACGATTTATTTCGGGGCCTTAACAATGTCTGTCGGTTATTGTCAATTAATCATCAGGATATTAGGCGCGACAGGCTATTAAGTATGTCACCGGGGTTAAAAAAGATCTTCCTATGGACGGTAATAAACTTAACTATCACATTGGGGAAAGTAAAAGCGACAATTAGCGAATAATTTATTTATTGATTTACCAACCACCCAGGTGAAGCGGGTTGCTTGGACTGGCATTTTTTTAATGTAGAAACGTCAAGTAAATTCCAGTTAGATGTGATCTCCATTTCCCTGAAACAAAAATATAACACTATACGTTAATTGCCTATTAAACATACCATCTAACATTTATGCGAATACTAATCTCTATATTTAAACTCAAATTTTGCCGTTCATCGTCTGTAATTGTATCAAACAATACATGACCGCTAGTCAATGAATAACAATTACGGGACCGTAACAATGATATTTATAAAAGTCGACTTGATTATTCTTTTGCAGTACCCTTCGGCAATTTCCTAAGGGAGCAAGTCTTTCGCGATTTCCAAGGTCCGACGTCCCAGCGAATTCTCGGCGGAGCATTTTTCGGCGATGCATCCGCCCTTTCTCGGACTGGCATTAAAAAATACAGCCGAGTCGCGGCGGGGGGAACCACTTTGTCGAATCTATTATTCATGAGCCACGGCCGGATGAATATTTCATAATTTAGCCGGCACAAACGGAGTCGAAGCGCTGCGTCGGCGGTCGCGAGGAGCCATCCTGGTGGCTCTTCGAAGCTGCGCCAGTGATGAGAAAAATCGGACTTGGTCTTCCAGTCTTAGCGTTAGTCTTTGAAAATGTGCAATACCTGATTATGATCGCAAGATCAAGACCAGGACTCAACCTAGGAGGACCAAAAGTCAAACATGCAAGACCAAGACTACCATGGTTTTGATATTTGCCTTGCATTGTTCAGGACTATGTGATAAGCAAAATCGATTTTGGTCTTGCAAAGAATAAAAGATCCGATCATAATAGTCTTAGTCATATATTTGCTCATCACTGGAATCTGCGTCAGGACTCGCCAGCAAAAAATAAAAGATTTGAACCGAACAGCAACACCAAGACCCAAAACTCGAGCCGCAAAACCAAAATCAAGACCAAGATCGTGATACTCTTGGTCCTGATCCTGTAACCCCCATCGCTGACAGATAGTCTCGGTCTTGGTTTTGCTTTTAAAAAAGTGTAAGACCACAATCGCAAACCGTAAACCATGCAGTACCACTACCAAGCCCCACGGTCTTAGTCATATATTTGCTCATCACTAGAATCCGCGCCAGGACTCGGCAGGAACCGGAAGGGTCGGCCCCGAAGAACCGAGGGCTGTGATCCCGGCGAGCGAAGGTCCGGCCGAGAGCACCGAGACCTCGGGGTGTTTTCATTGCAATCCGGGAATTAATTAACGAACACGAAGCCTCGGCCCTCGCCGGCCAGGAAATCCGATGTGACCGGCGAGAGCCGAGGCTCGGATTCGCAACGAACGGCGCTAATGCATTTACCGGGAATCCGGATCGCCTCGCCCACGTGGACGTGAATTAACTATCGGCCCGAGACGTAACGAGGGAGTTTAGATGCGGCGACGGGTGTTCGAAAATCGGGGATGACGCGCCCAGGTGCGCTTACCTGTTCGGAAGCGAATCCGGGAACAAAGCCCGTTTCGGCCGGGCTCAAAGTGGCTCCCTTCGGGGTTCAAAGGGCCGATAGGCGCCCTAGGCTTTGAGATCTAATATCTACCCCGGAGTACATGTCATCGAAATATGCATTGCGCTAAAGGGATAACGGTGGAGGGGCTAATTAATTGGATTAGGCCGAGTGTTCACGCGAGGGGAAGATCGACCCTGGCTCCCCGAGTCGAATTATCGATCTCACTTCGACCTCTACTTCCCGTACTCCATTGATTCGTCTCGAAATCAGGAGATTTCCCGACAGGAATTTACCTTTCATACTATTCGCCGAGAATATGTAAATCCGATCCCTTCGAGTGGGGATGTTTCATTTGAAGCGAAGCTTTAAGAACTTCAGAGCGAATTATTGCGCTTCGCTTTATAGTCGGACTTAAGGTCTTCAAAGGGCCAGTCATTGGAGGAAAGTGAAGTGAAACTATTTCCCCATGATTTCGAGGATATAGATCCATGATCTCCCGAGGGAATACTCAGGGTAGAAATGTGAAATAAATATGAAATATTAGAGATATAGAAATTTTCGTATCAAGTCCTCGGCTGAAGGTTACCCCCAATTTCTTCTTTTTTTTTTTTGTTTTTTTAACACGGTTCCGGCTCGCGGGGCTTGATAAGAATTAAAAATACGCAATTAAAAATACCATCACTCAGGGTCCAAGTCCATCGAGTGTCATCGATCGCACGATCGTGTCATTTCCCGTTAATGGACGTCGCACGCGGTAATTAGTTAGGCACGTACCACGTGGAATAAAAGATAAGTCACGTCGGTCTTGCCTCGCAGACCAAACTGAGTTTCGTTTTTAGAGTGATTTGTGCGTTCGCGGATCGAATTATAAGTGAGGTAAACATTTCGATATAAGGTACAAGATTTCTTTAGGAATATGGCGCACGACTTCGCCGCACTGAGACCCTCCACACATTAATAAGCATAAGAAAATAAAATCACAATAAAATGTCCAGCAACGTGGATGCATATCAAATCGTTTGCAATACGATAACCTGAATATGGAAGCCCTGAAAAAGGTATCGGTACCCACGAAATGTCAATTTTTACACAAAATTGTGAAAACACTATAACAAAAAAAATCATAGAAATTAAATTTCATGATCGTCGAAGTCCTTCATCAGGGCGGGAATAATCAAGTCGCAATGTTTAGAGCGATTCGGTGCGTCCAGTTCGTTAGGAAAGTTTAATAAACGAGAACTTCTGACGTTACTTTCACATCACCTTAAGCCCCCGAGTAACCGAGCGAATAACCAAGAGAAGAGGGTCTTCCCCGCAGGGAAATAGGGATCCGAAACCATGTTTTTGGCCAGGAGGTTATCACCAGATCTCCACGAAGTCCACGGAACATGGCTAACAAGGTCCCGATGCCATTATTCTAATTAATATTCATTTATACCATTGTGTTAATTGCGCTCGTCTCCATCCTCGGTATCGAAGTCCGCACGCGTGGCGGAATTGGTTCCGTGGATAGAGGGAGAAAAAAGACCACGTAGGAGACACGGGACTCGGCTCGAAGTTCCTTTTCCTCGAGTTTTAACGTTTCTCCAAAGCCTTAGGGTTACCCAAGGATGTCGAAAGCTCCGAAGCGTGGCCGGAGAGTGCGTTTACGCCTCACGAATAGAGCGTAAACGTACGCATCTAGAATTACTGCCCTTCAGCCTCGTCTTCGACATCGTCGCCGTATTCGTCAGGCCGGCAATATTCCGTTCCCGGTATCGCCCTTCTGGGAAGCGATAAAAGAAAAGAGCGTTGGACGCGAACCGAGTACATGTAAAAAGCAGGAACCTTCGCCCAGGCTTTCTCATCCTCGACTTTTCGGCGCCCTTCTTGCGCGTTCCCTCGACTTTCGTACGGTTTTTGTGAAATCCCAATAATAGCCCGGTGCGCAAATATAGCAAATATAGCAAATATAGCGAAAGCAATAATAATCCGACTGCACCGGTGCGCAGAAAAATATTTCCTGGTATCGATACCATTTTTCCTGGTTTCGCCATAGAAGATGGTTACTACATAGGGTCGTCGGTATCGAACCTTTGGCTGATTGAAAAATCGCGCCAAGCATTAAACTGATTCGGTACATTAAATCGAAATGTCCAGTCTACTTAGATATTTTTTTTTTATTTAATTCAGATGCTTTAACCCGATATCTTTTAATTGAGTCAAGCAATCGGGCTTGAACGAGTGAACGAAAATTCGGTTCACTCAATCGGAGCGATTTCACTCCGAGAACGGAATTCTTTGCGTGTGTATTTTGCAAATATGGTTTAAATGCCTTCGATTATTAGATATTGCGTGTGCAATTTTATGTGTGAATTTTTCTTACGCGTTGCATCTCGACATATTAAATTATGGGAATATTATTGTGTGACAAGTAGGAAACTTCTTATTTTGAATTTCCCACTCTGATATGTTGAGGCAGGCACCGGTTCGCTCGATTGCCATTTTCTTTTTCTCGCGAAAGATTTTCGACAAAGTCCGGGGCCATTTCGGGGCTTTTGAGACTCGATGCCGAATTTTAACGAGGTGTCTCCCCTCGGATCCACCCTCGACGAGCGTTCTCCTCGGGGATTCGGTGGCGGGATGCTCCCTAGGATCGTTACGAGGCGGGAGCGATAATTCCTCGATGTCAGTGCCTGGCTCTTCGAATTTCAAACACGTACATCGCTCGCTCTTAGTGGCCTAATTTCATTTTCTTTAATGCCCGGTAGCGAGTGCCGGCGCTCGTTGCGTCTTCGTTGACGTCTGTATCTTGCAAATTGACTTTGTTTCCTGAGTGGAGGGTCCATGGAAATGAACTTTCGGGGGGTATCACCGAGTCCGTAGAATCTTCCGGGCGGCATTTTTTAGGCCTGATTCCCCGAGAATACGGCATACAATATTCAACAGCAGTCCCGCAGCTTCGCGCCGGACACTTCCTTCCTTTAAAGGAATTTCTTTTCCCGACAAAGTAGAAGGAAGCTAGAGGATGACTTCCTGGTGTCTAAGTTGGCTTCGCCTCGTTGGAAGGAAATTTAGACGAAAGAAAAAAATTAAAAAATAATAAAATACCGTCGGAAAGTCCTGAAATCTTCAAGAGGGCATTTTTCCCGGGGATGGGGTATAAAATATGGATCAGCTGTTTCGCAACTTTTGATGGCGCTCGTGACTCCGTTTTAAATTCAGCCGGATTTTTAACTCCACCCTGGCGCGGTTGTAACCTGAATTTACAGGCATTTTCAAGTTCGCTATATCTCATTGGACGAGTTCCGATTTTTATCCACTAATCGCCTCGGTAATCACTTTCTTCCGATAAGTGGGTCGTCGCTTGCGGTTAGAACAATTGCCGGCATACGCGAGTCGTGCCATTTCTCTCGTCGAGTCATCTGGCAAGTAATTGAATATAAATTTCTGCTTCCGTTGACGAAGGAGGTTCAATCACTGAAAGAATCATTCGTAAACGTCAGATAATTTGATTAATGGACCAAGCCCAACGCCGCGGTCGGTATTAGTACAAGCCCATCCTGTTCGTCGGTGATCGATGAACTAGTCGATAATTTCCAGAGCACTGGGGCCCTCCCAAAAGCGAAAACTAAAAGAGAAGTTACAAAGCAAGATTACATTAACCCCTTAACTCGTGCGCTCGAGTTAATTCGAGCGGCGTTGTGTTTTATGCTACTATAATTTTTCACCCTCGAATATAATCGAGAATTTTATTCTTTTGCCAAGGCAATTTTCTAGTGTTTTCTTTACATAAAAAAAAGTGATTTCTTATGCCGGTTTTTTTTTTAAATCCGTGCCTTAAGGGGTACCGCGGCAAAGTCTCCCTTCGTCCTTTCCACGTGGCGCTTCCTATTTAGATTCTCACGTGTCCCTATCACATCCCCTTAATTTAATTTGATATCAAATTGAAATCAGGCAGAGATCCATTCGAGGGAGGATGCCAATCCTTTTCGCCGAGTGTGGCGCCGGAAATGCCTTATTTTAAGCCTCTTCCCCAGTCTGGGTTCCGTTTAATTTACAAACCCCACGCAAGGGTGGAGTCCTTTTTTCTCGGTCGCGAGAGAAAACAGGGCAAAAGAAGATAAGGTAGGACAGCCGAACGCGGTTAGCTGGCTCGACGCGAGAATCACTTTCCGCGTAATTCGGAACGCGGGGCATCCGCGGCTCTTCTTAGCGAGACACGTCGGGCTAATTTACCGAGATGCACCGAGCCGGGTTCGAGAGCCCGACCTCGGGTTAAGTCGAAGAACTCTATTTTTAAATCAGTCGGCTTTACGAAGAAGGGCCCTTTGTAGGGACCTCGGTAGTAAACGAGAGAGGGCAGAAAGAGATGGATTGCTAGAAAAAGCGGCGAGATAGGGAGCGACAGAGGCGCCGCCAGCCTGGTCGCGTCAAATCGTGGTTTATGATGTAATCACCGAATTAACTGGAGTTCCGTGTCGTCAAATCCGATCCCCGTGGATTCGTGTAACGAGTTAACGACCGGCGTTACTATTTCCGAGTCATGCCTACGTAAGCGAGGAAAATTATAGAGCCGAAAACACACGCTCGATCCCACGAATGGACGCCAGCTGAAGACGTCCCTCCTGACCCGAAAAACTCCTCCACCATCCCATGGCATCCGCGGAAAGACGCTTCGTCGAGTGAATAAGAATTTTTCCTAGGTTAAATGATAGAACATGCCAATGAAATATTTCTTATGAACAAATTCTCAGGATAATAACAATACCATTCCATGGCATCCGCGGAAAGACGCTTCGTCGAGTGAATAAGAATTTTTCCTCGGTTAAGTGATAGAACATGTCAATTAAATATTTCTTATGACCAAATTCACAGATTAATCCTCCTCGGTACTCCCATATGGAATTAACCAAATTGCGTCCACAGACCGTGTCTTTATTTCCCTTATATATAACTCCCGGCGCCCCGGGAAAAATCCATCACTCTATGCATTTCCCTCCTAATCTATTAAGTGAGTCGTCCATTGAATTCTTCCTTTTTTTGCCGCCGAGGCAATCGAATTTGTCCAGTGATCTGTTTCAGTGGATGCATATTTGATGCCCAGGGGAGGGGCAAAAAGAAGAAAAGGGAGAGAGAAAAAAAAAATTGGGAGAGAGGCCAGGAAGCTCCCTCATGAATGCCCGTCTCTCGCCCTTCATAGGCAGTGCGGGGGTGCTGGCCATTTCTTTTTTCTCCCTTTTTTTTTCTCTCTCTCTCTCTCTCCCGTTTCCCTCGATTTCCTGGTCGAGTGCAAGGCAATATACTGGAATGAAATTCAGCGGCGAAAGTGCGGGGCACTCGGTGCCACCGGGTCTCGATGAGAGTCAAAGATCGGCCCGCCACGTGTTGGCTTTTCTGGTTAATTGGCGGGCGCGGGCGGACCGACACGTGTTCTCGAGCCAAGGCAAAAAAGGCCCTGAAGTTGGTCCCAATACGCCATGGGAATTTTGGGAGAATCCAGCTATAGGGCCGCTTCTTCGGCGCCTTCTGCTCGCCCGTGGCGGGCCTAGGTTAGAAATAGTAACGCCGCTCGTTAAATCGTTACGAGATTCCGGAAAGGTCGGCTCTGACGACACGGAACTTAAATTAATTGGCCGATTACGCCACGAGCGACGTTCTGCTACGATGCCTCTCTCTTGCTCCCTCCAGGGCTCTTCGGATTCCCTCCATCTCCCTCTTCCGATCTGCATCCGTTAAGGTGATATAAAAGGATCATTCTATATACACAGAAGGTAAGAAAAAAAAAAAAATGTATAAAACTCCTCCAAACTGGGTGCACCGAATCAATTGGCACCTCCACGCGTGATCATGAAGGGCCCTAAGGAAGAACCTGGTGCTCGTGAAATTTCATTGAAAAAAAGGAAAGAAAAGAAAAGTGTACTCTTGGCTCTAGTCTGGGATAAATACAAATAAAATTTCACGAGCATTATTTTTACGGTTCATACATGTAGTGACATTTTTGTATCACTTTAATGGGTAGAACGGGTGTCTTGGGTTGTGATCTGCCATTACGCGAAGTTTCCCTAAATTTTGCACGCCGATAATAACACGGCGTTTCGTACCTCGTGAGATGGCCCAAGATGGGCGTTGCGTTTGAATATGGTCCAACCGCGTATTTGAACGAATATTCTATGCAAATGGCACGTTAAAAAAAAAAAAAAAGAACCGCGTCTTTGCGGCATAAAAGAGTCGGCGAAGGTGGCGACCTCGCGACACACGTGGCCACAGAGGCGCTCTGTTCTCCCTTTGAATCTACAAATATTGACCGATGCTTTTGACCCGCGAGCGAGTCCTCCAGGAGAGGGGAGGCCAAAAAGAAAGAGAGCAAAGGAGATACGATGTGGCTACGTACAAGGACCACGTTGTACGGCGAAATTGCCCGCGAACTCGCGGGATCCCCAGGAATCGTCTCGGCCGGATCTTCTCACCAATATGGCGGCTGCCGCGGAGCGTATAAAAGCCATGAATTTTATAACACGGCCTGAAATACTCCTCACTCGCGTTTCAGCCCCCCGATGCCCATAACTCAGGTGGGAAATATCGATATCACTTGAGAAGAAGCGTTATTACAGGCCAGGCCCCGATACATCAGCTACAAAGTCGCCAGCAAACGCCGCCATCTTTCTCGAGGCGAAGCGGCGTTGCGGCGTGGAAATGTTGATTTATTAATTGCATTACACGCTCCGAAATACTCCCCGTCGGCGTTTTAGCTCCGAGGTTCCCATAACTCAGGTGGGAAATATCGGTAAACGCTTCAAAGGAAGCGTTATCACCGCCCGAATCCCGATATCCGGGGCCGCAAACTCGGAAGCAAGCGCCGCCATTTTTTTTTTTAAGACTAAGCGACATCGCGTAGAAATCTTCACTTAATAAATTCCATTTAGCGTTTTAATCCCGCGATTCCCGCAACTTTGTTATGAAATATCGACACCACTCGAGAATAAGCGTTATTACCGTCCATGCCACGATATCCGGTGCCGCAAAGTCGCGAGTAAACGCCGCCATCTTTCCCAAGGCTAGTCGGCGTGTTACAACGTGGGAATTTTGACTTATGCGCTTACGTATGCGCGCGAGTACATGCGCTCGCGGATGCGTGCACTCCGACCCGTAATGGCCGCCGACCCCATAAATCTCGGCGGAATTAGAAACGTTTCCGTAAAGTATCCGCTCGGAGCGCACTCTGCCGCGGCGCGGACGCATTGCCTCTTGCACGTGCAAGAGAGACGCCCTGTGCGCGCGCACCACCCGCCGGCCCGTAAACCCCGGGGATGGTATGAGCGTGATTAATTACAGGCGCGATCATTAATAGTACATCGGTGATACCCGCACTCACCCGCGGGAGACGGCTCTATAAAGGGGGATTCTCGTTTTCCAATCCTCCGGCTGGATGTGCAGATTAATTATGACACGCTATAAATCAGTGACGCCTCGCGCGCCGCTCGCCCGCCCGAATCGCCGACCGCGACACTAGTGGCGCCCGACCCTCACGGCGGCCACTGGCGGAACTACATTTCGAGCACTTTGGAAAAATAAAAAAAAAAATGAAATGAGCCCACACAGATGTTAAGATTTTATCTAATGATTTGGTAGAATGTTCAAAAGCAGTCAGTCAATTGACACCGGTCCTCATTTCCGGAAGTCGTCGCTCCGATGAGGCCGCACCAAGATCGAGCTTCCTGGTACTTCACGGGACTTTACCGTTAGCGAGGGAGAAGAAAGAGTGTATTTCACGATGGGAGAGGGACGGAAGTGGCAAAGAGAATAGATGGACAGATAGGATGATTATCATATACTCCCGGGAGCGGATGAGATCCGATGTTGATTAGAACCCGGGATTAATATTCCCCCGGGGGCATTACTCCGCAAGTCGGGGTCGCAATCCGAGCCGACCTAAAACCAACTCATTGATCAAGGAAATGAAAATCCTAATTAATAGAAAATTCGATTGATCCACGTCGAAAGGGAATTGAACAAGCGGCGGTCATCTTAAATCACTAAATTAAATACTAGAGCCAATCTGTTTCTTGCGTAAACCAAATTCTCTCGTCCCCACTTCCATCGACACTTTTACTTAATTAGATAGGGTGTAAACTTCCTACATGCTTAATTACCCATTGTACATAGAGGGTCTCGATTTTATGGCAAGATCCGATATAATAATAAAGATATAAAGAAATGACCGCGCCCTGGGATCTTTCCTCCGACACCTAGGCGAGGGTTCGACAGGTCCGTTGAAATGTCACGTCGTGATCCTGGGCTCCCCGCGGACGGCGGGAAGTGGCTTATTAAAAATGTCGACGAGCGCTAACCCGAGGATCGACCCCACCGATGCGGCCAATAAAAAGCGGCTCCGACCCATTAAGGAGAGATATTCCGAGTAAGTCGCTCGACCAATTAAATAAATAAGCAATAACCGCCCGGGCCGAAAACAATTATTACCGAGAGACACACCCAAGGTCCCGGCTTCGACGCCTGTCGGCAGTTTTTTAAGGTCGTCGCTCTTCGTCCACCTCGAAAGTGCGGATTCGAGACGGCGAAGACCAGTCGGCTCGAGCCCCATTAGAGTCGATTAAAAGGCTCGTCCGACCTTATCTCCTTCCCGAACCGTCCCGAGGACATCTCCTGTTCGAGCCAGGACTCGAACCTTCGAATACTCAACCTTTCCTATCTACTTCTGCTTCCGTTCCGTGCTTTCGTTCCTACACTCGCGTACCTCTGCCGAATAGCCCCTCCCCCCGATAAGATGAATCTAATGAAACTAATCGATCTTCGGTAGACGTGACTCAGGCCTCGAGTTTAATGTTTTTAGTCACAACATCGGTTTGGGGCTAATTAGACGAGACACTTCATTATCGGGTCGTCTTGACGTTCTCACAAGGGTCGGTCTCATCGCGCTCATCGACGCCGATATCAAACTGCGGGATTCCAGAATTAACGTCAAATTGAGATCTCGTATGAAAAATGAAATTTTATGGGTGGCGGAACCTTCCTTCTAGCCTGGATTTTCTGATTATAAAGTTCGAAGCTAATTACACCCAGTTCGGAGAAAAGTCATAAGCTAGACCTCTAACGCCACTTTCGCGTCACCTTAGGCTTTGTTAATATAATTCTTATAGATAATGTCTAACGACTTGGCAGCTTATCTACGATAAGAAAGGGCTGGGCCGTGCTCGAGAGAACCGTTCGCTTAAATCGTCATAACTCGTCGGCCCTGGAGATGGGAGTTTATTTTCTTCCCTCGTCTCCTGGGCAGGTCGGACGATGGGTGTAAAGATTTTTCATACATCTCCGGGAGCTAACCCGGGGTCCTTACCCTGAGAGGGGCGCTAATAAATTTTCGTTTGCCCAAATGCAAAGGATGATGGCGCCGGCGCCTCCACGTCGCATCTCGCCACGACGTGTCTATCCCTCCACTTACTTGCCGTGGTTGTATTTCACGCATACAAAGAGGAAAAGGTAGGAAAAGAGAGCCCGAAATCACGTCATATATCCCGGCATCGAGCAATCCCTCGGGATACCCGAAATCCGACGTTTCAGCGAGCCCCGGGACGAGCGCATTGTCCGGGCTTGCCAAAATCTCCATATTGACGCTCTCTTCTATGGGTTATTGGCAATTTCTGTTATTGAAAGTCATGTCGCCGGTTACTTCGACGCCGGTATTTCATGAAAAATCAACGAGTCTGCTCCTCTATTATTTTTTTTTTTCACTCCCCTTTTAGAGTCATTTCAAACCGGAGCCTTTATTTCACTACGAAATAGAAACGTGTATTAATTATCAATAAATAAATTTTCTCTGTAACTTTGAGAGGGCTTCCAGTAATTCCGACTTCAATTGGGCGTTCGTCATGTATTGTCTATTTCCAGAGTACTTAATCGACGCGTTCCGATGAATGATCGATTCGCCTCGGATAACTCGTCGACTCGCAAGGGCCCCGCCGATCGATTAATCGATTGACTCGATTATCGTCGTCCGACACGACTCGCAATTACCGGCGAATTCCAATTGACACCGGAGCGGCTTCAATGAACTCGGTCAACCGGCGAGCGTACGCAATGGTCATTCTTTTCAATGGGCCGACTCTCTCGGGTTTAATCAACGGGGACCTCCATGAGTGTCTCGTGAGTCCCTCCATGGGTTAGTCCATGAGTGCATCCGCGAACTCACCCGAGGTGAGTTCGGATGAGGATGTCTGCCCCGGCGACAAACGGACAGACTGTCGGCCAGTTCTCGGAAGGGCCGTTGACACCGGGCCCATTAAGCTCAAAGACAAGTGAGACAGTTTAACGTTAATTAACGTAAGCGCGTACACAGGGTATCCGCGAATCGCCGCCCAGACGGCTCGCGAATCGCTTCCTTATTGCGGGGAAAAAGTGTCGATTGAGAGAATTACTACCGTAGGAAATGGATAGCGGGATGATAAACCCTGATAACAGCTGAATAATATCACTTTGACAATTTTTTTTTTTTTTTTCGACGCGCGTAAAACCAATCGATAAATCACATCGCGCGGAATTAGTGACTTTCCATGTAGGGATTTTTTATTTTTTATTTTTTTTATTTATTCAAGATCTAGAGAGGAGCTGAGAGGAGTGCCGTTCACACGACCTTTTAGCCGAGCTTCAATGTTCCCCTGGGTATACGTGACACTGAAAGTGACGATGCGGAGTGCCAGGTTTAATGGGAATTCTTAAATCGTGGATTTAGAGACCTAACCGGGTCAGGAAATCGTGTTAGGTCAACTCTCTGGAACGGGATCTCCGGAGGTATTAGCGAAACCCGTCCTCGAGGGCGACACCGCGGATTTTCCGGCCGCGAATTTGCCCCCAGGTCTTGCAAGGAGTGGCCCCTGAAGTCGGTTCGCACGACCTCTGGGCCTCTTCGAATTAACCCACATATTCATTAAATCGGGGCCAATTTAGCCGAGAGTTACGACTTTGCCCGATTTCCCGCTCCCGGATATTTATCTTGCACATCGCCTCCTACCGCGGAGTTACGGTCAATCAAACCGCAGATTTACGTCCAAGGATGCCGAGACACCGGACGTAAATTTAGGAATCGGGCATTCATGGATCCCCGGGGTGCACGGAGCCACCCTAGAATCCAAATGACGTCTTCCGAGTCTCCGGAACACCCCCGACACCGACTTGAAAACGACAAGCCATTACTTAGCCTCGCTTTTCCTCTCCCAAAACCGAAGAGAAAGTCGATCCGTCAATTCTTGAACATTCGCCATTAATTTCCCACATTTTCATATAACCTTCGCGTCCAGACCTAGGCAAGGAAACACCCCAGCACCCATTGCAACTTCAACCCCCAGAATTTAAAAAAATGAATAGTGTCTGACCTAACAGACCCTCCTCGGTTTTTCTTCTCCATCGTACCCTGAATTACGTTGCTTTTCCTTTCCTTATCGATTCTCATTGCCATTGCTTACCTCTGCATAGGAGATTTCCATCGAGCAGCGGTATGAAATTTCTGCAGTTCGTTCCCACAGGTACGAGGTGTTGCACTTTTAATGGCCCTGGTATGCCTCGAGGTGCGGACATTTTCCGCATTTCAAGCTCGTGGAGGGACTGAAGGGTGATTCTAATTTTCCGAGAGGTGCGTCGTCCGAAGCTGCGACCTGGTTTACGAGGCGCGAGGAGCGGCTCCGTAGGTTCGCACGACCTCGGGGCGCGTTTAAGTGTTTACCCACAAATCGAGAAGAACTGGCCGGTGCTGGTTTTTCTGGTCGCGTAACGAACCGCCTGCAGTAGGTCGCCCAGCGAAAGAGAGGGAGCGAAAGAGACAGAGAGGGAAAAGGACAGAGCGGTCTCGCGCCGATGTCGAGCGTGGCCTTGCCCTCCGAACGCAAGGTTAGGGTTCACCGAGCCGGAGTGCACTCCGAACTGCACCGAGCACATACCACCTACGGTACCGTCGAGATAACTCCTCCCGACGAGGCTTAATTCGATCTCCGCCGCCTCCTTCGTCCCTCTCTCTCTCTCTCGCAGCATCCCGACCGACGAAGACGGGGAGAGACGCTGCGGAACGCTGGGAGCTCGTTAGCGGATTTCCTTCTGGCGAAACCGGACTACCCGATATCTTCTGCCCACTGTCTTATTCACTAATCGTATATTTAAGGTGACACAAAAGTGGCGGCTGAAGGGTCAATTCGATAATGACACTGTTATCAGGACTGAGTCGTTTGAAATTGATCTACGGCCCTAGAGAGGGTCCCTCGTGAAATTTCATACTTAACAACAAATTCAAGGACTTGCGAGGAAATGTATGAAGGTGGAGTTCCATGGGTTAGGACCTTCCCTAAGAGCCTCCACGAGTACATGGGGTGAAATTCAATGAAATTCCCGACGGGGATATTGTTTCGTTAAATCCGAGATCGGGCCATTGTATATCACTATTGTTTAATTTCGTTGGAGATGTAGAGCAAGACTTTCAGATTGTACTTTAGCTTTCTGACGAGGTTTCGGAAACTCCACAGGGATTTATGGAGACGTTGATAAGCTGAGGTGGGTGTCCTAAGAGTTTCTCTTCTCTCGTAGCACGCGAGTTACCGCGAATCTAGTACGAGTGCGTAATGAATGATGTACTACGCCACGTCGGCTCACGGCCGTACCGTGAAATTGTCCACGCTCGGCAGTCACGACACCGCGACGAGGGCATTATCGCGAGGAGAGCTTCGAGTTCCACGGACGATCGACCAAGGACAGGTCCGAAGCTCTCTACGCGGCGCCCGGTCTTCCCTCTCGCTCCCACCAACGGCGCGCCCGCTGACTCTCTCTTCCTCTTTTCTATCTCTCGCCCGCTCGCCAGGTGCAAAAGAAAGGACATTAAACCACCAGCAGCCATTTTATCGTAAATTCGATCGCGGCGAGTACACCGACAGGCTCGTCCTTGGCAGTAGTTGCCACCTATTAACCCTCTCTTCCCGTTCTGCGAAATTTAGGGTTGAGTTTAAAAAATTGCCCTGGTCATGCCACGTCTTTCCCCCCGTTTGATTCTGGAGAATAGGGCCGAACTAAAAACAGAAGTGCGCTACTTCTAAATCTTCATTTCCGTTTCTTGGGAATTAACAGGGTTGAATTGAAAGATAGGATGGGTACTGTTTAGGGTATGTACATGGTCTGGGAGGCTTAGAAAGAAGATGCGAAATTTAATATAGGGTTAGGATGCAAGTTGGAGGAAATCGCTGACCCAGGAGTACTGCGCGAATACGGTCGAACTTCGATTACTCGTGAAGTTCACTCGCGGGGTCCTGTATTGGACATTAAAAGGACCGGCAGCTTTGATCCGTAAAGGGCGTAGGGACGAGGTAGCCGAGGGGCAGGTTGCCAACCTTTCGCCGGGAAGGATAAGGTCGAGGATAAGGTCGGTGACGCGGCAAGGCTCCCTCCAGCACCCACCCTGTACCAAGTACCTACCACCCACCACCCATCACCCCATACCCACCACCTAAAAACTAACAGCTAATACCTAATACGCAACACCCACCACCCAAAACCCATCATCCCAGCCCCAACACCCAAAATCTAACACCACACACAACACCCACCACCCATCGGCCATGAAATCAAAGGCCAACGCGGTTTGACCGGGCACTCCAACTTGGGCCACAACTTTGCGGGTACTTCGAGGGGAAATCGCGGGCGAGAAGTTTGCGAGAAGTTGCGAGGTCGGCGAGGATATTTCGTCTCACGAAAATTAGCGTCATTAGGGGGGTTCCCGGTTGCGCCTCCCTTTCCCAGCCCGCCGAGACCGTCGAGGGAACGGCGCGGCCTGCGAGCTGGAAAACGCTTAATAGTCCACGGAATGATAATTGGCACGGTTCGCGAAAGAGGACAGAAAAGAGATAGCGGATCTCCGACGAAAGGCTCAGAGGAAAGAGGAAGGGAACGGATCCCCGAGGTACGTGAGCAGCCTCGGCGAAAACGCACCCACGCGTAGTTTCGAACTCGGACTCGACTTTCGCTATTACGGAAAAAAAAAAAAGTGGATTTGTCTGATGGATCTTCTGTTACATGGAATTTGAGGACGATAACGTTGACATCTTGTTTGATACAATTATAGGCGAGGGTTTGGAGTCAATGAAATTTTCACTTCGAGTGCCGCTTCGTGTGGGCATATTTTTGCGATTCTATCCTAAGTGTGGAATCCTCTAAAATAGAATTACTTAACGGTAGGTAAGATACCCTGTGAATATTAAAATGTATATTTAGAACGCCATTTGTACCGTTTAGAAAAATCATTTAATGGGACCTGGGGGGAAGACCGAGATCGGCAGCGAGGACAAGATGACGGGATTCTCGAGCAGCCGATCCTACGGGCGCTTACTCGCTGTTTACGCAAATGATCGGCGCAAACTCATAAATATAAGAGGACAATTAACACCTTGCGAGTGCGTGCGCGCATGCACATGCGCGGTGGGGGTCGGTGCTGGGAAGAACAGGTGGAGGGCAGGCAGGGTACACGGAGTCCAGTTAGCAGGTCTGCCCCGTCTGAGCAAACATCGCCGCTGACACCGGTGACTCAGCCAGGGTGCACTGGTGCATCGGTGCACTGGTGCGTTCCGAAATCGGGATGCACGCAATAAATGCATCCTTTCACAGGTGGGATGGACAAAAATAAATTGCATTCTTTTTTTTTTATTTTTGTCGGAGCCGAAATCCTCGATATGGTACCGTGAGGAATAAGGAGCAAAGATGCACCTCGAGGTGCACTCGCACGTGCAGGCGAGTCACGTGGGGTCGAAATATTGGCACGACCGATTATCATCGGATGAATATATTCGCGTTATTTTCTTTCCTATTTCCTAAAAAAATTAATTGCATTCTTTTTTTTATTTTTGTCGGAGTGGAAATTCTCGAGTAATAAGGAGCAAAGGATGCACCTCGACAAGGTGCACTCGCACGTGCAGGCGAGTCACGTGGGGTCGAAATATTGGCACGACCGATTATCATCGGATGAATATATTCGCGTCCGGGCGCTCCGATTGGAATCGATGGCGAGAATAATAGCCTGGACGTCGAATTAATTCGATTGCTGACAACGGGATGATCCGGAAGGGAAGGGAGAAGACAATAAGGCGGAACAGAGAGCGTGCGAGCTCGTGATGAGGCAAGTTTCTGGCCCCGAGTTGCTTTTAGAACGAGAGATAACTTATTATGTTACTCACAGTGGGAGGAGGGAAGGTGATAGCCCGAGAGGCGCGGCTTTATGCATAAATTAAGATACGCGATTATCATTGATTAGTTATGTAAATGAGTGGGACCCATTTTTATACGTTGCGCAAGGGAACTACGTCCAAACCTTATTACTCACTTAACTCACCTTAGCATTTGAACCGCACCAAAGAAATTAATTATAGGTATATCATATTCGTGGCATCGTATCGCGATGCGTTAAGATACGTCTATCCTGACGATAATTGTTTATTGTCATTGAATGGAGTCTCGAGATATTTACCAAACCCGTGTACCAATATCGTTATAACAAATGATAACTATATATATCCGTGACTACTCCTACAATAATTAACATTTTAATTAGACTCGACGTTGGAGGTTTTTATCGGAGTAATCATCACTCTTGTACCTATATATATCATGAAATTTCGAAAGTTCTGTCGTTTTCTGCTTACCTCAAAGTTTACCTGCGAAAGCGGCAGAATTGTCGTCATTGTAGGTTTCGCAATGTGCATAAGGGTGCATAAGTCGAGCATGCAGAGTGCATGCGTGATCTCGCAAGCCCTTGGTAAGCGTTCGACGCATGTGCGTGAGTGGCCGCGCCAAATGCGATATTTATGTACTTAGCCATGCATAGAGGCGCTAGGTAGCTCGTGTTTATTACCTTTTCACTCATTTAGATCGTGTCGCCGCGATTGCGCCCGTTGATTCCATTAAGAGTACGCCTTTATTAACGGCCCGGCGATATCGTAAATTACGGACAAAGTCTCGCGAATCCTCCCACGGATGTTCCGAAACCGATTCGCGAAAGAGGCTGCGTTTTTCATTTTTCCTATCGACTTTGATTTTTCATACCCCTCCGAAAGCACGAGAAACTAGCAAAACTGCATCTATCAATTTTTCGGATCGAACAATAGGCTCCATATAAATTGATGATTTATCATAGTCCATAGCTTTGCGCAATATCTGATATACCCGAATTTTCTCACGTTCTTTGGAAATTATTGCTCCGGCACTTCCTCGAGCTTTGCCAATTTTCCCGCGACATGTCTGGATATATATATATATTTTTTTTTCATCGTGGCAAATTTACGACTAAATCGCGCTGACAATGTATCACAGCCCTGAGGAAGAACCGATAACTCTGAAAGTCCTGGAATTTCACGGTGAATTTTGTATTAAGCCGATTATAAATTAAAAGGCAAATAAGATGGAGGGGGTAATAAATTTCTGCTGTATGGGCAAAGCTTAGCAAAATCCGCTAGAACGCCCTGCTGACATCGCGTTTCAGGATCTATTGCAGAAAGTAATGCATTGCCGTTCGGGCAATAAAATTACGGATTACCAACAACGCGAACAAACGGTACGCGATAAAGTCGGGTATTATTGCTCGTCGACGTACCGATGATCTCCAGAAATCACCGGAATAACTTTTAATCGATATTGGGCACCGAAAACATTGCCCGCGATTTTTGCCATAATTCACCGGATCAACTGACACGAAGTCGCGAGTACATGTACCCCCTGAATCCGTTAAAAAAAAAAAAAACACCGTCACAGGAATGAATAATTCTTTTATCGACAGTGGAGAGGTCAGCGCCCGGAGTGGCCTTAGGCGTCACATCCTTAACTCATGAAACGTGTCCAAGGTGTCATCGCACACAAGGCAGCGTTTCACCACCATCGTTCTGCGCACTTTTCCGGGGATTAGCTGGGGATCGACTTTCGGAGAGCAAGAAAGCAAGGTGGAGGTGAGGCAAGAGCGATAAACCTCGCGCAAATCAGGCAGTTACCTCAAATTAGTCATCCGACCGGCGAGTGTCGCATGACTCCTCCTCGAGTTCGTCCTTTGTCTCGAGAAGCGGCGAAAGCGATGCATCGTCGCATCGAGGAGAAGTCCGCGATCTAGAGGAGGTTCCTGAGTTCGGTTGGAGACCCTGAAGGGGCCTTCCCTGATATCCGGTCTGCCTACGACCTCGCACCCACGTCGCAAGGTCGGGTGTCGAAGAAAAGTCGCGCGTCCGGGAAAAGGACGAACCCGAGAGGTTCCCTGCCTATCCATTTACGACCTAGCCGGTCTCACCTCTCGCAGGATATCGCCGGTCCTTATAAGGCAGCCAATCGCTCTCCTCGATGCCACGGTAGCTGCCTCCTCAAAGGGGACCAGCGATTTTACCAAGAAAGGACGAATGACTGCTAAGAAGGGCTTGGACGGTCGTAGAAGAGGATCTGCCCACTTCGTAGGTCACCATGGATATTAATGCGCAATTTTACGTAGATGTAAAATAAAATGTTAGACTGGGTCTACCCAGGCACTAACAGGAAAAGCCATGGTATAATTGTCCTGGATGCCAAAGTAAGTCCTAATCAGGTCTTACTTTGGCGTCGAATGCCGGACCAAGTCTTAGCTGGAGTCCATCTGGGCTTAACTTGAGTAAAGTAAGATTTTCAATGTACCAGTCCAACGAGGATGGGACCGTGTTAACCAAACATCGGTGCCGTCGAAGGCCACCTTCTGCGGCGCGTCTGCCCATCTTCTACGTCGGCGGCGTCGACGACCCCCGCGTCCTCCCCGAGAGGTGAACACTCGGTGCCAACACCTCCTTTCGTCCCCGATGCAATTGCGGATTGTTTGCACTTGCGTGGCCGAGCGAGGCCATCCTCTGATGCCTGAGGATTCATCGGTCTTCGTCTCTCTCTCTCCCCTTCGCGTCTCCCTTTTGCCGGCTCTTAAAGGCGATCGTCCCCTCTCCGTCGCGCCGGTTTTTCGCACACGCCCGTGTCCTTACACGCGCGTCCGCTCGGCGAGGTTCGCCGCTCGCTCGAAAAGACCAGCTTGCGTTCTCGCTCCCGCCGCAGCACCGCGATCCTCGGATGCAGCGTGCTGCCTTGAACCTCGCCGACTCGCCTCGTCCTTTTCCTCCGGCTCTTGGCCACTTCCAGAGACGCGCTCTGGGCTCGGGAATTAAACTCCGTGGAAATCTTCTTTCGGTTGAGTCGATGCTTCAGGAGTTTCCTGAGGATCAGCTCGAATGAACGTCCTGGTACTGAGCCGATAGTTGATGGTCGATTGATGAGTAGATCAGTGGACACCCACGTGGCCCAAAATAATTGGTAGACTAGATAGGACTTGGAAGTTGCAAGTCCCCAGCCATAGTTAGGACTCTAGTTAGGATTGGTCCTGCTTCCAAGCAATCTGGTCAACGTGAAGGCAAGTCCTAGTTGGGATTTAATACCCTATCCAACAGTATACTGTCTAAGCTTCTCCACTTAGCGCCTAGCCAGAGCCTGCTTAGAATGCAATTATGCATCCACGTAATTACCCTATTCTTCCTTCATCGGGCCGACTTAAGATGTCCTAGCTAGGCTTTGCAGGGAAACATGTAATGGCTGAATGGAGACTACACCAGTAGGTTAGCATTTTACATACAGGTTCTGATCAGCGCTTTTGCAAACTATCTCAACGTCCACGTGGTTTTCGCACTTGAATTTCGGCCCAATTAATTCATCACTGTGGTTCGAATAATCCGAGATATTGTCACATTTACGTGTGTGTGTAGTTCCATCCCAACGGAGTATTGTTACTCAACGATCGTGGTCCAGGAGAAGCAATAAACCGAGCAATACCGCCGTTTTGTTATGCACGTGACGCCGGTGAAAGTGGCCGTGTTTGCGCGTACTCTTCAAATGTGTCTGCGGTGCAGCTCGCCGCAAATTGTGACGAGCTCTGCCATAACGCGAAAGCCACATAGTCGAGCAAGTTTAACACGGTTTTTCCTCATTGCACGAGGATACCCACGTGGGCCGGGGAAAGAATTCACTTTCTGCTGGGCCTCACGGTAATTGAAAATTTACACAGGACTGCGAAACGCGTGTCGGTGTCCGAGGGGACGAGGGTTTTTGTGTGGCCGAAAGGAAGGGCCAATTTCCCCGCAGAAAGGGAGAAAAAGGAGGGACCCATGGCTAACTCTTACCTCGGATATCCGACAAGTACTTAGCTACGTCTCCCACGCATCTTACGCATTCACGCTCGTACTCTTCTCCTTCTTCCACCTTGAGTCGATGCCGCTCCTCGGGGAGATACAATGTGCCTCTCGAGGTACAATCGCCTCGTCTCTGTACGTGGCCAATCTCATGGGCACTGTTAAGACGCGCCGGCAAAGTCAATTCGCGAATGGACTTTCGACCGGTGTCTCTTTAAAGGTCTCACGTGCGAGGCTGGATGCGTGCTTACACGCTCCGCGGAAAAAAACGCTGCGGGTTTTTGAGCCGCGGAACCGCCGCTTTCTCTCCCCTTTTGTCCCTCCCTTTCACAGCCCTATCGCCTCGAATGCAAATTCGGGTTATCATCGACTAGGAAAATTTTATCCTTGTGATTTATTAAACATTCTCGAACTCTTCTTGGCACGGTAGGAAGAGTACCTTTTGCTTGACAGGTGCTTCGCTGCATGATTTTCGGTACGTATCATCAAGGAAGGTTTACAAGGTACTAATTTTATAACGTGACGTTATAGAATTGCGGATTTATATACAGGTCTGTAATTAATATACTTCACTTAGTGGCATCGAATTTACGATTTTACGGGGATTTAACGCGGATATTCAAGAGGGTTGAGTTATTGAAATATTGACTAGGGGGTCGAAGGAATAATTCCTTTCCTGGAGGAGGAGTGCACTCGGTAGGATTTTCCCCATCAAGGGACTGTTATAATTTACCGTCGATTTACGAACTCGATTCTTACTCTTCGACGTTGTCAATGGAGTGGATCTGTATATATCGGTCGGTGTTTGATGCAATTTAACGGCGGACACGGTTTACGGTACGAGATGCGTGCAAATACACGCCTTAATATCTCGTATGATTTATCGGTAGCTATATTCATGATGATAATTGCATCGTAACTTCCTCGGGGCCCGGGCAAGTCCTTCGATGAGCGAGCGGAGGAAAAGAAACTCGGGAGGAAGGAGAAAAGGAAGACATTAAAGAAATGATTCGCCCGTGGGAGAGGGTGGAAATTATGCAAATGTCATGGCATATGTCCGTTGCGGTTTCGTGGCATAAATTCGCCTCGGATTCAACGTGACTCGGCTCGCTGGATATCCTCTGGTGGTACAATCGAATTTCACGGTTACGCGACGTGGTTTCACGGACTTGGAAATCACCGTTCCTCCGTTCGAGCCATTTTCTCGCCTTCCCTTTCGCCTTCTTCGGATATTCCTCGGGAATCTCATTAAAATGAATTAAACATACCTTCCACATTTACTCTTTTCTCTCCGTACCGAGCACGTAACGCTCGGATTATGCAACCGTGGGGGCTTTTTCGTAAATACAATTCGAAATGGGAAAGTGAAAATATTCCCTAAGTAAAGGGAGACTCTCGAGGTTAGAAGACTGGAGTCGGCGGCGTCGATAGATTTCTAGATTTAGGAAAATTTAAGGGAAATTCTGGGCTTTTTCGCGAGGAAAACACCATGGGACATTCGGATGGTGTCTAGATCCTAGCTAGGACTTACACGTTAGGGTTTCCTAGTCATAGATAAAGTAGTGATTACTTAGGAGTTGCTCCTGCATCTATGATGCTTTCTTCTGATCTCAATTTATTTGATATGCTAGCTGGGCCTTGTATAGAAAAATATGACATTTCAATGGGGGCCCTGTTAC
Source organism: Orussus abietinus (assembly GCF_000612105.2). Lineage (NCBI taxonomy): Eukaryota > Metazoa > Arthropoda > Insecta > Hymenoptera > Orussidae > Orussus > Orussus abietinus. The sequence goes on from NW_019395988.1 coordinate 1,588,424, forward strand.
GATCTACCTCTTGCAAATTTTCTTCGACGGCTCGCGAGATATTAAGCGATTATCGCCACCGGTCTTCATCTGACACCAGCGAGGGTTTTCGCTTGACGGATAGCGACAATTATGCCAATTGACTCCTCCTTGGTTACTGGACCGTACATCATTCGAAAATAAACCTACGAAAGGAGCGGATGATCATGGACCATTAGCTTCGGTGCTCATCTCGGTACACCGAGATTATCGCCGACTAATCCTCGTGCACATCTCTTAAAAATATCGCAGTCTTCGGCATTAAACACGAAACTTCGATATTTTAACCCACTTCATGAGCTAAGTACCATGCATACCCTGGTGCAATATATATATATTGAACTACTCTAGCTGTTAATCCCACATGAACAAAGTTTTGTCTCTCGCCATAGAGGAAGGGTTAATGGCGACCGTTCTGCGCATCGCTTATGCGGGGATTTCGATGCCCGGGTTCTCCATCTTGGAGGATCTTCCCCTGAACGACGCGATGCAATGTCTTCGATGCCGCAAGATATTGAAGATGCGTCAAAGATGCGCAAGAGACGCCGAAGACACAAGACGCCGCCAGTAGTAGTAGTCGTGGTTGCAGAAGACGAAGAGGGCGAAGAAGAGAAGAAGGAGAAGATGCGAAGCGATGGAGGCGGGAGAGGCGTCGGTGGGCCTCGCCTTCCACATAACGCAGAGGGTCGCGAGCATGCGTGCCCTTTTTCTTTTCTTTCCTTTTCTTTTTCACCAACGCTTCATCATAAACTCCGTACGCACGCGGCGTATGTCTTCGTACACCCGTTATTGAGAGGGCGCGACGATCGCTCTTGCGTAGGCCGCGACTCGTGCACCACCGGCTTTGCGGATCCGCGAAAAATATGGCTACAGAATACCGCGACATGTGTTACGAGCAACTTAAATGCAGAGGTGGGGCAGGTTCGGGTCTTTAGGGGGCATGAAAGAAACCTTTCCCATTTTTCTTTTTTTTTCTTCCCGCTTAACCCAGAGTGTACCTACTGAGCCCTGCTGGTCGCGTTTGGGTATGGCAGAACCAATTTACCAAATGGATTTTCACATTTTTGATACACCGTTAAAACTGTATGTGTTTAACGCTTTATAAGTGAATTATTATACCTTTTCGGGAGTAACGCATGTTACGTGTTATTTAAAAATGTGCTACGATGTTGCGGTGTATATATTTTTTTCTTTTTTAACGGGGTACTCTGAGTAGCCTATCGCACTTTGGGAACGACGTCGAAGGTGTATCCGAGGCGATTTGTTAAGGGATACTATAAACGTTTACCATAAACGCTTGAAAGGGGTATTACAACAGACGGCAAAATGTCCGCCTAATACACCGTTTACATACCATTACACGTTTAATGGTGTAACGAGCGTATAATTAGATCCACTAAATATTGCGAATACGGAGTACTAACGGCTCGTGCTCGCTCCTACAATTATTGTTCGTTCGCGAAATTTCGGTATATAAATATGCATTTACTATGCGCCCGTTATGGAAATAACAGTGTCTTAACGGTGCTCGAAGGGGGCAGTTACCGTCTAATGTATGCCCTACACGTTCACGGTACACGTTTTTACTGTCTTTAAATTATATTTGAACGTCGCGTGGGTTAAATAAAATACGAGTTCATTAGATGTGCCCGTGGAAAAGTAACCGCGCAATTTTTCCCATACATTGCCCGTCGACCGTGATCGCAGGACGTATGGACTCTGCGCAATGATCCGACGATAAAGGACTATATAAAGGCTATAAAAAGCCATATAAACCCATGGAGAATTGAAAGAGAGCAAATAAAGGCGTAGTTCTCTCGTCCTTTCCCTCTCTTTTTATGCGAAACAGGTACTCCGCACAATATGGCGACGCCTATCTAATGACAAGAGAGGAGGAGAGATTATCCTTTTGTTTGCCTTCTTGCCTCTTTACCTTCGCAACGACGTCAAAGAAGAACTCCGGTGTCCATGTATCTTCATGGATGTGGAATAGATCGACATATCTCGCTCTTTCTCTTTACCTTCACATGGGAAATAGCGCAAGGCGATATGCCAGTATTGTATTTGAGGGTAACTAGAGGAAGAGTGAAATAGGGAATGGCCTTCCTTATTTTCTTCCTTGACAGGAACGTCAAGGGAATGGCTGGGTTCACGGGCTCCATACATTCTGCGTCCATGATTTCGACCCGCTGGTCGTTCACTCGATATTTATACCCAGCGCCTGCGGTTTTATTACTCATCGATTTGTATTATGGGTTTAATAATCGCTCATCGCGTGGCCTCGCGAGCACGCGTGACAAGCGTTCGTGCGTGGAAGAGGCGCGCCCGAACGCGCAGTATTTACGATTGGCACGACTGCTCATCTTGATTTCAGCCTCCAGTCGAAGTTGCGAAAAACTATCGATAGTCCCCCATGATAACTTCCCGAGGAAATTAGTCTTTCTTCCTGGGGTATAAAATAATTTCTTTGTTTTTTTTCTTTTTTTTTTATCATCAATTCAACGCGAACAAAACACCTAGACTTTCGACTCCCAGTTGAGCACCATGAAGTCAGTCGAGGTGAAGAAACCCTGACGATTGCTATTATTCCGTACGCGATCGTAGGATAACTCTGCCCGGCTGATTTTCGAGGGATTCAACGATAGTACTTCATACTAACGATGTAATTCCAGAGGCTTCTAATTGTCCTGTGCAAACAGTTTTACCGTGTCTGTCCGTAGAGTGTTCTCAAATCGATCGCGCCTCCCTTTATATGGGGTTTCTCCTTTCTTGCAGGTACACTAATTAAGCGGCATAGTCCGACTGGCACGATTGGCATCTTGCCGTACTTATGCACGTAATACTTTTACGGCTACCGAGGACTCCGATTACTCATAATTCTGTGCACCAACTGTGCATATAATCAGCCATTTTTATCGCACTTCGCGGTACCGGGGCTTGGGTGTAACGAACTGTTGAAACGAGCTCTCCGGTGATGTGGCTGCTGATGACGCCCTTGGAGGTGCATTTTTAATTGTTAATTACTTTAAACCCTCGGTACGGTGGCTTGGATCTGCTTTAAAGGCATGGACGTGGAATGTATGGACCCCATAAACGTAACCATTCCCTTGGTATTAACATAAAGGCAGGGAAAAGGAAAAAGGAAAAGGACCGTCCTTTCTTTTCCTACCTCTTGGTGTCGGGCAAACTGTCGCCATATTGCGACGTGCAACCGTTTCTTTAGAAAGAAGGAAATTTCCATGGTCTGCCTCGAGCCCATCCATCCTAAACCCATGCCTAGTGGTTTATCAGGAACATTTCTAACGATATCAAAAGTATCCGGAATTTTTTATCATTTTTTAGGGTTTGCTCGTTTACGTCTCCAGACCCTGGTAAAGTCGAATTGCGCAGCATGTCGATCAAATTTATATCGAAAGCAGGTCGGAGTAATTCCGCGGGTAATTCAAGGTTATGGGGGAAAGTTCTCGGAGAGAAGATTAAGAGTCGCTCGAGCGGGAGATTGTCAAGGTTGGCATTCCCTGAAGAAACGGAAAAGATGCATGTGGAGGTTCATGGGGTCTTTAGAGGCATTTTGCAATGGCGGCCTTCGATGTTGAGTCCGCGTTCACCGGCGACCAGAAGCTCGTTTTCTTGACGGCGGTTTCCGTCTAAGAAGGCAAGCGAAGGGACAAATTCGTCCGTCCGTCATCCTAATTGTGTAAATATTAGATGTTCAAGGAGTGGACTTTCCTTGCTCCAGGGAAATCCTTCCCGGACGTCTCTTGAATTCCACACTCGCGGCCTTCCCGAGGGAGCGAAACCCAGGCTCGGTAAGAGAAACGGAAGGAAAACTAGTTTCGCTGGCATATGTAAATGTTTAGCCGAGCGGAATATCAAATGATGGAAAATACACGGGTGATATTCCCTAAAATCACGGAAATAAGATATATCCACGATTCTTCCTCGCGAAAGTTCACACGCCGAGAGTGTTTTTTATTATATCGTTAAAGAATCCGATTTACCTGTACCTCTCTCTTTCAATTTGGAATCGCCGAGCGGAGACGGAAAGGACGGAGCGAATCGCGAGCTTTGATAGTTCATCGCTAATGAAATTAAACCGAGCCCTCTAAGCCAATGAGGCGGTGTAAATGGATTCCCTGGCTGGGAGTCTATTTTAACAGTATCTGGAGCACTGGATGGCGCAAACATGGCCGATTTCATAAAAGCTGGGTAATTAAGTATCTCCTTCCCTATCCCTCGTCCTATTTACCGCGAATTACCGGGAACATTTGTTTCCTCCGGAGCGTGTAAACCGTACCTTGATCCGATTTCCCATTTTTTCGCTCCTCTTCCGCCCGAGGTGCGCCCGATGACCCGCTTCGACGATCGACCGGCAGATGGCGAATCACGGGCGCTTCTCACGAGCGATACCACCACACCGGGATCGGACGATTATTAAATAAAGTCGGGCGCGAGCGCGCCTCCATTTGCTGCCATTTAAAATGCATTACGGCTCGTCCGTCAAGTCGCACGCCTCTTGCGTTTAGGACGTGACAAGAGCGGTGCTGGATAAGGCGAGATAATAATTATATTGTTAGCGTCCCGAGACGTCGCCTCCGTTCTCCCGGGGAACGTCTCGGGAAACCTAGTCGAGCCCGCGTCTCGAGTCGAGCCGTCCTAACCTATAAATCAGCCGTAGAGGTAAAGAGTAATAATACCCCACATAGCCAATGCAAAGACTGGACTAAAGACGGTCCCCCACAATACACCTACAGAATAAAATTGTTAATACAACGGATTGACATGAATTTTAAGAAAATAATTGCAATCTCCAGGACCAGGGTCGCGGCGTTACTCGCAATATGTGCAGGTGGAATTGAAAGTTGATCGTCCTTTTTTCCGATTTTCGCCCCTTTAGGGGTTGGACTTGGAAGAATCTCATCTCAGTGAGTGTCTGTTACGAAAGGAATATAAAACTCCAAATTTTAAGTCTATGAGAGGAGGGTTGGACCGGGCGTGATGATCAGTCAAGACATCTTCTGTTATACGTACGGATGATCACCGAGTTGACGTTCAATAAATTCAATAAATAATTGTTAAATCACTTGGATAAAAATCCCATGCCTGGGAAATGACGTTCGGCCATTTCGGTGCCTCGATTACTTCGCGTCTTATGCAAATTAAGGGGTGATGCCCATTATGCCTTGGTCCTAACCTCGCGAAGCTTGTCGGTTCGGAACGGAGATGGGACCGGAACGATCTCGGCAATCGTTCCTTCATTCCTTCTCCGTGGAACGCTTCGAGGCGTTCGTTAATAAGCCGGTCATTGAAGGGGGCAAGGGGGAGAGACAGAAGGGGTAAAAAGAGCCAGGAAGCGAGTCCTGGAGAACGGACGATCGCTTTCGAGTCACGCGATTCTCGGTTTCGTGCTACTCCGCAGACCATTGTCGACCTTACTCCGAGTATCGATATTAATTCACTCCGGAAGGAACTTTGTCGAGTCTTTCCATCCTGGCACGAGGTGGTCGTCCGGGTCCTTTTTCCGTTTTCAACGTCACCGCGCGAAATGGCCGGGCCAGTAATGAAGAAAAATGTGTACCCGAGTGTACACAGGACGTACTGTTAACTCGCATTAAAGCGTAACGTCAGATCCTTCGGGGGATCCACCGCCTTCGACGGCGCAAAGGAGCGGTATTCGCGAACCGGTGTTAAATGACCGTATAATGACAGTAACGACCACGTAGTGATAGAAATTGTAGCCACGGTGTTAAATGACCGTGTAATGATAGAACGATCATATAGTGATAGAAATTGCGGCGCGACCTTAGGAGGGCAATTTCGAGGCAGAGGCGATGCGCGGTTCTTGACGCCCAGTGTTGTCCGGTAATTCCCACCGGGCGCTATCAACACCTTTCCTGGTGGGGCACTTGCCACCCAGTGGATCCTAGGAGCATCCACCGGCCTTGCACTCCCCGGGGAGGAAAAATTGCGAAAAAGAGTCCTGTCCATTTTGACTTTGGACGGCAGGATTTATCGTCTCGTTCATTCGAAGCCTCCACCAGGGGCGTAACGCCGTAACGTAATTTAGCCTGGAATCTTTTTCACCGTCCGTATTCCTCTTCAGTTCGGCTCGATACAAGATTCGACATTCGGGGGAAGCGGGGGTCCTATCCACCTTGCTCCATGATCCATCCCCGATTCCTCTAGGACTGATCAGCGGATGAAGTCCCGACTCGAGGCGAATCTTCGGACGCTGCCTGGACCATCCGGTCCTCGAGGAAAGAGCTTAATTAATGGGTGACCCAGTGCTCGTCTACCGTGCCGCGGGATTATGAGCGAGTACCGTAATAGCTCGGGCACCGGACTGACTAATAGTGTTTAGCACGTGTACCCGATCCCGGGAACGCCACGCTAATGAACGGCATTAGACTCGCCGTGGCGAGCGGTATTAACGTGTATCTGTCCCGAGATATCGCGAGATACGGACATCGCCTGATCGGGAGCGCGATTAGTCCGCGAGTTGGCCGATACCGGCCTCGCTTCCGGCGCATGTCGCCCCTGGTACGCGAAGGATGATTTCGTTCCATATACTCACTCCACCTTAAATCCTGGAAGTCCAGCTAAGATTGGGACAATTGAAAAGCGGCAAACCCTAGCCCAAGTGCTGATGCACATTTCGTGGTGATCAGCAGTTAGGTCGGAAATCGGACTCGTTGATTAGACTATGTTGCACTGTTTGAAATACCGAAAAGTCATAGTCGTACATGGTATATAGTCGTACATAGTTTCAGTGCGTAGGGACAATTTTTAGATGACCACGAGTCGTGGGTCAAGGTTTTAGATGGTTTGGTCCAATGGCCTTAAAAAAGGAGGGGTTTATTCGAATCGACTGATTTGAGGGGGGGTTTCACTTCACTTTAATGGATCGAAGATGGCCGGTCGAGATCGATAGGGCCTCTCGCTGTGGGAAATCGTCCGAGAGTTAGGAGGTTGCGGCGAGGCCTGCAGGGAGCGAAGAGGAGGCAGGGAGGCGCGGCCGAAGAAGCCGGAGAAGAAGAGGAGGAAGAAGGAGGAGAAGAAACGCGAGGCGAGGAGTCCGAGAGAGGTGGAGACGAGAGGCGATATACAACGCCTGCGGAGGTTAATGCCGCGATCCGGTTCAGGGGGCAGCCTCGGTGCTCGCCTGAAAACAAGGCCTACTTGCCTGCCTACCTGCGAGCCTGCCTGCCTTCTCGCCTGTTTGCCTGCGAGCGACTCCGTATTGCGTCTCGAAGCTGCACTCCGGCCGCGAATCCTTCCCTCCACCTTTTGCCAATTTTCCTTCTAATCTCTACGAGACGTTTTCAATGGATTTGCACCGCGAAATGAAAATAAGGAAATCGAGGAAATCTTGTCCTTAAACCTGGGGAAGTTGGACGGAGATCCGGTGGTCAGCTTCAGGAATAAGGATGGACCCTACCAAGAGACGCGTCTATGTATGAAATCATTCGGTACCGTTCATCTTCTTCGGGGATTTAAGGCGATATGAGAGTGGTCCATCGTTTGTGAAACCTCTCCCCGAACTAGATGCATTCAATGTCGAGGTCCTAAGGAAGGTCCCGACGCCCATGAAATTTCTTGCAGCAAGTTGAAAGAACGCCCGCGAAGGGATCTAAAAAGACGGAAAATCTCATGGGACTTTCCTTAGGATCTCCAGGTCTTCATGGGAAAATTTCAAACGTTTCGACATCCTCGATTCCGAGATAAGTGCCGTAAACGCCACTCGCGCATCACCGTAAAATTTGCGCCAGATTTCTCGGCGACATTTTCCGGGGAAAAGGGAGAGTCGTTAATTTGGCGAACGCTGTCGCTTTTCGGGAAACCGCGTACGATAACTCGGCTTCGGGCGAAAGTAACGAGCGGCCTTGCCCGTTCCCCTTTCCTTCCTCCTGGCTCCCCCTTGTTCCCTCTTCCTCCGAGGTTCGAGGAACAGGCCGAGTCCCTCCTCCGAATTTACGGTCTCTCATTAGGCCAGGTTCACGACCGCGCGTCCCGGTCGCGGGACTACCGCGCGGAATCGTCCCGCGCGGCCGGCTTACCGACGCTCGGCGCCGCATTCGCTTAACTTTAACTACCGAGAGCGGATACTGAATACAGAAATCACTCGGTGGCCGTGTCTCGTGTCGGTACTCCGGACTGACATTGAAAACGATGCTTTATCGAGCGGCCAGTCTGCGCCGGCGAAGGCCACGAGTTTTCTCTTATTTTTTTTTTTTTTTTTCGTTTTTATCATCACCGCCTCTATAATCGAATGATTGCAGGTATAATGTACGTACTAAGTCTCGATACTACTTTCTTCGGATATTGATATTTGAAGATATAAGAGTTTATGGAAATTAGAAACAATTGAAGGTCTCCTCGCGCGCGTGGAGTCGATGCCGGGAAACTGCGGACGCCTTTTGTAGGAGCGCACTGGTACTAATAACTACTCGTATCGGAATTAATTACCGCTGATAGCGACTAGTACCAGCAATAATGTACCTCCGCCGATAGCTGCTTCTTCGTGCGCTGTATTCCCCCTGATATCAACTCCTACCACTACCACCCGTTACCGCCAACTTATTAGTTCATTACGGTCATTAATGTACTTCGGTAGTTCTCCGTCTGTAATAATGCACGGTAAGCAGCACTATACAAGCCAGCGTTACATTGCACTTGCTGTAACTCCTCCTGAGTTATGGCAAGTCCGTATCTACGGATCACGGCTAATGCACGGATAACCATACCTATCCTAGTACCCATAAAAATTATCGATGCACCTTGTACTTTTAGACTATCGTGGAGAAAGGTTTTCCCAATCTATGAATAAGAATAAAGAGATATGAAAAATACTCGCATTTGACAAGATCCGCAAATTTAATGAGATTTTTTTATTTCACAATGCCAGGACGCACCATCCCGAAATACGTGAATGTGCCGATAACAATGAAATATACCGAAATTTTATATCTGGGCGTTGCTGTTCTCTAATTGCACTCTGAGCAGGCAGTATTTGGAGGTGGTCAGCTGTTATGAAAGGAAATGTCACTTTTCAGAGTTTTCGGTCAGTTCGCTGCACCACCTACGCGCAAAATGGCGACCGCTGCCAACTGGTCGGACCTTCGTTTGGCGGAGGTTAAAGCGCCGGTCCGCGGTTTCTCTCGGTGTGTCCCAAGGTCTCTTAAGAAATTTCCTTCGGAGAAAGACCGGGGGGGAGGGAGAGTTCGTTACTCGAGTTCGCCGCGAGTAGGCGTACCGTCGCGTCGTCTCGAGACCGCCGATTCCACCTCCGCGTCGCGACGCCGGCGACGTCGAAAGACGAGAACACCTTTCGCCAGGAAGCCTCGAGTCGGACCCACGGAAAAAAAAAAGCCACTCGGAGAAAATGAAATTCCCACTTTCAGGAAAGAACAGCATTCCCTCTTATTTCTGTGAAAATTGCACAGACAGCAAAAGCGTTCGCGATCATTACATAGACATACCCATTGGGACAAGCCTTAAGAAAAAATGCATCTTAAATTACCAAGTGAATTTGTAGCTCCAGAAAAAAAAAAAGAGTATTTTTACTACTCGAACGACCGAGGGATATATATTTTTTTTCTGAAGCTAGAGAAGGATATTGTAACCGAGAATGGAATTAAAATGAAATTCCCACTTTCAGGAAAAAACAGCATTCCCGATGAAGCTTTTGCTCTTATTTGGCAGATTTTCAAGTGTTCAGAATTTGTTGTTCACTCGCAGCGACAATGATTAGTTAAGGGAGAAGGGGCAGTTTTTCCACTTGAAACAAGAGATCGCTTCGAATGTGCACACCTTGGCTCAACAGGTCTCCGGGCAATAATTTACCGCAGTAAAGATTAAAGGAAGATTTGCTTTATGGTCTCAAAGTGCAGTGGGACGGGCGATAGCGTTCGCCCGATAACATGTCCCGATTCCCTAATGACTTGGAGATCGATCGATCGATCTCGCTCGAGGAACTCCCGATGGCCGATGTGCTCTGAGTCAGATGTCGCCGAGGCGACTACGCAGCGGGAAGACGGGTCAAATGGTGTCAACTTCAGTATTTAGCGACACATGAGGCCGGAGCCGACTCTCTCGACTCGTGTCAAGGGCCTCGAGCCTCATAAGCGGTAATGAGTTTACGAGTCGGTGTCACTCACCGAACGGTCTAGGCAGTCATTGGCAGCGTCTACTCGAAGCGAGTCATCGAGATGTGTGACACCGACTGGTCCAGCACCTGACCCACCGATTACTAAATGAACAATAAATTAAACCAACAATAAAATAAATAACAGTCGACAATGCTTTTTTAACCCCTACTTCCCTGATAACGTCAATAATCAACGGAGTAACGCGGTACCTCAAGTGATAACGTTCGCACAAATCGTCTTGCTATACTATCAACCGAACGTACATAGTAATTAACTGAGAGAGAAATTGAGTGTAATAAGCGTTTTCATTTTTTTTTTTAACAACGCTTGTGCGAACGTAAGATTTTCACATTTTTTGCATGTCACCTGAAAGGGTGGAGTTAGCTGTCGAATTTTGGAGAACGAGATCTAATATTTCGGGTAATTCAGATTTATATTTAGTAAAGTGTTTCATGCCGATTAATTTATTGGTAAGGGAGGGGTTAAATCGCGATCGCACTCGGGGGAAATGAGCCCGTGACTGCGAACAACTCGGCTGATCAAAGGGATTTCTTTCCTCGGCAGACACGTCCAGTTTACGACGCATCTCCCGTGGTTTACAGCAGGACACTCGTTACGCGAACCACGAGCAGTGGCCTAGTTTACCCGCTAGTACCGGGTACTACCTTTACGCCAAATTCGTGCTAAGTGCTCGATGTATATCGTATAAACGTTTGTTCGGCCTACATCCGGCGTGGATATAGTGCCGCGGGAAATCACACGGAGGAAACCATGCCGCGAGGTTCCCCATTTCGATGGAACATCCTTGGGACGCTTCGTAACGAAAATAGATATCAAAAGTAAAACCTACACTTTCCTTTCCTTCTTCCCTAATTCTTTTCATTTCTTTTCTCTTTCTAAATTATGAACTTCGGTCAACTAACATGAAATCCATCTTCGTGGGAGTACTTCTCGCGGTTGTTTCCATGGCACTTCGGTAACCCGATTTGAGATGGCAGGGTTCTCTCTCGCCCACGAGACGGCACATCGTCCACGCGAACCAGGTCGGCCGTCTCTTTGGATCGGGTTTCCTGGACAGGAAGACGGGGGGATTTCTCGTTTCCATTAAATCCATCGAAAGACTTTTCCGAGGTGGACTCATCGGGGCCGCACGAGAAGAGGGTCAGCGATAGTCTGGACCTGGTCCGGTCTTCCGATGAGTCTGCGAGACCGCGTGGGCTCGCACCGTGTACGTCGATGGACACGAATGTCTTCCTCGTGGATAAGGTGCATTCAATGGATGATAAAGGGGCATTCGTGACCACCGCGGTATACCGCGAGTTATAGGACGGTCGTATAACATTTTACGAACGAAACGAGGGAGTTGATATTGCCACCCCACATCTATCGGGAGGAAACGGAATCGGTTAAAAATGCCGCGTCGCGATGCATTTATATACCATTTAGAGATGCGGAACGTCGTTTCGGTGTACTTGGCCTGCCAACCAAATCGCGGCTCTCCGACGTTAGTTTGCCGAGGAATCGATGATGCGATCTCAGAGGAGGTCTCACCATCGAGACCTCTAAAGGCCTCCTGGCGGCGCTCGGTCCTGCCAATCGCGGTGCCTATGATTGCTTCGCCCTGAATTCTCCCGAGATGCTCGCCTTATTACCCGCGAATATGCGCGCGCACGTGCGCTTTATACGCGAACTCGGACGTGGGTCCAGCACTAAAGCTGGGAGGTTCCCTCCCACGGAGTCTTCCCAGAAGGCGACATCTTCATCGCCACCGCAAAGTGCGGGACCAATCACCTCTGCATATTTACAGGATTACCACGGATCCAAAGGACCAGGAATTTCGTTTGGATCCTAGGGAAATTTCTATACATTCTTTTTTTTTCATTCCGCTACTTCAATGGGGTTTGCCGCGGAAAATCTAGATCTTGGACCGGGAGTTTCCCATTGATCGTTACGTATGTTCACCTGGGATCTGGAATTCATGCGAGGTTCGTAATCTCCTCGAACGACCTAAAATCTGACCACGCTTTAGTGGTATATCTAGGGAATTCTGCGCCTAGGGGCACTCTTAATCGTTTCCACGACGGCCTAGTTTCCACGGTACGGCATCATTTTCCAACCTTCGGCATTAAATCGGCGACCCTGGGGCCGATGTCGGACAGGGGGCAGGTGTCCATCCCTGGGTTCAGTCTTCCCATCACGGGAGAATTACCCAGCGGGATATTCCCCAGCAATCCCACCTTCCCTAAGTACCTTCTGGTCCTTGACCGTCGCTCGCCGTGACCGTAGACACTTTTCCAGGGGCCGTATAATGTTACTCAACGCCTAAGGACCCTGGTGTACCGCGTGGCATGTCCATCGCTTACCTGAGAAATTGCTGGTAAACGGGAAAGTGGAAACTGGAAAATGATAATCCTCTATTCGGCGTCAACTTTCGCGCTAACGTAATCGCCCGGTCGTGAGCTCGTCATTTGCATCCGCGGAAAGGTCAGTTCTGCAGTCTACGCCCAGATACACGTGTAAACGGCCCCTGGCCGCCAACCCCGCACGCGGTGTCGATAATTCAATTAAATGTCCCATTACCTTGGAAATGCATATTCCTAGCCAGCTGTTTGTCGGAGATCATACGACCTCGACCGGACCGGCTAGGAGTCGCAGGAACGATTTTACTCGCCTCCTCGAGAGCGAGATCCCGCGACAGAGGCGAGCCGGGAAATTTACGCTAACGTAGGTTAGTTTCCATTTCCTCGGTTTTTACCTTTCGTAGCGATTTCTCGCAAAAAAAAAAAAAAAGACACAGCGAGTGCAACGTGGCCCGGTGAGAATGAATTGGATTTTAATGATCGTATGCCTGGTTCCCGTAGGGAAGTTCGTAATTCCCTAGCTCTCGAGAGCTTGATAACGAATTCAGGGATCCTCTACGGTGGTACCTGGAGAACTCCCTCCTTCGAGAGGAACGCTTCCTCGATCGTTCGCGCTCGGTAGGATGGAATATTTTCCAGGAAGCATCACCGAGGCTCGTTTATTCCCCTCGGCTCGGAAACTATCCGTCTTCGGGCTTTGAGCTGAACGTCTTTAGAGCTGGAGCGAAGACGCGTAAACTTTACTCCTACCTGCCAAATCAAACGGCACGGGATTTGACAGAGGGATGTTGATCGGTCTCACAGAGCGTGGCTCTTTCCTCGACCTCACCTAGATACGAGAAGCCTCTCGTTTGAGGAAAGGCGCACTAATGTAGGTCTCAGATATACAGGATGTGAAGATCTTGTGATTTTCCAGTTCAATGAACTACAATACGAAGTTAATTTCGTAAGAAAAAAAAAAGGGACGTGCGGCATTTTCGTCATTACCGGCACGTACATTGAGGGAAGGTGCGACATTGAGTGGACACCTTGATAAGAACTAATCATCGAGCCAAAGAAATATTCTGTTAATTCAAGGAATAGTCATGTAACTCTAACTGGAAAAAAATCGGAGGCAACGTTTATTCGGAATGACGACAATTTATTGGAATCAAGGAAATAAAATGATCGATTTCTTCGGTACTTTTCAATGTACTCTTTCTTTGGCTCTATGAAAGTTCTTTTATCATAGCGAAGGGAAGGAATTAAACCGAAATGCGAGAAAGGCGAAAGGCTCCAAGTGGAGGCGCGACGCGCGACCTCGGCGGACCTCGGATTCGCGAAGTCGCGGCGCGTAAACGCAGAAAAGTGCGGAGGATGCAAATGCACGCGGCACCCAAGGCTACGGGTTATCCTAAAAGGCAGCAAACGGCCGTTAAACGAGGGGTCGTAAAAGCGGGTCCTTGAACGCGGCCGCGGCGCGAAAGAGCGACGCGGCGAGAAAGAAATCGAGCGTATGACTAACAATTACAGCCGATGGGAAAGCCTCGGAGGATTGTATGTAAATGAGGACGTTTTCACTCCTGGCCGAGAGGGTCCTTAACGAGCGGCGAATTCATTGTCGCCCCTCTAGCTCTCTCGGTACTCGTCCGCGCCTTGAGGAGCGGACGAGTCGCCGGTTATTCTTAAACCTATAAAGGAGGACAATAACGCCGACAGCGGCTCCGCATCGGGCCCCCTAATGCCCTCTCTTCGTTATTTCCGTCTTTATTACGGCTTTATTCTGTCGCTTTTTCCGCGCCGGCCATTCAGCACCGACTGCCAATGTGCCCCTGGAACGCATCCGGAACGCATCTTCTTGAGATTTCCTGTCGAAGTCCCCGACCCTCTGTGTCGTGCTTCCATTCGATCTTGTCAACCTTCCTGGAGAGAAAGTGGAGGAAACGCGACTCGTGGGTGGACTCGCTCTCGAAGGCAACGAGTCCCCGTGGTCGCTAGAAATTCGACATTTCGCGAGGTTCTACAATGTTGGGATCCTGAGGTCCCCCAAGAATGGAGTGAAGTGGAACTTGATACTTTAGGTCCTAAATTAATACACCGAGGGAGAGTGCTTTTTTCTTTGGGGTATACATTGTTGGAACTGACTGGAAGATCCTGGATAGGTCCTGGTTTTCCTGGTTGACGTCGACCCTAGACCTACTTTGGCTTTCAAGATCATTCTATCTAGGCTTATACATCAGCGACATTTTGTTGGAATAAATTAGAATGTGAGAAGTACCTTTGAAGCCTTTTCGAATGGTATGTAGGTGTCATTAAACCGAGGCGTCACACGAGGACGCCCTGACGAAGCGCCCCGTGACGCCGTATGGGAACTCTCAGCAATCGGGCCCAGTCTATCCTGCTGACGCAGAGAGAAAAAGCTGCTACTGCAATTTAGTCACGACAGAGGGACCGCTGTAATTCATGACTCCATTACACTCCTACAAGGTGCGAATAGCTTCGCGGGGCAGGAGAGCGTGGCGACGATGAGTCGGCCAAAGGAAGAGAAACGAGGTCCCAGGAAGAGCGACGATCCACGATTCGTAGACTCGGCCTCGAGGATTGGGCAAAAAAACCGACCCGAGGATTTTGATCAACGTCCAATTTGCGAAAACGATCGACCCAGAGCTTCTCCTGGGTACAAAAGCCCAATGAACTCCCTTCGCCTAACCTTTCGACCCGTGACATCGATCGACCCGATCAGACGTTAGAGCGACTCTTCCAGGTGGAGTTTCTTGAGTTCCCCGGGTACCCCGACCACTTCATAGGTGTATCCTGTTTAAAAAAGCCAATTACCCTGTTCGCTCTCTCTTTTTTCATTTCGGAGTAAAGGGCGTTTCTCTTCCCGAATAAAAAGAACGCCCGACCACGAAGGTGGAGGTTCTTCGGCTCGACGAAGAGCCGTGAAGCGATCTCCCTTGGTGTGCCAGCCGGTGCCCAGGTTCGCGGGATGAAACCTCCTTACATCTAAGACACCGCGTCTAAGACTATCGTCGTTCGAAGCGATACTTTATTGCAGGTGCGAAGGCCGCGATACGCGGTTTACGCGGTAGGTGGAGGTGCGTGTGAGTGCACGCCCGGCACTCACGGCTCTCGGAACAATCCCACCGCCATTACGTGGGGTTCAAAGGTCTCTAAATCATATTTTATGCAACGCTACTCGCTCAATACCCCCAATAGTCGTAAACGTAGCCGAAGCCTCGTGCGTTTCACGCACTGCCACTGACCCGTCGAGGTAAGACTCCGCGTTTACCTTCCACCCTGGACAGGGTTGACACCCCGGTCAAGGGCTACTCCAGGCCCCATATTCTTCTCCCCAAGGTAAATTGAATTCCCTCAAACCCAGGATTGACGACCCCCATTCACCTATAAATATTAATATCTACGTTCCGTTTCGTCTTTAACGCAGTTTACGGCAATGGGAAAAATGGAGGCGTTTATGAAACCTTTTTTCAAGGGATATCTCTTGCGCTCGTCTTCCGTCGTACCTTCTACAATGTCATATTTGTTTGTCTAATTTTTAAAAAAATTGAAATTCTTAACTTCCTCCGGTCGTATCCGGTGCAGTTTTTTGTTACAGGCTGCGTGATGTCAAATGGCCGTTTTTCTACGCTTTTACTCGGTCTCGTTACTTCTTCAAGTAGCGCGTGTCGCGTAATGGCGTCCCGATACCTTCACGGCCATTCTTCTCCGTCGATTCGAGTCGACTTCCTTCCCTGAAGATCCTAATCTGGCTCGCCAATTTTCCGCCGTTGATCTGGACAAAGCTGTGCGAGCATCGCGGTAAACTCACCTCGCATAATTCCCCGCCGGAAGTCGCTCGAGCAAATCATAGCGACCGGCGCAAAAAGAGCAGCAGCAGATTATCAGCTTAATCTTCCTTACTTTTTTTTTCTTTTTTTCATTTATTCTGCATACCACGTATAGAGCTTGTAGAGACGAAGGAGACATTATTATATTACGCGTTAGGTGTCCGAAGGAAATTAAACAGATCTTTCAATTTTTTTCCATAATTATGGCGTGACGTCAAAATGATAAACACGTGGAGAAAATCATAAGAAAGGTGTAGCAGTTCACTTTTAGGTAGATATATAATTCTACTACATTATGTACCGAGCATGTAGACCTTCTAAAAAATACCAAGATTGTATTGACAAGACCCATGACAAACCTATAAAATCCCAGCCGAAGAGCCTAGATGAGTTTCGAAATTCCCTGATAAGTGTCGCGCATCAACAGTAGGCGACATCGCGAGACACATTTTCCCCATTGAACAATGTCGCCTGATTGACGGTAGTTTCTTGTCCCCGTGCGAAGGGGAGGGTCATAATTGCCCCCATAGAAATCGACATTCTCCGGCGAGGCCGAGTCGGGCGGTAATTCGCCGTGACGGAGGCAAACGACGCCGTGAATTCAGCCCGCCCCCGGGGGGTGGGACCGGCTAGATCCCCGGGAAATTCGGACAAGACGTTCTCGCCTAATGTCGGCGGGGTTTTAACCACCTAGCGGGGGGCTTAATTTAGCGCAAAGCGCGAACGACCGGGCCTAACCTTTTCGCGGTGGCTTTAACATTTATAATGCCACTCGGGGAAAAGTTGGGGGGTCGCGGCCCTAGTGGAGGGCCGCGGCTTTTGATTTAACTTATTCCCGACTGCCGTGCGAGTTTCGAGGCGAGCTCGAGAGAGAACTCGAAGGCCGGGGAACTAGCTAGTCTACCGGCGAGTTGCACTCCAAGTTTATCGCCTTTTTATGCGCGGCCGGATAGCCCGCCGAGCCACGCCGTATCGACCCCGACTAGCGACGCACGTAGGAAGGTGTCTCGCCCGTTCCCACCCCCGAGGGTCCCTAACCTCGATCCGAACTGGAATAGACACTACGTACTCCTACGTCTACCTTCGACTTATACCTACGATTAAGGGGATGCGAAAGTGGCGTCTGAGGAGTCAATCGTTCATAATTCACTCTTCGACCTGGGCCTACCGAATCGTTTCTCCGGAGGCTGTAAGAAAAGTCCCGATCCTCATAAAATTTCATTTTTCGTAAGAAATTTTAAAAACATGTCTATGAAGAAATTTAAAAAAGAGAAATTCAAATTCAATGTCTCTCGGGACCTTCCTTGTACCCTTCACATTTATATCCTGAATTTTGAATCGATGCGGTACACTCAGTTTGGAGAAAAGCTTCATAAACGAGGCCTCTTTGATGTCACTATCACATCACCTTAACCCCTTAACGCACAGATTTTTTGAAAAAAAAAACCGGCTAAAAACGGGTGTTCCGATTCGCTTGAGAGTCTACCACGTGAATATGGAAGGTCCTGTCCCTTATGATTTTTTTTTTCTACCTTGTTTATAAACATTTGGTAACTATGCACAAAGGGGTGACCTCCCCGATTTTCGTACAACTTATTTTCGGGGTTTCGGTATTATTGCTATTCTTCAAAGGTTTAATAAATCCGGAAGTTTAATTAAGTCCGACCCGACTCGTCCCAATTAGTTCGTAAAAGCGCGAACCACTTTTCTAAAGAATTTCGGTTCCATCTTTCCGGTCTCCCAGGTCGCTTCGTCTTCGTCAGCATCTTCGTAGGCAGGGCTCGTCTCTTCGACTACTTCGTTAGAGTGTTCCCACTTATCTAGGGACTCGAGGGCCAGTTTCGGGCCCGGAAGCACCTCCATTAGCCGAACTCGAAGGTAGCTCATCCGCGCTGCGCTCCGTCCTATCTCGGTAGCGCTTGCGCTTGCGCATACCAGATGTCAAGCTGAAATCTGGCGCGATAAAGCTTTACGGCCCGACCGATAGTCACGCGTCGCAACGTCGTCGCGATAATGCAAGGTCGGTAACCGATCCCCTCCCACGTCGCCTGTCGATCCCACGTGGACGTTCTCTCGGTCCGTGAGGCGTTTAAAAAGAGACCCAATGAACATTGCGAACGAGTCTCGGGTCCATAATTTTGAAAAAAAAAAAAATAATAGAAAAACCATGAACTAAAATCAAACAATACCTCATTTCTGAAGTGACAATCCACAAGGCGGTGCCATTTTGCATCTATTAAGGCATCGGAGGGGTGCAATCGTTTTTATGAGACTTTTAAAAAATATCCACGAACAAACTTAAAGAAACGTCAAATTTTATCAGTCTCAAGACTTCTTTCTTATATTTATATTACGAGGTTTGGATCGATTCAGTGCACTCTTTTCGGGGGGAAACTCTCATGAACTCTTTGACCGCACTTTCGCCTCGCCTTAATTTAACAATAATTCTAGTTGAATTCCACGTGCAAGGTGCAATAATTTGTGCGCTTCTGTAATGCACTCATCGAGATTTAATTTCCTCGTGTGCTTCCGATGGAAAGAGTGATCATCCCGCTGATCGAACCCTGAGGAAGGGTCCATTGACGAACCGCAACCTCCCATGCAGCTTCACTGCAGAATGCATCGTCACGTGCATTAGAGACTCCGTACCATGGTATATCCGTTTTGTCCATTTACTCCCCTCTTAAATGTGTCTGTTTAACACGGGGTGTCGCCCGTACACCAGGATCAATTAGTCTCGATGATGATCGAACGAACGCGACGAGATGGCCATTATTGGGGCGATGGTCCTAAATGCACCAGAGGCATTGCATCGATATTAAGTGATGCAGTATGATCGGTATGATCTGCCCCTGCAGTCAGCATATGTGCCGACAAGTTTCACTGCTAGGAGAAAATCCGATCTCTCGGTGCTCCTGTTTCGACTTCGGGGAGAAATCTGCACGAGGAATCGAGGCTCCTCCGAGGACTGATTTTTCTCCAGGGTCGCGCCTTGGGAAACGCTCTAGGGGTCTTTAGGGACTCCAGGGACCCTATTTATCTCGGACACGCGTGAACGTTAAGTGCAAGGGAGGCTTGGCACGCACTGTCAATATTATATCGGCACCTTTAATCCGGCCGGATATCCGCGTCCGATCTGCAGAGGAGTGTCAATGGCTCGCGAGGATTCACCCCGCGAGTAGTCCTTGTTAGGGGGAGATCCTTATACGAGAAGGGGATCCGATGATAGATGTTATGAAAATCTCGACTTACCCGTACCGACTTCAATAGAAATTTCTATTCGGCAGCGTTACTGGACGAACATAAGAATCCCGTAGCCTGATCCTTTTCAGCGAGAGGTCCTTGGACGGGGCGTTGTATTCCCTTCGGCATCGAAATTTGTAGTAAAATCCAATGTCATGATATTGCCACCCTGAACTAGATCCGGAGCTTTTCGATCCTCAGGGTGGCTTATTTCTTGACATACAGTCGGAACATATCGGATGAATTCCACGCCGAGTACCTCGGCCAGGTCCTCGCCGATTTCCTCCTGGAAACGAACGCGTCAATCTCGTTCCCTCAGGGTGGCGACGCAGGTCGGCCCATTTCCGCCTGGTCTCCCAATGAATCGTTAGGTCGACGAAGGGGCCGAGGTTGGCGAGGGGACCGAGGAACGTGAACGGGGTTCGAAGCGCGAGCTTACCGTTCATATTTGTCCGTGGCAGATTATTGAATTTATGACCGAAGGAAGGATTTCCACGGCGGGACCCGGACCGGAATCTCGCTCGTTTCCACGCCCGTTGGATATCGCGAATGCACGCCACGAGGCGGCTTACGTCGCCGTTAAGGTAACGTAGAGACCTAACGGGCCCGTTAGGCCCTGCAACCCTTGTACCTCCACCTTGTCTGCTCATCGCGGCTTACCCTGGCTCCACGTGCAAACATATAAATCGGACTGTATGCCCGAACATTGGCAAACGAGAGTCCCTATCGCACTTGGCCAAGTGTCCGTTCGCGCACTTCGCCGGGTCTATGCCATGATCTATCGTCTTATCATTTCCACGGCTCCATCGGGGAGGAACCTGATAAACGAAAAATCCTGACGACCGACGATTAACTCTTGATAAATTCAATGCTATTATTATTTCATTTCTTCGGCTTATTTTATAAAGTCTGAAATATTCAGGAAATCCATGAAAGCTGTAGCGACATCATACTTTTAATCTCTGGAATTAATTCTCAAAGTGGATATAATTTTCTGTTAAATGAAATGTAAAATTGCGGTGGTGGTTTTGTTTTTTTTTTCTTTTTTTCGATCGCGTTGATGAATCGCGCTCCAGGGAGTGGCGAGTAATTTGGATTGCTTGGGGTGGTTTTTTTTCTTATTCTCCCCCTGTGTGAGGAATGCAGGTCGATGACGGAGGGCGGTCTTCCTAATTTCCCTGAGAAATCCAAAGAAGCCGCTGACCGATGGCCCTGTCCGGTCGGAATTACGGCCATTTATAGGGCTCACGGGCCGATCCGAGTCCCTGCCATAATCCGCCCCAGTTTGTGGTCATACCACACAGCGACATAATGGCACCGAGGCGTGGAGAGGAAAAAATTGATCGCCCGTATCGCACGTCGGTACACAAAATCGTTTCCGCCGTCGTTCCCTCCCTCGCCTCTCTGGACTACCCCCGATTCCCAGGGGCGTCGATAATAAATTTCTTGTTTTCATCCCCCTCGCCTCTTGGCGGGGTGGGGCCCTCCCCCGCGAGGTCGCGAAACTTCCTACGAGAAATTCGACTCATCCGATGGTCGGCCGAAAGGAAGTAACGAGATTAACGGACAGGGGGTTACTTTTCCCCCGCACCCCCTCACGCCCCAGACCTTAGCTCGGATCATTTCTCGGCGTTCCTCTCCCACGAGGCCGCAGAGATTTTCCGCCACTGAGTCATCGGTATTGACGGCTCTACTTGCCGGACATTAAGGTGATGCGAAAGGGTCACTTTATATACATAAAATCTGAAAATATGTATAAAACTTTTCTCCAAAATGGGTGCGCCTAATCATTTGAAAATTCACCACGTGATTAGGAGGGCCCTAAGGAAGAGCGCGATGCCCGTGAAATTTCATTTTTCAAACGAGATTTCTTTTATTTAGGAAGATCCTGGCACTCGCGAGATATCAATGTAGAAGAAAATTAGTTAGAAGAGAATTAGTTTAGACGGAGTTGGCCACTCGGATATCCCTTTCGTATCGCCTTAAGCATGTCTCGTGTGGAGGCACCTTTAGACATACCCCCGAGGTGACGGATATTCGCCAGAGAATTCCATATCGATTGTCACGCGATACGGTTTTGCTGGGCTCGGCTAAAGGGGAGGGTCGCCACCCCCGGCGGAAATTCTGAAATAATGTCGTCGACGGCCATCGACGTTATTGCCGACAATTTGTCCCCGGCCGAGAGTGCGCCCGGCGAGACTGAAATAATCGCGAATACCGCCGATAAATTCTTCGGACCTCCGCCTCGATATAACGAAGACCACCCCCTGGTCGAAGCACCCCCCTTTTTTCTGCCCGGAAAAATGTACAAGCTCGCTACGCGCTGACGGGGACAAATTAACACCGACTTTTGGCGACCCCCCTGTGTACCTTTTTTTCTTTTTTTTCTCCCCAACCCCCGGAAAATCGAAAACGCTTTGTCGGCGAAAAAGATGGCGGGGATGGCCGAACCCACAAGAGATGAGGCCAGCGACCACTCGATCCTATCCTACAAATTCGGCGATTCGTATTTCAATATTCCGGTGGACTTGCAGATCTTCCTTTACATCTCTTATAGGAATATGGGTTACTTTCAGAGATAGGAAAGGCAGAAAATTCCCTAGGGTCATGTATACATGTACGAGCACCCTTTTTAATGTTCCTTGTCGAACGGTGCGTTCTTAGAAGAAAGGAAGAAAAAAAGAAATAGCGAAAAAGAAAGAAGGGCTCGGCTCGCATGACGCTGCCCAATGAATCTCGAGGTAAAGCGGGGGCAGTCGCCTAACCGCAATATCCCTTTCCGAGGCGGCAAGGAGAGTCGAAGGATCGTTCGAAAGACAATACGTTCTTATTCGTTCCCGGCCCGTAAATCCCGGGGAAACAATTATTTTCCCCGCCGCGAGCGGGCGCAACCCGGAAGCTCGGAGCGCAGTCGCGTTCCATTAAAAGCTATTAGCCATTAAAGCGTCGAAATATTTTATGCGCAACGACAGGGGCGTAACAGGACTTTATATACAGCAGGGCCCTAACTTACCAGCGGCATTCAAGGTTCTGTGCTGAAAACAAGGGAAATCTAGGGTAACCCCTGGTGAATGCTCCCTCCTATCAAAGGGGGGTGCCCCGTGATATCCTTGGTGGCACTTTGTTCGAACTCCTACCTAGACCACACACCTATCCATAAAACCTCCACGAGACGTTGAAAAGATGGCGAAAATACGTAGAATAGACGTATCATGTAGAACGGACGTAGAAATGACGTCTTACTTTGAACTTGTCAACAAATCTAGGATTCTCACCCCGAGGGTGGAGGGATTTTATACGTATTTCAGACGTATCCGCGATATGGCGAAGTCTTACCTCAGTCAGTGTAGTTTATGGTGATTTTAGTTTTCGGGATTTCCCGGACCACACGCGGTGATCGTGACATTATCGATAACAATTTCACTCGGGACATATTTTGCATATGAAGGTTCTTTTATTTTCTCTACCTACGTTCAATTTTGTATTGTGGGATCGAGATCGGTTCCTGGGGAATTCTTAAACTCTGGCGATATTCTAACTTGACGTTTTTAAGACTTTGGAGTTCGGTATGGATGGCGACACTGGCCGAGGTTGGGGGATGAAAATGGTCCCGGGTGGTCCGGGGGAGTCGATTACTGCTTCGGAATTATTTGCCCCGGAAACCCCGTGTTGCTTTTCCACCCCGTTTACCTTCCTCCCGAGTTCTCCCTCCGGTGGAATATTTTCCTGTTTTTTGCCGACCGTATACGTTGCTTTTCACCCTGTGCAATTTCAGGGCTGTCCTGAGATCCGGGTTGTTTGCTGTTTATAAGGGATGTGGATACTAGGGATAATCGCGTCTGGTGATAACGTTTCCCTGGGTCGTTAATACGGTTACGAGGAATTTTACCGACGCATTTTGCACCAGGAACTCCCCTCGCTAATTGACACTCTCCTGCGAAGTTCGTTCTCATTAACCCTTAACTTCTCGTTAATACGTTATCAGCAGACGCTCGCCCTTCAGGGTGGTGCTGTGTTAACGGGGTTAATGTCCGCAGTTATGGGCCACGCAAGTGATACTTAACTTGTAGTATTTCTATTTCTACAAGAGATTACAATGGAATAAGAAGCTACGAGCCACCCCTGGGAATCCACCTGGTCCCCTTTCTCCCCCTCGTGGGTTTTTTTTTTCTTTACTCTCGTTATCGCGAGAACTGTCCTTATCAACTGACTGTAAAGGTTCAAACTGCAAACTGAATTGTGAATTTTTTTTTTATGAAAAGAGTGCTCATGAACAAATTGAAATGCAGAAGAAAATTTCAAGAGTGCCAGGGCCTACATATTCACGTGGGAAGATTTCAAACGATTACGTTCGAGATTTGGAGAAAGGTTTCATAAAAGAGAGTCCTTAGACGCCACCTTAGAAATTGGACCGGGGTGGAGGTCCAGTTCCTGTCGAACGCGTCCAAGATGGGTGATACTTATCGGCTAATAAGTCAATCCCGAAAATTAGATCACCTCCTGGAGGAGATCCTCGCTTCGACTCGGATTTCCTCAGCCATGTCCGGAGCAGTTAATTCCAGCTGGGAGTGATCGCTCCAGAGTCGACTCCTCGGGAAGGCAGGACCCCGCAAGAAGTTCTAAGGGTAGTCGATTCATTTCCTCCCTAACCTCTCCTAGCCGCTAATAACTTACGTCTTCCTCGGATCTTCCCCCATTTTTGTCCGCGGCGGCCATCTTAATTACCCCTTCGGGATCGGCTCACGTTTCCCGCTTGTTTTCCCAGAGGAAAGAGCCTCCCCAGGCTTCGATCTAATTATCCAGCTGCCAGTTTATCCGGAAAGCGAATCACAGCTGGCGAGCAAATACCCCGATGACTGCCACCGAGATTTCTATGCACGGCACAACTTACCGCGTGTGCTCTGCATGTTCTCGGGGTCCATCACGTAAAGCAAATTGAGCGAAAATGTGAAAATTGAATAACTGACGGTATTACGGAACGTTTTCGATAGTGAAAATGCGAGGCCATTCATGTGAACTGGCTCGGGACAAATTTTTAAGCGAAATATTGAAGCGTACAAGACTTTCCATTTCCTCGCTTTTCCTGTCTATGACCCACACATCTTAATAATTTTCCATTTACAAGTACATACCACAGACGAGTTGGGAGATTGCTCACGGGCAGGGTCCCGCGATCGCGTGAATTTGGCTGCACTGGGGGATATCAGGTGGCAAGTGCCTTATCCGTCCACATCCTCCACCGGGGGACAGCACAGGACGCTGCCCGTGAGCAATCTCTCAGCTCGTCTGTGGTATGTACTTGTAAATGGAAAATTGTTGAGAGTACATAGGGCCGTTTATTCGGTTACCAGTTAAACGTACATACGCATTTACACGGGTCCTAAGCCGAGCTCCAGGGCATGGGAAAAAGCTCGCAAGCAGAGAGGGCGAGTTCGCTTTGGGCGAAGCTCGGGGTAAGACGTGCCCTATTTATTTAGGCCTCGGCTCAACGTGGAATATCGGCTTTACTGTGATCCTTTATACAATCCTCGGTCCATTCAAGGACTCGGATCGCCTTGAGGTCCTCCCAGAAGTCCATTTCCGAGGCGCGAAGCTTTTCAGGATACGGCGGAGGTATTATCCCGCAAGAACGCGTGCTTTCGATTCTAACCAAGACATTCTTCTACAAGGCAAACAGGACGGAGTTTTCCGAAATCCCTGGGAAAACATGTAAAGGAAAACTCGAAAGACACCCAACGAGTTCTTTCCTTCGTCTGAAATGATAACAGGCCGGTAGGGAAAGGGAAGATTCCTCCGCGATCCATTTTTTCCCTCTTTTCTTTCTTCAAGCAATGAGAAGCTTTATCACGAAATTTGTTCAATAATTTATTTACCAGCTCATGCCCTGGTGTATTAAATCCTCGTGAGCGGTGCATGAATTTCTTTCATTGAGTCTTATTTCTAAATTCCCTCTGGACTTTCATTAAGTGTTATGAGATAACGTTTATAATGTATATAGGGTATTTTGTATATTTATGAAAATCTCCGGGAAATTCGGCGAAGGGATATATCTAGCCTTTGTCTCGCATCCACGGCAGTTTATCCGGATGAATCACGTAGCCTTCTCCCGAATCATTTATTATTTTGCCGAGGGAACGCGATAGTCTCGGCACTCGGCGAACCCTTCGGTCCCTTGGGTCGGGAAAATCCTCGGAGGAGCGACGATCAGCGGATTGACGAAGGGATTCGTTTCCGGGCGGAAAAAAGAAAAGGACTTTCGGGGAGTCTTTGCGCGGGGGGCGATCCATCCGGGAGAAAAGACGGGGATGAAAGGGAGAAAGGGAGAAAACCGCGCAGGTGATCGTTCCAAATGGAATCATCCATACAGTTTTCCCCGATGGGTACCTATTCCATGAACAGGCCACTTACGAATCTCCGCAGGACATGGGCCCGATCCTTTTTTTCCAAAACTTTTATCCTACACCCTGACAACCGGGATTTTAAAATCGTCCTTCAAAGAATCCTTTAAACCGAAACCCAGAATCAAATGCGACCCAAGATCGTCTTTAATTCCCTTTAAATAAAAGTTGTACAATTGATATTGGACGAAATAGGTTACTAAATGTATGAGGCACTTAGGGTGGATTTAAGGTACGGACATGAACATCTCCCGAGTTGGTTTAAGAAATGCCAAATTTGTCATTACGGTGATGATCACCGTAATGACGAAGAGCCCTTGATTACCGGGACGAGGTCGATGGGTCTCGGGGAAGGAAACTGTCCTTGGCGCCGTGGAGCACGACGCCCCAGGATCCGAGATGAGGAAAATAAGTTAATGGGGTAGGCAAGCTCGGTCGCGACGATCCGGAGTGAAATGACCCATGGTGGTTTCCAGGGGATATATCGGGTATTCCTCGAACGGGGTGCTCTCCTCGGGCTGTCCCGTGGGACGTATCGGCGAGGAGGCTCCTCGGATATATATCGGGGCGAATCGATGCCAGCCGCAACAGGGTGTGACGAGACCGGAGGACACGAGTGCAGGGCCTCGATGGCCGAAATAAATGGAAATAAATATCCAGGGGCGGGACCGAGGGGGCGAAGAGGGTTGTTTCGGTGGGCGGATAGGGTCAGTAACGTCGCACCATGCATCACTGGAAACGGACGGAGGAGTCCGCGGCATCGCTCGATATTTCCACCCTCCGAGTACTCGCGGAGTCTCGCTCTCGGCCTCTACGTCGCACCCACGGGTTGCGCATATCGGCGTCTCTTTCTCGCGCCCCAGGCCCTGCGCCAGGGCCGGGAGGAACCCTCCCGCTTTCCCTCTCGTTCGCCCCCGCCTGCGCTTTCTCTCTCGCTCCCCGATTGCCCGCCAAACCCGCGTCCTCCTTTCCCTCTCGGTCCAGGACTCACTTTCCGTTTCCACTTTCGCTTTTTCCCTCCCCGAGTCCCCGCCCTGCGCGCCCCCTTTCGAGCTTTCCTCTTCGTCGTGGGAGTTTGCACCTACGGTGGATACTTCTGCCCGAAAGAGACGTCCGATATATTTCTAAGGAACCGTTTTTGGATCATCCTAATGGTTTGGAGAGTCTCGCTTTGTCCTTATATTCCTGGTACCCTTGCCTCGGGGATGACGAATCGCGCTTCTGTATACGGACCCGAGTTACGCGACAAGTACTTCTATCCTTAGAGTAGGACGTAGAAGTTAATATCTTGGGTTAAGCAGATTCAAAGTAGGGTTTAAACTTCGACGGAAATCTCCAATTAACCAAGGGTACGGGCGAGATCGTCGCTTCATTTTCGGGATCGAAGATGTCGAAGAGTCCCTAGGCTCTTATGGGGTCTTCTGCGGAAACGAGGAGATCGGCCATTAGGTCGAAGCCTTACCTGGACGGTATCGACCCCCCTAGGACCCTCGTTACCACGGAGGACTCCCGCTCCACCCTGACTCCCTTCGCTCTTCGTCATCGATTCGTTTCGCTGCGGACGCAATTACCCGAACCGCCGATTCCGTTCCGGCACATCGAGTCTCCTCGGTAGCTCATGAGACGCCGTCCGGGATCCGTACTCCTGGGTCTCGGGGTTTCCGCCCGCTAATGGTCACCCGGCTCCATGCATTGGTCCATGGGAAAATGGACCTCCACCCTCGTAATTTTCTTTTTTTTTTCCCCCTGAAGAAGCGTTTTGCGAGTGATCTTCGACATCCCTCCGGTCCTCGAGGACCTGAAAAATCCTCGTTCCCTCGTCTCGAATCGGGTCCCCAATTTCCAGCTGAGGTATCGCTCTTGTCGGATGAGTTCCTCAGATATTCCCGAAGAGTCCCGCTCGATTTTAACGAGGTTGGTCTTAACCCGGCAGAAACCTCGGGAGAGAATCGAACGGCACAGAGGGTTCGTTAGGGCCAGAGATTCGCGTTCATCGGGTACAGGGCGTCGCCGCCACTTCGTCTCTTCTTCGGCGTCCCTCGCGACGTCGTCCTCGGCATCCGGGCGCTTATCGCTCCTCTCGGGAGTCCATCTTTCCGTCGTCGGAGCCAACTTCTTCTTCCTCCTCCCTAACCAGACAGGCTCGTTCCTCTTCATCCTTCCTCGGGGCGCCGACTCTTCGGCGTCCTCCGGAAGAGCCGACGACGCGCATTTCGACGCGACCGGCTTTGGAGAACACCCCCGGGGTTTCTGACAAATGGCCTCGGGTGCCATTTGCATGGCCGAAACGAGCTTGGCATCCTACCCTGGGCTTACCAGCCGTTTATTTTCCCGGTAAACGACGGAATGCTGTAATTCTATCCTCTACTTAGGTCAAAATGTCTGTAACGATTGCTGGGTCCTAGCTAGGACGCTGAGGCTTCCTTTGGGATCTCACAATTTTCTATCTAGGAATTAGCTATGATGTCACAAGTTAGTCCGATGTTCGGAGGATCTTAGTAAATTACCCTGAGACGTAATTAAATGTTTAGATCCTAGATAGGCGATAGGGAAGGCCTGAATAAAATTGTATTGCATGCCACATTGAATCCTGAGTAGTCTAGCGATACAAACGGTACGATTATTAATTTTAGATCTCGCCATTTCTGAGGGTATTTCACCAGGTCGTTGGTAGAGTCATTCCCTTTATCTCCTGAAATTGTTCACGGTGTATCAGTGGTTGGGGACACCTCGCGAACGTGCTACGAAGACAAACTGGGTATGTCGGGGAGGCACGAGGCAATTGACACCTAAGACCCGGTACTCGCTTTTAGACAAATAGGCCGATGGGACTCTCCAGCAGGGTGGTCTGCTCCTGGTCCTGGACTCCCTCTTTTGACCCCATGGCGGGGTAATATATCAGCCTACAGGGGCCAGAGAGTAGAGTCACTTGAATCCCTCGTTGCAATTACGGACCCAAGTGCGAAGAAATTCGACGAGCCAAGTGCCGGTCGATTATCCCTGCCTGGGGAATATCACTTGAGAAACTAGGAATTTCCTCCTGATTCCTCGGCCAACTTGGGACTTCCTATCCAGGCCTAAATAGAAACACACAACGTGCATTAAGCTGGTGTTTAATTAACCTTACGGGAGGAAAAATTAAATACCAACGCAAACAAATAGAAAAACCTTAGTAATGAGTCTGACCAATACATTAAGTGGTTGAATTGTTTTCAGTAGCTAAAGGCTATTCCTGTTAAGGGCGGGTTTTCCATTCAGAATGGTTTCTTGTATCGATGGGTGGTAGTCGAAGGTAGTATTATCTGCAGGGGGTCTCTCCACCGGGTACGTCGATGATGGAACTTCTTTTCCCGCACTTTTAAGCGCGACCCGAGCCCTCCTGATCCCGCCACTAAAAAGAGGGAACGAGAGCCGAGCGAATCGGGGTTTCGGTGAACTTTAGCGATTTTACGATCGTTGAGAAGAGCTTCTTCGGGACTCTGGGTTTATGACGGGGAAGAGACTCGTATATGGTGCCGTCTCTTGGGGCCGTTTTTAAGAGCGCTATTCGCAAGGTCTTGTTGCGATTCCCGGATCGGTCCTCGTGGGCGACATTATGGGCCCTGAGTCCTGGGTAAACTGTTATTTCGGAGGACTTGGTGTAATAACTTTGTCCTGGGAATTATGGATAATACATGCGATGCGACGAAACTTTCTCCGTTTTTATTTAAATGCTAATGCTATGCTATTAAATATGCTAATTTGGCCGTATTCGTCTTGCAATTGGATTTTCGTCGTATCCTGTATGTGTACCGAGACTGCTACTTCGTGTTTTTTTTTTCTTCCCACCCGAAAAAGGGTACTCTCCCCTATAACAGACCCTCCTTTAGGTCAAACTAACTAAGAATCAATGAATACATTGATTACTTAAATTAATTGAAATTACTATCTGAGAATCAGCATCCAAGAAAAATCCCAATCGATATCAAGGATTCTATACGGGTTTTATCTTCGAATTTGAGGAAGCAATTGATCGTGTCATGAAGGTTTATCTCAGGAATGACATTCATTACTCAGTGCACGAAACCAAGGGGTGCAAGAGCGAAGCGATTACAAGCAATGCCAAAGAGAACTTAGGAAAAGGCACGCCCGGCATTTTGGCCCCCTCCCCCGCCGATTGGTTACGAGGGGACGGATATAGACCAGGTTATCTTGGCCGTGCCGAGGGGCGCAATATTCAGGCCGAAAGATGCATAACCGATGCATAGCTGACATACTGAGGAACAAAAGGCCTCGGAAGGAGGGCCGACTCGTAAACGTAGGAACGCGCGGAATGGACTCCCCTCGGGGGTGATCTCGGGGGTGGCGGGGCCCGGGGGAGGAGGGAGCCACTTATGAGCGATATCTCCGCTTTTTTACGAGGATACTTTCCCTCGAAAATATTTGGCCTCGGCGTGGTTTACGGCTTGTTTGCGAGGTGGCCCGGTTATGGTCCTCGTTACAAAGACTTATTAATAATAACCCCCGGCGGGGTGGGGCCCGCCCCCCGGTCGCGCCCTTCCGGGGGAGATACCGGGACGATTCAGCCGAGTCGACTCTAGAAACTTTTTACGACACGGTCTTCTCGATATCGGAGGATAATTGAAGCCAAGGGGGTCGGATAAGCGTCCCGGTTCGGGGGGGATGGAGTTAAGGGTTGCGCCGGCATTTTTGATAAGACACCCCCTCGAGGTACTCGGTTCCCGTGCCCGGATCCTATTTCCAAAGTGGAGACGAAACTTGGACGATTAATATTTTTTTTCTTTCCCGGGAGATATGGAGGCCGACGCTGCGGACATTTTCGGAGGGGGTGGGAACGCTCTTCTTTTTTTTTACGCCGACGTGCGCGGCTCCCTTTACGTATACGCGGGGCGGAAGGAAAGAATTCCTCTTTTTCGGCGCTTATTACCGGCGCTCGTCAAAGTCGTCGTTACACCGGAGATTTGTCCGCGTTAACGACGACGGACGTGGCCAAAGTGGGAATTAATCCCTCGTAAACCCTTTAGAGGCGAGCACATGCACCCTGGAAAAAGGAGCCCCCTCTGCCGAAAAAAAATCCGCGTCCCTTTGGAGCCACGGCGAGGGAGGCCTTCCACGGGGGTGCTTTTTATTTTCACCCCCCTGGGTGGTTTCCCTCCCCGCTAACCGCCCAATAATTCCTCTGGCTAAGCGATTATTTTCCACGTCCACCTGATATACATATTTTTTTTTTTTTCCTTGAAAGATACTTTGATTAAGAACAATCTAACGGGAGGGATGATAACCACCCCCTCGGGCCTCGTGATATGCATGTCTCTGGAATCCTCACCTCGTTTCCAATAAGAGCGACGTTTTCGCTCGGCCGAGGAATTAAAGAAGCCGAGAAAGGGGGCGAATAAGGAGAAAGGGGGTTTCTTCGAATTCGGAAAGGCTCGGTGATGGCGCCGATCAAACGAAGGCACTTAGTTGGATAATTCTTTTCAATCCTCGGGACTCTACCCACCTCCGGGTTCGACGAAGCAATTATTTCTCGCCTCTCCCCGGAATTGGGGGTTCTTCGTTACCGGGGGGGGATTCGCCCCTGGCTGGGGCGGTTTTGTCAGCAGTGCTCGAATTGCCAATCCCAGCGCGGCGTCGGCGGAAAAATTCCGCAGGGCCGAAAGCTCAAAGACGAGATTGGGTCGGGGCTGTTCGCCGGGATTTTAATAACTCCGGGGGTGGTTTTCCGCGGTTAAGGCGAGCGGGACGAGAAGAAATCGCGCCGAAAGGAAATGCCTCCCAGAAATGGCGGCCCTCCCCCTGGGGCATTAATTAATAGTTGCTAACTTCTCGCCGGTGCGGGAAGTTTTATTATTTCCGCGTCGGGGAGCCACCCAGGTTTCGCGTTTCTTTCGAGCCGTGCATTCCGTGAAATCCGCGGCCCCTGGGGAAATCACGCGCACGCTGCCGATTGATTCTTTACAATTTATTCGGCAGGGTATCGCCGGCCTGGAGATGGTACTCGTAAACCGAGGAATTGATCTCCATAAGCGGGGGAAAAAAAATTATCAACCTGGTGGATCGACTTGAGCTCGAATTTCATCCCTCGAGCGAAATTCTTACTTGGGAGAAAAAAGAAAAATCGTAGAAGGTAGCCATTCCAGCTACAGTTGAATTTTCCACATCCAATGAGTGATATAATTTTTTCACGTACAGGAAGGAGAAGTGAGATCGATTTCCACACGTGAAATCGACAAATTGTTAAGGTAGCATCTCAAGTTCAGGTCGAAATACATCTAGTGGTTAGGATAGAAAAACTGAACGGTGTTCGGTGTATGGTGGCGTTAAGATATGAATTGAAACGTGTGTATGTATTTTCAGAGTGGGAATCGAATAATGGGGGTTGGTGTAGATACTGTTTCGCCGATTTTCTCGTTCCCGAGGATCCTTTCGAAAGGGAGATCACTTCTGGGTAAGGAGGGGGAAGGAAAGCCAGTTCGTCGATATTCATCTTTCCCTCCATTCAGGGCCGACTCCGAGTGAATTTCTTCGCGGCGAGGCCGCACGAAAGCAAAATAAATAACGCTGCTTCTCCGCGGCGGAAAAAGAGGCACGGCTCGATTTATCACGCGAATCGCGATGCGATTCGGGTTCATCCCCTTCTTCTTCTTGGAGCTCTTCGGGGCTGCTCGATGGATGATCTCGTTGTCGTCGAGCACCCTACCCTGTGGAGGCAGCCCTCACAACTCCGGCAAAGATGTGCTTTAAGAAGAATCCAGGAGGGCCGAATAACGTTATTCCATCCCCCCTTAACCTTACTTTATTGTTCCAGTCCTAAAACCCTCGAATTTAACCTAAAAATAGAAATTCCCGTAGAAACGTCGAAAAGTGGTCGAATTAATAAAAATATTTTTGGCGCAACCATGGAATATAGTTACACGGAAAACTTAGGTCGACACGTCGAAATTCTTGGGTTTCTAATTGTTGGTACATTTATTAATACTAATTTGGTATATACAGCCAAAGTATCGAAATTAACGGAACAACATAGCCGAAGTACTTTGATCGAGTGGAATGAAATTCGGCTGATTTGAACAACTTCGTTCGATGAATTTTTTTCCTTAATTAACAGAATTATTTTCGCGGTGGCTAATTCAAGCGGTGGTGGTATTAAGTTAGAGTACCGACAGAGTTTCTATATTAATGATTTATTTCTATTTGGTTCTAAGAGCTTTCCATGTTGGACGTTCATTCCCGTTATCGCCGTGACGTTTATATTTCCATTTCATATCTGTTCCCGGGATGGAGACACCGCAGACAGGTTGGCAGGACCGTGTCGGGAAAACTGACAAAGTCGTATCCCGTCTATCTTAGTTTCCAGCTCACAGCCTCCCCTAGATTGCGCATACTTTCACGTCGTCCGGAATATGCGATTCCCCGTGGCAGCCCTTCCTGGAGCCCTCCAGGGCCTCCCGAATGGTCTCCTCAATGGCGGGTCTAACGAGCCCCGAAACTTTACATTTCGGATACACGACCGAGGGTTGCTCCTCCGAGTCAGTTAGGCCTCCTTCGGGGTACTCCTCGAGGATATAAATGAGCCCGTTTAGAGTGACCGAGGAGAGGACCCGGTGTCGAGGATAGGCCGAAGGTCCTGGAGGGTCTCTGTCAGTCCGCGGCGGCATTAAAATGCCCCACTTTTGTCTCGATCGCGGTGAAACATTCGTCCCGGCATTTATTTTGCCATTTAACCTACCGCGTGCAATAAATAGTATATTGCGATCCGCGTAAAAAATGGACACGGTCCAGACCCCGAAGGGTCCGAGGAGACGCCACCCCCACGAGGGACGGGGGTTTAAAAAAGTTTGTAATTCGGACACGTGACGGAGGGTCAGTCCCTCCTTCGAAGCCCTCGTCGAGGACATAAATGAGCCCGTTTAAAGTGACCCCAGAGCTCCTAAGGGCGGCCTGGAGACCTCTCGGGGCTCTTCATGTATCATCCTCGACGCGATGTCTCACTCCTCGGGCTCCTCCGCAGGATCTCCTGAAAAACCCTGCGGATACTCGGCTGCTCTAGGAAACTTGCCTTTCAGGGCCTCGATAATAGATTGATTCCTTTAAAAGTTGCCCATCGTGCCCGGGAAACAAATGCCTCCGTGGATGATGGATCGAGGCGCGGGGGAGACTCCGGGATGAGCGCGCCTTGAAGAGGAGCATCCTCCTTAGAGTTCTGGGAGAGTTAAAAGCGTCGCTTCCGTCTTCTCGACCGACTCGGTCGGAGGAGCAATCATAATGTCCTTCTTCGTCCTTTCTGGTACACCGGGAGATGCTCTCGAGGAAAAATTGTTAGTCGGGATATCTGCCCGAATGGTCCTGGCTGGGACTCGAAGTGGTCCTTTGTGTTCGCGAGAATCAAGTGGCGACTCCGACCAGTTCCTGGATCCCGAGACTTGGCTTTGTCTTGGCTCAATTGATTATTGCCGGATGAATAATGGCGCCAGGAACGGGAATAATGGAGAGACACTGTCCATGTATCATGATTCCAGAGTTGCTTTGCGAAACACCCCTAATGACGCTCCTCCAGGACGACTTCAACCGCACTTGTGCAATTAGCTGCAGTTTGCACCTTGAAACTTTCGCGCTCATGTGCTCATCCTCTGGTTATATATGCAACTCCCCCGAATTTCCAGGTCCACTTTTTTTTTTATTTTTCCGGCTTTTTTCATTTCAAGATATTTCTTCCATATCGTCCCAATTGCTCTATATACATGAATCTAAAACCCGTTCCTAGGGGTTTCTGAATGAAAATAAAGATCAGGATTTATTTCAGATCCTTTAGATTCTAATGAAGGGGTTGTAAAGGGTTTTTTTTTTTTCTGACGTTTCGATGTCGATCTACTTTGGCAAGGCTCATGTCGTAAGTTCTTGCAATGTATGTCCACGCTTTAAGCGAACGAGGGAGGCAAAGGGCGAGGACGAGGAGGAACCAGGAAACTCCGAAAAGTGTTAGCACCTTTTCGACGTTGCGACCCACCAGTGCGCTAATTAACTTATTTTCGGCGTCTAATTACGGCGAGATTTAACGCGCCAATCGCGTGCGGCCCCTCGTACGCCGCGCTCGCTCGCCTCCGTCGTTGCCCTTTTTTCCTCCACTTTGCCTCGGTAACCGCAGTTAGCGTACTTATCGTCGTTACGTTAAATCCCCCCCTCGTCCATGCACCCTCTCGAAATGCAAAGAAACCGCCGAGAAAGAAATGCGAACCGAGGGAAACGCTTGGATTCGAGTTGACGCGCCGTTGTTGGGCCGCGTCCAAAAGGGCGACGGTGAGCACCGCGACGGAGAGTTTTGCGGAATGATCCTTTTAAGTAAAGTAATGCACAATGGAGGATGGATTAGGTAATTACCCCGCGAGAAATATAATCCAGGGCAACGGTGCTGCTTAAACATTTTGGGGGAGTTTAGGAAATTCCTTATGGAACGAGTCGGGTGAAGAAAGAAAAAAGCATTGACTTACCGATCGCAAAGTAAGCTAGTAAATTGTTTAATAAATAGATTCGTGAATAAATCTAACAGAATGTCACTGGAAATGATTGCAAAATACGTCGTCGCTATCTTACAAAGTCAAGGGGCACTCATCTTAAACATGTACGAGTGTAGGGAATTTTTTTTAAGGGAAATTCGGATTAAAGGTAACCCAATGATACCGATAAAAATTAATGCAAATGGAATTGTTTTTTCAATGTTACTATCGAATGAGAATATCGGGATTGCTTCGATGAGATGTCTCAGATAGGGATAGGTGTCGCATCTATTTGTCACTTTAAATCAAGTTCGTCCAGAACGTCCACGCACCAGAGGTAATAAAACGTAATTGTATATTTAGCCGGAGCTCGCGGCAGCTTTTTAATGAACATCAAAGGGGGTATATTATTAAGAATCTCCGAGATTTTTCCCGGTGGACGGGCATCGCGCGCTGCTTATGACAGCCAAGTGACAACCGCTTTGATGTTGATTCATAGACCTCCGGAAGTTGGCATTACCTTGCTTTTTAGCGATTTATTTAAAGGTCGAATGCCGCATCTCCCCCAGCCCCTTCCGTCTATTTTTCGAGGCCAGCATTAATGTCCATTTTTTTATAACCCTAAGTACCACTTAAAAAAAAAAAGAAGAAAAAACACCGATCCGCATCACTCAAATTTTCCATACACAAGCAGTCGTAAAATACCCTGCTCGCGAAAAGCCTCCAACGCCTAAGAATCAAAATCAAATCGTTTAATTATTACTGTAATTCCACCGTAAAAAAAAAAGAGGGTATTGTACCTTCGCATGTCTATCGACAGTTTCATTCAGTCACGGTGCACAAAAGCAGATCTCCACGTGTCGCGGTCTTCTCTGGGGAAAAAAAGAATAAAAATGAACAGCCAGATGAAACGACGGCGTGGAATAAATTGCTGAAAAATGGCGACATTTCCCGGAATTCCTCCCCCAGTGTCGGCGTCCCTGTCCTCCGAATTCGCGGCCTTTTTCGCAATTACGTTAAGCGGTACACGGGGTGTTTCACGATACACGAGGCGAGCAACTCGGTTAACTCGGTGAGTCGGCTCGAATCGCCGGCAGGGACCTACGAGGTCCTCTCACACGAGAGGAAAAGAGAGGAAAAGAGAAGAAAGAGAGGAGAGGGAGGGAAAGAGAAGGCAGGCGTGGGTCGATGTACATCGCGCGCGATCGGAGTAGTCGCTTTGGTACATGAACGACGTGATTTCGAGGGTGTACACACCGGATGCTGACGCTCATGAACCAACTAGAAATAACGCCGGCCGGGTGCGGATCTGGCCCTCTAAGAAATCGGCTATATCTGTATTCTCTTCGGCACGTCCGTAACGTACGGGTGACCTTACTGTCAGCTGGTGAATTAAATGGCGAGGAGGTTGCACCGTCCTCGGGGACGGATTTAGCAAGTTCCCCTAAAATTGCCGATTAACCGACTCCGATTCTTCCCGGGAATCTTTGGCTTAGCTGAAAAGTACCGTGGCACTAACCCGCGCAATCATCGAATTTATTTCTATTTATTGAATTATAGTAGATTCTTCATCTCTGGATGCGACCTCTATCCAGCTTATCGACGCCTCCACGGATGGTTTTTCAGGATTTTATAGATGATAACGTAAATTTAGCCGACCCTATAATTTCGATTTTACTCCAAACAGCTGTTCTTGCTGAGAAATCCCGATAGATAAGAATATAAATTGGAAATTCAAATTTTAAGAATATTAGGGAATATCAGGTTTGCCAAGGTGCATTGGTGAAAGTGCATCCTTGACTTTCCGTCCTTCCGTCTCTGATGTTCGATGGGGAATAGCTAAAAAGAGCACGATGGGAGAGGCGCGCGACCCCTTAACGACAGGTAATTGCAATTAGCGATGGCTTGCACCGCGGTGCAGTGGTTTATGAATGTTAACGACGCATTGTACACCGGCATTGGCGACGCCCGTGTGTAAATGCAATGATTGAGGATCTTTCGCCGCCGGTGCAGTGCTGCGGTATCGGTCCCTAGATTGGACATTGCATTGTGCAGGAATAGACGCAATGAGTCGCGCCATGTCGGACAGCTTTCGCCCTGCGGAAACAGGACCAGAAATTAGGGGGTGATTTTTAACTATTTAATCCATTTGCATAATTAGCGTATATATACGCTCAGTGTTCCTGCTCACTATCACCGGAGCGTACATATACGCTCAATTTTACTGCTATCATTCACCCTGAAATTTGCTGATAAGGACTCTCCTTTCCATACTTCCTTTCGATGCAAATGAGGTGTAAACGGCATTTCAAAATCCGAAAACGAGCGTCAAAAATATTCCTATACTTTTCATACACCTTTGGTACATAAGGTTATGCCTATAATCATAAATTTAACGTCTCGAAAGTGAATTATTACACGTGACAAGTTTGTAAATAAATTCCTGATTGTGTAGCATCGCGACACGATATCATGAAATTTTTTTTGAACGTTTGTGTTATCGGTGTGGCGATGACTAAACGCCAGAGGCTTGATAAAATTCGGCTTAATAAAATTTCCTTCCGCCCCGGGGAAATATATATATTTTTTTCTTATAAACGAAAGAAATGGTTCTCGGAATTAAATAAATTTTCCCCTCGAGCAAGGGGCTCTCGCCTGGGTGGCAGGCTCGAAAAGAAGTTCCCCTGTTCCCGGGGATAATTTTCGGGAGTGATAAACGAGCCGTTCGGAAAGAGCTTCGCGGAAGCGTCCTCTTACTTAAACGGACCCTCGGCCACTGATTTGCATAGTCGGTGGGAGTAGTAATAATTTTCGCCGGTTGCGCGCTTTCTTTTTCTTACAATCGCGGATTAACATAGCCCGATTATGCGCCGAGCATGCTTAACGACAGGTAATTCCAATTAGCGTCTGTCCGGGCCACGATATACGGTGCTTTATGAATATCAAAGTCGCATTGTACGCCGTCATTAATGCCGCGTACACGCATTCATTGAAGGCATCCTGCTGCAGGATGCACGTACTGAATTGAACATCGCATTGTGCGTCGGTTGATGCAACAGACTCGGTCGCTGCATCGAGTTGCCCACGTTAAATCGTCCGGGATTTCTGCCTGCGTATTTCCGACATGTTAAACTGCCCACGTGACGTTAAAATGACTTAGAAAAATGTGTCGTTAATTTCGTTCCATCGCGTGACTCTTTAAATCCACCTCTGGGTCAAGAAATACCCATACATGAACAACGTATCGCCACCTACTACTTGTAACTCAATTCAAGCAATTTGCACTGTATACTTTTTATGTTTAAGTTTCTTAACGTCATAAACAAACACGGTAACGTTGTTTAGAAGTATGAGGTTTGTCTCTTCGATAAAAAAACCAAAACATATATCATAAAATTACTATCATCCTTCATGATTTTATTACACACGTCTGTATGAAATTTATAACACAGGTTATATATTTTATTTGAAAGTATGATATAGGATTGGTGTGCCAGGACTGAATAAAAGTTTCATGAAGAATGTTACAAAATTCACAGGATCTTTTTCTTTTTTTTTTTTTCTTTTTTAACTACGTAGGCTCGCTCCTCTTTCCCAGCTTCTTCTCCTCCACTTGCAACCTCGGCTGGGAAGAGCCGCTCATAAAAGTAGGAGCCCACCGAG
Organism: Orussus abietinus; assembly: GCF_000612105.2. Taxonomy (NCBI): domain Eukaryota; kingdom Metazoa; phylum Arthropoda; class Insecta; order Hymenoptera; family Orussidae; genus Orussus; species Orussus abietinus. Next base: position 1,627,578 of record NW_019395988.1, read on the forward strand.
GAAAGCGTCGACTTTACGATCCAAGTTGCAGCCGAGGGCTCTCCTCGGTGCCAAACGTCGCAAAACGGCTAATTGTCGGCTGTACGGCCACTTACGGCTCCTGCGATCCGGCCGAGTGCCGGTCTCGGTCGGACAGGACGAAAAATCGAATCGACCCTGGCGAGACCAGAGACGGATCCTGGAGGGGCTTTAAACGCTGGATAATGGGATTCCCATAAAACTGAAATGTAAAAAAGGCACTCCAAACCGGGAAATCCGACCTTCCGTCTCATAGCGACTCTTCGAGGTGTACTTAAAAAAAAAAAAGGACTATTATAATTTTATAACATTTTTCTTGGGGGTTTCATCCAGACATGGTACGTTGTCCATGATGCTACCGGAGGTGTTCTATTGATTTTAAGAATTTTTTTTTCTAAATCTTAGTGAATTCATTCTCGGACTCATTCACAGTCAAGACGTGAAATTTATAATTCTACTGCAAAATACCAAAAGTGTATGAATTTTTTAACAGGGTGGAGGGGATGATCCTCGTAATGATCCCTTAAAAAGTACCCAGGAAATTTCAGATTGCCTCTATTCGGCGGCATGGTGAGACCTAGTTAGGATTCAATCCCACATCCGAGACGATCTTTCCTCGTGGGATATTATCAGGATCTACTTAAAATTTGGGGAAATATATTTCATTTGAATTACCACGGTTTTGTGTGGTGATTTTCTGGTACGAAGGCAGATGCGCGATACCAGGCTGGTCCCTGAAGAGAGCACCGAGGCTCTTCATCCTCGTGACCTAGACTTCCTCCCGTGGACGCGCCTTCCTGGAACGGGGTCCCGGTAACGGGACAGCCGCTTCCAGGTCGGGGGTAGGAGTTTCCTCGATTTCGTTCGATTTTTAAGATCGACCGGCCTAATGGCGAATCCGTGTCCTCGGGTGGGAATAATCCGCGAGGAAGCGGCGATAGCAAGCGGTCAAGAGCGCTCTAATCGAGACGGTAGACGGCTACTCGAGGCTGCATTAGAAAGCGGTTATTTATGGGGCCTAATCCAGGGAAACGCCGTGAAATGGCCCCTCCCCCCCCTTGCCCCCGTAATTTGTCCCCCGGGTGCTCCTAATCATTTCCCGCGGCGACGAGTTCCCATCGAGTCTCGCAATTTCCTTCTAGCGAGATGCGCACCGAACGTTGTCATCGAGGACTTAGGATGTATCCCGAGGTGTCCTTCCGATCTGGCTAGATTGTAGATGTGGAAATTGTCCTGATGGAGTTTAGGTCCTTCGTTGATAGGAAGGTTTTCCTGGTGATCCCTTGACGATCATCCACCTCGGTCCCTGCGACCCAGTCCCGCGGTAAGGGGACTCCCTTGTCCTTCCTTTCTTATTTCTATTTTTTTTTCCTTTTTCCCCTGGATTTTATTCTTATCATTTACCGGGTTTACTCTTAATCAGCCGCGATTATCCTCCCGGGGACGCTTTATGGCGCGTTTATAGGACGCGAGCGTAGCTTAGTGGAATCGATTCTTACACGGTGCTTCTCTTCAGTCTTCGAGGCTCTCGCCAGTTCGTACGCGTGGGTGCGTGAATACGATTCAGGATCTGGAACCTTTGAACCGATCGGTATGAGTTATTGCAAAAGAGAGTACCTGGCGGGGACGAGGCCTGGAATTCCTAGCGGCAGTACTTAGATATCCCGTCGAGGTGCAAAATAGCCTATATCCTAAAAAGGATACTACAACTTCGATTTGTATAGTTATGATTTGCAACGATTATCCCTGAGGTCTTATCAGCGAGTCACCGAAGAAAATCTGAAATTAAAATTCCCTGCGAACTTCTAGGACTCGATACTTCCAATCGATGGCGGTCCCTCGCGCTGCGTTATTATACGGCAAAGGAGGAAAAAGATTCAATCGGGAGGGGATTCCTCCAAGTCTCGAGAATGGATCCCTAGCTTCAGCTTCGTTCTGTACATAATTTACACGAGCGATTGCCGAGGGCCTCTAAGCTTTTACCGCCTCCCGGAAGTGGGGAGTTTAGCGAGTTCGTAGGGCTCCTAGGGGCTGGTGGAGGTTTTAGGGAGGGAATTGTTGTATACGTAATGCTGCAGTTTCCGGGTATACCAGGAGTGAAGTGTATAAAGGCTCGTTCCGGGCTCTCTCGAAGTTGGGCCGTAGTCTCGGTCTGAAGTGCGAAACTTCGTTAATACGGAATCTCGTGCGGGGGATTCGCCGGTCTTAATGTCCGAGGGGTGCATCGCAGAAGGTGCATCGGGCCTTTGGGGGTCTTCGTCCCGAGCTTAGCGTGAACCCAGTTTAGCCTTAATTTTGAACGTTAGGTACATTTCGGAAAAAAGTTCTCCCACCCTCCCAATGTATCAAGCGGCATGAAATACCCCGAGTGATATTAATTTTTCATCATTTTCTATCGAGCGGAAAGAAATGTCATGAACGAAGGTGATATGTATTTTATAATAAAATGATGCATATTACTCAAATTGGTACTCGATGTATCAAATTCCACTTTGGTAGAAGTATATCATCACTCGTGCAGTCATTCACTTCCTGAAGTGACTTTTCGTATTTGTAGTAATTTCGATGAATCTTGCAACGTATTTTCTTGATAGTAGGTGCATCGTTTTGTCACAAGAATTTCCTATTTCTTATAGGAAGTGATTTTTCTTTTTTTTTTTTCTTTTTTTCTCGGTGCATGCTAAGGGAAGGGACAATTGACGCGCCGAGAGGAAGTCGGCCATCTTGGGGGAATGCACGCGAGGGGAGCGATTTATGAAACAGTTCACACTAAATTTCCTCCTTCCCGTCTGAAACTTGTCCGTTCCGTCGCCTCCCGATATCGGCCATCACCTCGGAGGAAGTGCGGAAACGGTATCGGGCCTCGCGCTTCGCAGCACAGGTGACTAACCTTTTGGAAAATTTTTAAAATATCGACTGTCGTCGACTTCTCGCCTGCCAGATGGCAAGTCGACCATCCGACACTTCAGTCGGCATGTCGGAATTATTTCGAGTAAATCTGCATAGTGCGCACCGAATAATTCCACTTCGATACCCGAGACTCCTCTTTCTTCGCCGCCCTGATAAGAAGAGTATCCCAGATACAGCTCATCGATTTCATTAGTTCTGAGATATCTTCTAACGCGTCGAAAATGAAGAGACTCGTATTTTTTTTTCATACGCCCTAAATCATGACTTTCGGGGGTGAAAACCACCCCCAAAGTTGACCCCACGAAAAAGTGAAAAAAAGAAACCTTTTTCAAGTTCAACTCTGAGATTAATATTAAATTCCCTTAAATTCATGAATTAACGCGTATAAAAAAAAAAAAATACGTGTACCTTATTTTTCGATGTACCTTAACATATGTCAGAACTAAGAAAATATTAGGCTCTCTTTTTATTTAGGTCGTCGGATTATTTAAATTTAGTGATCAGAGAATTTTCCATTTTCCATGAGACAACGTATGGAACGTGGAAAATAGGTTGTATTCAGAATTTTCCTTTTCTATGTGTTTGAACATTTTTAATCCGTGGTTTGCGAAGAGCACCGCTGAGAAAAGGAAGTCGACTCGGCTCTCCTTGGAATTGCTCTTCGCCGCTTTGTTCCCCGATTTCGGCCCCCTGGCGACCCTCGGGAAACCTCAGACGACCCGGAGGACTCTCATGACGACGTGGCGCAATGGACTGTCGCTTTAAACAATTAAATTTGCAACGGTACGCGCGATGGCTTCGTGCTCGGCCGAAGGTATTACCGGAGGCGGGTCGAGAGCTGCCCGAGAGAGGACTTTCTACGTCCGTGACATAACCGCAGGATATACCGCGAGGAATTGCCGATCCTCGCGAGAGCAACCTCCAGGAGAAATGTTTCTCGATACCCGTTAAAGGACTTTTAGCGACACAAGTAAAAGTTCGCAAACAATAAAGGAAAGATGTTAAATCAGAACGATACCCCCTCACGATGAAAGCTAAATAAAAAAATTGCCCTTGATTGCAACAACAATATCCTGATGAAGTGAGAAATTGGTATTGGCTCCCAATTGTTGATAGGTTATTCATGAAATTTGACAAAAAGACAGGGCATGGGAAAATTTCTAAATCCATGGACATGAGAAATGATCGATGGTTTAATAAACCAGAAAATAAGGAAGTAGATAAATACCGGAATAATCAGCCAATAGATCATAGAAGAAATGTAGGAGATGATATTTCCACCATCTTGCACGGTTAAGAGGCGGGATAGAAAAAAGAAAAAAGAAAAAGAATGATGTGCAGTAGGGAAAGAAGTAGCAGGATCCTCGGAGGACTCCTCGTTAATCGGAATAAAATGGCTTGGCCCGGGTGCGAAGATCGATTAGTCGGGGGGAAAGGGCCGAAAAAGTGGGAGCGAGAGGGAGCCTCCTCCCTAAGGAGGCGAAGGTGAGGTAAGGATAACGCGTAATCTCCGAGGAATTACCATGGCCGCCAAGATAATAGGTAATCCCCGGCGGGATTAACCTCTGGCTGGAGCTCGGCTCCTTTTCGCTCCTTTCGAGCCGGCCTACTCCTGCGGCTCGCGGGCCCGCGGAATTTCATTCCGGTCACGTTTGCGTGCAAAAGGAGCGGATAGGGAAAAAGAAAAGGTCCGTGCCCCTAACGAGTTTCGGATAGCAGACGGGAACGCGAGCGCGCGATAACTGGACCGGAGGAAATTCTCGGCGAGTTCACGGCTCCGCGATAAATCGCCCGATAAACTCGACCGTGCGTACCGAGGGTCCTCTTTCTTCCTACGCTTTTTGCCCCGGTAGCCGAAATTCCGGGGGCCGACTTCAGTAACCCTGGGAAAACCTTACGACGCCCGGTAGAAATTCCGCGGGGAACTTATCGCCAATAATGACGCTCCTCTACCAGGTGATAAGGATTTTTCGAGTCCTATTTCGGTGGGCTTTTCGACGGGAATCGAAGGCCAGAGGAAACATTCCCTGAAGGAGGCGGCGGTCAAGGTCGGGACCGAGGACTCGTCCCCGACGGGTCGGGTCGCGACGGTGCCCGAGGTAAGGACGGGGTGTAATTTAATAATGCAGCTTCTCGCAGGAGCGGGGCCGTGGCCGGGTGCGCTTTTCCGCGGGGTTCGGCACGACATAATCAGATAAATAATTCATCGGGTAACCCCAAAGGTCGGGCAACCCCGTCGCGTGGGAGCGGTGCCACTTGGTCTCGCCCAGGGTCGGCGCCGAATGTCGGTCCAGGAATCGAGCGCTTTACGGGGAAACGGAGGGCGCTCGATTCCTGGACTAGCGAGAGGCAATCCAATGCAACTTGCAACAATAGTTTATTGACTTTTAACTAGTTTATTCGATTTTGCGAGGAATCCTTCGTTCATTGCCAGCGCAGAAACTTCCTCGAGATCGGCGCTCTCGAGGAGACCTGAAGAAGCGGGATTTACGGCCACCCGGGAACTCGTTATCTCCGCGAAAGTAGCCGCGTTTCCGATATCAACGTTAATTAAAACCGCGGCTTCCACGTAGTCGGGCTCTCTCGCGACCGGGAAAAGAAATGGCGCCTCTCTTCTTCCACGGCCGATCGGCGCGGTTTATTTGCATGCCCAACCGCGGGGTTTATTGCATTAGCGAATTGAAGCACACTCGACCGAAGTCCACGAAAACGAATGTCGCCAGATAGAATCTCGTTAGTCGGATGTGGAAGGCGATCGTACGGCTTCTACGAGGATCGAGCACCTCCAGGGCTCGTTGACGGCTGGCCCCGTCCTTCTTTCGAATTCCTCGAAATTCACGGGATGTGCGCCTCCACTTCGTCAATGTGTCCCTCCGGCTAAGTGTCTTCTCGCACGCAAAGCACCGATTAAGAAGTGGCGAAATTATAACGAGCCATATCGCCGACCGAGGGTCCCTGGGGCTTCGCGCTGCGCCGCCGCAAGGATTTAGCGCCCGCGATTTCGCCATTTTTTCCTCCTCCCTCAAGCCGCCGGAAATTCCGCGGGTATTTTTTTTCATGACCCTTCACATGTACGGAAACGCATAGAAATTTCAACGGGGCGGTTTCCGTTTGCGGGAGGGTGGTAGAATTTTTTCCGGAAATCTTGCTGTACTCTTGCACGACCGCACGAGATGGTCCCAGGATCACAGACTTGTAGGGCACCTGCGTGCAATAGAATTAGTTCGCATTTGTAATAAATCACAAAAGGTATAAAGTATATATGAATAAAATTAGTATGTCCTGATTGAAGCTTCCGAGATAATGTCAGAAAATTCGGATATTTTGTTCAATGGGGCAGTCGGGACTTGACGGGGGTGGTTAGGTACCCGAGGAGAAACGCCGATGAAGTCGTCGTCGAATTGTTCGTCAATGTCGGGGGTATTTTCCATTCTTTCGAAGGGAAGGGGCCCTCGGGTCGGCATTGAAATTTTTCTGAGCCTCGAATAAACACCGTCGAGCCGTATCGTTGCTCGAGCTTATGGCTTGGCTCGGGACGGTTCACTCTTGGGAGTCATCTCGCAAAGTCACTCCGGCGAGTCATCGCGACTTCATCGATCAGTCTTCGGAGATCGATTGACTTACAGGTTCCCGAGGCGTGATACCGTGGAACGAGATACGCCCTCGTGCAGCCGGGAAACGAGTAAACGTCCGGACAAATGGCGGGGCTCGCGCCTTGGAGCCTCGTTATTTATTTAATTAAGCCAATCACGACCGAAGAGGCGTCCTGGCAAAACCTTGCCCCGTCTTGCACCTTCCCCTCCAGGTAACCATTACCTCCTGGCGCGTACCGAGGAATTGCCAGGTGCCACACGCTAATTGCGCCGAGCCCTTCGCGCCAAGCAGAAATCCCATAAAAGTCGAATCCTCTTGGTCCCCGAGATGATTCGCCATGCATGGCATTAACTTATATCAAATCTGCGATAAATTCAAGACCATTTCGGTGGGATCCCATGAGAACCCTCGAAAATCGACCCCTGAATTTTTACAAATTTTCTTGCAATACCCCTAATCACTCTTATGAGTCACTGATGAGAGTCTTCAGTTTGGAGGCGCCGTTGACGTGGCTGGTGGCACTTTTCCGTCGGCGATCTAGTGTTCCAAATTTTGGAATCGAAGGCACATTTCTGGAGGAATTTCACCGGGATGGGAATGAAACTACGATTCGTGAGTCTGAAACCGCGGTCGAGGATCCCGAGGAGACTCGACAGAGCCTAAGGGATCTTTTCAGGGAAGCGTTTCAGGAGGTGAATAGCAGGAGGCCGGGAATTGGGATCCCGAAATGGAGCCGATCGCTAGCAGAAGGTCGTAGTCGTGCGGAGAGCAATTTTCATCCTCTTTCCCCGGGTGAGATCACTCCTGGCAAACTCGCGCAGTCGTTGGCCTTACGCCGTGCAAGTCGTCTCGGTGCAACGGCATTATGCAAACAATATCCCAACAACGCGCTCTCTCAATAACCGTGAACTCGCGGGTTGGGCCCTTCGATGCGAAGTTACAAGGGGAAACGGAGAGCTCCCGTTCCCTCCCTGCCCCTTTCGGCCCGGCAAAACGCTCCGGAGAATTCCTAAGACATCGGGCAAACAACCGTGCTCACGGGCCTCTCGTAAATTCTCTCCCTCTCGTCAGAATCCGAAAGGCTTATTATTTCCTCGACCGTGGATCGGCCTGGAACTCTTCAGAGGCCGAGACTTTTCGGAGCCGAGCTTCCCGCGGAAAACGACGCCCCGATCTTGGATTTCTAACTCTAAACCCTCTTCCGTGAAAGCTCGAAACTTCCCCGAGAGAAATAGAAGAAGAGGACAAAAACAGACAGAAATAATTGTCAATGAAAATTCCACCCATCGAGGTTCTAGAATTTTGACAAGCCTCCGATGTTGCGATCAAAGGCTCTTGAGCACGTGGGGAAGGAACGACGGGTCCCTCGAGGTATTTAAAAACTTGGGGTTACGCTTCTCCACTAGAAAAATAATATTTTCCGCGGGTGTAATCGTGCACGATGACCAGAATAATTCCGCTGACCATGGCCACGGTCAATGAAATTCATCCAAATCAGCCCAAACCGCGAAACGGTCTTCTGGGCGCTCTTCCTCGAGGGTCCTCCGATACTTTGGGGAAGGTCAGGTCCTGAATACTCGCCGTGTATGCTAAAAATAACCGGTGCACGTTTAAGTAAACCGGCCGTAATTACGGTGCAGTTTGCCGTGCAACGAGGTCTTTATACGCTACTACCGCAGCCTCGAGTGAACGAACTTGCATCTCGGACGTACATGAGACCAGAGATACGAACCCAGGAGAGGAGAGAGGACCTCGGGATTTTTCAGGGTTTGCCGGTCTGCTTCGACGAACGGCTCTCAGCCCTGCAAAGGGCTCACCTTCGTGTCTGGTCTGTCGAGTTTCCAACCCTGGGTGCTCGTTAAGTGAATCTAGTTGCACTTGCACAAGCCAGTCAAGGTGTCTTCTTCATGGTTGAACCGTGGGTGTAGGCTCTGTGGGCCCTGTATGTCGATCCAACTAAGACATTTCTATGAAGAATCGATACGGAAAGAGGATAGAGGGGATACTTCTTCATCCTTTCCTCCTTTTCTGCCATTTGTGTATTCAAGTCGGTATACCAATTACTTTGCTATCTCGCGTGATCCACCGAAACGATTAATCAATGAATTTTGTCACCCCGAAGAGAGATTCATTAGGCTATGTAATAGGCATTATTTCTATGATTATGTCGTGGGAAACTTTAATTTAGGCAGATATTTCCCTGCGAGCATCTAACGCCAACGGAGCCTGAGAGATAGGAGAAAGCAAAAGTGGCCCATGAAAAACGTGTAAGGTGCAGTTAAATGGGATTAATGATACGGTTATATTCGTCCAGGAGCTAGGTGCGAACACTTGATCGATGGGTATCTATGGGCACCTTTCGCAAGGAGCCGCCGAGAGATCGGCAAAGAGGAGTGACAACTGGATTTCGCAAGGTTCACCGAGGTGCTCGATGTGCCCATAGTTTAGCCCAGGTAAGGGTTAGAGTTTACTTCCTACGTGATGCAAGTCGCCTAGGACTTACTCTAGTCGTAAAGTAGATCCCCTCTTGTGGGCGCCGACTTTGCGAGCCGCGAAGGCAATGCTTACCCTGTACCGTTTGCCCACGTGGGCGAGAAGAATGACGGATCAAGTACCTGTACTATAAAAACAGAACTGTCACCCAAGTTTTAAATATGTCACCTATGAACCTTCACGATACACAATATTTATGCGCCTTGTCAAGATCAAACCAACGTTGCATTGAAAGGACCAATTTCGTACATGAAATTCGGTCCGCGGTAATTAATTAATAATTAATATCGAGGAGGATAGACATTTTTCGCTCGCCGCAGATGCTCGAGGAGTACCTAGAGGAGGTACTAGAGGAGAGCATAGGTGCAGATTTGCCGGAGGATCTCGGTGAAGTGTGCGTATGAAGTACGGCACCGGTGTGCCGCAAGTATAAATATGTCCGCACTGAGTTACGAGGCATACCGCGCCGGAAGACACGTGCCAGCAGGGCGATGCATCGGGCCTCTTTCCTGAGCGAAGCTCGTGTCTCGAGCACCGGATCATTTTTAACTCGCCCCCGTTACGCGTAAAAAACGACGAAGGATTAAGGTCTAGACAGATTCGGTAAACACGCCGATTCCGGGCCGACTCGGCGAAAAGCTTAAAGAATATCCCGCGGCCGGGCTAGCGGATGCATGTCGGAGATCCATTAACTCCGGTTAATTATCCGCGCCCATCAAACGTAAATAATTGGGAGCAAGGAAAGGTGGTCAAATTAACAAGGCAAAATCCTGAAATTCCTTGTGAGTGACGCCCGACGCGGATTTAGACCGCGTCCTCGACGCACTTTTTATAAATATTGTATCGCATTTTTTCCAAGACTCGACGGTCTAAGGAAGTGCTAATTAGGCTAGATAACTCATTACTAAGTGTATTAACCATTAGATGTGCGAACATTTCACACGGTTAAGCGACCCCGCTCCACGACACGTGACCAAGAGCAACGTGTATAAATGGAGAATCCCTCTTTTTCTTTGGAAAATTCCTCCATTTCCGAGTGGACGGTATTTGGAGGAGGTGCTCCAAAAAACGTCTTCCCGGTTTCCGTATCTGAAGCACCCTATCCGGCCCTTCCGGGGCAGAAACGTCCCTAGGCATAAAGCAGAGGTCTAATCCATCGGGCCGACTATATCCGGCGACCCTCTCGGTAATATAGTTTTTATAGGACATCTCCGTGTAAATCCCTGGATTGCTCTGCCAGGCTCGTCCAACCAAGCCAGAATAATTCCTTCCTCAGGGGTCCGGAAGTGTCGCGATTCCGGGATCGGACCCTATCGGCCCTTCTTTTCCATTCCACCAAGTCCGTCTCTACTTCCGGGAGTTCCCTGGAGCCCCAAGGGGTTCCCTGGAACTTCTGGAGCCTCCCGGAAGGGAACTGCCAGCTCCAGCTCCCCTGGACTGGGAGTATAAACAATGAAGAGGCGAGCTTTATTGGTTTCTGGAAAAGAGGAGCGAGAAAAGGGACGCCGGGAAAGAAGAGAAGGCCACCGGAAGACTCAGTGTATCAACCGGCTCGTGCATCGCTCCTAAGATTCACCCCTTCAGTTCCGGAATAGCCGCAGGGGCCCTTTCTGGGCCGCAGCGGCCGAACAAAGTCCTTCCTACTGCTTTGACCGGCTCCTCTGTTTTCTTTTTTCTTTCCACTCCCTTCCGAACCAAACGGCGCCTCTCGGCTCTTTCTTATTTTCGTTAGGCGTGTTACTTCGCCTCTCTGGTAACTAGTGACGCGAGCCTGCTGCTGTACATCTTTTTCTATTTTTTTTACATATTCCCCTAAATAACCGCGCAATTAACCCTTTCACTCCTACGCCGACTATAGTCCCCTCGTACAAGCACCCGTGTATAGGAATACTGAATACTCAAGAAAAGGAAAGTACAATTTTGTTGCAGTAATAATTGTTCGACAAAATTCTTTGGAATTTAATTTCTGGTAGTAATCGAAAATTGTCCTCGGTACTCGGTCGGACGTGGTCGTCGTTTGGGGATTCGATTTAGGAAGAACTTTTTTTCTATATGGCATTATTGGGAGAATTCATGGGAAAGCGGAAGTCCCGGGGTTCTAACTGGGAAGATCCACTCGCAAAATGGCTCGAGCTGGCTCATCCGAGTCTTGCTCATACAGGAAATGAGCCAGACCTGGCTCGGGGATTCGGAAGTAATTTCGAGACCGAGGAAAAGCCCGATAGGCGAGCAAAGCGGGATTTACTTTGCGCTCGTTCGCCTTTGAGAGCGCCGCGACGCCGGCCGTGCTCCAGGGCGTTGACGTCGCGGCGGTGTCGAGGCGAGCTTGGGTTGCGCCCTGGGAGATTATGGTAATGCGGCCAGACGTTTCGGGTCCGTAAAAATAATACGATGGTGTCTTGGCCCGAGCTACCGGGTACTTCGGCCGCTCGCGTGCACGGTGATTCATTCTCGAGTGCACGCCACCGAGAGCGGAGGGAAAAACGGAGAAAAAGCCGGAGGAGGACCCAAAACTACGGGTGCCCTTTGAAGATGGTCCCTCCTTCGCGAATCCGAGATCGATACCTCGAACGACAAATTTTGGCTCCCCACGAGACTTGGAACCTCGATGCGGATCGCTCTTCTAAAATCTCGAAAGATGCGACTAATTGACGAAAGATCATGATCTTTCACCTTTTATTCAAGAATCGTAACTTAACTCAACCGTGCCTTTTTTCGCAATTCTTAATAAGTCAAGAACTTTTTAGCTAGAAATGAGAAACGCAGCTAGAAATTTATTTGCCAATCTAGGAAGCTCTTCTATGGGTTACCTCCACCTTTGGTATAGTTGTAGACATTCTCACTAGGTGGAAGAACTGTAAGAGCAAGACTTTGCAAGTAGGGTAAATGTCTTTTCGTTCATCCCGGGGATGGCGCAATCGGGTCGCACTCGAGCAATGGTTTTCTCGTCGAGGTACCCCGAGTGCGGTTTGTCAAATGTGGAGAAATGCAGCTTGGCCGTAAACACGCGTCGAGATCCTTTATGCGGCCGATAAACGGCCAGCTCTTTGGTTAGGGGCCAGACCGCAGGCGGAACACCGCAGAGTTCCCGGTACCGCTTTGGGCCCGGGTAGGCGTCACTGACCGAAAACTCATTCTTTCGCGGCAGAACAGAAAACCACAGAAAGTGCCTCTCGTAAAAATATTATTTACGCTCCGAGCGGCAATCGGCGCGTACTTTTATGTTCCCTGTCTGTTGGCTCTCGGTCGCTGGCCGTAGGCCCACCGGCGACAGTCTACGACCGGGTCGGACCAGGACGGATCAGGAGGGACCAAACTGCTCCAGGCAGCTCCGGACCCCCGAACATCACCTGGGCTCTGTTCTTGTCGTTAACAAATGAGATGTACAAAGCGATACGTGGGATAGTTGGGATTTCGCAAGATGGACTGGACCTCCTCCTAACGAGACGAACCCATCCGGCGTAGTCAGCGTGCAGCGTCAGGGGTGCACGTCGAAACCGCGTCGGGGTTAGGCCCTAAATGTCCCATCTTTTACGATTGGTTTTATAGCCCGTAAATTCCTACCGATCTTTCTAAAAGTCCAACTGACTGACGCACCTGGTTCTCCGGCCTAACCATTCCGTCCAGGACAATGAGGTCGCGCTAGACAAACAGGATAGTTGCTCCGACGAAAAGCTGTATTTGCGGATATATGCAGAAAGTACCACGCCGGATCTAGATCTACTTAAAAAAACTGGACTGACAGGAGCTAAAATACGACCTCTATAAAATGAAAGCCAGTAAACCTAAGGATGTTCCAGGAATTTTTCGGAAACGCTCAGGGAAATGAAAATCCTAAGCTCTTGTCCTGTACCGAGACTCGCGGTAGATTCTTGGGTAACCACTTCACTGGGTAGATCGTCGAGTCTTAAATCTCGAAAAGTTTCGAAGCGTCCGCGTTTCTCGTTATCCCTTCGATCCTCCAGCATTTCCAGGTCGACGTCGGAGGTGGGCTCCTTGGGGAAACGGGTTTCGGGCCCGCGCTCGATTCCTGGTTCCTCGGGCGGCGGCTGCTTTTTATTTGGTCTGCGGCGTGTTTGACGCGTCGTAAAACGATGCCTCGTAATACGCCGCGGCGCTTAACGCGCCCACCTGACGCACATCGACGGAAGAGATCCTTCCCCGGGGATCCGCGCTGCGGAGACTCCGCCGCGGTTCGCGCGCGAGCCGCCTTGCGTAATCCCGCTGGTTTACGAGCACTTTTCGAACCTCCCCTTGGCGGGCCATCCCTCGATCTCGAGCTGCGGCATTAATCTCGACCGCTGGAAATTAACTCGTCTCCTTCCTTGTCGAGGATGTCGGATCCAGGAATCGAGAGGCAAGAGATGGGAAACAAGAATTAGGAGCCAGGAATCGAGAGGCAAGAGATGGGAACCAAGAATTAGGAACCAGGTATCGAGAGGCAAGAAATGCGAACCAGGAATCGAGAGGCAAGAAATACGACCCAAGAATTAGGAGCCAGGAATCGAGATGCGCGCGTCGGGGGTCGAAATCACGAATCGCAGATAGAAAGTTAACGCTAATGCACGTGTTTTCTTTTTTTTTATTTAAAAGACAAATTTTATAATATAGAAGGCGCGAGTTTCGTCTTATGTAGCTTCGCGTTTCTTCCAAGTATCGTGCGGCCTTCGCTCGCGTTCTTCCTCCACTACCTGGTAACGTTTCGCCGTCGATTTAGCTCGAAAGTTCGCGGCTCTACATCGCGTGAAGAGGTCGCACATCGTGACAGTGCCGACGAATGCGTGTTACAAATTGTTTCGGGTAATGGTCGGCAAAGAGGGACGGCACCGCCGGCGAAAATAGCAGGAAGAACGATTTCCGTGATAACACCGTGCGCAGGGTAACGCGTCAACTTTACAATGTCATTACGATTAGTAAGATATAACCCCGTAGCACGGAATAAAACGCTTCCTGCGCACATTTTCTCCTGAAATGAAAATTGCAATCACAATTTTCTCCTTTTTTCTCAAAGTCCAAACGCTTTTCTAAGGAGATTTCACTGGAGGGATTTCGAGGATTTCCCGGGTATTCCAGGGAAATTGTTGTCTCGCAACTGGGAATTATTTTTATACGTGTTTTCCGTTTACTTAGGAGCAAGTTTACGTGGTTAACTAATTTCGCCGATTGGCGTTATCTATGCACAATTGGCTATCGGCATGATACTTGACGAGGGGTCGGCGATGAGCGCCACTCGGATGCTCTTCCTCGAGTGCAACTTTTAACGGGCGAGCCACGAGAAGCTATAAAGAGACCGTCGGCCGGGCCTTTTTCTACCAAAATAAAAGCCCTTAATGTATCGACGCTTCGGGCTTCGCCTTCGACTAGAGGGCCGTCAAAGTCCGAGGACACGTGTACACGGGGCCGAAAAGTGGATTACACGCTCCCGTAGAAATAAAGGGCTCAAAGGCAGCACTCGACTAAATCGCCCTTTCAGGAAACCCGCCACCCCTGGATCGATCTTCTTTACGATAAATAATTCAATGAAATTTATTTAAATCCCGGTATGCAAATAAGAAATATGAAAACATCCGCAGGATCCAAGCTGAACGATCCGGGGAATTACGCACTTTGTCACGTGACTGCGAAATTGAAGGGGCAGGAAGGGGGGGGGGGGAATTCGAAGCCTAACTCAAAACCGTGTCAAAAGCGAAGCTAAAGAGACTCGGTTAACGACATTTGCCTTCGTAAAAGTTAAGGCAAAGAGTCGTAAAAAATTTGCCGCCTGGGCAGGCCCGGCAAACCCTGACTAATCGTCATCATCGCCCTAAATCAAATTCGAATCGATCTGATTTTACGATCGCCTCTGGCGGCGAGACACGCGGAAATCGGCTTTCGGGGCCTTTTTTTCTACTTTTCGGAGCGGAAACGCTCCGAATCGGGCCTTTCGATCTTTCGGAAAGGAAAGGAAGGAAACCGGGCCCGAGATGGGTTTATTGCCGCGCGGCCATTTCGGGGCGGAGCGCTTTCCCAGCGTCGCCTCGGCTCAAAGGAACGGCTCTCCGCGTGCGTTCCGGAATCGAGACGCGTACACGAGAGCGGGAGAGGAAACGCAGTTGCTCCCTAAACCCGGGCCCGCCCTTTATATCTGCATTTTATAGCCGCGCCGAAGACGGCCGCGGAGGGCGACCCGGACCCTCCGTCGGGCCCCTGGCGGATGATGTATTTTTTAACTGCCGACGACACGAATAGTCTAATCTACACCATTATTACCCGGACTTTATTGCGCATAAATCAATTCGGCCAAAGTAGAGGCCCCCTCGCCCCGCGCGGGGAACCGGGGACGGAAAAACGCTCCTCCGCCGCGCCGGGGGCGACTCTTTCATCCCCCTACGAAACACAGTAGGGACCGCGCGGCGGAAACGCCTGCGGGACGTTTCCGCCGGATATGGAACGCGTCCTGGAAACCCTATTGGTTCTGGAAATTCTCCCCACGTGAGATCGGCGAGATTGAAAAATTCCAGATCATTTGAATATCCTTGATTTCTCAGGAGTGAGTCATGAGACATTAAAGCTTTCCGCTCCATCCGGAAAAAATTACCTGCGTGAAATTTGTCACAAGAATTTCAGAATTGCATGGGAAGAAATAAGCAGCCTTTTCTAGGAAATTAATCAGGGTATTTTTTTTTTCTTTCTATTTTAATAATTTTACCGTGGGGGAGGTTTAGCAGCCTATGGGGTGCAAGACCATCCACCAGGATGGAATGTCTTAATTTGGAAAAGTATCAAAGAAAGTCGGAGTCTCGGAGAGGAGTGATCACTCTTCTCGCTGACGGGGACGACATTTTTACGTCGCGGTCGCGAAACGTCCGCGGAATATCTGCGGCGGAAGAAACGGTGCATCTTCTCTCGGGACCGGGAATGCGATTCTTTTTCTACCTCGCGTACTTTGTCCAGGAGGTATTCCGCACGTCGAGCTGCGATATATAATATCGAATCTTGAAATTGCCCCGCTTCACCTCGAGACCTAAAGTGCCGTATAAAAAGTGCGAGGGCGAGACGACGGATCTCTTGTAAAATCGAAATACCAGGGCGGAGTGAAGATAAACCTTTTCTCTTCTTTCTTCTTTTTTCACGAACTTTCATTTCAATTAATCGGCAATTGGACTCGTTATTAAAAATACATGATTTATTGGAAATTCAGGTTGAAAGTGTAGAATGAAGCGCGAAAGAGGTACAAGAATTCTTTATCGTGTCTTCCTTTTTTAGGATCTTCGCGAGGTTCGATGTGCAAGGTGGAGGTGGGAACCGCGGATAAATGCGAGAAGGCGACTCCCAGTATTCCCGAAATTGCGAAATTTATGAGCTGAGCCACCCCTGAGACCCGGAGTACCTAGTTAGTCACAGCCATAACGCGATTCCGGCGTACGGAACGCGGAACGGCGAGGGCGGAACGCGGTATCAGGGCCGCGTATCACGAGCAAGATGGCGATGATGTGGCCTGGCTCTTAAGGTGATCTTTTATGCAGCGTTTCGCCTCGATTCGGTGTCGGCGATTTTACGACACCACCCCGGCAAAGTCAGCTTGTCGAATCGTAAATCCGCGGAATCGATAATGCTGATCCTTCCAGCTTTATACACGGGGATTTGAGCTAACCTCCCGCTTCGCGTTTTCTCAGGCCCTCTGAAAATACCTCGCGGTTTCCGCAAATCTGAGAATCAACGTTTCGATAGTACGTAACAATATCGATAATGCGAGCCCATCCCGGAGTCTCTAAGGGTGGTTTCCAAAAAAAGCCCTTTTTATTCAACATTATAGAAATTTAATTGAACTCGTTAACGCGAGTCTACTTTTAACTGCGTCCATGATCTTCGCTGTCGTCGAGAAAAAAAAAAATATATAAAAATCCGCGAAGAGGAGGACAAGAAAGTCACTCCGCGTAATTTCCTCCACTTTCTGTGCGCGCGATTCGTTTCCAATTACCGGGATGCGCTGGCGTAATTAATGCGAGCTTACGCCGTGGGGAGGAATTACCGAGGGGGGGGGCCCCATTTTTCACAGAGATTTATCCCGCGCCGGTGCGGAGGCTGCGTGCAACTTTTTCGAGGAGAGTCTCAATATTTATACAGGTCCGATAAAAGCGCGGCTGGCTTCTTCGAGACACACCTGGGTACAACTCGAGCCGTAGAAAAATACGAGAGGGGAATTTCAGCTTCTCGGTGCCTTCCAACCCTTCAAGAGCTCCTTCGCGAATGGAGTCCGGACGTCTTGGACAGTCCCTCCGACTTCCATCGGTAGAACCTTGTTTGAATTTCCCTCCCCCCCGAGTCGCCCTCTCGCGGCGAATTTCTTTACTATCGAGCTCTAATTGGAGGAGCGATAAAAACGGCGGGCGTTATCGCGCGTTTCCTACGGACTTTGGCCTTGCTCTTAAAGAAAAGAGATCGCTTGTGTACGGCGCATGTCCGCTCCCTGGTTTCTTCAAAAAACCCCCATAAATTAAGGATTTTTATGGAACGCATAAAGTATAATTTTAAGCTGCCGCTCGCGTTATTACGTTGACGTATTAGTGCCGGTGATTCCAGTACTGAACAAGATTTATACCGTACAACGGGACTATTCGAGTCTTGCGGTACTGCTCGACAAGAAGTGCCTCGTAAAAATTGCTCGAATTTTTACCCCCCTTCCCTCCGCCAACACGAGTTCCCCGAAAACATGCCTTTACCCGATCAGCCGCATTTTGACATTTCTTCCGGAAAATAACGTCCCTAGAGAACCGAGTGAATTTTTTTTCACCTCGATGCGTCCATTTTTTTCTTCATCGCGGAAATTCACCGCTTGTACTTGAAAGTCATTTCTTTTTTCTAGACACGTTTCGCCCTCTTTTGGGTATTTACACGAGAAGGAAAAAGACGATATCTTCTATTCTTCATTCTCACGGCTTTCCTTCGTTGGAAATATTTCTTTTTCGCGGAGATTCAGTTCTTGGAGACGGCGCCGTCATCGGGTCACGTTGATGTCTCCGCACAGGCAGTGTCGCCATTTTGGGGAGCTCGTATGCATTAGGGTGACACTAACATTTCTTTCTTTTTTTTTTTTTCATTTACTACTATCAACGGGTAAAGCTCTTATAGTTTAGGTCCTCATTTCCTCGAATTTTCGTAATTTTCCAGCGGGTCCTAAGCATCGGCGATATTTTCCGGGCTCTGTAAAGGCGAGCTCTTCGAGGCTCGAGTTTAAGGGCGCCATTTCGCGGCGTACGAAATGTCGGCGAGTTTTGCCGGCCTCGAAATGGCCGTTTCGGGAAGCACACGTGGGGAGGTTCTTTAAAGAGCGTATCGCGACGGTAATATCCCGCGTTCCTTTTTTTTCCCTCTGGGCCTTCCTCCTAATTCTCTTATTCTGGGTTTACCGGGCTGCGCGAGCGGTACCAAAATGGGGCCGGCTTCGAAAATAATTCGGACTCCTCGCCGAGGGAGCCCCGTGAGCGAGTCGGCCGCGCGCATGCGCCGGGGCAAAACTTAATGAATATTAATGCTCATTTCCGTGATTTACGGCCCTCCTGAGCGGTGGTTTATTATTTCGTGCAATTCCCATCTCTCGGCCGCGAGAAACACCGAAGAGAGGGCTCGTTTTCGGTGAACTCGCGAACACCGGCGAGAAAAGAAGCCCGTCGATTTTGCAATATCTCTCCCCCTTAATGTACAACCCCGCGGCTCGGGAACGATGGGTTTATGGTCCCCGGTACCATTAAAACCGCGCTCACGTGACAGTAAATTGCGGACGATACAACTAATTTATATTCCCCGCGTTTACGTGACCGGGCTTGCATTACCGACGTTTCCTAGAGAGCCCTGGAGATCATCGTCCTAGTTGAGACAATTGAATTTCCGCAATAACATCGCTCTTCAATTTTCCGGGAATTTTTTTTTTTCTTTCTCCTACGCGGTGATCATAATTAATTCCTAAAAATTCGACAGCGTTCTAAAGGTTGAATGAAATCCCAGTACCGATTTTTTGGACCGCAGAAACGGGGATGGCTGGTGGACGAATGTGTTTGGTAAAGATGTTGGGAGGTAGAAAGAAGAGAGGTACAATAGGAAGGGTGAAAGATGCGGAATCGCTGATCTAGAATCCAGGTCGAAGACGGATCGGCGCGGTTTCCAACGGGGTTGGCAACCCCAATGGAGAGAGGGTTAATCGTGCAGCCTGCCGTTGTAAATAGAGCCATATGGACCAGGAGTGATTCATCTGTCAGCTTCTTTTTTATGCCCGAGTCATAATCGAAGCATCCCCCTCGTGCCCTTAAATCGCACAACGGGTTTTGACACCCCCCCGCGATAGGGATGCACTACTCGGTTAGTTAGTTCGGCCACTGAAAGAGAGTTATTACTGTATTGCCCAGTAATTTCCCTCCTGTAATTACACCCTGAGAACCTAACCTCGAAACATGCGGCAAAGGAAGAAAGAAATCGTCAAATCCTCAGGTAGCAATAATATTTGTCAAAGCGGGAATTTCAGACCCCACTGAGTTAAGATGAGTAACTTTTGGAATAAATTAGTTGACAATTGATAAGGACTTTAATTCCTTTTTTAAACGTCGGTTGAAGAGAGGGGGATAAACGCCCGAAGAGGGATGAGGGATTCTGAATAGGAAAGAAACATGGGGGAGCCCTGATTCCACAGTCGAAAGTTCGGAACGCATTTCGGCAGTTGTCACCGCCACAGAAGAGGGATGAAAATCCCCGGGGGTGGCCTCTCCCAGGGTGACAACCCTGCACCAGATATGATTGGAATACGGCCTAAGCCGGCGTGGTTAACGCGATCTATGTCCGGCAAGAATGTCGCGACTCGGGGGCACATTTCCAGGATGATGTATCGATAGTTCAAGGGCGTTTCAAAGCTTTTTTCCGAGATAACCAGATACCGCGACCGAAGGGTGATACTCCTACATAAATACATTTCAATCGCGGCCTAAGCCCATGATTTTATGCGATCTAATCGGACCGTGACAACCTCCCGTCCCGGGCGAAAAAAGCAACACCTATTTTGGACATACGCGAGCTTACCTGGTGATAAGAAAAAACTTAATCACGTGCCTCATGGCATGTGCCACAAAATTTTTTATTGATGCCTAAATAGTATATAATGTGAAGTTGTAGCAGTGGGTGCATATGATCCACGGTGTCATCGATATTCGGTCCCTAGCACGTGTTAATAAACGATGAGGTAACGTCGCTCTTCAATTTTGCCGTGATTTTAAACACGACTCCACCTCGCTGTAAATAAAAAAAGGAATGAATTGTTTAACCGCACGGTTGGGCATACTAAACTGCCTTGGAGCACGTTATCACCCTTCTTCAGGGTCGAACTCTGAGAGGCAGCAAACCGCTCGAAACTTGGGCATCCCCGAGGCGCCATCGGTCCAGGTCGACTCTCCTCCGCAAACGGCATGATTTGACAAGGATCCTTATTTAAATTCCCTCTTAGCCCTTAGGAATCCGAGAGGAGGCCTCTCGGGAGCCGATTTCCGTCGGTTTCCCCGCAATTTTCGCGGAACGGCCGCGCGCGGTTGCAGTGTTTGCACTGGCCACCGCCAAATGGACGTTCGTTCCGCGGAGTTGCTCTCCGCGGTCTCCGATCCTCGGTGCGTCTCTCTCGCACCCATGCGGGCGCCTATGGGTCGGTCTCTCTCGCACTCACGGGAAGCAGTCGCTTCGGCTTCCCGCCGAGGAAGGGCCGACTTCTCGCGCATCTTCTTTCCCTCCCGCGCCCTCCGCGGGCGCGTAACTACGTCGTAGACCATTCTCGGGTTGCGTCTCGTGGCGTCTCAGCGAATTGCAACCACCGGCCGTAAATCTAATCGGCCTCCGTGTTCTCCGGCCGACACTTTTGCGCCGGTCGCCAAGATCGGCGAGGTCACCGGTAACCGGCCATCCCGACTGCCCGACGCCGGGACCGGACCCTCGGGGTGGCCTGGATGAGCCGCGGCCTCGAGAAGGTGGAAGGTCCGATTAAGAGAACCTCGTAAACCACCAGGGCTCTGGCCCTAACTCTCCCTCCAACTTGACCTCCTACGCCGGCTTCGACTCCCGGCCAACCGGACTCCACGGATCTCTCCGAGGGCTTGTTGGTACTCAAAATTGTCGAAGAGATATATTATACATCATGCCGTTAATTTTCTATTACTCTGGTACATAGATAGGACCTCGAAGCATTTGCCAAGGAAGCTGGAGATATTTTAATCCGAGTAACCGCGCATCCCTTAAGGTCTGGAAAAGGGCAGCAACCAAGAAGGCCAGGGGGTGGTCCGGAATATCCGGTGACGTTTCATTTATTTATGCGAAGGAAATCGTATCTAGGGGATGATAAGGCGGTACGCGGTGCATATATCGTATCCAAGGAGGGTTCCTAGGAGTCGGGACCGCCACCGAGGAGGTCCAGCTCGTAACTCATCCGGAAGACTTTGTACTCCTGAAGAGGGTCCTGGCTACCCTAACCTCTCTTCGTCAACCCCCGCGGTCCTCGTGACCACTGTCGACATAAATTGTGACGACTGTCCGAGAGACCTCGCACTCTCTCTCGAGCCCTCGCAAGGGTTGGCCCTTTTGACAGTGACGTAGCCAGCCCTACCACCCCTCGGAGGGCCACCCCTCCAAAGCCCCCTTTTAACATCTCTCACCAACGGCTCCGGCGAACAAATTGGCGTCGCAACACTAATTTTCTCTTAAGTCACCGCCATAAATCCTGCGGACTTTCCGCGCGATTAAGCCGCCCGCTTCGGGAATACTCGATAATCATGAATTAATCGCCCTGTCAGAATTTTCGGTACCAGTGACGTCACGCGTCTTTCCCATTTCATGAGCGCACCTTTCGGTACCCGGGAAAACCAATCCAGCCTCTTAAAAAAATCCAAGAAAAATCATAGAAAAATCCAAAAGGCTTTGTTTTCAAAAATCGAGCACAGGGTTCATTTTCTTGAATATCTGGGTAAGGGATAATCGTCAGGTGCCGAGTTGGCGGATCCAGGGGATCCTGCAAAGTGTTTTTCTTCCCGGAGGCTGCCTCGGGCGAGGGATCTGCAATTTTAGGATTTTTCCATAGGGGATCCTTTGATCTTTCGCGATACATTAGGCAGCTCTCGTCCGCGGAGGGACGCCCTTAATCAAGGGATAAAGAGATGGGGATAACGTGCTTTGGGCCGCCGCCATCGCTCCGGGGCAGGACTAATTACTCCTGCGACGGAACTTGATAGGATTGCGCGGATACGGAACGTTTAATTGGGATTCGGCAGCATTCGAATTTAACGAGTCGATTGGATGCGAACCTCGACTCGGGTACGCGGAATATATTTAATCTGATATTCACTCTCGGCTCTGCAGGACTGCATCGACTCCTGGGTAGAAAAGCAGTCCGGACGACGAGAAGGACACCGCTCCGTCGGGAATTATTCAAATCTCTTCGTCCAACTCGAACGAGATCTCTCCTGGCGAAAGCGAACTCGTTTTCGCTTATTTCGAGGCGTCCCGTATTTATCGGAATTAATTTCCGGTAACGATCCTCGCGGAATTCAAGTTACCCAATTAGGAGCAACTCGTGTAATGACCTTAAAATCAAATGAATGAAAATATTGGGATTTAATAACATTTTTCGAAAATATATCCAGGCACGACGTACTCATTCTATAACACTTTACGTGCACATCTAATAAATATAAATAAATATAATTGATACGTAACTTTTATACACAATTTCTCGAAATTGTAACGCGACGCTATGGATTTATTAATCTATTTAGAAACTTGGGGTATATATATTTTTTCCTGATCTTTAACTGATATTCTTTCGCGATAGTCCGTCCTGTAGATTTTTTCATGTACGTGGGAAAAAAAAAAAAGAAATGGGGATTTCGTTTGTTGGAGTTGGAATTGTTATTAACGACGTCGAGCTAGGTGCCGACGAATCTTCTCGGGGATATGGCGCGAATGACGAGCGTCTAACGAACGACGTACAATGGGAACAATAATGGATCTCCGGCTCCGCAGCGTGCTCGAGGGTGTCTTGCGAAAGGTGGTGTAGGCAGGCCTGGCATAATTCCTTCGGCATGAAACGAAACTCGCCTCTCGATAAAATATCAATCCTCGCGTCGACAGCAAGCCGCTTTAAGTGCTAAACGCTCACGCCTCGCGTCTCTTCGGCAGAAGTGTCTCTTAGAGGTGAAATGCCGCCTCGCGGGCCCCATATACCACATAAGAAAGTGCCAATGACCTGCCATCAACTTTGTACACGTCCCGTGGACGCAGTTAAATTTAGAGACATTTTTTACACAATTTATCTGGCGAGAGAAACGGCAAAAATGGCGGCACTTCATCAGCTCCGGACGCTGCAGTGCATGGATTAAACAAACCGTATATTTAATTAATTTCTCAAGACAAGGGGTTTTCTTTTTTTTTTTTATTATTAATGTCCAAAAATCCCAGATTTTACCTGTCTGTTAGGAAAAATCGGCGAGCTTAATTCCGAGCGCTCCTCCCGGCCCAACGGAAAGAGGGTGCACTTTCCCCTGGATCCGCGGCCGTTTTCTCGCGTTTCTTTTTTTTTTTTGCGGTTCCCTTCCTCTTTCCCGTTTCCCAGGGACATCAGCAATCGTGCCAATTTTCCGCGGTAATTTGCGGCGCCCATTTCGGTGGTCCGGGGGGTGCCGTTTTAAATTCCATGCCCAATGTAAATCGCGCGTGGACGCGCCACCGGGAAATTGGGAAATCTCGCGAGGGTGATATCGGCCTGACGAGCGGGAAAGAGAAACGCGTGCCGGTAAACCGTTAACGAGCGATTTTCCGCGTCGCGGTGCGCGGCCAAAAATCCGCGCCTGGCCCTGTAAAAGCCCGGAGACTTTTGGCAAACAGCGGCCGCGCACACGGTAATTTTCGGGCTGGGGGGCGAGAAATAACTCGTAAATGTTTTCAACGCCCCGAGCTAACAATCCTCGGCCGGGTTATTTGATTTTGGGGGCCGATATCGACGCGCTTTCGATTCGGCCGGCGATTTTATTCCCAGGACGTCGCGCTGGAATCGAATTAACCGGAGATATTTGTCGTCGGGGGCGTGAATATTTAAAATAATCCGGTCTGCTCGCTTGCCTCGAATGGGCGACATTTGTTTTTTTTTTTTTTTTCCCCGTCGGAAAATCCGCCGGTGTACCGCCGACGGGTTTCGCGCCCAACCGCGGATTGATGGTCGCCAATTTGAGGTTAGGTCAGTTTTACCATTCCGCGAGTCTATCATTTCCGTCCCTTCGTTGCATGAATTTATTAAAAGGGGCTAAAATCGAGGGGGAAACGTAAATATGGGGAAGAGAGGGTCTTGGAGATGCCGAAGACCTATCTAAGGTTCCTCGATGTAGACATTTCTCGATCGGATGATTTATATTTTATAATTTTTCAATTAATAATTAATTGAGAGGAGGTGGAATACGGCGGAAAATGATAGTCTTCGAGGTGTCGAGGATCTCTGCAAGACCAGAACCTCGAAGAGGAGTTCCAGAGGCCGCGGTCTCCAGAAGCCGGACTATCTCGGCATCGCCTCTCGATCCATTTCTCGAGCCAAACGAAGAAACGATCCTCTCGCGATCTCCCGACGATCCCTGGATGCTCCCTGGGTGTACTTGGAACAGTTATGGGAACCAGGTCGAGGAGTGGATTATGCAAGTGCCGATGGGCGAGGCTCTCCCGGGTGAGCCCGCGAGACTCCGCGGTGAAAGTGAAAGATTCTACTCTTCTACATCGACTTGCACCACGTCACCATCGGGAGCGAGTCGGTACATCGTTTACGATATGTCCGATTAGCGTAGGAGCGAGATCGCCCGTCAGTTTCGCAAACCAACCGAAGCCTACGTATCAATTCGGAATTTTATCCTAGCCCCATTCTAACCCTCTTTTCACACGGTCGTCTTCCATCCGATAGCTCCCTTCCCTGATTCGCGCGTTTCCTAATCAGTTCCAAAGGCTCTTACCGCGGCTTGTGATTACCCGTAATTACTGGACTGCTTGGGCTACCGGAATCGGACGATTTGCTCGCGACCCTTGCAGCTGCACCCGAGAAGTGCATTTGCGCCGATGTACCGGCTGGATAAAATGCGAAAAGCAAACGGCACCGACTGGGAGCTGCGGGAACCTACGTAGGAGTTCCCAGGAATCGGCTCCCAATTCCAGTAACGCGGTAATTGAAGGGTGTAAGACGATTGATGCACTTCCCTCCTCTGATACCATCGTTCATCCTGCACCTTCTCCATGGATAGTAATTAATTGTCACTTTTGACGTCCAGGGAGGTGGGATTAAACAGTCCATCCAAGCTCCTCTGTTCCGAGGACTGCAAATTTTATTGTTTTCCAGGGAATCTCCCTGGTAAATTCCCCTCACTTCCAGAAAGCCTGATTTTATCGGTATGGCCAGACGTACCTCGGAATTAACTCATTGGTTAAATTTCGACATGGTGTTGGGTTTAATTTTCTAACTTTGTCTAGTCTGAAGAGAATTGCGGAATTTCTTCTCCCGCAAGATGCATTATTTCCGAGCATGAGAGCATTTACATCACTTTTTGCCAGGCTCGGAAATCTGAAATTCAAGTTCCATCGACGCCGCATACATTTCAGACCTTCCTTGTACGTCTGAAAGCTAAAGCGGAGGCAGTGCCTCGGGTCAGACCAGGTCGACATCATGCAGTAACATTCTGCACGCTCTTCTCTCGGCACGGACGCATCCTACGCCACGTCTCGCCTAACTTTCACGCGACTCCCGTTGCTGCAGACATCGGCTGCAGCACCGTAGCGGAACCTCGAGAAATGCAACGACGATATCCCGGCCAATTCCGCGTCGTCAGATTTCTGGAAGTCGATCCCCCGAGTTTGGAAATCCCAACTGACGTCGATATTTACGAATGACAGATACCTCCGCGGGAGACAACGAGTGTGCGGTCTGATAACACATATCCGACTAAGCCTAGAGGACATCTTCAAGTCTAGGGAAATTCTTTTCTATGGATGGAAAATCTCGGATATAGCGCGCCAAGGATATCCGGCAAACGGAAGACAGCTTTGGTACGTCATGTCGGTATACATGTCGAGAAGCATGTAGGCATTGCGGAGTCGGAGAGCCTAATACCCGTGATATACTCGCCCACGCCAGCTCGCCCGGTCAGAGGCTAACGAGTATCTCGGTGATGACGATAACGACGTCGGGGTTACGGTGTGCTGATAAAACCCGCCGCGACGACCGGCGTCGCCATATTCCCACGAGACCAGGGATGAGGCGCGCTAATACGGACAAGTTCGCGACCCGCGAACGAGTTACGGACTCCTCCGTTATACGCATCGGCTCGAGATTCTGGAAGCTCATTTGAATAAACCACGTGGCCGATAACGCCGGATTTTCCGGTCGAAAGTGCCACGGCATCCTCGGTGGAATATTAATATTCTGCGCCAGTGAATCGCAATAAAATTGCGGGGATTTTCATTTTAATTAGTATTCCACATTGGGAGGAATCTCGAGGATGCTGCAAGAGATCGGAGGTGGACATCCTCCAGCGATCTCTCCTTGGGTTCGGTGTCGAAGTGATCAACGATCAATTTAGAGCTTCTCCAAGTTACTGTTATCGTGATCCCCGGTTTAATTAGTATTCCTAAATTTAGAGGAACTTTGAGGGTGGAGGTGGACGTCGTCCGGCCTCCCTTCGGACTTGGTCCGATACGTGGTTTTATTGCAGACGTTACGGGTAATGGAGGACCTCCCGAAAATTCGATTAACCAGCCGGACATGTCCCCGCGGCGATTTCGGTAATCAGGGACCCGCTCGAAGCCGGGTGCGAAGCCTAGGAGAGGATTCGGGAAATGGGCGGTATCGATTGTCAGGAGATAGGACCGGTGCCTCTGTCACCTAGACCTTTGGCGCCCCTAATAAGTGCGGCCAATCGAGCGGGCCGATGCAACGAGGGCGCGTAACTCACGTCCTAAATCCGCGGGTTAATTCCCCAATCTACTGGTCCCAAGTAAATATTCGACATCGTTGACATCGTCGACATCGACTGCATCCGGCGCGAAGAGGTCTGGTCCTCCCCCGGCACCGATCCTCGGCAACAACTGATAGGACAACTAAGAATTAACTAATTAAATCGCAGGAAATTTAATACAACGTTATTCCTGTCTTTACACTTACTATTACGCGAGGTACCGATAAAGGTCCTTCTCTCGACGTTCGTCCCATGGCGTCCGGCTTTGTCCTCACTCATCCCTCCGCGTTTCGTTAGTTTCCAATTATCAAACAGCCTAAGAGCGGCACTTAATAACCGGAGACATATAATCCCTGGGGTGTCCGACGACCACCCAACTGCAGAAAAAATAAATCACCGCGAAAGTCGTCCCTAGGAACGAGAAAGGAGAAGTTGAACCTCATCTCTTGATCCTGATTAAATGTGAAATACAGAACCGCCAGACAGAAGTGTCCTTATCGATGGCTCCACGACGCAGAATGAACTCTCCAGCAGAATTGAAATCGATTCTAAGCCTATCCCGGTTGATAATAAGGCGCAATCAACATTTTGACATCCATCACGCGTCCGGGAGGCCCTTTCCCCAGAGGATGTCGGCTGCCATCAGGAACGCGAAAAAGAGACGCCGCGAGGACATGTTAGAATTCAAAGGAAGATTCCGAGGGACCGTGGTCGAGGGAGATGAGTTTGTCTGGGTGTAGGTCCCCGAGAGGGTCGGGGTGGTCTCCGGCGAGGACGAAATGGGGTAATCGAGGCCCCAAAAGGGTTCGACTGGGCCTTTCGTTGTCACCATCCACGCCATCCTAACCGGCCGGGTGGCGTCGTTAAGATTAGCATCGCACACCCCGAGCGAGGTAAGTTCGCATGGACATCGGAGATAACCGGCGTCTCGGGTGTTCCTGGTCCCCCAGGGGTGCCTCGTGCGAGCCAAGGGTTGGTCGGAATAATTAGACAATCAGCGAGGATCGACGCCTGCTGGACCGGGCCGGTTCAAAAGAGGGTGGCCGAGATGAGATCAGGATCGGGGGCTATTTATGATTTTTATGCTTAAAATCTATTCAAACATATCCGTTCTGTATCTGTCACGTAGACGTCCGATAGACGTAAAATAGGCAATCTTGAAAATTTCGCGTAAACGTGCTAAAGATCGTTAATGAGATCGACCGGAGATCACGACAGGGGTTGAACGTCCATACGGATGTGTCCGAATCGGCCTTTATCGTCTCCTGAGGGAAGATCGGGTGCGTCTCGGGAAGGGGTGAATATCCTCCCGTGAAAAGGGGCCGGTATTAATGGGCACTCTGGAAGGCGCAGTCGTCGTTGAGGGCATTAATAATGCAGGAATAAGATGCATTGGTTCTTTAACGAACTATCCTGTGGGGCCCGGGCATTTATTGGGGGTCGCCCCGTGTTCCAGGGGACGACCGAGGGGACGAGGGCACTCCCCGTATTACGTTACGGGGCTCACCCTCGTATGGGGTATCCGACTATATGGCCCGTGTCGGGCCGTCCTTCGAGGACGGCGGAAACGCAGCGGTTCGACGCTGACCCCGGCACCGTCGCGAAACGACGGCCGGGGGCAGAAGGCGGGAGCTGGGATCAAATTGGACGGAATTAAAGGGGGAGGTGGTGGGAGGAAGGACACGCTTGGTTACTCCCGGTAATCTAAGAAGGGATCGCCGGCCTCGAACAAGTAGGAATGGTCCGGAACCAATGCCAAAATGACCGCTGCCAATCGGCCAAGTTCGGTCCTCGGTGGCCGGGCCTTGTGTCCGGGCCGCTGCTCCTCGCAATCTAAAAAGGGATCCTGCAGGACCTCCTGGCTGGACATTCCTGCTTCTCTGGGGCTCGCTCCGAAATCCCGCTCCCCAGTCTGCGGGGTCGATGATTGCGAATTGTTGGGGGCGGTTCCTGGGAGAACCCGGGGGTGGAGACCGCGATGGGCACCTTTCGGTGGATCTCCTTGAGACTTTGAGACTGACCAGTGGTCAAGGGCCCCTTGGACCTGGGACCAAGATCCAGTTCCGATCGTTGGACCGAGGTCAGGGACACCGAGCAAGACCGGCCAAGAACCCGAGGCCTGGGGCTCGTATACGTATTTTCAATGCTACCCGCAAAAGAGAATGTAAAGTTCATTGAACAGCATCGCTTGATTGATTACATTCGGCTCATTTCACGAAACGATTTGGTCGTGGGGACTGAAACTCAGGTGCCTTGATCAAACTCGTGGCTACAACGGTTCGATTAAATCGTCATCTTCATTTTCGGGAATATTTTAGGTCATCCAAATGTTATGGTTAAATGCCCTAGGTCTCTTCGGTTTGGCATAATCGTGTGCGTTTTTAATCTTTACTTGCAACACACGCATATAACAATACTAGGTATTGTATGACCAGAGTTGGGTACAAGCCGTAGTGGCGTTAAATGCGTCTTGTACCCTACCCGATCGACGGTACCTCGGAACGCAATTCCGGGGTTGCAAGTCTAAAACACATAGATATGTAAAATAGAAAAAGAAGGGCCTCAGGAAAGACGCAACTGGTCAAGGACTGGCCCCGGTTGGGCCCTGAAGTGGTCCAAGAGGCCCGGAGCGGTGGCCGGGTTTTACGACGCGGAAGACGGTAGCCGAGGACGAAGACCGAGGTCGGAAGGAGAGGCCGGGAGCCAATTGGTTTACGAGGCAGTTTCGGCCGATATCGTTGATTGCCTTACACGGTTATTATCGGCGTCCGTAATCTTTACGGCGACACGAATCGCACCCTGAACCCGGTGCACGCCCTGGGATCCGGGCTTAAACGCGCCCGCTTTGCAAGAGAAAGGCTGGGCAAGATTTCGGCAGGAGATTCCTATACCAAAAACTTGAAGATTCCACCCGTCGGTATATCCAATGAACACGGAATGAAGGATGAAGATGATCCACGTGGGCCAACATGTCTTGTGATGATCAGTTTAGGGACTTACTGTAAGACGTCATTGAAAGTGCCGACGATCATTTGCTTACATGGTCCTAAGAGCATAGAGGGACCTAGGTGAATTGGAATATCGTTCGTCGTTCAAGAAATAAGGGATTCAGGAGATTCCATCAGGATCGGTCGATACTAGATAATCACCGAGTGTACACTTTTAGGAAATTTCCTCGCCACCACTGGGAGCACGGGCGAAAAGGGGGAACCAGCTGGACCGTCTTTCGTAAGAACCCTCCAGGGACGTCACCCTCGTACGATCATCCTCCTCGTACGAGCCAAATGATCCTGAAAGCGGAACGTTTTAGGAGAGGGACCTCGGCAAGGCACCGTAGGCTGCGGCCTACGTTCCTGAGTCCCAGGTGCTCCCTTTCTCTCTGTTCTCCAACTCTCCCACCATCCTTCTCCATCTCCCTGGGTGCCGGGTCGCTTCGTCTCTGTCTGGCTCCCCGTAATCCTCGTTGCCGCAAAACAGACACGTCGGAGGCCCCGGGAGAGGACCAGGGCCAGACGGCGCGTCTCGACGATGAATTCGTCCTGGACCACATGGGCTTGTCCGGCACGTCTCCAAGGGTCTTTTCAGCCTCTGTCGTGCCATGCACTAAGACACATTTGCATTTTTAACGACACGAGTCGAGGGCTAATTTTACCCGAAATTCGATAATGGGAGTCAGATGATGATGCTGGACGATGAATTCCTCCCAGACCACAAAATGATCGCTTTACCGTTCAAGACGTTTGGTACCGCTGGTCACCATCATTCTTTTGGCCACGATCTTCATTGCGGTATCCCCCTGGCTGCCTTCGATAAATGCTTCAGGACATTCCTCGCGATTCCGGGGTCATTTTGGCTGGCATTCGGCCCCGAACTCGAGGACCGAGTCCGGTGAACCTGAACCCCGTCCCTGGGGCCTTATCGGCCGACGCGGATGCACCCGGTCCTGCCGCGGAGTCGGGAGAGGATCGGCGCAGACCTCTCGAAGATGGCCAGGATCGTAAATCTCTGCCCGGCGGAACTGGTTATACAAAATAGGCTCCGCTTCCAAGGAGTTATGCCCTACCTACTCCGAATGCAAACTCTCCGCGGAACTCTACGGGCCCGCGACAGAGAGCGTCCCGGGACCGTCGTCGAAACGATTTTCCAGCCCACCACCTGGACCTCTATCATATTAGATAAGGAGTCGATATCGAATTGGGCAACTAGTTCTCCAGTAACCGATGCGAGGGACGTTGCCACGTTATTCCTTCTTTCTGAATTTCACGTGCCCCGATGGTACTCGTGGTGGAGGCATTCGCACCGCACCCCTACACGCCTCTAATCGATATGCCCGCGAGGCTTGTTATTACGAGGATCAGTAATTGCGCTTATTAGAACGCAAGGAAATACTAGCGGTGTCATCGGAAACTACCGGGCGATGTATCTGGGAGATAGGTTGGCATCGATAATTCATCGCAGACGGTAGTCGGAGTCAATGACTGTGGCGACAAAGTTGCGCTCTCGCGAACAAGAAGTGATACCATCGACTCGACTTGCCGCGGTGTGTCTTCTTCTCTTCCTTAGCGAGAAATTTATTAAAAATCAGCGAGATGCCCATCTGTGACATCTGTAAAATTTCATTTCTTATTACAAAATTTTTTTAATGTTCGGGAATAAATTTATAGAGAATTGAAATATCATGGGGGTTAAGACCTTCCTTGTAGCCTTCGTATTCACATTGTGAAGCTTGATAAGGTACACCCGGTTCGGAAAAAGGACTCGTAAGAGAGGTCTCTTTGACGCCACTTTCACATCGGGGGAAAATTCGAAAAAGTCCTGGGACGGGAGAATTGGCGCAAAAATTCGGGGAGGCATCCCAGTTATTACCGAGGTAATACGATAATGGAGATAAATATCGGTCGGCTGACCGCCTCTCCCCCGGGGCGCAGATTTTCCGAGGTTCCCAGCTCCCGCGGGACTCGCTAAATAATCCAAGGAGCATTAAGTCCAGCAAGGACTAAGCGATGGAGCGATGGCCGCGAGGTGGTTTATCGTGGTAAGCCGTTTCCCGGGTTTAATATCTCGCGCCGGGAGCATCTCGGGAACATGGCCACTCTGGAGCAAGGTGTAATAAATTACGGGCGGCCTCTTCGTTCTTTAACAGATCGCCAATAAATGCACGCTCTGTAATCTATCTATTAGGACACTTTTTACGGGAGTCCCTTCCTCTGCGGCGTCACTTCGCCTCGGCGAGACTCTTCATCGCAAACCACCGCCTCGGACTCTTCCGAGACCTCGGAAGAACTCTAAAGGATTAATTAAAAATCCCCACATCCTTCCAATTACCGGGGAAAAAGTGCAGAAGAGTTAAACCGGGGTTCCGCCATCTAGGGGAATTATCCTCGGGCCGCGGCTGTACTTGCAATTTGTAGATAGTGGTTATTATCAAGCCGGGTTTCTTATCGTCCCCTGGTAAAAGTGTCTCGATATTTCCAACACTTTCTAGGGCGAATGTGTATTGAGATATTCATCAGAACTCATCTCAGAAAATGATAAATAATGTGTACTGACTTCCAAATATGAAATTCATCGTTTTAGAAATCTGCAACAAGTGGATATTAATTCACTTTTAAGACATCATATGCAATAATTACATGCGACGTTATGTATTGAAAGTGTATGCATTTTTTTTTTTAACAGTGTAGATTTAACGCGGGGAGGTTTGCCGAGGGGTGAGAGGCGACTTTCGAAGGATCGCCTTATAAGATCGCAAGATCGAGCGGAAACCGGGCGGGGAGATCCACGGGATGAGCATCGATCGTTTACGAGATCATTACGAGCTCCTCGAGGCCGCGAGGCTGCACCACCGGTCTTCCGTTTTCATCGAACGAATCTATCTCGCTCGCGGTGGAAACCGCCGATAAATCGAAGCCTCGTAGGAGAGTCGATCTAGGATCGACCAGCCCGACATTTGTATCGATCTGGATCAAGGAGGGCAGAGGGTATCGCTCCTGGAAGTCGGCTTCGGATTTTTACCGACCTCCAATCTAGGAGAGATTTAAATCCCCCCATAGTGTAATGCAATCGTGGGAACGTCGAAACTGAGGAAACTGTATATAACCTCAAATCCCTAAAATCTCGATCGACGTGAAAAAGCTACGAATGATCCGCAATTAGATTTAATTAAATTAGTTTATCCAGAATTAGTGATCGGTTCCGGGATGTCTCCTGGTAGGGAGGAGAGTCGCTCTTGGTTTACGGTCTTGAACTTGAATTTGCCATATTATCGAGACTACTTTTTGAAATAGGATCGGAAACCGAAAATTTGGGACTCGAAGTGTCGAACGACTTCATAGCGAATGTACTTCGGGGATGAGGTGGAGATTGAGTCCAGATCGATGGAGGTTGCTAAGTCCAAGAGCTGTGGATACCGGTTTGACGAACAGTCGGAAGAGTCCTCGAAAAGAAAGCAAAAGAGACGTCGCGGTACATGGACGGACGATCGAATCTCTGAGCATCGGCGAATCGCGGAACGCAATCGGAATCGAATTCGTAACGCCGCGTCATGCGGCGCCATTTTGGTCCCGGCTCGAAAACTGCCCTTTCCCGATTAAAGGCGTGAAATAAAATAAATAAAAAGCCCCTTAATTCCGATCGACGTTGATACCGAGTCGCGCCATCGGAAGGAACAGTTTCCGTCGTATTTCATGATTGGCTGAAGGTTCTAAAGTTTTCTCGCTTCGGAAGAAAATTCGTAACGCCGCGTCATGCGGCGCCATTTTGGTCCCGGCTCGAAAACTGCCCTTTCCCGATTAAAGGCGTGAAATAAAATAAATAAAAAGCCCCTCAATTCCGATCGACGTTGATACCGAGTCGCGCCATCGGAAGGAACAGTTTCCGTCGTATTTCATGATTGGCTGAAGGCTCTAAAGTTATTCTCGCTTCGGGAGAAGACGCGGTGGAAATCGAATTTGCGTCGGCGCGGCGTCTTAGCCCCGCTCGGAAAATCGTAAAGTCCCCTGGTCCCTCTTCGAATTAATGTCTCCCAACGGCATCATCCGTAACCGGCGGTCCATTCTCGGTGGACCGAATAATTTCGAGATCGAGTCATTTCGAATATCTACCAGGGATGCGAATATATGGAGGAATGAAACGGCCGGCCGGGTCCCGAGGGACCCCGAACCCGAATTCATGGTGGAGGAGGACGATAAAATTCCTTCGGGCTCCCCGCCAGCTTGCATACCTTGAGACATCGTGAGCTTCAATCTGCGACTTCGAATATTTCCAAAGTGAATTTTTAATATCGCGCGTCTTTCGTCTTGCTTTTCAAAGTGTTGCTATTTTCAGGGATCATCCCGTGTAAAAGATCAAGATGTCACTAGGGCCTAGATATACAATTTCCTAGCTAGACCTTCCCACGTGGCAATAAACCTCGTGGATAACTCCAGTAATTCATAAAATCCCGCGATCGCAAATGGGGTTCGAGGTGTCCCGCGGGATTTCGTTCTGGGTTCCCGGAGGAGCCCGATAAAATTTTCCTCCGTCCCCCGGTCCGGTCTGAAATCGGGAAATATCTGCGCGGGGGCATCCGGATAAGAAGCAATGCCATAAATTCGGTATATTGGCCGCGCCTCCCCCGGGAGTCCGGGAATTCGGGATAAACAATATTTGATCGATCGTAGGAAATAAGCGATGCCGCCGTGACGTCTCTCCGTGAAGATAGATGAACCGGCGAATTAGTATTCGTGGTAGGGCATGCCTCGTCGAAGCAGATCCATAAAGGACACGATCCTCCACCCGAATCGTAACTCATCGGCTCCCGGAAACAAAAGTTTCGCGTCGCCTCCGAGTCTCAGGACTCAGCTGGGGAGAAGATCCTCTCGTAAATAAGTCGTTAGCCTCTCTGGGAGAACTGGGACTCGGGGAAGAAAAGTGCCGTCCTGCTCTGAACGTCCCAAAGAAATGACCGATTAGAGCAGCGGTAATGATGGCGCCCCAAGAGAGATTACACATTCCGGGTAGAACAAATGCAAAGAGGATTGTTAAGACCTAACTATAACGCCAACATACCACTACCAAAAAAGTCTTAATAGTCCGTATGGTCGATTTTGGCGTCAAAGTAGGGGATCCTTTGCATGGCAATCCTAGCTAGAATTTAGGTACTAACTAGGACCTCGTGGTTCGTTTTATTTGTGAGATCATCCATCAGCAGGTTGTTATACCTCGATCCTAAAATTTCAAACCCTTGGAAGTTTTGAAATTCAAGCAAAAAATTATTAATTACCTTTCGTTAGATTAGCGACTTATTTCGAACAAGCCTTTATTGTAGCCTATTATTTTACGTTCTTATCGAGGGTGTATGTGCGAAGGCACTTAAATGGGATATTTTCGCGTGCAGGTTCTCCTTTTGGAGTCTGTTCGCGCCTGGGAAGCGTGAGCAGGTCGATTTACCCGTACCCGAATTAAAACCGTAATTACCCGCCTTACCCTTTAATTCGCCTCGAATTTATCGCTTTATAAAAAGCGCATACATTTATGTATGAGCGTCCACGCGCCCGGGTAAGTAAGTACGTATTTCAATTACGCGGCCAGCTGTCGGTGAGTGCGTCGGGCGTCTTGCGGTAATTCCGGTATTACCGAAAGTGGGCCGGTGCTTGGGTGCGCCTTAATTAACCCTTTCCACGCGGAGGGACCGGACTAAAATCCTCCATAGGTACCTTCGAGTACCCCTTACAAGTACCTGCAGTACACCCTGCATCACTAACTCCCACTTGGATGTAATTACAATCATTTCTGGGCCCATTGCGCGAGCTGTCGGATTTTCTGGGCATAGTCCCTCGAAAGACTCCCTAAATGCCGATAGGGTTAATCGATATTAATGATCGCGTGGTCGTTAATATTTCCCGATACCCTGAGACGGTCCATTATCAGCGATGAATCCCGGGAAAGTGGATCAGCGAAGCTGCTGATAATTATTCAATCTTGACGATAAATCATTGGGAGGACGAGGGCATGTCCCGGGACCGTTCATCATGGGGTATCATCGCGTATTTAATTATTAGACTATTTCAATTATTCGGTAATTGTAGGGAATATTTATCGATGATTGTCAGGAGTACTTGGTTGGTAGAACGGAAACGAAAGGGAGGTCATAGGTTTAATAATTCCGTTTTATTATTTCCGAGCGGTGGTTGGTGGAAGTTTTGCCAAGTACTTAGGTCATGCGGTGTCTGGAGACTTAACGGGGTACTTTCTCGAGGTCTTAATGAAAGTTTCCTTGTGCCGAGCAACGGGTACTTTCCCGGTGCGAAATATCCTAGGTTTACGTAAGTGACCGGCGAGCTGAGGAAATTAGTAACGAACCGCATCAGGAGTGAATCAGGTGTTAAACGCGCAAGTCTAATGCTCGTTATTAACCTGGTAGGCTGATTGCGCAAACGCTTCATGTCGGATCACCGAGAATCCCGGATCACATCGGCAAAAGAAATTCCATCAATTACAAGTCACATCTGGAATGATTATTCAAAAGTCCCCCTTAAGAAGCGATTTAAAGCAAGTGAGTCATTCGGAAGGTCGATAACGAATCAATGTACTTTTCAGTATGTACTATCATCTGATTATGATTTAATTCCTCATCCAAAAGAATTTCATGTAGACCTTTACCGCCCACCTAGGCCTCATAAAATTAAAGTCGACATAATTATGTCCAATTCTTCCTTTATCCGACCAATTTTATCATTAAAAAAAAAAAAAAAGACATTTTACGAGCAGCGCGTTATTCCTTAGGGCCTCCGTGATAACCTGTCAAAGTTTCAGAAAATTCGGTGCACCCAGCTTGGATTTATACATATTTTTTATTTTTTCTTGTGTATATATGTATATCACACTTTCATATCACCTTAAGACATCCTATCTAGAGTACTTAGAGCCATACAGCCCTCCCAAGTCTGGTGCCCTAGATTGCTAGCTCATCCTATCTGGGTCCTAGCTTCCCGTTTGCGGATTTTCTACCCGGGTGCTTTACCGCCTGGCCAGGCCGACGGGAATAGAAACGAGAGGCCTGTAAATCAGCGATCGGCGCTAATGCCGGCGCTAACAGCGAGCGGCGAATTTTCAATAAACCTCGGTAAGATTAACTGGACGTCGATTTATCCGACGCGAGCGCATCGGAACCTGATGGACGGCCCTGGAAGTACCTCTTCCTCGGCGCAAAGACGCATGAATTATCCTAGCTACGTATGAGGGTACTAGGGGGGACATTTTCGACCTCACCCGGTGGTAAAAAACGAGATACGTCCAATCCTCGCGTGCATTCGGGGTGCACTACTCGCGTGCACCTCGGCGTGCGTTCCGCACGCGGTCTCGCAATCGCGCGGATTACGATGACTCGCGATGCACTTGCCCATTATGACTGGGACTATTAGCCAAGGAACGAATCCAGGATGCGATAAAGGTTACCGCGGCAATTCCACCGCTCTAGGAGGTTGCGCCACCGCGCCGCCGTTAATCTCGGTTTTGTAAATTAACGGCGGAGACCGGGGGTGTTCGCGGTGCCGTTAAGCGGTACCTCCTACTGGATTTCTTCGCGTGACCACCGACACTTAACGCCGGCTGAATTATTAAACCGTCCTCCCTGCCAACTCCGACGCGTAATTCTTTCGCCCCTAAGTACTCGAGCCTCCAGGACGGGAGCGCAGATCTCCCGGTCCTTTAATCCCGGCGGAACGGAGACGAGAGTCGTCCTGGTTTATCCGGCAGATGCATCTGCTCGCGACTTTCGGAGCTGGACGCTGGCCGAGACCCCTGACATGTTGTGGTACAAGTGGGGAATCCTGACACCTGGGTGGAATTTCAGGAGCTTTGTTTGATATAATGGATTAATCATCATTTCCTCCCCTTTGGGTGGGTTTAAGAGTATTTACTCCGCTTAGTTTTTGCAGTTTTGCATTTCCGGAAGCGCACTCATGGCAATGGTTCTTGCTCCCACAGTTGTGTGGTCTACGTACACCGTTAAGAAAGAGATTCATAAAATTCATCCACACGTTTAGTACATAAGGTTGCAGTGAAATTGTAAATCTGACGTCTTAATAGGGAATCAATGTACATTTATTATAAAATTCCGTGTAAATTTATAATTTTATAATATCGTGTTGTCACTTCGCTTAGTTTTTGCAGTTTTGCATTTCCGGAAGCGCACTCATGGCAATGGTTGTTGCTCCCACAGTTGTGTGGTCTGCGTACACCATTAAGAAAGAGGTTCATAAAATTCATCCACACTTTTAGTACATAAGGTTTCAGTGAAATTGTAAATTCGACGTCTTAATAGGGATTTAATGTACATTCGTTATAAAATTCCGTGTAAATTCCTAATCTTATAACGTCGCGTTGTCATTTACCGAAGTTGCGGATCTTCGGGCCGACTCGCAGCTGCCGCGTCCTAAAGTTGGGACCCGTCGAGGAGCCACCCAGAGATTGTAAATTACGGGAGAAAACCGCGGAGCAATGCGACATCGTAAAAGTGGGACGTTAATGACGATCCGCGAATGATCTACGTCGCACATGAAACGCCGGGCACCGCCCGGCATTTGCCAATCCCACTTAAGAGTTTGCGCGATAAAGACGCGGGCAAAAATATGTACGAGGGTGGAAGTACACGGAAATACAATGTTTCCCGGAACGGGGCTTACTTGTGCGCCCACGTCGAAATTCGGTCAGCAGTCTTAAACCTGGATATCGAAGCTCCAACAGCTGGACTTTTTACGCGCGGAGCTTCGCAGAAGCGGATGAAACCTGGCGGAATTCCCTGAATACATAGGTACTCTTATTTCAAAGAGAGACCTTTCGGAAGAAACGGAAGTGGAGCGTGGCAAAGAACGGGGATAATTATTACGAAGGGTGCAAATTTCGGCGCGGTGCCCTAACCTCCACACCCGACGTGTCGTTTGGTTAAACGAGGTACTTGAAAAAAATGTATCCAAATTTTCATTGATTTCAGTCGATGGTCTCCTCTAAGTGGAGGCTGGAGGAGGAAACGTAATCCAAGGGGAATTATTTTCAGGAATTATTAAACGGTCTAAGGCAAAGGGAGCTCATGTGAGACGTAACGGACAATTATCGGGTTTCACGTGCCTGGGCATGTATCCGTGCAATTTAACACGTAACTAGACGACTGCGGGCATTCGAATCAAAATTCATGGGGAACATATACTGTTCGGATGATTTCCCGCACGATATCGGCCGGGCACGCGATAAGTAACGAGCTTCCCATACACGAGTCCGACGAATGGGCCGTAAGCGGAACCGCTTACTTAAACCAAACAAGCGTTAAAATCTAATGTTTATTATCGGGGCCCGGTTGAACCCGAGAACTCGGCTTACATGAAGTCGACAATTTCCATCTCGGTAAGTTCCTCCTAGATCCGTGGCACGCGACGAAAACAGATATTTCAGCCAATAAGAGAGCCGCTTTACGAGGGCGTCATATCCGACGTACTCGTAAAGTACGTCTTTTAATGGCTCGAACATTCGCTTCCTCGACTTACCACGGTTAACCTGACCACGTGGAAAAACGACTAGGAAGTCCTAGATAGTACCTAGGCCCTACCTAGGACTTCCACATAGGGAGTTCCCAGCCGTAGCCAAAGGAAATCCTAGTTAGGACTTTTCCTCCATGATCCAAGGCAATTTTCCTAGGTTGACGCTAAGCTGAAACCTTCTTAGGATTTAATCCACCTACGTTTTGTTTGCATTTTCCTTCTTGAGCAAACCTATGATTTTATGGATCGGCCCTACATAGAAAACTGTAAGATTCCCCTGTAGACCGTATATTGTTAAGATACCTTATTTAAATAGAATGATCGAAGGATCGTGAAAATGACGAAATGAAAAATCCCTCTCTCAAGGGAAACCGGATCTTCTTTTACGGGCGGACGTTTCCGGCGCGTTTTAAGGAGCGAAATCTATAAACTGGGGGAAGATAAATAATTCCAGAGCATTGTCAAGTCCATTACGAGCTGATATCCTTTTCTTTATTTTTTTTTCTTCGTTTCGGGGAATGGCTGGTGTATCAGCGCCGCGCAAAAAGTCCTCGTAATTTTTACGAGCTATTTCTCGCCGTCTGGCGGAATCCCCTCGTGTGCCCTCGTTAAAGTCACCGCGCATTATAAAACCACGTGAAATACTCGTAAAATAGTTACCCGCGGATAGTGCCACGCACGGGATAAGGAATTTTAACCCCACTTTGCGACCAATGTCGAGCTACCCCCGGGGTGAGCGTATATCACGCTCTTGTGTGCTGATAAAAAGGAAATCCGACGTGCGCGAAGGTCGACTAAAATTCAACAAACGCGCCGAAGAAGAAGTCCAGGGTACGGAAATAACGCAAATGTCTTCTACTCCTTTTACTCCGTTCTTATCGACTTATTTCCCGTTTTAATTTGGTTACCGTTTCGCTCCACCTTCGTCCACTTATTAATATTTCCTAATTTCATTTTTAATGGAGGATGACTCCTAATGATTGCTTCGTTTTTAACATTCAATGGCTGAACGCTAAACCATGTTAAATACGAAGAACGACCCCGATCGAGCAGATTTACGCAATTCCATCTAGCTAGCGCGCGATCATCGCCGACAATCGACATAACCTTAAAACCTTTGAGGGAGAGCGCTATGCGCAGGCGTGGCGAGGCACACACACGTCCGATGCACGTCCACTACACTTCCAAGAGACGTTCGACAGAGGTTCGACACATGTAAAAGAGGCGCGAAAGACACGTCCAACACACGTTTGATCGACATTCATTCGGACGCTTCCCGAGCTCTTAGGGCGCTTTCACACCGACGTCATGCGAGCCTCCTAGGTTCGTGTTAAAATGCGATTTTATCGGATCAGACACTTGCATCCAATGCCATTAACCATTATACCCTCCTTCGGCTTACTCAGCAACAACGAGACAGAATGGGTTTCAATGAAAGCCTCGACACCCAGCGTTTAGAAACCCGAGGTATTTGCATTCTAAACACCACGTAGAAAAGATATTAAATTAAATAGAAATCAGCATGAAAACAGGGGACTCCCATTTAATGGGTTTAATGTGGATATATTTCAATTCACGAATGAAATCAATTTAATATTCAGGAAATATGCTGCAGAGAATGGCTTTGTGCAAAACCGACATAAATGACAAATAGAGTCCAGGCTCTGTCTAGGACTTCCATGTTAAGAGTCCTGATATGAAATTCAAACTTATCTCTAGGACTTAGCTGAAATTTCATTATGCACCGTAACTTGTCCTGATTATTTCTTTATTATTAAAAATAGGGCCGACTTATGATATCGTAGATAGGTTCTATATGAAAAAATGAGATTCTGATGCAGGCTTCGTTCTGATAAGACTGCATCCGAGGTAGGTCCTCGTTATCGGCTTTGCTGATTTTTTTATTATTTAAAATAGGACCCACTTATGATATCGTAGATAGGTCCTATATGAAAAAGTGAGATTCTGATGCAGGCTTCGTTCTGATAAGACTGCATCCGAGGTAGGTCCTCCTTATCGGCTTTGATTTTCTGTGAGGGATCGAAGTAGGAAAAGTCCTTAGCTACTTTCTACCTCGGTGGGCGTTTAGATTTGAGCTGTTCATTTGGGCGGCGGGTAAAAATGCCCTCCTTCGTCTAAAGTAATCAAGTAGCCGGGATAAATGTCACGGGGAACGAACGTTAATAGACGCACGGGGAAGTTGTAAATCCGCGAAGGGGTTACGAGTTCGGTAACCGGCGGTGCAGGTAATAATTGCAGAACGGCAACAGTTTTGCACTAGTTACGTGAACTAGGTAGCCCAGCTGTCGCCCACTTAACCGGATCATTTAAATAAAATCCGAGCCGGGCTCTTTACCGAGTCGAAGTTACCTCTTCTTCCGTATCTCGGTGCACCTCGCGAATGAACATTCCTCTCGTTACGATGAATATAAAGTCCTCGTAAATGGCCGCCCTCGAACTATTAACCAACCCGCCCGAACCCATTCCCAAGGCGAAAAAGAACCCCAACGCACCTCCAAACCTCGTGTCTCGGCCTATTTTAATTCCACCTCGATAAATCACCGCTCCCCGGCCAATTTCTCCGTTTCTGATCGCCATTTTTATTTAGCTAATAAGTACGCAATGATCGCCCAATGATTTGCGCAAGCGGCCGTGCCTAACTTTACTTTTCGGCACTCTTATCCAACCCTCGACACCGAAATCCATTTCTACTCGGCTGAAAGTGAAACGCGAACCCGACAATTGACTTGGCTAATTTTCCGTGAAACGTTTCTACATTCTTGTATCCGGTACATATGCTCACCTGTCGAAGTATCTCTGCAACTGTAACAACGATTTCTGCACGCGCGATAATTCCTGGCACATTTCCTCTTAATCGTGACTGTTGCGGTAACCAAGTACGGCATTCCAGAACTTTCATTACTTAAACATTTCTACAAAATCGTCTTAGTATTTAGTAGAACCCTCTTGGCATCGATCACGACCCGACTCCTTATTGGATCGCTTTGAATGCAACTTTTTGCCACATTAATTCTTGATCGGTAGAAAAAAAAAAATAAAACACGGAAACAGATTTGGTAGAATGAAAATAAAAGAAAAATATTCACAGAGTATGAAGTACATCTGGGGGGGTAAGGGTTGAATCTAAGACACTAAAGAACTACGGCCACGTAACTAGTACATGAATAAATTACCCATCGGCCGCAAATGAAATAAATTTCCCTCCTTTCCTCGACTTCGCCCCAGAAGCGGCGCCTCCTGGCCACGCTTCAGGTTTCTAATTCCGTTCGACCGAGTTGGCAAAGAAAGGCAGATATCCAGTCAATTTGTTTGCCCAATAAAATCCCCAGCCTGTAGATCGCGCTTTTGGACCGTTTCCACGGAGGTTGAAAGATCGCCTACCGAGATTTTCCGGGAGTTTTCCCCTAAGCTGCGGTTTCCGCGAGCCTCGTCCTGGGAGAGTCCTTCGGGACCCGACGAAATGCCGCCCCGACATAAACGTCCTCCTCGAGGGATTTATAATTCGCCATCCGGTCCAGAGCCACGATCCGGTCGTGAAATTAATTCCGCGAGTCTCCCGCGACGGATCTTCATAATTTACAGGCGATATCGAGATATCGATCGATCGCCCCGACTCGGATACGGTCTCTTCGAGCTGGCGGGAATAAATAGTCCCTCCTCTTCTCTTAGTCGGAAAACTCCCGGCCGAGAGAACGCCGGGACCTCGCTCGGTATTATAAACCGGAGGAATCTAATAATAACCGATTTTTATGCCGCGTTAAATATTTAAATTACGCAAACGCAGCCGGCACCGAGGATTATCGAGGATCACCTTATGACTCCGGTGACTCGCATGACTCGCGGGACTTTTCTCCGGCCCTTTCAGCCGCGGCGTGGCGCAAGACCGACGCGTACTTTACCGTCTGGAATCGATGGTACTCGTGTAATGGGAATTTTATCCTTGAAGAAGAATTTCACCTAGACCCTGTTTGCATCGAAGAAAATTATGATATGAAAGGCGCCGAGAAATATACATTAATATATTATTGATTAAGATTCGATGCGAATTGAAATTCGGTGCGTTCTACCTAAACGGTATCTAAGACTCATCAAGTGCAGTCAATCGAATGAGGAATAAATTTACTTTCCGTGTAGAACAAACCGTCGTGTTAATTAACAAAGGCTTGAAAAATACCGACGATCCGGATGTACTTTTTAAGACCCCTCCACGTGGTTAGGTTAGGTTAGTAGGGGGAATATAAATCCCTCTGGGCCATTGTCAGTGATAAGAAGAAAGAAAATAAAGGACCAGCGGAGGCCTTTTCAGGGTAATCGATTATATCCGGATAAATCCGTAGTAAACCGGAGAAACGTTAAAAGCATGCCGAGTGAAATCCTTAGGCATGCTTTCGAGAGGCTGATAATAAACCTGGCGAGCATCGGCCGGTTCGACATAATGAAACGAACGGAGCAGCACGCGTAGGTGCCGAACGATACGAAATAACGATGATTGATCCTCGGAAAGGTTTCTCTTCGGTCCGTTAAGACCGGTTCACGCGAGCCACGCGTGCCTCCGTCTTCTACGGTTTTACTACTCGTACGTGAACACCCGGGATAGTGTCGTGGACCACACAGGGAGAGCCATCTTTACCCGCGACACCGAGAAATTGGTGTGTCAAATGGTGTGTCAGCACGTACCGGCCACGCCAACTATTGTACTTCGATTTTCGATACTTCCATTTCCGACGTGTGTTTCACTACACGTCATATACGGACATGATTATAAAAACTGCCGGAGAAATTTATATTGTCGCTAAGCCACATTACCCTGATCTAAATAGGTACAATAATCGTGGTCAACACAGGGAGAGTCATCTTTACCCGCGACACCGAGAAATTGGTGTGTCAAATGGTGTGTCAGCACCTACCGGCCACGCCAACTATTGTACTTCGATTTTCGATACTTCCATTTACGACGTGTATTATGGACATGATTATAAAAACTGCCCGAGAAATTTATATCATCGCTAAGCGACATTACCCTAATCTAAATAGGTACAACAGATACAACAATGGTGTGTCAACACCTACCGGCCACGCCAACTATTGTACTTCGATTTTCGATAATTCCACTTCCGACGTGTATTTCACTACATGTCACATACGGATATGATT
Source organism: Orussus abietinus (assembly GCF_000612105.2). NCBI lineage: Eukaryota > Metazoa > Arthropoda > Insecta > Hymenoptera > Orussidae > Orussus > Orussus abietinus. The sequence goes on from NW_019395988.1 coordinate 1,672,264, forward strand.
ATAAAAACTGCCCGAGAAATTTATATCATCGCTAAGCGACATTACCCTAATCTAAATAGGTACAACAGATACAACAATGGTGTGTCAGTACCTACCGACCACGCCAACTATTGTATTTCGATTTTCGATAATTCCATTTCCGACGTGTATTTCACTGCACGTCACATACGGATATGATTATAAAAATTGCCCGAGAAATTTATATTGTAACTATGGCATAGGGTTCTTGATGGGATTTTCCTTCCATTTTACGTTTCTGATATCGGGAATTACTCCTGTGTATAACTGAGATAGTATAAATATCGGTATATGTTATACGGTAATTACATTAGTCGTTGATCGAGGTGTTAAATGAATTTAATGACGGGTGGATGGATTAAAAACATTTCAGCTGCGTTATTGTGGTTTCGATTCGTTGAGGTTTGATCGATGGGCTCGAAAAGTGCTTTGCATACGATCGGATTGTTATCTTTGTTTCGGCCGATTTTCGGTTTTCCGTTTTTCCCCTGTACGCGGACACGTAGCTAAAAAAGTCGGAAACGTCAAATAAACCCACACGCGAATTCCGCACACGTGCCAATCGGATTTTTCACCGCAAACCACGGGGCGAATAATTCACGTAGAAGCGCCTCATCCCCGTCGAACGCGATCGGGTTTTCACGTTAGAACAAATTGAAGATGAAATTTCATTTAAAAAGAAAAGTTGTTTAATTATTGAAACATTGTAATGTTTGAAACGATTCGGTACATCAAGCTCGGAGGAGAGTTTCATAAACGAGGTTCTTCGACGGCAATTTCACATCGCCTTAACGTCGAAGTCCTAGGGTGTAGATAGGGATTTCCTAGTCGCTTTTCCACACGGCCCGTAGACGAGGTTTCATTTGAGTGATGCAGGAGTGTTTATTTCCTTTTCTTGCTTGTCAGTCCCGGCAATTTCTGGAATAGAATGGGGGTAGTTTCGAGCCCCGGGGGAACAAGTTGTCGGAAGCCTCGCTTAATGGATCGCGCTCGCAAAGCGGCGGAGATTAATTCGAAAAAGGTGGGATGATCGATGATCCGCTCGCGGAAAAGGCCGCGCTCCAATTTCGCCCAACGCCTCGCGGAAAAGCCGCGAGGAAACTTTTCCGAGACGATTACGAGGCCCGAGTGTTAGGTGCATTACCGACACCTGCCGAGAGGGCATAACGTCTAATTGCACGACACCAGTGAACGCGCACTCTCTACCGATTCCGCAACGAGACCGCGCTGATTTTCCGCGGGTCCGGGGTTGCGGAGAAAATTCCTCGCCCTTCCGCTTTCGCTTCCAGAAATTCCACCTCGAGGGGAAACGATTATTTTCGCCGAGGACGGATCTAGATTAACCCTTTGGGGAATTATTATGCATCCTTAGGTGCGGTGTCACGTGGAAAGAAATGTCAAAAAAAAGTAGAAGAAAAAAGGATCTAGATTAATATTTTGGGGAATTATTATGCATCCTTCGATGCGGTGTCACGTGGGAAAATATCAAGGGTATATAAGGATTTCTTTTTCCTACCGTTTGGCATTGCTTTCGCTTTTGTAAGACTCCTCACCAGGAGAGATGCGAATTGTGGGAGGAAAACGCGCACCCCTGGTGTGTTCCGAAATCCCCGAAATCTCCCCAGCTCAACCCACCGTTCGTTTAACGGCAGCCCGCGAGTGGGGAGAATTTTTATCCTACTAATTTGCATGCATTAATATGCATTCGCCGTTTATCGGCAATATAAATACCAGATTCGTTTAGGCGAAATTCCCTTCGACAATTAAGCTCGGAAGTACCAAGGCGCCCTATTTGCATACTCCCCGTGAGTTTCGGGCTCTGGTTATATTTTTCATCGCTGAACGCCCTCGAAATCGAGGCGAGCTATGAATATCGAGAAACGAAAAATGTTCATTTGAAAATATCACCTGCCCCAGTTCTTGCGCCTAACTATTTTATTAAACTGTTTTCCAAAGAATCGCAGTATATGCAAATTTTAATTGCCCACGTTCAATAACCGCATTCGTCGTTTATTAAAGACTTTTTTTACCAATTAGTGCACGTCGACTTCACTGTTACTCCTTTTGTGAATAATCCTTGCGAATGAAGGGTCGATACGTGCGTTCGATATATGCGACAAAACCCTTTCCCGAACGAAATTGCAATTTTTTTTTTCCTTCCCGAGGTTTTCACAGTCGCATAGCACTGCCGAACAGCCGGGCTGTTATTTCCTTTTTTTTTACCCGTCACGGCAAATTTATGCGCATCCCGCCGTGAATAATATTCACTCCGGGAAAAATTCCCTCGAGAGCGCATGAACTCGTACGGAGCGTATTTGACGGACATGTATCCGCGTCATTATGGATAAAAATGCACGTTTGAGAGCCATTGACTTTCATGAGAATCGAATAAAGCGCCCCCCCTTCGATTTTTTCAATTCCGAATAAATCGGCCGAAATCGAAAAGCAACGCCGGAGAGGATGGAAGAGTCTTGCATGCGATTAAACATTGAATTATGGGATTAAAAACCATTGCCGTGATTTTCCCGTTTCGACGACGAAAACTCGGCGAAGAAATAAGGTTAACCTCCTGTTTGTCATTCACCGTCAGATCGATGAATTTGGTCTTTCCCCAAAAAGTGTACCCCCGGGGGTCACTTCGATTCTCATAATTTATGAGACTACAGACTCGGTATAATCTCGCACGGGTGAATTTATTACTCCCTCCTAATGCCAATGTTGCGTTACAAATATTATATTCAATGCATACTTAAGTCAGGTGAAGGAAAAACCGCGGCTGTCGGCCATTTCTCCAGGAATTATTAATCACTCCTTAAGCCAGAGACAGTTATATCGATCCAACGTCACCACATGAGACGTGTATAAAAAATATAAATACCCCCTCCAAGGCATGCCAGATTGCACATGCAAAGTGCAGATTGATACGATGAAGGTAAAAGTTGACTAGGAGAAAAAAAAAGAAAAGAATTGTAAGAATACGACAAACGCTTCGTCCACCTTTGGAAACGCAAGGATCGTTTCTACGAGAACGGAAACCGCGTCCTGCTGAATAATAAAGTCAGGACTAATAGTGTTTCCCCCAAAAGCCTCCCTAGGGGTGGCTTCAATGGTCGCATATCAGCCGGCAGTATTTACTGCAATTCCGCAGAACCGAATTTATTACCGACGGGAGTCCTCTCGTGGCATTAGAAATATGAAGATTTAATGCATATTTAAGTTGGCGGCGGAAAGGCCGAAAATGATATTCCAGGGTCCCTTTTCAGGGTCCCTAGACCCGCCCCGTGAGGGGCTGCCAACCACGGAACCCGTGGAATTAACCATTGACTCGGGGTCATTAGTCAGTGTCGCAGGGCGCTGTCATCGTCCCTGTCAACTATCCCCTCTTGACACCTGGCTTTCAAAAATCGCCGGACGATCGCCGGAAGGCCTCGAGTAAAAATACCTCGAGTGGTTGCCCTCGAAGCCGGCGTGAAAATCTTTCCTTATTTTTTCTTCTTCTTTTTTTCCCCTTTCTTCCTTATACCGGCGACGACGTCTTTGCAGGGGTGTCAAGGGTCGACGAGAGTCGAGAGATCCTCGAAGACGAATCGAGTCGTCGCGACGTGGGCCCCTAAGTAGGCGGAAGTGTGCCGGGGATTTATCTCGGGGATGTTCCGGTCCAGGGAAAAAGGACTCCTCGCGTACTCCGGAACTCGTTCGCAATCGCCGAGAGGACGACTCCTCTCGGATTAGCTTGACTAAACAAGGGTGACAGTGGAGGGAGAGGGACTAAAATTAGCCAAGTCGATCTCTTCCTCGTCATGGTTGGTGATGATGAGGAATGGAAGGAACGCCGAAGATCCTGTCAAGAAGGACTTAAGATGGTTACAGAACGATAAATCGTTACGATGGATCTCTGCAAACCTACCTGTACAGACTTATCTGCATATCCGATAAATGGTGGACGTGATCAACTAACTGGAATTTAACCCCATAGATTGAAAATCCTTAGTATTGCGGGTGTAGCCATTTTAGCCGTCCGCTTTGATTTTCATTCATCGACAGATTTTCCAGTTAGATCATTTTCTCATTAGCGAAGTCCCGGTACACATTGGAGTTGGTTATGGGCATAGGAAGGTAACGAGATAATCGGGCTCGCTCTTCGACGTCACCCGATGGGATTAACCCCTTTCCCGGTGGAGGGACCATTTCTGCATGCCCCGAATGTTATGGAAATATTTGCCGAGGCATTCCGCCGTAATTTTAATGAAATACCTTGGGCTGTTTTGAGACATGATTTTCCCCGGTGACGAGCCGAGGAGGGAATCGCGGCCGAAGGGGTTGTCCGACCTGGCAACCCCCTTAAGCCAGTTCTCCCTAATTAAGTATGCGCCGAGGGAGGCATTCGCTAAGAGGGCAGAGCCTGCCACGTAATGAAAGGTACGACGATAGCGGACCTACCGAAACGTTCGAGTTTGTTAAACTTAATAAGGTGAGAGTTGCCGAGATGACGCCGAGAATCGGCCACGAGGACGGAGGAGTTCCTCTCCCTCGGGAAGGTCCTGGAGGCGATAACGTTATCGAGCCCGTGGAGGCCACGGTAGCAGGAATTCCTCCCGCCAGTCGAGGGAATTCCTTCGGCTGGAATTCGATCGAAACCGTCTGAGAACCTCGTCGATATGTCTCCGGCAATCGGGCGTTTCTCCCCGAATAGGAAATTCCCTTCAGGGGCTGCCACTTCCAGGAGGCGTCCTCTTCGCGCCCGGGAAATATCGAATTACCTGCTACGTCGCTCTTTAAAAAGGGAAAAGGAAATTACAAACCAAATGCCTCGTGAAAGACATTCAGAGGGAGGGAAGGGAAACGTTCGGTTGGAAAGTGCACCCGTTCAAGGAAGGGACGTTTCTATTCAGCGATTGTAGGGAATTTATTGCTTGTATTATTTTAAGCTGCCAATTAAGAAGGAACAATCGGAAAGAAAGGAATACATAAACCACTATAACCAGTGAAAGAGGGTATCAGAGAGTTTCATTGTAAGGCGCGAGGAGGTAGAAACGAAAAGACAGAGGTAAGCGCAAGGTTACCCCTCGCAGGAAAAGAAAAGATGCAAATGTACCGAGGGTGTATGAATTTTGTGACTAGTTTTAATGACGTAGCCTAGGATAGGAGAATGTGAGAACCTGGTGGGAATTTTTTGGGGGAGTCAGAATTAAAGGAGCAGGAGGATTGGACGCAAACTCCGTTTCGAGAATTGATCCCAGCCTTGTAGGTGAAGATCGAGCGTGACAGAAGGTCGAAAAGTGGCGCTTTTTGCCGGAGGATTTCAATTCGAGGTTCAGGGGTGGAAGCGGTGGCGGCAACGAGACGTCCCGGTGGTAAAGCTTGACGCGACATCGGGGTGATTGATGACGAGTTCCTCGGGAAAAGAGGGCTTAGCGGGGCCGAGGTCTCGTCCTGGGTCCCGGACCAAAAGCCACCGACTAATTTGTTTGTACAGAGCGCGTTGTTAGGGATCTACATTTTTTTTTTCCTTTCCAGGCCGAGAGCCGGCCGACACCCCCGGTGCCGGGGGCGATGATGAAGCGCCCTAAGAGTAAATATAGCGACTTAGGGAAATGGCACAGGGATGCGGTTCCTTTTTTTTCTTCCGAGGGCGTCGCTTTGTCCGGACCCTCGGGACGGCGCATACGGCAGACGGTGGTTACAGTTATTGTCGGCAAAGTGGGACTCTTGGCCCCGCTGCCCCTCGAAAATTCATTTCGAAGGGACCAGTCGATTCCGGCCACCTTGCGCCCTTCCGAACGAATTGGCCCCACTGGGCACTTTTTTTTTTATTCTTCCTGATTATCGGGAGCGCCACTGGACTCGATCTCCGGATAAGGAGCGGGGAGTCGTTCGGTGATTAATGGGAAAAAATTCAAACCTAGGGCGGTAAAGGGGTTGGGATAATTCCGCATACGCGAGAGGACAACGGGAAAAGGTGGAGAGGGTCCGAACTCGAGGATTCGATGGCTGGGGTGCGACTAATTAAAATCAGTCCCCGAAGCAATCTCGAGCCCTCCCCGGCGTCCGAAGTTCCACTTCGGGGTCCTCTCCGAGGGTGGGTGGAAAAAGTTACCGGCCGCGCTAAGCGGCGTGTCAAAGATAGCCAATCAAGCTAGGAGGGAAAGATCCTCCAGAGGATAATTCCCCCTTTCTCGGACAACCGGAGCCAGACATCTTACGAGATTTTTTCCCTCGGTCTTATTATTTCGGCGGACACTCTCCTGCGGAAGTGCCGCGCATCTCGGGACTCTTCGTGGTATAAATGGGAAAGAGACGGGCTTTCGTATCTTGGGATAAATTCGCCCGAGTCGAGCGAGAGACCGCCCCGAAGGAGAGAAGCGACTCCTGCATGGCCATTCAAAAGATTCCAGGGTCTGACGGGTCGAAATAAAACGTGCGATAATTTACGATACTGTTTTCACGCGGCGGCGAGAAAAATAGACGGCGCTTCTGTTAAGAGCCTGTCAGCTCCGGTCCGCCCTGGAGAATTTACGCCCGGCCACCTTCTCAATCGTTAGTCTTTAAAAGAGCGCCCCCGCCGTGGAATTTCGTTCAATTAGACGCAAAAGTAATGCCGCATTCCGGCCCGAGACGCTTTTAGAAGTCCAAGTGACCCGAAACGCCCCGAGGAATCAAAGGCGAAGGATAAATGGCGTCCAGGGGATGTTCGGACGTGCTCTCCGCGTATTCAAAAGCGCCTTGAAAAACGAGCTCCTTGCCTCTTGGAGAAATTCGCCGAAATAAAGGCGTTGGTCCCCAAAATGGCAGATAGGGACCACCTGGTTGCTGAATGCTGGACCATGGCGAACCAATTAGATCCAGATGATTTGAATTAAATTAAGATACCAAGGAGTCGAGCGCTGGCTATCAGTCAGGGATTTCCGGATCCCAGGAACCTCCCGAGTCGAATTTTTCTTCCTACCAGAGAAACTGGATTCTGGATGCGGAGCCAGGAATAAGCAATTTCGTCAAGATCATTTAAATTAGACTCGGATATCACTGGTTATAAGAAATCGATTTTTTTTTCGATTTCATACATCAAACCTACGCTTAGGAAAATGTCCGATGGACCACAAGCAATTACGTCAAGATCATTTAAATCAGACTCAGATATCACTGGTTATAAGAAATCGATTTTTTTTTCGATTTCATACATCAAACCTACGCTTAGGAAAATTTCCGATGGACCCCACGACGCACAGCGTCCGTCTGGATGCGAGATGCACGGGAAAAAAAAAATGGAGATGAGATTCCTTTACCTCGGCATCCAACTCTGGTCCAAGAATCTCCAGATCGTATTCGAGAGCATGTGTCGAGAACTAATGTGCTCCCTAACGTCCGCGAGCACCCAAGATATGAGTGCCTCCAGGTCTTCCCTGTCTTTTGACACGCACGAGTTTATCTTGGGCCGCGTTCCTTCCCCGTCCTAAATATAAGTCCCGATCTAATTTTTCAAGTAATGCGCGATTTCCACCGAGGAATTTCCTCGGGCCCTTTGCGTCCCTGCCGAGGCCTCCTGATGGCGCCGTCTCTTTTAATGCCTTTTCGCGCCCTTTCGGGGAAGCGCGATATTTATGCCGTCATTAAGAGTGCACCGGAAAAGGGGGAAAAAGAAAAAAAAAGAGAAATAGACCCGGGGAAAAACATGCGGAGACGAGCCGACGATTTTGTCGGCCCTCGCCTATATTTGGAGCCCCGGTGCGCGATTACGACACCGCCGAGATATTTATCTCTTCCTCGCGGGATGCCGCCGTTATAATTCGGAAAAGTAAATATACACGGGGCTGCGGCATCGAGGGAGTCCCTAGAGACCCTAGAGGGGGATCCCTAGGGCGATTTCCCTGCCCGATTCCCGGATTACCCCCAGAGAGGTCTCCGGAGCTCCTCGATCTGCGGATCCACCGCAGCCGCTGATACGGGGTGGTCCTGGTACCGATAATAAAACCACGATATCGCCCCAAATCCGGGGAAAAGTGCCCACCGCCAGATGTCCACTCTTCTCCAACAATGCTGGATGATTAACCTTTAATAGAGGAAGATAAATCCCGAGGGGCGTGCGGAGAAATAATTCGGACATTGGAAAAAAAAGAAAAAAAAACAATATTCGCCATCAACTGATTTGCTGATTTAATAAGCATTTCTTTCTGCTTAGCTGTTGCTGATCGTCTTGCATGTACTTAGTTTCTTTTTAGGAATTACACCTCCCACCATGATTTAACTTATTAGTTATTCCTAAATGAAACAATTTCACGCGGGGATGGTCCGATAGATAATCCGGGGGTTGATTACGTATCGACGTGGGCTCACGGGGTGGTTCCTCCACCCTGGCTTAAGGCGAGGCCATAATTCATGCCCAGGGATTCCGGGGCGTTTTTCCTCCGGCAATGCACTCGCAATGGTAATAAGCAACAAATCACCCGGAAGAGTGTCTCCTTGAGTAAAAATTAGGGGGTGGATATCCAGGGGGTTGGAGGGCGCCAGAGCCCAGGAGCAGTTAGTGCCAACCGCTCGGAGGAAAGCCACCTGTGCTCAGAGTTATCACCTTTCCCGGGCAAAGGTCCCTATCCGCGGGATCCCGCGGGAATAACGGGAGGGATTACTCGAATTAAACCGGCCCTCCGTAATCCTGAAGAGCCGTGACGGGTGCTTCGCTTAAAAGAAAATAAATCAGTAGGGCTAAAGCGATCCGACGTTCTTGTTAGACGTGGTGTCACGGTTTCTCTCGAGTTGGAGGAAAGGACATCTTAAAATGAGTTATCCCATAAATAATGTAGCTCCTGATATTGGGAAGAATCCTTTATGAAAAGGACATGGGTTAGCGTTTATATATAAATATATAACCAGATAACTTTTAGGGGTCGCTAGAGGAACTCGTAGTCGAGGCCAAATTGGGTCAGTTTGGTCCACTTGGCATTCGGGTCTTGTCGGCCATCAAAGTTCCCCTAAAGTTGCGTCGAAGGACCACATAACCGCTTCCATCGACTTCTGGTTTAGCTTGAACTTTGATTAACTCTAATAATACGATTAAGTAGACTATAGTTCGAGGCACATTTCTCGATCGAGCGCCCTCGAAGTTAAACCAGGCTCGAATTTGAGTTCTGCGTGTCTGAGGGGAGATTGGTTGCCTCTGGGCGAGTACCGAGATGGGCTCCTCCAAGCAGGGAAATTTCCTAAACGGCAGGAAAATTCCCCGACAGACGAGAGGAGCACTCATCTGACTGCATGCTGATCAGAATCCCCCAACCTAACATCATTAATTAAAATTCCCGATCGAGCTCCCACTATTAAACGTTATCCCACGCTCATCCAGTTCCTCGTATGGTTTTTAGGATGAAACCCAAAGCGCAGGAAATTAATTAGGATTTCCGGCGAGTAGAGAAATTTTCAGGAACCGAAAATACTCGCCCGGTAATCAGGACCGAACAAAGGGCACAGCGATACAGTTTTTCTCTCCTACGATTACCCATGCTGGTTAAGTTTAACGAGCCATTTAACTTTTATGAATCCCCGCACGAGGCATAATTTCCCGATAATGGCTCTTTCGGCAAGGTGTGATTAATCGATTGCGACAGACGCGGATTCCCAGCGCGGGACGGCCGGATTACCGGCGCCTCCCGGTTTGGGGAAAAAGCTCGGGGGAAAATAAAAAAAAAGTTCACCCCCAAATTCGGGGCAAAGCGTGAAATTCCACATTTCTCGGGGCGAGGCGATATAAACGACGAAGTATGATCGGCCCGCTGTTTCCCTTGAGTTTTCCCGAGGGAACGGCGGGACCTGTCGTTAAATTAATTTCGCACCTCGCTAACCGAAATTTTTTTCTTTTTTTTTTTCTCACCAACCCAGGGGCTCCCTCGTGCCTCGTGAAAAGCACTTGGTTATTTCTTCACGGTGGTAAAATTTATTTCAGAGAATTCCATCTAGGCTTTCCTGGGTTTATCTCCTAGTCAACCTACCCCACGCCACCAACCAAGAATTGGATCATGCATCGACTTTGTTCCCCTTATCCAGTCGACTCAAATTATCCTAATCAGACCTTATAAAAGTGACATTAGAATGCAGTTGTCCCAGCTAGGTCCCAGCGTCCTACCAGATTTTCCACGTGGAGTCCGGAGTGAAGATGGGTCGAGGGGAGAAAGTTGTGCTCGTAAAGTGCAGGCAGCTAATCCCGAGTAATTTAAAGGTGGTGGATAAAAATTGGGGGTGGACCCCGGGGGCGGATGATACGCCCCGTATCATCCTCCGGGGGCATCCGTCAAGGGTGGGATGCGGCGCTAATTCGGTGCCATTACGGAGGAAGGGTTATTTTTAAAACAACCCTTCCCTGCCACCCGGTGCCGGCTTATGGCCGGCTCCTCTCGTCTCGCTTTCCATTTCCTTTTTATGTCCCGACTGGCTTTGCATTTTAACCGTTCGCGCGGATTATCAGTCCTGGACGCGAGTCCGCAACCGATGCCTCGTTAACGAACCAGAAGTTGCGCGGGATAAAGCGAGGTATCGTTTGCGTACCTGTAGTTACCTCTACGTGCGTGTGCGATTTCTCCTATCTGCCTGGTGCACGCGTGCCCGAGTTTGGAAAAATCGTTAATTCGAGCCTCGCTGGGGTATCTGGACCGGAGATAATTCGACGGACGCTGATATCAAACTACTGACAGCCTCTTCTATCTCTCGGGAGATAATTCCCACTTTTGACGTCCGTCGATGTCGCGGAACTTCTTTTGAGCACCGCAATTTTAATTATTTTTTTTTTTTGGTCGCAGTTAAACAATGGGTGGTCTTGTAAAGGTTCGTTACTACGTCCGACGATATTGTTATCGGATAGGCGTTACTGATTACGAACGAATCGGTTAAGGGATTTCTAATAAAAACCTAAGATAAAAAAGTTGGCGAGGTTTTCTTCTGGAGGACCGAGAAGTACATTCCGGGGTTGATTTTTCCCCGAGTTCTTTTATTCGGGGTTGTTGATTTGCGCTTGCAAAGGTGACAGGATGACACGGTGACACGTTTGGGGTGTCCGGGTCCGAATTTAGGTTGGCCAAAGGGTGCGGGGAAGATAACGAGGTGGACGCGACTCGTCGGCTTGAAAAATGGAACCGCCTCGCCGCCGGTGGGATCGGGAAAAAGTTAAGTGATATTAATGAGGAATAGTTAATTAGGGAGGTAGAGCGGATATATTTCTGTTATTGTCAAGTGTAGGTCGAGTGGAAATTAATGACCCCGTGCCCTCCTCGTTCTTAGGGTGGACCAGTTATTATTAAGGCCGCTTATTAATACCACCGAGAACTCCCGGCTGCGTCCATCGATCACTCTTATTATTAAAAGCAGACGCAAATTGCAACAAAACTATCCATCCCGGAGTTTCTCACGATGAATATAATTCGTTCGTCTGTGAGACATCGATCGTTAAGCCCTACCCCTCCAATCGTGATATCAATATATCTATCAATGACATTTATATATTCTTCTAGGGGAATTTCCCTTCATTAACCATTTCCTTCAACTGTCTCTCCTATTACCTAAATACAGGAATTATTTTACCCAAGGTAATTGTTTCAGGCTCATTTTGAACCCCTCATACGTTTTTCGTTAACGGGTTGAATTCGGAGCAATTAGACGACCTCGGTAATTTCATGATTTACAAGATGACGCGTTCACCGACCTGATTAACGAATGTCGCCTCGATGGGTGGGGAATAATCCAGTTTGAAAATGTCCCTGATAACGAGCTGATTAAACGCGCTGCACGATTTGCCCCAATTTCCAGTGGGGGGTCAGCGGCATCAGCGTTGGGGGATGATCGAAAATGCAGGGGCAGTTATCATGCATTCATGATACTTTTTTCCTTATCAACGATTGTAGGTAAACCCGAGATAGAAGCATAACTTTTTATCCTTGGTAGGTCCTACCCTAGTAACATAGAATAATTTCTAAATATTTCTTTGTAATCTTTGCTAAATATCTCAATGACATATTTAGTTTGAATAATTTCTAAACATATAGAGAAATTAGATTTTTTAAATAAATAATTAAATAAAATAATTATTATACTGTATTCGGCAGATAATGATAATTGGCCCGAAAGTTGTTATTAAATTTCTCCGCGCCAAGAATCGCGAATGCGGTCCACCGGATGTACAAAGCGGAGGCGGGCGTTCCGTCCGCGTTTCCTGCCGGGCAATTAGGCTCTCCTCCTAGCGGAAAAGTTGTGCGGAAAATCCGCCGAAGGCAGCCTCCTTCGGGCCCTCGCGTCCTCCTGCGAGTGTAATGCGGCACGTAACGCGCTATCTATATTTTAATCAGTCATAATTAAATGAATATTTCATCCGGTGCTCGTAGTTGGCTCCGCGGGGTTCCGTCGTAACTGGCGTCAGGCTCGGAAAAGGGTTGCATGCAAATTCCGGCCAGATTGGGCGGCGGGCGCGAGAACGCCCACCCTGCCGCCCGGAGGGACGAAGAGGACGGAGGAGAACAGAGAACCTCGGAAGGGTGGTCGAGAGAGACGGAGGATACCGAAATCCCGGAGAAAAAGAGAGAAGGGAGCGAATGCAGGGAAGGGAGAAAGGGATGAAACGGCGGAAAGGGGTACACCGGAGAAATGAGAGAGAAGGAGACAGAGAAGCCTATGGGGTGACTCCGAGATAGAGCGAGACGAATAGAGAGTCACTCGCGAGAGAGAAGCATGGATGGGCAGGAAGAGGTGGAAGAAGCGAGAGAAAGAATCCTTGTTGCGCGGGAAGAGAGAGAGAGAGAGAGAGTCTATGCAGGGAAGCTGCAAGGGCAAGAGAGATAGGATCAGAGCGGAGTGGAGCGAAGGAAGAGATAGAGATGGAAAGTCTGCGAAGAAGAGAGAGGGAGAGAAAGAGGAACAGAGATACACGTCTATACGGAGAAGCTTTGAGTGCGAGAGAGATGGGGTCGGAGGGAGAAGAGAGAACCGTGAAAAAGAGAGAATCCTCCCCGTGAGGGCGGAAAAAGACAGAAAGAGGGGTAGAGATAGAAACGAGAGGACCGTGAAGTGGGAAAGTCCTCGTAGCTCGGGGAGAGAGAGGAACGGAAGTACATCTCTGTATAGAGGAAGTGCGAGGGAGATGGATGAAAGGGGGTGGAGGGAGGGAAGAGACGGAGACGAGAGGACCCTGAAGAGCCGGGACGCGCCGCTAGGCTTACCGAGCGGTATTTGAATAAAGGCGTGATTTGTTTATAAATCGGAATCAGAAATGAGTCCGTGAGAGTGCATATTAAAATGCAGCGGCACCCTCCCGCGAATCGGCCGTCGTGCGGCATAAAACGCACCCCCGAGGTGGGACACTCGTAAATCTGCGGAGGACCGGAAGTGGGCAAGGAGCCGCCCGATGCGCCACCTCGGTTTATCCGGATCAAAAGATCTCCGGAATGCGTGTTATCCGCCCCATGGGGGTGGAAATTCACTCGACGGACGCTATGGGGTGCGCTCGGTGTATCGGGGGGAGCCGATGAATATGGAATCTGGATTATCGCTGGGATATCCTGTCGAGGGGCCACTGCGAGTTCTCTCGCGAACTTCCTTCCGCTAAGACATTATGCGAGTTTCATGGAAAAACGCTTCTCCGATGCGCGCGATCTCCCCATCGACGTCTTCCTCGGGGTGGTCCCAGGAGACGCTTTCCTCGACGTTCGAACAGGAAATCACCTTAAGAGACCCAGTCACAGTTTGTACATGTGTACTCTAGGTACAGGGACATATTTCATATCGCCTTAACAACGTGATCTCTCCCCTTGCTCCCCGAGAACTTCGGGAACACCCTCCGAAGGTTTCCGCACGTTTCCCAAAAATGAAGTAGCACCCCTTAGGTTTACAAGACCTCGACACGTGGAGGCCTCGGTGCCGTCAAAAGGCGCCGACAAACGCGGACTCCCCTCCCGGCTTCATAAATAAATCCTTTAAAATTACGGACGCTCCCCGCCGCCAATCCCTCTGATTTACTGCGAAGATCAGCCGGTGCTTATTTCACCCCAGCCGAGAATTTCCGAAGATATTCCGCCGGCGCCGGTGGTCGCCCGGACTCGCGTTCGAGAGTTGTATATCGAGATATATCGCCCTCGAGCGCGTAAGCGCGGATTTCGGAAAAGGGCCCCTGACCCCCCATCGGGGGGTGGAAAATCTCCCAGGAACGAGTACTCCCACTTTCAACCTAGAACTGGGTCAGTCGGGTACGCGGAATTTCCCCGAGGCATAATGTGAACGCAACGGACGTCCCGTAAATTGACAACGTTACAACGCGCGTATTTCGGGACCCACTAATTTCAGAAAATCGCCCACGCGTTACGCAACTCGGATCGGGTGGGGCTAATCGGGCCGCGATAATCGTCGCTTATTTTCCTCTTTAAGACCTTGCCAAAAATATCCGCGGCCTGGTCGCGCGTTTTCGCGGCTCCTGGGAGCGTTTAAGGTCTTAGGAAAACCGAGACTGAGAGGTCTCGTTTATCGCTTTTCTCCTAGATGGGTGTACCGAATCGTTTGACATTTTACCACGGGAATAAGAAGGGTCTAAGGAAGGTCCTGTCGGCCGTGGAATGGCACCCTTTTAAATTTATTTATTTATTCATAACAAGTAAGGCAGTTTTAACAGCGCCATTACCTTCCTTGGTACCTCCAAATTCATCCGATGAATTTTCAAATGATTCGCCGGACCCGGCCCAGAGAAAAAACCTCATAAATTGTTAATCCCTCAGATTCCTCTTTTATGTCACCTTAAGGTGATAGGGAGGGTAATAGGCTGAAATTAAGCTACAAATGTGGTAAATTGATTTCTTTTATTTACATATTTTACTCGAACTACTCATATTATAATGGGATTATATACTCATATTCATACAGCTTATTTTTCTGCATCTTCCAAGGTAATGTAAAATTGCAGTCGGGGATTTTTCTTTGTGTCCGAAAAATCTGTAAAAATGAAATATCGTATATTAACAGTATTCGAGATTTCGAGTCCGGGTTTGAGTCCCTCGAGGAGCCGCAGGGGAGATCGCTATTTCTGGAGGGCACATCCCTCTTGCGAGGTGCTCGCAATCACACATCGCTTGCGCGAGTACTTAGTCCTCGCTCTTCATCTCCTTCTTCTCGCAGCCGGGAGATATTCATCGGCGTGTATTCCGCCGGCGGCTATTTCGCATTCGGGAGCGTCTCTCTCGGCGTCTCTCGGCGTCGTCGGTTCCCCAAGTTGAAACGAATGGGTCGTGCGTAGTTACGCGCCGTCATCGTCGCGGCCCCTTCCCGCCGCTCCCCCCGCGTTTTACTTAAATTTAAGAGAGATTTATCAGCAGCCGGGAGAACGCGAGATAAGGGAGGCGCTACGTGAGAGAATTCGGAAATCGAAGAGCGAACCTCCGTTCGTACCGCGACTCGGTGGCGGATTTGAAAATGGAATTCAAAATCACATCTACCTCGGCCTAATCCCTATTTATTCGTCACCTGTGTAAAAGTGTCACCCTACAACTAAATTTCTGTGATAAAATTAATTATTAACAACGGGCATGGAATTTATAATCTGCCTGAAAGATTGCGTTCTTTCCCGTCCATGGACATTAATTGCACATAGACCAATCTTAATTTTCTCTTAATCCTCAATTCTGCATTTCCCGTACTTCCAAGCGCACCTAAGTGATCGAAGAATGTGCAATGCAGGGCGTATTTGCGTGTCCAGTAGATGCTATTAAAAATGAAGAAAGTTCCCACCCACTTAGCGAACAGCTGAGCGGCGGGCCGGCCGAGCCCGCTCCGCGATAAGGACTAGATTCCGCCGACCGGCTCCGGGAATGTGAACCCTACGGCCGAGACCGGTAGTGGCCTTCCACTTTTTGCGCCCGACGAGTACGGATACGTCCTATAGGTGGCTCTAGGTCCGACTGATCGTCGCTCGCCTCGTCGAGCCGGTGAGGCTTTGCGCCGGACGAAGGAGCTTAACGTTTTTCACGCTGCCTTCTGCAGGTTTCTTTGGCGGAGCGAGCCGCTTATCCGCGCATTAATTAAATTAATTAAGTCCAATTAGCAGCCGGGTCTCCCGCTCGCGCCGGCGGACCTTTCGCTTAATCCCGTGCACTCTTACTCGCCCCGGACGACGTACTTTCGAACCACTCATTAACATTGCTCGTTGCTCCACCCTGCTTTAGTCAAAACCGACGGCTACTCGTTGGATTTAATATTCCTACATCGAATAATGTCCATCCACGTGAACACGAGTTCACCACCTTTCATATCAATATTTATAATTTCATAAGAAGTGGAGGAAAGTGATACATAGGGCCAGCGGGAAGGGTTGAATGTCATAAACGTACATGAATCCCGGCTCTTGGATTACACAATACTGCCTGTTGAAAAGGGGTGGATTTTAGATGTTTTATAAAAATCCCCTTGTACACCCTTAATAATAAAAAGCTCTGTCTCGTCTTCGCGTAAATGCTAGTCGGGACAGAGTGAAGACGACAGAGTGGACGTCCCTCTTGGAAAGCTCCCCAAAACGGCGGGAGATCGGTCGACAAGGGGCACAAATGGCGTCGCGACGCCCGGGAGGATCGGCGTCTTAAGCCGCGAAGTGGCTTGTTAATTCGGCGCCTTAAAATCGTCCCCGGCAATTCCGCACCTTATCCCTGGATCGTTAGGTAAACGACTCGACAGACAGCGGAGGATCGTCCGACCGCACCCTTCCGTCTTCGGTAGGATCCGAGTGTGTGCCTCTCCGTCTCTCGAACGGCGGGCGCATAAGTGCCTCTCTCTCCCTCCCAATTCCCAGACGGTCCGTGGGGTGGATTAGCGGAAATAGGCACCGGAGAGAGAGAGAGAAAGCTCGGCTCTAATTCCTTGGCGCTCATGCATGTTTCACCGGATTAGTACTATAATTCTGCAGACCGTGCGAGGAGTGGTGCTCGATCTGCGGTAACGAGAGGGAGAGAGAGTACTCCTAGGGCATAAGACGAGACCCGTCGGGAATTAGCTGGGAAATTCATTAGAATTTAACGCGAGCCGTCTATCGTCTACTTAGCTGATAGGCTGCAGGGGTGCGACTGCTCCGGGGATGGAAAAAGGGGTAAGACGCACTTTCGGGGCTCTACGTCGGAATGGAGAGACTCGGCCCAGGATTTCGGGAGCTCGAAGGTGCGGGGCTTCTAAACCCTCCCCAACCTCGTCTACGGGGTGGCACGAAGTCCCCAGACGTAGAAATTCGACGTTTCTAAGACGGAAAGGAAGTACGGGAAAATAATTACCCTCGTGATTACCCTCGATCGAGGGGAAATTTCCTGGCGTCGAAATAATGCAAAAAATGGTTAGGTAAAGGTATAGGTAAAACCGTGGTGCGTTAATAAGGGCGTGCTTTGTTCAAACGTCTTTAACTTCACGAAGAACATTAAATGAAACCCTGATGATTCACAATGTGGCTAATTTAATGAATATCCCTCACGTTATGGAAATCCTGCATCACCGTGTCACCATAAGAGCGAACTTTCGATTTTTCTATGGTCCCCAGAGAGGGTGGGGAATATTCTCCACCCCAGAACCGAGGGAAGGGTTTTCCCGAATCGCTCCAGAAAAATTCCAAAGTCTAATCAGAGGTCGATCGCTTTCGATCTCCATCGGGGCCGATCGATCGCGAGGATGTCATCCTGGAAATCCGAGGAGGATAATGCCTCTCTCTGCATTCTTCCTCGCCTGGGAAGGATGTCGGATCGTATCAGGATTCGTTTTCGGGATAATGCCCCGAAGTGCTGCTGGGGAATTTCGTCCCTGGGGAACCGCGGTCTGGCGTGGTCTCCTGGTGATTAGAAGAGACGGGATCGACCAGGGATCGGGTTGGGCCACTTTGGTACCCCCTGTTTTCCCAATTTCCCTTGTTTTCCCCGGTTTTTCCCCGATCTCCAACAAACTGCACCCCTTCCCCGGAATACGAGATCGCCCTTGGAAGGGACGCTCCCGAAAGCAGCCCTCAGGACGAGTTTCCTTCCGGGAGGGAGTTTGGTTCTCCGTTTTTACGACCTCGAGAAGGGTGAGAAGGGCCGACCTCCGGTAGGGTTGTTTAGCATGCGCCAGTTTACGTCGGGTGACGTTGATTCATCAACGAGAGCGTTAAGCTAGGGCCAAAGTGGCCCTAATGTCGGCCAGGGCTGGCTTTCGTTTGGCCTAATCCATTTTGCGCCGATACCGCCGCGTCTACGGCGTACAGGTAAAACGTTTATAGGGAAGTTTGAAATTACAATCGCGGGGGGCCAGCTCGAGGGTCGGCCCGTTTAAAGGGGCGCCTTTGATTGGCACGAAGGTTGTTAAGGGGTTAGGAGGCCATACCGGGTTCGGGTTTCGGGATATCAAAGATTTATATTGCCGTCGGCAGGACCGCTCCTCGGCCGTATTCAAGGCCGTAAAACGCAGGGGTGGTTTATGCCGCTTCCCGGGTGCGGCCCGGCCGCGGGTCTTAGGGCGAGAGCTTTCCCGCCAGGGCGTATTTAAGCTGGGAAGCCTACTCCATTTGGTTCCCTTTATTTCCGTCGGCGAGGTTGCGTTTCTTTGCGCGTTTTTGACGCGGTTCCCATGGGAACCCCGGAGACGCCGGCGGGGTCCTACCCCCTGCACGAAGGGCCCCTCCACTCGCCGAGAGCAGTCGACTCCTCCGAATCGATTGCCCTTTTAATTCCTACTCTTGTCATCCTCCTCAAAAAAAAAAGAAAGTAACTAGGAAATCCTGGACCTAACACTTAGGAGCTAGGTAGGACTTCCATGGAGGGATTTTCTGCCTTAGCCGAGGTGGGCCCTAGTTAGGACTAGCTTGTGTACCCAAAACAGTTTCCCCTGGTTATTGCTAAGTTATAATCTCGTTAGAATTTAATTTGACACCGAGACAATTTTATCTAAGCTTCTCTTTGGCGCCTAGAAAGGACTTAGTTAACATTTAAGTACATATCCACGTAAGTGCCGATTCTTATTTCAGGGTCTCATAGCTGGACCTTCGATAGAAAATTGTAGCGTTCCAATGTAGGCCCATCATCGTAACTCCGTCTAATTCTCCCTTAACAGTCCAACAAAGGATATCCTAATGAACCCTTGCCTAGGAAAGTGTAACATTCCAATTTACCCCAACATTGATAAGTCGACATCCAAGCAGGACCCTCTCCAGCGGCCTTGCAGAATTCCCGAGCCTCTTTCTGCCCCTCCCTCTCGACACCCCCTGAGAGCGATGATGCACCCCGTCTCGGCTTTTCAATTTTCCACCCTGCACCCTCCATTCGTCCTCGTTCCTTCTAACCGTTATACATTATCGCGCACTCGCCGCTATTTCCCGCGACGTCCCACCCTTTACCACCCACCCCTTTCGGGGGACACTTTCGCGGAGTGCGCCTCCACGTATCACTGCACTTATGAATAATTCTCTGCCGGTACGCCGTGCAGCGTCCCCACCTTCGTAGGGTCCATACGAGATTAATAAATTATCCCCTTCTCCCTCTCTACTTTCCGTCCTTTCACGTCCACCCTCCCACTCCCTCGTTGTTACGCTCGCGCTCAGCTTTCCCTTTCCCCTCAACCCTTTTTACTTTCTTCCTCCCCTCGTTTCAGGTTCTTTTCTTCGCGTTTCCTCCCATCTCATCAGGCCTACCCGCGACTTTGCAGCCGCCCACGCGGCCCGGCCGCGTTCGATTCACCGCGCGACCGCATTCACCGGCGAGGGAATTCAATTGAATCGCCCAGCTCTTTGATTCGTTGCTGCTGCCGCGACCGCAAGTACCCTCGGTACATCGTGCGCGCTTTTCTGCAGACCCTGCCCCTCTTTCCCCCTGCTCGCCCCCCTGGGGAACAAGCGAGACCGACGAGAGTTTCGCCCAAACGAGACTCGAATTAACCCCGTCGCTTCGAGGGCCTTTTCGCCCCCCCCTTTCCCCCATTTCCCTGTTTTTTTTCGCTCTTTCCACTTTTTCGCTCTTTTTCCCTCTTTCGCCTCTTTTCCCTCCCTCCAGCCCAGTCGGGACAAGCCGATCGACTTCGGGTTTCGATCCCGCGGTTTCGATTCTACCCTCCCACCCACCCACCCACCCCCTCATGTCGAGGGCTCGTTACCGCGATTTCGTCCCGAAACCCCTTGTTTACTGGGAGAATAACCCCTTGTGGCAACCCCCCGTCGCCTCTCTGCCCCCTTGCTCGTGCATTTTGCACAATGGAGGACGAAATGGAGGTTGCAACCTTTGGGAAGGTTTTTTAGGTGGGGCTGGGGTTATTCGGCTTGCTAATGGCGGGGGGAGGGGGTCCTTAGAGATCACGAAGAGAAGGATGCGCTGGATGTCGCATTTTTTCAACCCTTTTTTCCTTCAATCGACAGAATTTACAGAATGGTTTTCTTTAGTGTTCGGGCGTTATTCGGTCAGTTGATTATTGACTTTTAAGATGAATTAATGAGAGTAAAACTGAGAAATAATAATTGAGCCCAAAATAACTGGCCATTTGACAGGAGAGTTGTTAACAATACATGATATATAATATTTCTTTTTAATTTAGATGTTTTAGGTCCGATATGTATGGCGGGCATTCGGTCACTTTTCTTTCATTATTCTTCGGAAGCTGTCATTATGTACTGCTACCTATTATTATTACAAGTTGTCGAAGTGGTAAGAGGAGATTGGAATCGGTTGTCAGAAGTGGCAGGGAGCGTTCGGTTGTCCTGACAATAAATTGACAGCTCGTGGTACCGGCACGACAGGAGATTAGCGGCAGGTGCGAGAGGGTTGTAATTAAACGACAAGCACTGTAATCACACCTCTCAAAGGTGTCTCCCGTCCGGGGCGTGATATCGACGTGATTACCGTCATCTCGACTAATCGTGTCCTCAGAGGACGTAAAACGCGCCGCGATTAGGGGGCCCATTTTTTTTTTCTCCCCCCATTCGCGGTTAATCGAGCCGCAAATTACCGTGATTAAATGCGAAAAGGTAAACCGTCACCTCGGTGGCGTCTTTGTCTCGAGGAGGGAGGAAGCAGGCCAGGAAACAAATCGGTACCGTCCTCTTCTTATCTCTAGGCCTTTTAAATAGCCATTTCCCCTAGGGCGCTATCTCCTCTCCTCGTATTTCACGCAATTACGCGAATTACAACACGGTGTTGTGACATTGTCAATTCACTTAGAATTTTATCATAAATGTATATTAATTCACTGTTAAGACACGATTTACAATTTCACCGTAACCTTGTGTGTACCAAAAGTGTATGAATTTTATAATTTTTCTTTTTTAACAGAAACAAAAGATGCGTAGCAAAGTAGATAGAATTGTTAACCTGGATGTTGGAATCTGTAAATCCTGGGTCAAAGTTACGAGAGTCAGACTTTAAGGGGGATTTTCTTGAAGATGAGGATTTATCCAGGGATCGATTCGATTTATTGGGAATGCACTTATCGGGAGGAAAAATTGAATTCCTGGGGAGGATGCTTGCCGAGGGTGGTACCGTCAATTCCAGGAGTCCTCGCGAAGAAAAAACAGCCCCTACCCGGGAGGGTGGTATTTGTTCGATATCGGTTAAATTGCGGAAATTAACTCCCCTAGGAGTGCGTTCGTCCCACCGGCGAACATTCCTGGAACAATTCGGCGGGTCTGTATCAGTTTTCCTGGGTGGGCGTCGCGACGCTCCCGCGGGAGCGCCTAATCCCGCCCGGGCGGGTGCGACTCCTCGATAATGGCGTTACGTGCTAACCAGCCGTTATCAGGAGCAAAGGGAGGGTTCGGGCAAAGTCCTTCGGATCCAGGTTTCGTCCTTGCGATCGGTGTCCTTTCGTGCTCCGCGCGAATAAACGCAAAATTAATATCGGGGATGAGATTTCGATTTCGCGCGCCCCCCCGGTAAAGACGTCCGCCATTATCCTCGTTTCCAGAAAGGGTATTTACTCCAAGTATATCTTCGATGCGAGGAAATGGGAAAGGACCTTCAAAGTGGCCATGATAATTAGTACTCTTGGAGTCTTTAAATATTGTATTTTAATTCAAGGATTTCTACCAAGTCGCACCGTGATATTATAATATTGTAAATTTACTTAGAAGTTTGCAACCAATGTACGGTAATTCACTTTAAAGACATCAGACTTATCATTTTATTACGTCCCTTATGTACTATAAGTGTATGAATTTTATGGATTTTTTTTAACAGTGCGAGGTGAATAAAAATACCTCATTGGAAAGGTATCTTCAAGTGTTATCTACCCTAAGTGTCCAGGTTTTAATTAGTACTTTTAAGAAGAAAAGGCACCAGGGTGATCATCGGATAGTCCTTCACCCCCTTCGTAAGGGAAGCGATCGATTGATCAGGCGCTAAAAGTAACGTCTTGACGTCCCTCGAGGAAGAGTCCTCGTCGATTCCGCGATCGGTCGAACTCGTCCTTCCAGGACGTAATAACGATTACATTCGACCCACGCACTCGTCATCAAACGCTAACTATGCCGAGCACCCCAACCCCCTGTTTAGGCCTCCATGGCGACCCACATTATTCGAGAAGTGAATGGGGAAAGTCATGGGGCAGAGGCCCTCTCTGCGTCGAGGGGAGTCCCTCGAGTTTCCCTCGGGCCGCAACCCCCGGGAACCCATCGGCCACCCCCGAAGAACGAAGCCCCGGGAACCCCTCGAGGAAGAGGCGACAGCAAAGGCGTTGTCGGCCCGAGCAAATCCAGATGAAATTCCACGCCGAAAAAGCCTCTTCTTTATTAATCGGCTTGGCGAGCCCTTCTGGGCTCTGCTTCTCTGAGGGATGCTGGGAAAGAAAAAAAAGAAAAAGGCTTTCCGACTCGACGATTACAGGGAAAGAGATCCTTCGAGAAAATCCGCCCCACGGGGGGTGGCGTGGACAATTCTTGTCCGGTCGAACATCCTCCCCTGTCGAGGAGTAACCTATTCGGGACCGAATTTGCCGATCAGATTTCCAGAATTCTCTAAATGTCCCTCAACAATGGGGGGCGGTTTTTCAAATTATCACCCGGCCTCGAAATGGCTATTCGTGCGTTTATTGATAATCGCTGTTTATTGAGGGAAGCTGAGGTGGGATTTCATTTAATATGAATTATTGGCTGGATATCGGGCCTTCCCGCGGTTCGATTATGGCGGCTTCATTGTCTTCGGCGACTCCCTTCGTACCGGGGAAATCTTATTCCTTGACGCAGAAAGCCTCTTCTTTATTAATCGGCTTCGGAAGACCGAGGGGGCGAACGTGGCGTCGCGTCGCAGGATTTCCAGGAAAAAGCCTTCGCGACTGGTCGATTACAGGGAAAGAAATCCTCCAACAACCCCTTTGCGAGAGGGCGGACCTGGACGGCACTTTTTCATCCCTAATTCCGCTTACTCCTAACGCTTCGCCCCGAAATCCCCGATCCGCCGTCGATTTGATAAATCTCACTTTTCTCCAAATTATATATTCACAGAAAAGATGCCACCGACTGTTATCAATCGTGACTACCCTCGTGAGAGTACAACAAATTGCAGTTGTTAAGTGGGGACTTAAATTATAATAAGATATTTTATTAGGGCAAAAGACAATGGAATTTTCGTCTAAGGGTTAGGATTACTTTATTTAGGACGAAAGGTTACGCTCAAAGGACTCTCTATCGCGGGAAATATCTTTGGGTGGTAAGTGGATTTATTTATTGTTTAGGTAGAATCGTTCCGCCAGTCGAGTCCTTTCCGCTAGGATAAACACCAGGCGAAAGGACCTCGAAAAGGAGTCCTTCCAACTATCCGATTATAGGGGAAGAAATCCCTACGGCCGGGCCTGGAGGCGGACAATTGATTCCCCGTCCCGACTTATTCTAAGGAGTGGAATCGTGTCCCGAACAGACCTCGCCGATACAAGCCTGCAATCATCCGGGAAGTTTCATCGTCCGCGAGTTAGCGACTCGATTCCACCCTCGGGTCAACTTTTCCAGCTTCGGAACTTTCAGCTGGTGGACCCTCGGCCCGTAATTTCGATTAAATCGCTCGGTAACGCCATTTGCACCGTGCCCCGTGTTAGTGATTGCATACCGTGCTACTAACAGGGAAGTACGAAAAGCCTTACGAGAACTCCACCCTGATTGCCTTTCCACTTTCCTCCCCACGTGGACGTACGTTTACAACTTCCCTCGGCGTTTCCTCGAGCGGAAGAATCCTTTTGATCTTAATTTCATTTACTTTAATTTAATACCTACACAAGTTCGATCTTTTTTTTTTCAATTCTTATGTATCGTACGTAAATTCCCATGTTAAAAAATCGGAGCGTAACGAAAATTGAAACGCTGACATTGTACAGATATGAAAATAATCTTCTAAAGTAAACGCTTTGCCAATACTTCTGTCTGATAAATATTAACAAAATGTGCGATATTTCTTAGATGAATAGAAAATATGAGAGAAATATTCTTTGCTACTAGGGTTAGCTTATTTCACTTGCAGCGCATCTCGATTGTTTCTTTGCCTTCAGAATAATATCGACCTATCGATATCTTCTCTTAACGCGATTTGATAAGCTTTCGTTTGATAAGAGGGCGAGTGTCTTTTTCCATGTAGCGAAAGGGGAAATGAGAAACGACCAGACGGGGAGAATTTCTCGTCCGCGCGAGAAACCACGATACGACGCCGACGTCGATGTCAGTGGCTCCATTTTTACATTTTAATTGCTTTTCTCTCGGGCTCCTTTCGCATATATACCGGAGTTAATTCCGCCGAAGGCCTGCCGGGCTTCTCTATGGAACTTGTTTATTCTTTACTTCGTTTCTTTTCCGTACCCTCGCCCCCTCGGTCTTTCGGTTTCCCTGGAGCGGCACAAAGGGGACATTGTCAACTGCGTTTTTGTATTTCCCATTATTACCGGCATCTTCGAGGCTCCCTCTCGACAGGGGCCTCCTCCGCCAGCGGGAAAGTTCTCCCAATTGTTTCGCAAACTTTCGGTATTAATACCCCAGAAGCGACCCCTCCTAGGCTCGATTTTCCTTTTCATTTCCATGCTCGGTCATATTTACCCGGTCAGGGAAGAAGAACTTCGAGAAACCTAAGCATCTGCTCTGCAATTATCAATTTTTCTCAATTTTTTCCCATACCTCGAAGACGTTTTCCAAAATTATCCAAACCTCCCAAACGACTGCGGTTCAAGTTAAGAAACTCGGTTGAGCTTCGCGCCAAGTACGTCTCACGTTTTTTCGTAATCATGAGAGAAATTGGTCATTTCGTTGATTTAATACAAAATCATCTCACTAGTTTTGTCATCGGGTATATTTGCGCCTGCTACAATGTGCATCTCGCCTCTGCCAAGTTTCTTGATCTAATTAATACATGACCAAGGGTTCCAGTTTAGCCCCATTTTATATCACCCTGATCATCCGCGTGTACTTTATTCTCACTTAACTCCTTCGTTATCCTGAAATTAATATTTTCCTCATGCTCAATTCTTTTCTTACCCGACTCGTCCGGGTTCTGATCCTTGCGTTTCTTTTCCGACCGACATCCTTTCCGAGAGTGATGGACGGCGCAAGGAGGGTCGCCGTAATTGTTTTCACGAAGTTCGGGTATTAATATTGTACCGCCGGCCAGCAGGGACCTTCTTCCGTCCTTCTCCCTTTTTTTTTTAATTTATTATATACCGGCGCACCGCACGTGCACGCGTAAATAATCCAAGGCGCGTGCCGCGGAAAAGTATAAGAGATCTTTTTTCTCCTCTTCGTCCTTGTCATCCGCCATTACGGCTTTAAGGACCGGTAACGAGTTGGGAGAATCGGGGGCCATTCGAGAAATAGAAATATCATGGTAATAAGGACACGACGCACCCCTAGACGGATGTCCTTAGGACCGGACGCGGATCGTCCTGCGAGAAATGTCCCGGCGATTCGTCTTCCGGTGCTAAAGAGTCCGCGATCGGGACCAAAGGACCTCTTGTCTATTTGTTAGAAAGAACGCCATGAGATTAATCGAGCGCATTATCATAGACAGAAAGAAGGAATAATGCAGTCTAAGGGTCCTTTGTCCGAGCGGTTCGACGTCGGGAGGGATGACACCCCTTCGGGATAACCGTCAAGGGGTTCGACAAGTAACGAAACCGCGAAATGTTATTTTTCCCTCGTTTAAAGATCTAAAAGCTTCGGGAAGAAAGATGTAACATCCCAAGACAGCCCAACATCAGCTGGTTGCCATCCTACCTAGGTTTATCCTCGGTGGCCTTTTTGCAGATTTCCCAAGTATCCCCGCGGAGCTCGAGTTGGCGGAGAGTTTTCCGCAGGTTTTTCCCGCAAACTTTTCCCGGACGTCCCAGGTCAAGACTAGACTTCCCTTTTAGCGCATTAGCCTCGGCACCGCGGCAGCTGTCGTCGGATTTCGGCCTTCGTGCCAAGTGTGTCCGTCCGGGCGAGGCGCGAGAACGAGCGGAATCCCCGCGGAACAATGGCCGCGGATCCGTCGGTACAATGGCGGTAGGGGGGAAAAGGGGAATTAAAACGTCCCCGCTTAGTAAGCAAGCCCCGGCATTTCCGCACGTGTGCCCGCGACCGGCGGAAAATCCAGCCCGGGAAGACGATGCATTATGAAGAGACTTCTGCCGACTTCTTCCGCGGGAAGGGCCCAACTTTTCCGGGCTCCCTCGATCTCGTTACTCGTGCCTCCCCCCTGTAAGCTCGAAGGACCCGGGGATTAGTTACTCTCCTCTAAGTAGCTCCCTCATCTCTTATTCACCAAGCCGAAAAAGAGGGTGACTCTTGCTCATTTCATTACCGAGCTCGGGCTGCCGAGTGTAACGCCGGCGTTTGCGGTGATTCGGTTTCTCTGGATCCGCCTCGGACCGGCGAAAGGACGACGTATGGACTCAAAACTGGGTCGCCGGGACTGATTCATGGCAACTGGGATAGAACAACGGACTAGAATACGAGGATTGACGTCATGGGGTCGACGCCGAGTCGAAAACTCGCGCCAGAGGCCAGGAAAGCTCCGAGGATTGGGTCAACATTTCTTGGGTTGCTTTGGATCGGGCTCGTCCACTTCTTCGCGCTCCTCGGAGACGGGAAAACGTCCAACGGGGACGTTTTCGCCCCACCAGCTCCTAGATAGAAAATCTGCACGGGGAATGACGTGGTCCTAGCCAGGACGCAACCTACATTGGGAGGTTATCGGTTCTCCGTGTAGGACTTTGCAAGGGTATGTTAAGTCCTAACTAGGATCTCCCTTGACTATGGTCGGTTTTCCATTTTAGATCAGCCTCCTTTCTTGCGTTATTTGGAAATTTCTTCGCGTTTTTTCAGTGTCCTAGAGACGTAAGGAGAGAACGTCCGACCGGAACCTTTTCCTCCCACCAGGAAAGTCTGGCACGGAGGAAAAGGACTCCCACCGACAGGACTCTGGGGACCAGGAACTGGGTCACCTGTGAAAGTGACTCACCTAAACTGGGATATGGAGTCTCTGAAAATGCAACGACGATCCCAGGGCTGGCCACACAGGGCCATTGAATTAAAACGTCCACTCGAGCTGGCGGGAACCAAAGGGAAGCACTTCTTGCAATTCGCTGTTCCCCTTTTCCTCATTCGGCGGGAGTTGAAGATATTAAGCTCTTCCCAATCTAACATGTCCCGCGGTCGGGGGGTTCATGTCGCGGGGCAAAGTGCGTACGTAAATGTGAATAGAAAATATAAATATGGCGACGGCCATTACCGCGAGCCGCTCCTATTGTCGGTGGGCCCGGAAATACAAAGTTGGACGTTTCGCTTCCGTGAATGGTGATTCCCCGTGATGCATATCAACAATACGTGGACGCGATGAGGTCGCATCCATCGGCCGTTGAGCGCGTCCCTCGGGAAAAGGTGGCCGGGAGTGAATTACGATGGGAATCCGCCGAATGTTGCGCTGCACTTCGGCCGGCTTTATTGCCCCCGGGGATTTATTGGGCCCCGGAAAGCACGGGGCCACTCCTCGAATGTCCTCGGAGGACTTGCCGGACTCGCGTGGCCGTTTTCCGCACGTGCGCCGCGCGGATGCACCGCGGAATCGCCGCTGCTGCAGCCTGCTGCAAGCTGCTGCATCGCTGCAAGACGCAGCGGGACGCTCTTTTACGACCCCTTGGTGACGAGTGCCCAGAATTAATATTCCGGGAATTAATATCCTGCTTTGTTGCATCTTCGGTGTGCCTACACAATGTGTGGTACGTTATGTGGCTGCGTAAATAAATGTTAATAAAAATGTCGGATAAGATATTAACGAAAATGCACCGACACCAAGTGCTCCTACACAATGTGTAATACGCTATGAGGCTGCATAAATAAATATTAATAAAAATGTCGGATAAGTAAAAATAGGATTGCGGGTGTAGGACGGATATTATGATTTTTATGGCTTACTTCGCTAAGGTTAAACAACACCGCCGATTGACTTTTTAGACAACTGCAACAACTTCCCACCTTGTTTCTACCATAAATGTCCAGATACTAATCCAACAAAATCATGATAAATACGTTTTATGCCTAAATAAAAAGAGGAATTTATCACCGAGTCGATCTTACCGAATCGTCCCGAGTCTCTATGAGTGGCTCTTCGGGATCGACCCCGGAAAGAGGGAAAAGAATTTAATTCTAGGCGGAGTAATTCGACAATACGGATCCCAATAGATTACGGGCCTAATGTCCCTCCGGATCGTCGGGCTGACGGCGAACTCGAATATACGACGTCGGCGTCGGGAACGCTAAACGCGTAACCGACTAGCATCGATCCACTCCCGTTCGGGAGACCAGCACATACAGAATCTCACCCTTGTTTATGGGGTGTTTGCCGCTAGAGCTTCCCTCCCCGCGAGCGAGCGAGCCGAGCAATATTGAATCCGGGGGTGTAATTGAATTTGCTCTTGTTTCCATGCGCTGATCGAAGAGCGACGTTAAAAGGAGGGGCCGAAGGACGCGACTTTTAGCGACGCCGATTTTTCACCGATTTCTTACTTCATACTTGATTTCGCCCCCCTTGCGATAAGGGGTGCCACCATGTCGCCCTCTTCTTGCCCCAGCTACCCCCTTTTTGCAATTCCCTAATAGGTCTTGCTCTTTCGAATTTCCAGCCTCGGCCCCTCTCTCGGGAACGATGAGCCGGAAAATCGGGGAAATCTGAGTCGAAGAGAGAAGTTTTCCCCTGTGAAATTCCCTGATAAGAATCGATGGAAATTTACATACATTTTTACATACCTCATAACCGACGGTTCACATAGGAAAACGTCAAATGAAAAGATTACCATTCAGAAAATGTATAAATATACGTAAGATTGTGTATTTACCGCAATGTAATGTAACTTGACCGGAATCAATCCTGGCATCAAAATAACCAATGATTGAGTATGTAAATTGACATGAGCATTTTTTTTTTTTTTTTTCCTTACTTCGGGAAAATTTTTAATTAGGATTCATATGGGGACGACGCGAGTGTTTGCCCGGCAAATGTCCGAAAAGCTGAGTAAAGAGTCATTTGGAGAGTGTTGCATTTCACGGGGAGAGGAGGATCGTATTTGAAGTGGCAATTTTTATTCCCAGGCTCGGACTTATGCAAACAAGTACGTTCGGGGAAATTCGATAGGGCGGCACCGAGAAGCTGTCACCGGGCCGTGTGTCGTTGAATTACATCTTATTTTACCCTATTCAAATACACGCGCCCTATGCCAGGGGTGCAGGACCGCCCCTGTAAACGTAGAGCTCGTGTAACACTTATGTCTATGATTAATTGTGGCTTGACAGCTCCGGTTTCATTCGTCGCGCGTGTCGCTTTCCCGGGAAATGTTCCCCGCCCACTGGGCGAAAAGGACAAAGGGAATGAACTAACAATGCACAACTGTTGATTGATTTTTATAACCTGAAGACATTTTTTTTACTTAACGAAATTGTGCGGCAATTTTACGGGCGCTCTTCTGTGTCACCGACAGCGAACATCAGGCCATGGGTTTGTTTAATTGTGCCCGAGACAACTTAAATTTCATTTGGTACAATTTCAAGTATGAGAACTTAAGATAGTGGAAAAGAACACTTGAAATGGTATAAAGTCGATAGCTGAGAATTATTCATTGATGTTACTATGCATCATATCCTAGACACATACTTTTCTTAAACTTTGTTTATCTGTAATGTACTTTACTTATGTACATCTCGCTTCGAAGCTCGTCTTACCTCACCCTCTGTCTTCAGCTGTATATCAAATGACAGTTCAGGTGTATATCAGGTAAGGGGTGCGCCCTTAATCGTAGGTCATCTCGAGTAACACTTCTCCACTAATTGGACTAATTCTTCATCCAGTTACGGGCAAATTATCCCGATTTCCAGTGCCGAATAACATGCCCATTATCCTCCCTTATACAAGAATTCTATTTAGATGATTCTACCCATTAAACCTGCAAAACACTATTAACGTCAGCGCCCGTAATACTAGGCTTTCAGAATTATTACGAATAAAGGGGAAGAATTGATATTGACATAAAGGAAGCTTTGACAAAAAGCCATAAAACGTAAATATTGCACACAGACAGCCGTAGCATAGAAAATAAACGTACAAATAATGCTAACAGAAAAGGCAGAGAAACAGAGAAAAATGAAAACGAATCAACGGGTATGGCCATAATCCAAGTATTAAAATAAATTACTGCTTACCACCTCCGAGCGACGTGAGCCTCACTTAATAACACCATAATCCAAAGAATAACCCAAGCCGAAATATAAAAAAAAAATCACTTCACCACCTCACCCCTAATCGAAAGAGTCACTTATCACCAGCAACGTTTCTTCTAAAAAATGCAATACGACGCTTTGAAGATCGATTGAAATTACCTTCGACTGTACCATGGGAAGAGATGTTAATGTCAGAAAAAAGGAAGAAAAGACACCTCGTCTGAAATCAATTTCCTCTAAATGCAGGTCATCGCGAGTACCACACCGACTCTTACCGATGCGATCGGTTAGTACTCCCGGCGACGGGAATTAATGCGGTCATAATTTATGTATTGTTGAAAGCCCTCTTGGCGATCGTCTCTCCGATCCTCTCCTTCCCTCTCTTTCTCTCCCTTCGGCCCTGGGCGATCCGTCGTCTCTCTCTCGGTTTTTTATTCATGGCGCGAGGCGCCACGTACGAGATTAATACTCCCAGGTGATAGGAGAGACAGAGATAACCTCTTCCTCGCTCTTCCTCGAGAATTAGCTTTCCGGAACGATCGGACGCGCGTACCTTCCGCAAAAGCGGCCGCGCCGATTCCGCTATCCGCGATCGCAATCGACACGCAGGTGTTTCGATAGGTAAGCGAGGAGATAGGTGTTCGATAATCGTTCGAGCTCTCGATCGATCGGACTCGAAATCCCGAACTGGAGGCAAAGAGTATTCCTTTTCCTTTCCTCCCTTCCCGAGGAATCCCGAAGGTGGGTTATTGCCGGATCCAATAACGGGGGTCCCACGGGACTTCTTTCCATTTTATAATTAACGAATATACTTCCGGGATCCTCCCCTCGATGGCCTCTCGGCTCCATCCTCTTGGTCAACATCGGCTCCCTCGGGAAGAAGCGTAACTCTTGACGATGCCTTCCTTTTTGCTCACTTTACACTAATTAACAAAGCCTGCACGGCGGATGCGATCCTCGGAGATACAAATCCTGAACCGAGGATTAATATTTCTTTACTTAAAAGTCATTATTTCCTTTAATGGAGTTAAAGAAACTGGCATGAAATCAATGAAATATGTCTTCGCTGTCGATTGTTTAAATCTGATTCATTGCACCGATCGAATACTTCGTATCTTGACCTGATAAAGTGACAAATCAAACACTATCTTTCATTTCTTTCACTCCACGAGAATGGAAAACTTGAGAATTTCCAGAGAAACATTTTCTTCTTTTTTTTATTAATTTTCTAGGCGGTTCAATAATTCGCGGTAAAGTTCATTACTCCGTGAGATTCCCGATTAGCCCATTTCCTGCATGGAATAATGCGCCCTGAAGTGATTCACTCCGACATTGAGTCACGAGTAAACTGTAATTGGAAGTCCCCATTAATCTCCACCAAGTAATAATTCGATTCGATTGCTTAACCGGGCAAATTTCTTAATCGCGTGACGATTCTCATTTTTCCACATTTCTTTATACCATCCTCGATCTATACAAAGTCGAATAATTACTGAGATGTACGGAACGTACTACTAAAAAACAAATAAAAAAATAAAAAAAATAAAAACAATCGTTAGAAGTCTGGCATGACGACGAAAAATCGAAATATCCTTAAATAAATGTCATATACGAGGGTTTTTATTTTAATTGCGCAGTGTGCTAGATATTTAAGAATTATTCCTCGGAATTGATCATGATCCAAATTTAACGCGTGTAACTAATCATTTGGCCCACCGAATGTCATAAATAGTTGGTTCTACTGTCCATTTGTGGGGCAAAATTCGATTGTTTCGGCGCTTTGTTATTCGACCGGCCCGCCAGATAATTGAAGGGAAGGACGACGGCGATTGACACAAAGCGAAAAGTTTCCGGCGATAAAAGGGATCTCGTATTTCTACTACGTGTTCGAAACTCGATTTGCTCGTACCGATTACCGCTGACAATCGGCCAGTCCATCGAGACACCATATGGGCCATAAACTACTCTGAATCGCTGCAAAAGGTGCATTGATGCCTTGTTAACACATAATAGCACGCAATATCCCAAGCCCGAGCGATCGGCGAGAGTCGATCGCGAATATCGATGAATATCGATCAGGATCGCCCCGGTCGAAATCAATTTTCCCCCGTTTCTTTATTTTTCGCTTTTCAACAAATAAAGATGAATCCTATGGATACTAATCTGTATTTAAATACCATGGTTCCATGTTACATATTTTTGTGTATTTTTTTTTTTCACAATTTTCCAGTGTCTTAATATGACTCGTTTACGCGGAAATTCAATGAGAAATCTCGTACCCGGAAAATCATGCGTAGAGTGCAAAGCGAGTTTATCCGACCGTGATACCGTTCGTTGATGGAACCGCTGGGGGATATTTTATCGATAAAATCAAATACATCTGGTATTAATTGTGTGCATTATGCCGGCATTTTCCAAGTGGAAATGCTGGAAACGCTCGTACGTGTAAATTGGTTGCATTTTCGGGCTTTATGGTAATGGTACCAACGATTCCAACCCCATCCCTGGATGGTTTACACACCCTTGGTCCTGTGTTGGCCATGCTGTGCATTTTCCGGCTTGTCGACGTTCAATTATTATTTCAACAATCGGCACTGTTATTATCATAATCGCGGTTATCATCGTTATCCGCTGGATCACTGGGGATGCACCGTATTTACGGTTTGTGGGTTTTTGAAATATATATACATATTTGCTGGGTTAAAAACGATAATTACACGCGTAACCACTTTTCATTTCTCGCACCACCCGGAGACATAATTACACATAAATGTGTATCTGCAAAGCTATGCTTCTATAGATTTTTTGCCCCGTTTCGTGACGTCCAATTTCCGAATTTCTAATCCATATCTGCCACCTATAAAATTTCATATTGTATATAAAAAAAAAATGGAAGTGTACAGATTTCATGATCCTCGAGAGTTTTGTTTGCGGTTCTCGTGACCCTCTGTTTTATGATGTTTCATCTTGAAATTTGCGCCCCATTTCGGAATCAGAAAAGTTTTACGTGATTATAATGAATGAGGTTTATGTGGTAATTGTCGCGTACGTGCCGAAGACACCGAAGACTGAGAAAATGGCAGAGTATGTAAACGAGTCGGCGTTACTGCTCTTCACTCTGCGCATACTTAGAAGAGATACTCAGGTTGTCGGAAGATTCGTACCATATGATTACCGAATGGCCGGGACGCTGACGATAATCCTGAGCCCTGCCCTTCGCTCCTTATCAGCTGACATAAATCTTAACGATTTCGCGGCGAGGCTCACCCACGCGAATTAAGATGGTCGACCCCCTAAGAAGAGTACGTGGAGCCGCTCCCTCCACCCTGGACCGACTTTTTCTCAAAGGTTCTGAGATCGTAAGCCGAGACTCCTTAACATCGGAATCTCCTGAGAATTTTCATGGTAATACAAGTAACAACGAAATTGACTTACGGCGCGCAATGACATTTTCTAAATTTTGTTCTATAGAGAATTTTTTAATTTCATATTAAAAAAAGAAAATGGTAATTCCTTGTCATGACTTAGGGCCCTAGCATTCGCGAGGTGAAATCTCGAGGTGTTCGTTTCACACGATTCGGAGGGAAAAGTCTCATGAAAGTTCTACCATGAGTACCGACGAAGTGTAGGAATTTCATGAATAACTTTTTCCCAGTGCTCTTCGTGAAAGGCTGAGATTTTCTTTTTCCTCACACGTGGTCGTTACTTTTCTATTGTAACAGGTAGGGATGTGGCTCGCGCCAAGTACCCACGAATGTTCTGCAGAAAAATCGAGATTCTTGGCCATGACAAATCACTGTGTGGCTTTCGACTTGATTTACCCTCTTCGGCAGGAGTGTCGGGGATGTAAAGGCACCGGATCTTGGCATTGCTCGGGCCTCATAGAAATCTTTTCCGGAATTAATGGCCGGGGCCCGTTCATCAGGCAGTTCTCCATTTGTACCTCGTGGCTTTTCCTAGGAGCCAATAAGCCCGTTCCAGCCTTCCCCTTGTCTCGTCTCGCGCTTTTCCCCCCCGACACCTCCATAAATTCCAATTCCTCCAAGATGAATCGATTCGCGGCACTGGCCCCCTCCTGACTGGGGAGGGTCCTTCTCCTGGACAGGACCTCGCATCCCCGATGCACTCGAATCGAGGATTTCGGTTATGCAAGCCGCAAAACGACGACTCGGGGCCACACAAAAACGACAATATTTCTCTTTCGCTTTCCACGCGTCTCGCCGGAAAAGAGAAATATTGTCGTTGGGCTGGCCTGGTGGTCCACGGGGCATCGATCCCGGCGGGGGGTGCGGAAACCCGACCCCCCTTTCCGAAAGTTTATTTGTCGTCGATTTTAGAAGTGTCCTTTCCCGCTCCTCCTGTTCATCGTCCTGCCGCCACTTTCCGTCGAATTAAAGGAAAACCTTCTCCGACCCACTGAATATTTTTTTTTTCTCCCTTATCTCGAGGTACTTCCAGAATGACAAAGAATAGATTTTTTTCGTTATTCTCGAAAATCTACATAAGTATCTATTTTTATGAAATTTCCACATAGACTCGTATTGCGGTGGTAAAGGTATATCTGCAGAGCATTTTATATATATATATTTTCCGGCTGGATTTCATATGTTAACCTTCGCTGGAGGTGGTAAAGTCTTTTATTACGGCTCTGAATTCTTTTCCTGCCGATCGAGCGGAGGCGCCGCGACGTCGATAATTCCCCGACGGGATGCACCCATTCCGCGTTATCGGGGTCACTTTTTACGGGGCTTTTTGCGACGTGTCCTGTCGACGTATCGCCTCGTAAGTCCCGGGGGGCCATCCTTCGGAGATCCGGCCATATGGAAAGCACTCCCGTGGGATAAGTTGTACATATTTTCTTTTTCTTTTTTTTTTTTTATCCCCCGTTATCTGCGGCCACGCAAAGATGCGTCCATAATGGTCGTAGGAAGAGGAGAGAGTCGTTTTAAAAATATTTCCCGTCGGAAATCATATCGGCGGGGGCTTAAATCGTCCAAAGCTCGGACGTCGGCGTTTGTCTTCGTTCCCGCCGACGACCGAGGGTGAAGGAAAGAATTTCTATTTCGACGTCCTCGGTAGATCGTAAGATACGCCGGCCGCGAGGAGAGCTCGTATCAAGGGGGGATTTATCTCCGATTACCTTATCAGCGGCTGGAAAACAGGCCTTCCAGCCTCCCTTTCGAAGCTGCGAGATCAAACTTCCTTATCCTCGACCTGGAGGAGTCGGTTGCACCCTGCACCATTTATTTTCATGTTCCTAAGGAACACCTAACCTCTCCAAGCAAGCTCTTCGCGGTTTGGCAAGGTGAAATCATGAAATTATCAATCTCAACTGAACCTCTAAGTTCCTTTTCGATCATTTACCTCGCCGACAGAAATCTTACTCGCAATTAGTTCACTAAGAACCTCCGAGCCTTTTTTTTTCTATTTAATTGCAGCTTGAAAAATTAATCCCAGGAGGTGGTTACTCCATCCCGTAGAAGTCGGGCCTGAATTTCTTCAAACTATCAGTCTTTATGGAAAGACGATCGATATAGATATGTGTTTGGATTTAGACCTCACCGAATGATAATCTTGATGGATTATTTATTGCCATGTTTGCCAGGAAGTAACGTTCAACAATGTTCCCAAGCAATCCCTGCACGTCGCGGTTCGTTCCTCTCGCGCTCCTCGACTCTCTCTCCCTCGCCCCCGCACGTCTAAAATTCCAAACTAGTTTAGACAGCGAACTTCGATACGCCCGGTAATAAGCCACAATCGATAACCAAATTGCCGGTTAATTAGATCCAATTTTAGCCGGTGCGCGAGGCTTTGCTCCGCGAGTCTCCATTAATTCCGCGACCGACATACTTTCGGCCTATTAGAGGCCGCCGAGGTACCGCGTCCAATTTAATGCCGGCCCTCGTACATTTCCCTACAGCGTCAACATTAGCCGCCGTTGGCAATGCAAATAGCATCGGCAGTTATTAAACCGGACCCGGTCAATATTACCGTCGATAAATAAAGGCTTCGTTAGCGCGGACTCGGAATTTTCCTCCCACGTGGGCGCCGCCATTTTGGTCCCGCGCGCGCCCCGACGAAACGCGCTATGATTCATGCATTTCATTAAATTCCCGACGAGGCGGGGGGGCAAACTTTTCCGAAGCATCGACCAGGGGGTCGAGGGTGATTTTTAGGCACGGTTTCCACAGGGCCCGGGTTATTATATTAACAATTTCTTCCTGAAATTATTAATCGAGTCCCGCCCCCGGGCGGCGTCGAAGCCGCCCCGCCGGCTTAAGAGCTTAAATCATGACCCTGACACCCACAGACCGTAATTGTAACGTTTACCCCCCGAGCATAAAGCCGTCATAACTCAAACGGGTCAGCGCCGAGGAGCCTGAGCAACTTTCCACTTTTTATCCGGCCTTTCCGCGACTTTCTTCTCCTCGCCCCGGCATTTTTCTTCCCTCGACCTCGTTCCTCCGAGTCTCCTCTTTTCCGTCGCCTCCTACGCACCCGAGATAGCGTTTCATTTCAATCTGAATGCGATTTAATTTCCATTCGCCCTGCGAATGCTAAATTTTCCCCCCGGACAGACCGAGTTTCTTCTTTCGCGCGAGAAGACGCCTCGCGGCCCTCCCTTTTTCCCGACTTTTCTTCGGCCCCTCCGGGAAACGTCGAAAACTCGGAGAAAAACCGAGGACCGAACATCTCTGGTAATTAATTATCTTAGTGGAAGTTAGAAGAAAAAAGAGAAGAAAGAGAAGAAAACTCCCCCCGAAGACGTATTTATATCGTCAAGCAAGAAGGATAAGCCTTTCTTCTGAAAAATCCCAAACCGCGGATTGCGACTTCAATGTCGGGAAATATTACCAATCAATTTTCCTTTGATCCTTCACGTTCTGAGCCGCAGGAACGCAAGGCTGCGGATTTCCCGCAAAGCGGAAAGTCGACGCGGCCACGTTCGCAAGGACTCTTTCGAGGGGGCGGAAGTTCCGAAAATTTGCACTCGGCTTTTTTAACCACCTCCACCGCGTCTCTTTATTTCTGCATATTTATTCCCCCCTTTCCGCCTTTCCTGCGCGGCCCAGGCCGGCGTTTCATTTCAATCTCAATGCGATTTAATTTCCATTCGCACGGTGAATGCTGAATTTACCCTGAATAGAGGAAGTTTCTTCTTTCGCTTAGGAGGACGTACTCTCCTTTGGCGGTCTCTCTCTTATTCATAGGTCTTCCTCGAGCTGGCAATGCCTGCACAAGGACTCGTCTCGTTTCCCTCTTTCTTCGCAACACAAGTAAAGGAAAATCGACGAGGGAGTTCTCCCGATGGATGTCATTCCGCCCTCCGCCGAGATCCCGACAAAGCGAAACTCTGTACAGTTAACGGGGGTGCATTATAATCCATCCTGACATAATAATGCAGTTATTGTGCGATTCGTGGTCCCCGTGCATTTCCACGGAATGGACCACTTAACAAATAAATAAATATATATATACATATATGCATAAATTTGTTTTAAGCTTGGGATCAGAACGTAAGGAAATATTTTCGTATAAATTCAACGCGATGAAGAATCGCCCATCGGGAACTTTCATGTCTAGAATGGGCATGCACATTAAGTGGGTAAGAAACAATCTGGGTGATTAAAAAAAGAAATCCTACTATCAGGTTTCGGTTCCGAAATTTCGGGAAGGAGGAAAAGGGCTTTTAGGGTGGCCTTTCCCAAGATGGCCGATCCTTTTCGGTAAGGCCACCAAAGTGGGAGGTTATTCGGTTAGCAGGGGTTAATCAATTTTTCAGGGAGTTCCGCCGAGTAAACGGGCGAACCCCCCGAATGACACCGGGGTTGGTCGCAATCGAGAAACTTATATTGGGAAACTGCTTAACGACTTTCCATCTTAATTAGCATCTTAAGTAGACAACCGAGGAGTAGGTTACGCGCACGCCTCCCGCGTCGCATTATGGGGATAGCTGCCACTTAAATAATTGCCGAGCCCTCTCTTTGCGGTCGACCCCAACGTTCACACGTCCTAAGAAGACAAACTATATCCAGGGCATTAAATCTTGCTGATTTAGCGCTTCTTTCGGCACCGGGCTTCTAAATAAATAAAGCCCCCGCACCTGGGTGAACGGTACATCAATAATGCATCGGTTGTTTAACGAACATTGCTCGCCCAATATGTCTTCCGCCCTGATTCTCAAAGTGGATCGACATCGCACCCAATTTTTCGAATTAGGCTATGTGAGCCTGAAATTCAGTTTAAGGCACAAACAATATTAACAGACTTATCGAAAAATTTCCGTGATGTAGACGTATGTGTCATGCTGAGTTTTGTTTGTAGCATTTTGTTTTTTATAAAAACCAGAGCTGTTCGAATTAAGGTTCAAGGGTCTATGGGTGCCTCTATGGGTTTATTTATTTTCTCCACGGTGCATTTATTATGTTTGACTATTGTTATCGATTTAACGGAAGGGAAATTTTAATCTCGGTCGCGTCTTTCCAGTTTAATAATTCTGGGCTGAGAAATTCTCCCGGAGAAGATTCCACGTGCCCGTCGATATACCCTCTCGGTTCCTGGGAATCGTCAAAGACATTTTGGGAGCCGCGCGCGAGATATTAATAAATTCATGTCGTTCCCCTAGCGCTCCCCCGATCTGGCGGGCTTTCAAAAATCGCGGGTTCGCCCTCGAAGGGTGGGTCGACGGGATCGGGAATAAAAAGTCGGCCGTAAAAGGGGGTGGGCATATTCCTGTCTGCTCGCTCCGCCGTGAAGATAGACGTTCGGATTGCGATCCGCGATCCAACGAATTGTATAATCGGTTTCTTATTTTCTTCCTATGAATAAGAACACCATCTTGGATCGCATCGCTCCTCTGAGGAAAAAAAGTAAGAAACTTCGCCGATACTCTATCTTCCCTCTGTCCGGTCCCCGTGATATATCGGAGAACATTATTCCATCCTAAAAAATACAATCTACCCACTGAACATTTTTACCTTCTACACGCGTTATAAATAAATCCCCGGATTTTGGATATAATTCAAGGACATAAGATCTGGAGATGTTAACGAAATCGTTCTTATTAGAGCCTCAAATATACATTTACCGTCTTACTGCATTTTCACTTGAATTAAATCTAACGTCACAGAGGTAATGTACCTGTACTGTAATTTATTCTGGCATCGAAACAGCCAATGATTACGTTAATACCCCATGGACTTTATCACCAGGGTGGATATTCCCTGAAAATAATAGAAATTCACCGAGAAAGTATCCCCGAAAAATCAGATCCGCTCGAAGGGTGATGTTTCCAGGGCGCCCCTCCGTGAGGTTAGGCATTCAGCTCGCGATCCCGGCGCCGGCGAAGCCGCCGTCGCGGAAATATCGCGTCGGGGAAAAGTTCGGTATCTGTATCTGACGTATTCACGAGATATTCCACCCCCGGCTTGGTGTCCTTCCCTTTTTCTCCCCCGGCCCCCCGCGAGGCCGGTCCTGCGCCCGCAGCGCCATTCTGTCCGGCGACAAAAGTGGAGTTTCTTGCGACGAGGCGCGCTCGCTCGGAAGCACTCCGTGAATGGAGGGCCCCGCCTGTCATCGGCAGATGATCCATTGAAACGAATCCCGCCGCGTTACGCACTTGGCCGTGTCCCGGGCCCGCTTCGCTCCTTCGCTTTTTCGCATCTTCGCTTCTTCGCCCATTGGCCCCGTTCTTGCGCGCTTCGCCGTGTACTGACACCCCTGACACCCCTGACACGCATTTCTTCGCCCTAAATCGGACCATTTCAAGTGCCACCCTCTCGGCTTTTTGTGCCTTTCAGCCTGGCATCTTGAAGGAGTTACTTGAAGGATGACTCAATTTTTATGGATCGCGAGTCCTGTCCACTTTGAACAGCTGATTTCGAAATCAGTTATTAAGATGGCCGTTCTTGCGCGCTTCACCGTGTACTGACACCCCTGACACGCATTTCTTCACCCCAAGCCACCCTCTCGGCTTTTTGTGCCTTTCTGCCTGACATCTTCAAGGAGTTACTTGAAGGATGACTCAATTTTTATGGATCACGAGTCCTGTCCATTTTGTTAGAACACTTGATTTCGTCGGTCGGGCATAGGAACAGCCCTTCCTTGACATCCATTTGTATGTACACTTTTCTAAGTGTTAAATAAAAACTGTTTCGCGGTATTATTCCATTATTAAATTTCCAAATAAAAAATCCTTAAACTATAGTCGGCGCTCGTAACGAAATTCTTTATGCATTGAATCATCAACTAATTTCCCTCGTGAATACGAAGGTCCTGACATTCATGAAATGTCATGAAAAAAATCTGTGTCCAATCGATGCTTCGTTTCTTTATAAAGAAATGGAATAGAGGCCTCTGGAGAGTTAGAAAAGAAGAATAAAGGTTTAAAACACGATGTAGAATAATTAAACAGTAGGGCCCAGGGTAAACCACTATTTTTTACGAATCAAGTGCAAGATGCATGGTCGGAGGGCATAATGCATAGGTGCACACGTGGTTCCTCTTCCTCTTCTTGCCTCGTCGAGATATTCCCTCCATTAGACCAGCGACGTATCATTACCGCGTCACCGATCGAAACGATCGGTCCTAAAAGTGATTTCGCCAGAGCAAATATGTCTTCCCAGGGCCCGAGAGCGAACTCCTCGATTCCTATCATCGACGCCGAGAGACGCCGGGGATATATCCCTCTGCGGCCCCTCGGCCGCATGCGCGCCCGCGGCTACGGTCTTAAATCTTAATGGCCGCTTATAACAACGGGCGGACACGTAACGACAGTTATTTGTCGCAATAACGACAATATAATCCGGATTAAGATGTTGCGCGGTCCGGCTAGGGGGCCGCGCGCATGCGCGCCAGGCCGGCCACGTGACTTGGGAGACGCGGAGGAGGAGGTTAGGGCTCCACTCGGAATGCCGAAACAAATGACACTTGCCGAGACTTTCTTACCGCCTCCCTCGCCCTACGATGTCGCGTTCCGGTCT
This sequence comes from Orussus abietinus, assembly GCF_000612105.2. NCBI lineage: Eukaryota > Metazoa > Arthropoda > Insecta > Hymenoptera > Orussidae > Orussus > Orussus abietinus. Next base: position 1,713,913 of record NW_019395988.1, read on the forward strand.
CTGATTTCGTCGTTAATTTTTCGCCGATCAATACCAATGTCGGACTTCTTGTCTCCTCGTTCTTTGCTCGTGTCTTATATCGGACGAGAAGGGCGACCTTCGAGCGATTCGCTGGGCGATATATCGAAGATATCGGAAATCCAGATGCAAGAAGATACTGCACACGCAGGAAAGAAAATTTAATTGAAGAAAATCAAGGGACGTTTCGGTTGAGCGGATGGAATTTTAGCTGGTGACCAAACTCGGTTGCTTCCATCGATTAGAGCATTTTGGATAAATTAGAGAATACTTTATCAATGGCAAGTATTTTTTTTTTCATTCTTGGATTCCTTTTATTATTGGATTCGTGAACGGCGACTGGCGGACTGTGTGGCGGTTCTTTTTTTTCTTTTAAATTCGGTAAAACATTGGGGAATTGCGGTGGATGTTGGCAACGAAAAATGGCCGCCGCGCGGGCTTTATTCGTACGTCTTGAGCTTCACCTGTGTTACGATACCGTCTATCTCTTTCTTTATAGACCTATGTCTATTCATTTTCGACCCGCCGAAACGATCAACCCGCTAAGGCCACGTTGCAATTCATTTTGCCACGTTAACGGTTCCTTCCACGAGGCCTTCGTTTGTCATGCAGATCTCGTCGGAGTCGGTCGAAAAGTACTGGGAAGAATGAATAGGAAACGACGCGGTCGTTTCGAGGGAAGTTTCCACCAGATTATGTCACCTCGGGAAGGAGATAATGGTTTCGACTTGGCGGAATGTGATATTAAAGCGAGTATCTATTTTTTAAATAAATAAATCAGTTCGCCGGAACGACCTTGTGGAGTTTCAAGATGGCGCCGCCTGTCGGGATATGAGGAGAGAAAGGGGATCCATTCCCGTCGCAGCTCTCGCTCGATTTCGGCGATGCCGTAATTCATTCCTTGGCGCTAACGGTTCCTCGTACGCGAAACTCATTTCTCATTCGATGCACGGGGGCGGCCATGATGGATTTAAAATGCAAAGGGCGCGGACGGTAACCGCTCGAGGACGCGGCCGACTCCGCCGGTGGCGGTGCGGAATCGGTAATGCTAATCGAGACTTTAAGAGTAACCGTGTTCGGCCAATAAGCCCACTGAAAGAACCCGCACCTAGAGAGGAAACGTCTCTTTGCGCATTTCCCTTGCTTTTCCATTATTTTCCTCTCAGTCTTCGTAAACGCCACTAACTCCACTCCGCAGTTCGACCGACTCTTGTCCGGCCATTTGTGCATTTAACCTTACTCTCTTTACAATAAATTTCTTCCCGCGATGCGTGTCAATTCCCATGGTGAAAAATCCGCTCGTTTCTGAAAATTAAAGCCCTTTTTTTTTAGTCAAGATTTAAAAAAAAGCCCTAATGTCCACTGTTCCTCCTGTGCGTGTAAATGGTACCGCTGCTCGCGGTTTGTTCACCGGCATCAAAAGCTCACTTTGTGCCCTTCCTTTTTAAGTGCGCAGTCGGAGTCGTAAGTTGAGTACAATTAGCTATTGATCATGGGTCCAGCAGGGGATTGAAAGCGCGTTAACGTTACCGAATCGTATATTGAATACCTCGACGCGTAAAGCCTATTCCGTGCTTTCAGCGATGTTTCTCCGCCATTGATTCCCGTGTATATCCGCCATATTCAGCGGAGTCTCCTTTCATTTTTCCTTTCATCCATTCCGCTTCAATCAATCCGCTTTCGGGGGCCACATTGAAGCCCTTTATGTAGGGAAAATGTTTTCAATATCAAAGGCAACAATGTTATTCCGACTCCTACCTGCCGCACTTCCTCGTTCGCGGTTAAGATTTCAATTTTTCCTAACCTTTCAGTTACATAAATAATATCATCAGGTTTTCTACCCGGAAAAATGAAATCCCTGATTCTAATAGTGATATAAATTTACGACTTTCATTCTGTGCAATCCGAAACATTTGTATATTAATATCGGTAACGAGACGCGCCAGTTTATCTTGCCACTTGAGTATTCAAAATGACGTTACCACCAAAAAGGGTACAGATGAATTATAATTTATCGTCCTCGATTAAATTTCTCAGGGCCTTTCGTATCATCTTAACAAACTTGAAGATCCAGCTCGCGGCATAATTCAAGGGACCATTTTAAATCGACATATTGTGTATTTATAAGAGAGAGATCTTCAATTAGATCAGCAATGAAAATGCATCCTGAAGTGAAGAGGGCGTTTTCGAATCGCTACTCTTCAGGGTCGGTCCAGAGGCTCCCTGAAGGAAGCAATGTCACCGTCAATTAAAATCGTGATCGATCGCATTCCCGCCTCCTGCCGGAATCCCCTGATCGTCGGACCTGCCGCCTATGCAAGCGAATTTGCATCACAAATGCGCTAATGTCGGCGCTACCCCGTGGCAATCCGCGAGATTAATGAAAAGCCCCGAGAATGGAAGAAATACTGGCAGACGGAGAAAGAAATACCGTCCAGGGGCCGAGCAGGAACGAAAGTTAGGAGAGAGACAGAGGACAGATAAATGGATGGAGAGAGGCAGAGGCGTCGACTTTGAAGGATACCCCCACGTTGGTGGGATGGCTCCAGGTTCAATTTGCACCCTAACTCGACCTTATCGACTCTCGCGAGGGTCGAAATGATCTAGTCGGCCGAATTTTTTTTAGACTCGGCCCTGGAAAAATTATCGACGATAAATCGTTCCCCTGGTGCTGCTAAACTTTCCTGTGTCCCGAGATAAACAGAGAGCGGCGTTATTCAGCCAGGAAAAATTAGGGAACGATCTGGATTTTCTGATCAGCCTCTCGAAGTTGGCGTCCGACCGAGAACAAATTTTCATTCTACCTGGAACGTTTAATCGAAAGCTTAGAAATGGATTTTTAAATGATATAGACGGAGGGAATTTTTATACGATTATCCTTCTTTAGAACTTAAGGCGATATGAAAGTGGCGTCTAAGGAGTCAGTCCAGTATGAAACTCCGAGATGGATGTACCGAATTGTTTCAACTTTTACTACGTGAATATGGACCCCCTAAGGAAGGGCCTAACAACCAGAAAATTCCTTTGTTTATACAAAATTAAGGGAACGCTTATGAACCAACTTGAGAAATAGAAATTTCATTTCCAAATGCCACATTCGGTCACCTTAAAAGTTACTGATATTTCCATGTCCTCTACCTCCGCGCTCCATTCTTATTAGGTACGATGTACGAGATCGAAAATAGGACATAAAAATGAAATAGTACCAAATGACATATCTCAGGTTCAAAGTGAGACCGAAACTTCGACCGGAGATTAGGGAATTTTCATATCTCGCGATAGATATTAATTCTTAATACGCTGTCAAGGAAAGATAGGAACAAAAAGTACCGCGAGAAGTACTAAAGTAGAAAGCTGAGGAATAGGAGTTAGAAGGCGCGCTGTGGACCGGTCTTTTTACGGTTTTTCGGGGATGTCCCTAAGGGGGTGCACCATGGGGCTCTCTTCAAAGGCACCGCCTTGGGGGATGAAAGCGGGCGAAATGTGGGGCGCGGAAAAAACCGATTGGGTTAGGGGGCTCTACTCGGCCAAGTATGTGTCCCGGTTTCTAGCAGGGCCGATTGAAAACATTCAAATGAAATGCAAACGAGAGCGAAGAATTAAATATCTCGGCCGAGGAGGCCCGCCAGGGGAGAGATAGGCTCCCGGAACACAGGGGTTGCAGGAAGTTTGCGGGTGGTAGGAGTGGCAGGCCTGTCACGCTGAGAATTAGTTCGGGATTAACCGGCAGGGCTTCGAGGTGATTATTGGAGCTTTGCCAGTTGGAAGACGATAAGACCCTGTTAATCAGCCCGCCTCCTTACTCTTCTTGACGATCCGAGCGCAGACGGCCGTACTTCCTCTCTCCCTCTTCCTCTTCTCCCAGCATCCGCGATCCGCGAGATCTCCGCTTGCTCCACAGCGACAGTTAAAACAAATCGAATCCCTGGAAGGTCCATCCACGACCGTGAAAAAACCTATTCTACGGGATTATTTTCACAAACAATCTAGGACAAACCCTAAGATATTAAATTTCCGTCTGATTTATTTCACTGAGAAGTTCGAGGTTCCTCATCCACGTGTGAACCTCGAGGTCCTCGGGATAGAACGATTTTTCCATTCTTATGCACGCTGGATAATTCATGAAATCGTTCATAGGCCCTGGAGCAGGTGTTTCGGTGTATGTATATTTTTGTATGATACTAGATAACTTCTATGATACTGATGATAGTCTTAAGGGTCAGACTCGCATGAGGTAGGAACTTTCGACTCGGGTCTGAGCAAACGGCAGGCAATCTCGGTCCTCGATCGGGCATTCCCTAAATCCGTTGAACCCTTCCACCTCCTCCTTCGGTCATCGTCCTCCGGATCTCCGAATTTACGTCTTCGAGAAATAAACGAGCGCGGCCCGGTCGGGAGCCCACCTCGCTTTGACGTCTCCTCCTGAGGTCCAGGAACCTCCAGAGGGGCTATATTTTTTCCGCGGCTTTTAGAATCCTTCCCGACCTCCTCCGCGTCCTTTAATCTTCCGGCAGGACCTCGGAAATCCAAGGAAACCGCGAAAATCTCCGACGCCGCCGGGGATTTCGTCTAGGTGCTTCTCTCAGGACCTTCTACCCTCTTATTCGCCATTGCTGTGGAAATCAGCTGGAGGGCTGTGCAAATCTCCACGGTGTACCACGGCCTTATTGAATTACGACATTTCCCTCCCGTAGAGAGTAATCCTTTACAAGGATTAACATTTGTTAAGTCGTCTTCATGACTCGGCTACCCATTTTCAACTTCCGCAATGCGAATTAAGAGACTACCGCAAAAAGTGACGAGCAAAGTCGGTGTCGATCTTGATCTTTGCCTTTAGAAAAGTGCAAGACCAAGATCGGGATTTCATAAAATGATATAACAGGGTGTTCTTAATTATTAATTGATTTAAGAATCTGCAGTGTATGCCGATTCACTGTTAAGACATCAAATTCATATTAAGTACTACCCCATGTACTAGAAGTACCAATTTTAGGAATCTTTCTAGCAGGGCAGGGTTAATGCGAGGTATCTGTCGAGGCACTAGGGGAATATCGATACCGATAATGGGACTGATCGGGAAATATGACTGCCATAAATCAGGGGCAGGAATTTTGTCCCAGCCAATCGCTAGCATGGGTGGAGGTGCATCTCGTCGGGGATTCTCGTGCCAACATTTTCTTTGATCTCGCCAGGAACGGATGAGAACGGCAACATCTGGCCCTGCTCTGTCAAGTTATTAGAGCTCTACTCCGACGAAGCATTAAGCCTCCTGTGTACGTGTACTTACGTCCGCGGGGAAAAGCTCCAGGGTGCTTTCGAACTGCGAAAATTGATCCCCATTGAGTCACTCCAAAATCCGGAATAGCTCGCTCGGCGTCTTCCAACGCTGCTGGGAAGTCGAGTGGACTGTTAAAAAAAAATATAATAATTTTACAACATTTTTCTTAGCAGTTATAATCACACATGGTATACTAATTTCATAAGATATTCACAAATAAAATGTATAACATGTATTATAAATTATAAATACCCAATATAATTCGACACGGCTGGGAATATGAAAAGGGACAATACAGAAAAAACATGTCTGCAAAAAGAGTAACGATGGGGAGGAAAAAATGAATTTTGTCAAGCGATAAGAGCAGAAGCTTGGATAGGTGCTATTGACTGGCGAGGATCGCCGATAAATTTCCGGGGCCAACCAAAAGGTGCAGCGAAACAAGCTCCGCAGACTTCCAGACCGTTTCAGCGATTTCCACGAAAGCATGTCGCTGGCAGTCGTAACACGACTCGGTAATAACTCCTCCACCACTTTCTCCGCGCAAATGGCGCACGGGAACGGCGAGTCCGAGGTCCAGGGAACGGGTGCAAAGAGAGGAGCCATCGGCCGACTGGAGGTTTCGTCCCCACGAGAGCCAGGCCAATAAAAGTTGTCCTTCGGACAACTTGCGGAGGCAAATCCGAGGGAGGAGGAGAACGCGGCGAGTCCGGATGAGAGATGGACCCGGAGGAAGCATCCCCAGAAGCTGGACGGAGCGAAGAGAAGACCAAGAGAGGGAATACCAGCGGAGCATTGGTCAGCTCCCCCTGGACAGGATCCTGGTCCGACCATAGAGCCATAAAAATGGCCATTCCCGATAACTAGGCCGACTTTCACGCGTTATCTAACTCCAATTTGGGAATGGAAAGTTCCTGCGAGGACACACCGACAAATCGTCGGGAAGATGGACAAAGTTTCGACGTTTCGCCGGGCGGCACCCAACGAATAGGGGACCTGCTCGCGGGCCCATCCGTAAATCTCCCGGAGAACTCCGAAGAACCGATGGGGAGGAAAAGAGAGAGGAAGAGAGAGACTGGAGGCTGGGAAGAAGAAGAGAGAAGTTTGGGGCAATGCCACGCGTTCTTGGGTGCAGCCCTGAATGATGCGGATGGTGTAGTTTCATTTGGACACTGGGATGAGGGTGTTCGCTTTAATGGGACCACTCTTTGAGCATCCTCGAACCGATGACGGAAGTTCCATCGGAAGGCTGTCTTTCAATGGCGGTTTCCGCGCTAATGGTTCCTGGCAACCGGAAGTGGGTTCTTCGCATCCACCCAGGGTACTCCCCTAGATAGGGGGTTGAAACGGGTGATCGGGGAAGAATCCCTGAAAATTTCATGAATACGGCCCGGAGATATCTCACGAAGAGGAGACAGGTCAACCGAGCCGACCAGCCCTGTAACTGGCGCTGGTCCACCCCTTCGGGCAAAGGGGCGGAAATGTTTCGCGAGTAAACACGTAAGTTTCGTACGACAGCGATATCGTTGTACACGACCATGGGGAGGGTCGCACGACCGCTATCTATTGATTGCGCGGTGCTAAAACTGTCGCCGGAAGTACACCCTCCTCTCGTGTCGTCGTCCCGGTCCGCGCCGGGGGAGCCGGCCAGGGGAAAATGGACACTCTCATGGAGTCGGCCCTCTCCCTTTCCCGTCCGCAAAATTAAGGGAGGCCATTCCAGTATTTCTTCGGGATGCCACTTTATAGCGGTTGCCCTCATGGGGTCAAGGCACCGGTGACATTTCTTCGGGCTCTTCGGCAACCGCTTCTTATCTACCTCAAAGACCCGGCACCCCACTGGGAAGACCCCCGAAACTCCCTGACCCAGATGAATTCGCCAAAGACGAAGATGTGTCTTATCAGCCTGACGAGACACCTTATCAATACCTCGGGTCTCTTCAAACTCCGGCGATCGGCTCGACGTCCTCTTCTGGCCGAAGTCCACAGTCCGGAAGAGCAACCCCCGAAACAGAAGACATCGATGGCACTTTGTCCCCCGACACTCTGCGAGAAAAATGCCGGCCGGCGACGGGAAGACGGAGTGGCCAACGATTCCATTTCCAGGCACTATCGTTCGAGGCGTCGCGAGCAAGTTATCGTCGTAACGTGACGCTGATCGCTCTTCAGCGATTCCGTTCCCCCCAATGCCCGACCAGCGCCCACGTGGTGCGCCCTACACCCCCTGGACCAACTCCTGGACGTCCTTTCAAGACCTTTGAGAAACTGCCCAACACCTTTCCTACGAATCCACGGAAAGCATCAGAAAAGAAGTGCCGGAGGACCAGCTGCACCCCTCGACGCCACAAAACGTCCCCTACAGAAGCCGCCACACATGACGAAAAAAGAGGAAACTGTCGATCCTCTGTTGACCCTCGGTCTGGACTTTTTGACGAAGGAGCTGATGCCCCAATCAGCTACCGATAAACCTTGGTCTACCCTCGTTACATAAGCGTATCGTGTATCCCGCTCCACCACTCTTCATCCCCTGTCTATGTAGCCAATAACCACGTTACTCCTGTGGTTTGGATTGTGTAAGACGCGAAACGCAACGTCCTTGGACGACGATCAGGGGTGGTACTCCTGCGTGACTCCCGTAACGCAATACGCACCCCTGGGGGTGGTTCCTAGGTGGATTCCTCGAGCCAGAGGGCACGTGCTCCAGCCTGATGATTCGGGGGTGGACTATTCCGAGGGGATATCGCATTTCATCGGGGGCCTCGCACTTCGATCGCGAAACAAAACACTGATTAAGGCCCTCCGCGGCCATGATTGACGTCTCTGGCACGGACAGTCGGTGGGGCGTTGGTCGCCGATGCGTGCGGCACTTTATTACGCGTGTCACCGCACTGACGCACCGTGTGCGTGCACGCCACGCTCTCCGCATATTAATCGAGGACTACATCGGCTACAGAGCGGTGCTTTGAATTAATCGCGACGAGACCCGGGTCCTCGTCCTCCCTACGATCCCAAAACTTGCTGCGAACGTGTCGACCAGGTGTTCTTCAGCAACCTCTTCAAGCTGTATCCAGCCACAATTCTTATTTATATATCGAGTTTGACTTATCAAATCAATATCTAGACGTAGAAATCCCATAAATGGACTCCTTAGCGTACCCTACGATCCTAAGACTTGCCATGAACGTGTCGATATTTTTCGACAAACTTTTCAAGGTGCGCCTCCACCCGAGATTCAGGGTTACCTAGTTGTTTCTTATTGGACCACTCGAACCAGTATTTAAACATTGAAAATACGGAAATATGTAGGATTGGACCCTACAACCCTAAAACCTAAGGTATGTACCACCCTCTCCCTACAATTCATCATTACCCGCGAATGATCACTTTTTAATTCATCATTACTCTCCCTGGACTGTTAAATCCAGCTCGAGCAGAGGTGCCCTCGACGACGGTCTGCTTTCCGCACAAAAGGAAAATGTATCACGAAGTTTCCCCTGAAAGGGGATAAAGAAAAATCTTCCCGGCTGGTGAAAGGTACCCTCCGGTACATAAAACAATATCTCCATTATTTGAGCCGTTCGGTTTGCGACTTCGGACGCGAGATAGCGCTCCGCTCCGGGAGGGTTGATAACGCACTCTCGAGTAACGTTGTTTAGACCGCGAGTGTAGGCGAGGCCCGGTAGGAAGAGGTTCAATTTTATGGTATTGCCTCGTAGGGGCAACATGCAAAGACGAGACGCTAAATTGGCTTCCGCGCCCTCCTCCTCCACCCTCTCGGGTTTCCCTCCCTCTCTCTCCCTCTCGAGGAGCTTCTCAAGGCTCGCCCCGATTCCAAGCCTCCTCCCATCGAGAAGTACATAATCCTGGAGGCCTAATAACATATTCCTCCAGGGAGTACAGGAGGGAGGAAGGTAGGGCCGCGGTAAAGAGGGCACGTCGAGAGGGAAACCTGGCTACGTATATGCGTACCTACGTCCAACAATGCGTGTACTGGTTGCACGTACTCCAGAAGAGCCGCACGACTGGTACCCACGTGTGTACGTAACTAGGTGTTCTCCCACATAAATGTCCGCACAAAGTGTGTGCAGACGCCTGAGAATACGTTCCTGTGTTCGGCCGAGTCTACAGGGCGATTCAGCATGGTTGGTGTCGTGGACAAATCACTATTGCGATGTCGAACAAAGGCTTTTTTTACATTTATTGCTGTAATGATTACATAAAATAAAATTAACATTAAAAAGTGTAAGCAATTGTGTCTGACGAGAGTGTAACCGTGGGGTTCGTGTAAAAGAGAAAACGCTTGCTAAATTGGAAAATTAATGTATAGGAAGAGCCAGAGAAATTTTGTTAGTCGATTGAACGAACGACACACAGTTTGTTGTTACTAGTAAGGAATAGTAGAAATGGTGCTTTTGTTGTCGCTATAGCATAAATAATATTGCTGGCCCATTTTCATGCGTGTATGTTTATTGAAGGGAGTACGTGGATTCTTTCTCTGAGGGTGGAGGAATCCGCGAGAGTCGCGGTGAATCAACCTGTATGCATATCTAAAGATCCAAGGTGGATCGCCGAGCCCTAAGGTGTATCCATCTGGGAGGCAGCTCGAGTTGTCCACCCTCGACCACCCTCTTGCTTTTCCCCCACGATCCAATTCCATCTATCCATGGGGGATGCGAGAAAGGCGAAAGTCAGGGACGGGTTTGGTGGAGACTCAAAGGGCGAAAAGGAAAAACGGGGAAACGGGGCGCGTTCAAGAGGGAAAAAGGACCCGTTCCGAAGGTTATAGAAAATTGGGTGGTTCACGGACTATTACCTTGGCGAGCGTCGCTAACGATAAATCGTCGCCGATCTCGTTAAGGGAATCGGGAACCTAGGGACAGGTGGGATTTTTCCGAAAAGGGTGCTCGTTGCTTTTCACGCTCTGCCGATCGACCTGGTTGGGTCCTAGGGGAACAGGTGAACGCTTGGGGGTGGTTTTAATCCCTGGATGGATTTATAGAGACCCAGGTGAATAATTGTAACATACTGCACCCTTCTACCCCTTACGTCTTGGGCTAGTCTGCTGGAACGTCTGAAGCAACCAGGGGCGCACCTTAGGGAGGATTTCTTCCGGCTAAGCTCCGAAGAAATTCCAAGAGGACCCTGTGAACGTGACGTCCCTGTTATCCGAGAGAGAGACCCTCCGACACCCAGAGGTCGATTTTATTTCCCGATATCTCGAAAACTGTTTCGCCACGCGGAGGGGAGACATTCAAAGGTGACGATGGGCGGGGGAACACGCAGGGGGTGGAAGGGAGGCCCTTTGCTTTGAACTTCCTCATCGAGGGTGTAATTGAAACTCGCATACGGAATATTCGATTCCGCTCCGTTGACTGCGGCTCCTCGATCCCCGGTTCTTGCTCTCTCTCCTCCTCGCTCCTTTTATTCCCTCCTTTTCTTCCTTTTTTTTATTTCCTCCCGTTTCCGGGAAACCTCGGGGAAAAGTGAGCCCCTCGCGTCCACGAGGTCCCTCGGATGTGAGGGAGTAAAATCTCCGTACTAAACTACGCGCGTAAAAATCTCATCACCGGGGAATATGGTACACCACTCGATAAAAAATCATATTTGGCAAAAATAGCTCGTTTCCACTTTTCATCGGGAAGGATAGGTTTTAGGTATTCATTTAAATTCCAATATGTATACATAATGTATATTAAATGCAGTACTCGTGAAAAGAAAATGGTAACCTCTGAAAATCCCAGTTGTACATACCCCGCTAAAATTCATCGTTTACTACGAAAGAAAATTATTACCACATATTTTGGTCATTATAAATATTATTTATACCAGAATGAATTTTTTGCCTGTATTAAGATTTAAAAAAAAAAGGGGAACATTTTCTGAGGTTTCTGTGGACGATGTTGCGAATTAATTGCATATTCAGCCGTCGGTAACTTTGAAAATATTCCCCGGAATCAGCGGACGAGTTAATCCTTTGGCGAGGAGTCTAAGGAAACTGTCTTGGCCGTCGTCTCCTGGAGGAGCCAATTCCTCGAGTTAACTTTATTTCATACATTTCTGATGCACGTAGAAGCTGCGACATCCGGCCCTGAGACAAGAGTCCGGGAGGCGACACTAATAAATCAGAGTATCGGCTAATTTGGTTATGTGTTCCCCGAGGGCTCTCGGATCTCTCTCTTGGTCCCTCTTCCTCTTCCTCTCTTCCATCGTCCTTTGCTCGCGGCCACCGGCAACGAAATGAAATTCGTTTCTCGTGTTGGCGCGTTAGCATTTTAATGAATTTCATTTATAAAGCCGAACTTTCCGCCCGGAATTAGATCGCGTCAAACGTTGAGCCACGTGGGCTCTGGGCTTTCTCCAAGTCCGACATTTCCGCAACTTTTCCGACTTTACTAACTTTTCCAGGTCTCTCGGGATTTTCGCGAATTCCGAGGATAAAGGTGGATGCAACTGCGACGATATATCGTAACGATTTGTTATCTGTACAGGGGAGTCGAGTTCACTTATGGCTTTTATGTGGCATCCACGCGTCTGCTAAATTTCCGCTGATCGATTTGCAGATATTAATCGCACACATTTATCCCGATTCATCATTACGGGTACAGTCACATTAAGGTGATGTCAAAGTAGCATCAGAGAGATCCCATTAATGATACTTTAATCCGACCTAGGTGCACCGAATCGTTTCAGACTTTACCACGTGTATTCTTCGTTCATTCTTTCTAAGAAATTAGAAAATGTCTTTAAATAAATTTATAAAATGAAATTCCATGGCGTGAGGACCTTCCTCGGAACCCCCGGGTAAACCTGGTAAGTCTGGAGCGATTCGGTGCACCCTGGTCGGGAAAAAGTTAAACAAACGAAATCTCTTTGACGTCACTTTTACATCGCCTTAAGGAACGAAGCTCTCGGAAGTTCTTGCCGCGGAACTCATTTCCCCTCTCGGGCGGTCCTGCCCTGCAATGTATTTTCCTTCCATTAAAATTTCACCATCCTCTCCCCAACCACACGTCTGCAAAGCCCGATACGGAGAGAGAACACGGGTAAAGGTATGCAAATACAGCCCTGTGCAAACGATTCATGCACGCGACACGATTCTTGCGAAGTCTGCAGGGGTCGCGACGGGCCGGAGAGGGTGGAGGATTAAGGGAGGAAATATTTCGCGAAGGATATGAGGGCTTGATGAAACGGAGTGACATCTTTGTGTCCCGATACCTTACACGTAGGCAATCGATTCTGGCTTTAATTTTCCCCCAAGGCGTCGCGACGCATCCCTGCCGGCGTCCGTTATCGCGCCGCCATGACACCCGGGATTCGGAAACGACGCACGTCCCGCCTGTGGAAAATCGCCGGCGAAACTCCCCCGATCCGTTTTACAATATTTCCCGGGCGGCGTGCGAGTTGGTTTTCTCAAACAGAACGTGCTTCCCCCCCACGTCAGGGGGTGGAAACCGCCCCGAAATAAACGCGTCCGTATGTATTTCCCTCGGAGCGGCGTGGGAAGTCGTCACGTCGCGTCGAGATTGACGTAGCGATCGGCGTAATTCGCGAGGGCGAGTCGGGGGTGGATTCGCAGGGGATGTAAATTCTAATATACAGGGTGTCGCGGCAGTAACGTCGTCTAGGCGAGCAGGGGTGCGTTATGATACGTTGTTAAAGGGAGGCCCATCTCGCACACATACCCTGCAATATTCATGCCGCCCACCCACCACCCACCACCCACCACCCCTGCGTCCTCGGAATTCCGTCGCACTTTTATTACCCCCTGACGCATTTCCCCCCCGGTTTTCCCCATTTCTCTCTACGCGACCGACCCTGAAGACGACCGACACGCACGCGAAATCTCCGCGCGTTTTTATTGGTTAATTTCGGCCCGATGCGCCCTCTAAGACTTCCCTCCCCCCGACGTTCCATCTTCTCCGTTCTTTCTGGCCCTCGTCGTGATTTCGTCTCTCTCGTGACAAATGGCACTTCCCGTACGAGTACCCCCCACCTCCTCCCAGGAACGCGGGACGTGCCTTATTGCTTCTCGTTATTGCCGCCGACTTGTACCCGTACGACATTTTCCCCCTAGCTGGATTGAAATAGGTGAAAAATTCATTTCTTCGGGTATTTAGAAACAGAAGTTTCGGGCGGAAGGGTTACCTGAAGTGGAGTTGTAACGTTCTCTCTCAGTTTACTCTAACAATCGGTGTGCTCTCTTTCGTTGTACCGAGGTCTGAGCAGTCTCCCTGAAATGTATTTTGGGGTTGCGCAAAATCACTAGTAACAATTCCCTATAACCTCTGGTTTCACATTCAGCGGGAATAACCAAGGTGCACCGACTTCTATTAATTCAACGGACACGTGCTATCCTAACATTAATGTATTTAATACAATAATTTAGTACAGAAGTTAATTTCCCCAGTTTCGCAGACCTATCGCGAAATACAATAATTTCATTCGGGGATTTATGGTTCCTTTTTTAAGACGCCATTTCCTTTGTTTATCATTTCACAGAGGTGTTAGAATTTTCTGAAGATTTTTAACAACGCTGCTCTCTGTACCGTGCAATCATATCCCTCGGTGTTCGATAGGGCAATTATCGTTATTAGCAATGGTACTTAGTGTTGGGCAGCACTCGTCGAGCCGTTTCGAAACCCGTGTAAGGGTTTAATGGCGAACGGGCACGGTCGCGAAGTGCTCGCACCAATGCCGGGGTTCCCGGCTCGTAATTAAAGAGCGTTGCTTTACCGAGGTCTTGCCGTGGTCTTAACGATTCGCGAAACGCGAAACGTGGGGATAATCGCGAGGATAATTCCCACCATCCCGCCTTGTCCTCGGCGTTATGGCAACCCTAAATAGACGCCGCGTTTATCGCACCCCGATTACCGGCCAGAAGCTGGAAACCCGAGCTCTGCCTCTCTGATTTAAGAAAGTGCAGCTATGCAAGCTGCACATTGCATCGAGATGCAGGAATGAGAAAACGAGACGAAGGGAATACAGGGAATTAAAAAAATTCCAAGTGTTCCAACAAAATTCCAAAAACCCTAAGACAAAGAGACGGTCTCGGTGGTAACAAAAAAATGAATGTGAATAGTAATTGACCGTAGAAAAAAAAAAAGAAATGGTACTTTCCGAATCAGCTGGCATGACGTGCGAACTTACACGTACTTTCATATCGAAAGAAGTAAATTTCAACGAAATGACGTGCGAACTTACGCGTACTATCATATCGAAAGAAGTTAATTTCAACGAAATTCGACCAATTTGTGATGCGCAGCTGGGAGGGAAATTTTAATGATATTTAAACGATCGAGGATTGAAATGTCACGGGGGTGAATGGCGAATCCGAGGAAACGACGACGGGGGGAATTGAGAAATTCGTCATTGTTAATTTAACAAGCTACGCTCTTTTCCCCCGTTTTACGAGTCTCCTCGGTTGTTACTCGCTCCTCGTGCCCGTCCTTTACGACGGGAAATTCGGAATGAAATTGGAAGCATATTCTTCCTGGCGATTCGATGTTAATCCGGCGAATGGTAAGGGCGACAATAAAAAGGGCATAAAAGTCACCGCCTGACGAAGCGACCAATGTCCGTTGAAACGAGACGTAACGAGACGGCCCACCCTCGGATGCACGTGTGCATCCCCGCCGGTCTCGGAGCGCATAATGCGATCTCGCAGCATCCGAACATCTGTCCACTTGCCGATGCGCTGGACCGGCTCGAATCGAACCCCGAGGGCCTCAGCTGGATACGAGATATCTCTTCAACTTTTGCGCTCGTCCGAAGGACGCGCCGAAGACGCTCCAAGGCTCTCTTCGACGCCATCGAGGCCTCCACCAAGCGAAAATGCATATAAAAAAAAATAAAACAGTTCTAATAAAAAACACTCCTGCATGTTTTTAAGGATTTCCAGAGAGGCTACAAATTGTTGGTACAAATGCTGAATCGATGTTACACAGATGAAACGCTCATATGTGTACACCTTGTGGTATGTATAAGATTGGAGGAAAATGGTAAACCCGAAAAGGAGTTAGTATGAATTTTTTCCAAGATATATATAATTCTACAGTTCTATCACTTTTGTTAAACTGCCCAGGAAAGTTAATACACTCACGCGCAGTTTATAGAATATGGGTAATTTAATGTTATAAAATTACAGGGATGTTTCTTGTAGATGTAGTTTTTAATGAATCTTGGGTGAGAGGGTTTAGGTTGATTAAATTCCTTCCGAGGGTAGTTCTGGGGGATGTTTACTGGGCATTAAACGGATCGCAATAACCGGGGCATTTTATTCCCGAGGTAGAGAAGACGAGTGCCGTTTTCGTTCGACACCTCGTAACACTTGTCCGCAGAGTCGCCATTTGCGGAAATGGCGAGCAGTATCTCGAAGACGGAGATACGTCGGATGAGGAAAAGGAATGTCTCGATTCCCATTACTCGACCCAGTCATTACATGGCCGTGGCCCCAGCTTTAGGAAAGTAGTAAATCTACTAAAGACGTCGGTTAAATATTTAATTGTCCCCCGAGAGGAGATCGCCGCGGGGGAGGTCCAGCATCCCGACGTCCCATGGACCCAAGGGAGAATCCACCCTGTCCTTCTTTCCCCAGGACCCTCTTGAGTTCTCCGCTTTCTCTTTCTCCCCCTCTCCTTCCCCATGTCCAGTCCCTTCGATTTGCAATGCATTACATTAGATAATCGCGTCTCCGTCCCTCTCGCTGTAGTCATCCTCCTTCCACGGAACTCCCTTTTTATCCCAACTTTTTTCCCCCGATGCACTTACATTAGACAATCGTTTCACCCTCTGCTGGTCCTTTCCTCCGCGCCCGGGTTTGGCTCTTCATCCCTCGTCTCTTATGTTTCCTCAAATCAGACGATAGTGCCTCACGTACTGCCAGGAACCCAACGAATGGTTCTTCCCACCCATTTTAATTTAGTTTCCCGCTTAAAAAGTGACGTTACGAAAAATCTTGCCGAACAAAAGTTGTTCCACGCAACGTTTCCTATAATTTTTATCCGAAGTATTTTTCTATATCGTATAAGATTTAGCCGTGGAAACGGGGTCTTCGCCCGCGCAAAAGCGGTCCTCCGCTGGCAGACTATACCGAGTAGTTTCACTTTTTCTCTTTAAACAAACAACGACACGGGAAATCTTGTTAAACAAAACCTGTCCAGCTGGATACCCCAAGTAACTTTCATTGGAAGTATTTTTTCCTATCTCGTAAAATTCTACCGCAGGGACGGGATTATCGTCCGGTCTTTTTGCCAGGAAACGGTAGCGAGCGGTTTCGCCCTTTCCGCATCCTTCCTTTCCTCCCATTCCGGATCCTTTCCGGGCGTGGGCTTCCGTTTTTAACCCCTTCTAGTCCAGTCGCATTAGACGCTCTCGGAGAGGTCTCACAAGAAACCAGCCCCTCTTTCCTCCCTCCGGTGAAGATCCTTCTAGGTCGGCGATTGCGGATTCCGGATGGCGCAAGAAAAGCCTCGTTTCACGCGACGCGATTCCCTTCCCGGGAGATGGCTCCGGCAAGGACCGATCGGGGCCCCATGGACACCCTCTCTTGTCACGAAACCATAAACCTCCGGCTAGCGCGAATCACGCCCGAGGTTTCTCTCGATCGTGAGTCGCCCAGCATCCGCTGCTGGACCATATGCAGGGTGTTACGTTTTATAGCGCGAACACGACCGACCGTGCCGATCGCTCGCCGATATACATCGTCCTGGATGCGCCTGCAGATGCGGTTCTCATATGCCCATGCGTTTTCGTGAAATGCACCAGGAAGCAGACTGGAACTTCTTCCTGGGGCATTGACTCGACCTCGTATAGAATATATTAGGGAATTTGTACACATCTATACTGATGTGTCATTTTTTTATCCACGTGGTTGCATGGAGGTAACAAGCTGATCATGAACATTTCGACCCATGGGCACTTCTCATGGTTTAACGGGACGCTTGGTTTAATGATAGTCCCGGGTTTCATCCCCCCGGCTGTTAAAAAATCCATCGATTTTTCAATTTCCCCAGCCTCGACTCGGCAGAATAATTTCCGGGCAAACTGACGCGACAACATATTTCATCCTGTCAAACGCGTTGCTCTCTAGCCGGCCGCAGATTTAATTCAACCTAATACTTTTCCTCGGCCAGGCAACCATTTGTCATGGAGGTATTAATCAAACTTTGGCCCGACCACGATTGAAATCCAACGTGGCAGACGGAGCGATCTCGGACGATCCATTACGATCGAGGAAGGATCACCCTTTGGCTGCCGGATTTCACCTGTTCGTCTGGGGGGGTGAAACGTAACGGAAGGGTTACCAATTAATTCCTCCTATTTCTCGATTAACAACCATTAATCAGAGTATTATCCCCACCTCGGTTCGACTGTTCCCCTTAATATCGCTCCACCCCCCGTAGCCCTCGGATCCGCGTCAGTCGCAGATTTTTAGCGCTTTTCCGCAGACCGCCGCCATTTCTCGGTGCAGCATTAATCAAACTTTAACACAGCCATAATTGGACCCCACCTAGAAGCCGGAGAACAATCTCCATTGTGACGGGGCAACAATCGAGCGGGGAGATTTTTCTTGGAGGGCGTGGTGCACCTGTATGCTGCTTTTTATGATGATCAGGGCTGGGTCCAAAATGCAATTGGAAATACTGAAAATACTATTTCAAGTACTTTTTCTTTCTTCAGTAAATGCCCGATCGGAATATTATAAGTAATATGCAATTATGGTTAGATCGTGCTTATGCACTTTTTGCGAGAGGAAGATTTAGCTCAGCTGTTCGGCCACCTTAACCCTCTTGCGCACCTAGGTAAATGTATATTGGGGGTGGCGGGCGCGGTTACAGTCACCCCACGTAATTACCTCTCAGATTGCGAGTCAAAGGCTCGGGAGGGGGTGGAGAGGAGGGCTGGGGGTGGTACACGTGGCTCCCTCCACCGCGGCTGAGACGAAGTCGAGCCGCGGTGGAGGGGGTGTAATACGGGGGCGGCCCCGTTGTACCCCATAGAAACTACGAGCAATTAAGGGATTATGCTCACGCGCGTGAAAGATTTGTCGGCGTTCCAAGTTCGCGGTCCTTCTCGGGTCTTCTCTCGGGAGAGGCTCCCTTTTCCCTAGGTCCACCCTCTCCGGCTTCGGCCATTATTCCACGGCCTTTATGTAACGGGCCGCGAGCCAAGTCGAGGCTGCACTGTTCAAAAGAATATTGTCGAAGTCTGCAATGGCACGAGAAATGAATGACGTCTCCCAGACGTATGTCAAGGGGTTAAGAAGTTCCTTATTAAATTTGCATGAATTTTAGAAATGGATGTAAAGGCCAAGGGTGGAAAGTTTCGCTAGGTCTCTTTCGCCGGCGGCCGACGAAGTCGAGGTCCGACGAATCGAAACGGGGGATGATCAGCCGGAAGGGGTGGGAATTTTCGGAAGACTTATTCCTTGTTTGTTTTCGAGGCCTGTGGTGAAATCAGGGAACCGGGGATTTATGCGTGCTTACACGCCACGGAGGCCACCTTCGACCCCTCGGTGCGACGTCGAAGGCCCTGGAAATAGATATGTCCTGAGTTTTTCCTCCCCCACCGGTGGAGACCCCGAAACGAAAATATCCCTTTTCCGTTCGGTGTATACAAGTGTCCTGGAAGGGTGGCGGCATCGCGAGGATACCTAAACCAACAACCCCCGGCGCCTAATAAGCAACAGGCCGAGCCACCCACGGGTTTTCACCCCAACCTCGACCCGGGGCCGCCCCTCTCGCCGGGAAATTATACACCCCCAAAATGACATACATTTTTAATATCTCTACACAGTCACCCCCGGCTTCCTGCTCCAGAAGACACCGGAGGGAACCCTCGTCAATTCCCATCTTTGACCGGAACACGAGGTGCACCACCTCAGTCAATACGGCAGGAACCTTCTCGATCCTTCATCCCTTTTTCATCTCTCCATTGGTACCCTCCACCCTCGATTTTCCAGATCGAGCCATTCCCTGTGGGAGAAGAAAAAAATACATCCCGAGCTCAATTTTCGCATTGATTAATCTTGCCTGAGGTGATACGACGATGGGGGTGATATCGGGTGACGTATCATAAATTCCGGAACAATGGCGGCGTTTCGGGGGTTGTTTATGTACCTTGCGGCTACCTGTGTCCATTTCTTTTCAGGCTAGACAATGCGTGGATGCGCACGCGAGGCTGTTATCGGCGTTATCGCGTCAGGTTCGGAAAAGCTCGAGATATGGAAGGGCGGCTATGGGAACTACTTTTATTCCGTAAGGCATAAAAGCGCTTGGCGAGAGTTCCACTATTGCCTGGCGGAATTTTATCGCCGAGGGAAATTGAAGAGGGTCGTAACCTCAGTTTCGGAACAGATATCGGCCAAATTGATATTGCCCGGCATCACGAGCGCGTTATTACCATTTCTGCGCGTTCTTTTATGCGACCCGACGAAGGACGGAGGAAGCGCCTCCACCTTCGAGGACGAATCGCGTAATGACGGGGATGCGTACACGACATAAAGGAAACGGGGGTGGGTTTTTATTGGCCCCACCTAGCGGTCCCTCGGGACGTTGTCTCGACTACAGGGTGGCCGTCGACTCTGCAAATGAGGAGCCACCCCGGCTAAAAAAAATATTAACCATCCCGGTGAAATATGTCCCCCCATAGGGGTGAGACAAGGTAAACGATGCCCACCGTGTGAATTTCCCGTTGCCGATTTTTCACACCCCACGCGTAAAAAACGAGGATTTAATTCTCCCACGTGGAACTATCGCAATCGATAACTCTCATGGGGGTGGATTTCTTAAACGTCATTTTTTATCGTAAAGTAAGTCCGCATATTGAGTAAAGAGGCATATCGAGAAATGTAATGCTTAATTCCTCTCGTTTATTCGGTTTCATTTTTTTCTAGCTAATCCCTACCAATATTCATTACTGGGGGTTAATATTGTTATTACATTAATAATTCCTTTTCTTAAGGTGGAAATTTCACACCCAACACGTGACGGCCATGCTGCGAATCTTTACAGGGGGTGGATTTAACTCTAAGGTGGACATTCCCTTTTTATGGAGAAATTGTCGGGTCGTAGCAACCTTTGGCAGGTTACGGGGTGGGTTTTAAGTCTTATTATTTCAGCGCTTCTTCGAAGGACTACCCCTAGCGGATATCCTTCGGTGGAGGGAGTCCTCGGAACGGCACCCCTTGGGGGATCGTAGGCGCTAACGGAAATTAAGCTCTCGCAGCGAACGTTAAGTACGAAATTAACATTCCCGTTAAATCAAGGACTACTGGGGGGCCGGGGATGAAATTTGGAAAAAGGACCTTCCCACCCCTAAGAACGCCATTATCTCCCGCGGCATAAATCGGCTTCGGATGAGACTTTGATTTCCGCACGATTTAATAACGCACATTTCAACCCCCTCGCTCGTCTTTCGCCCCATCTCCCTCCCTCTCGTGGCAGAGCTTATATCTCTTTCCCTCTCCTCCTCCCCGATCCTTCGCCTCCCTCCTGCGGCTCCTTTACCCTGCTACTTAGGGATATGGGTCATGTTTCCTAGCAACAGTTCTCCTACAAGACCGAATTTCCCTCACCCTAATGCTACACCCCTTCTGCACGGTTAAAACTGGCTCGCAAGGGTAGCTACTAATTACGAGATTTCAATTTAGGACCTGTACTCCGCCGAATTATTATTATTATTAATGGATTAATTGGCGGTTTTAGTAGAAAGTGACCGAACGACCTCAAAATTTAAATTACAATTAAGGGTGAGTTCTTAATTATTCAATTACTGGTTTTAAGAGTAGAGGTTACCGGACGTGGGTACCAGCCTGTCCTTGCCAATTTTTACTGCAAGTGAAATTGCACTTTTAATTAAAATACATATCTTACGTCGGAGCTAGTCATATTTGTATTGATTTATTTGACGGTTTTAGTCCTGGGGTCCTTGCCGAATTTTTTTCTTTCAATAAGGGTTGTATTTCGAGTCGGATCATCCGGTGACCTCTTGAGGTATCTACATCATTAATCAAATGCATGCCCAGCATCCTTGTATCTGGAAGCCCTAAATCAGGTGGCGCAAATGGGAAAAAGGTCGAGGAGTCGAAATTTCGGAAAAAGGAGCTCCCTCTCTCTCCTACCCCCAAGAGGCGCCATTATCTCTCGCGGCATAAATCCCGCCAGGACGAGACTTTGGTTTCCGCGCAATTTAATAACGCTCACATCCCCTCCTCCCTTTGTCCTTCCGAGGGTCCTCCTGCCCCCCGCGTCTTTCTTCCGGCTCCTCCAGCACTTCTGTCCCCCCCTTCGCCCTCTCGGGATATACACACTACATCATAAAATACTTTCGTGTTCGGGTAGCCGGCAATAATCGCGGCCCGTAAAGTTCAGCTAAATGTTACGTGGTCGAATGGTGGAGGGGAAACGGAGATGGATGGATAGGAAGAGAGTAGTCTGGTCAGGGGACCGAGAGAGAGCAGGAGGAAACGAGAGAAGACCCCAGGAGGGAGAAAAAATCACTCTCTTTAGAAAAAAAAAAAAAAGGGGGGATTTCTCGTAACGAACAGACTTTTACTTCATATTATTAAGGTGATATGAAAGTGTCATATATCACCAAAAAGTAAAAATTGAAAAACTCATCTCCAAATTGGGTCCCCCGAATCATTTGAAACTTCATCTCGAGATTATGGACGCTCTAAGGAAGAACACGATGCTCGTGGAATTTAATTTTTTATCGAAAAAATGAAATGTAAAAAAATATATGTATATAGAGTGACTCTTTTATATCACCTTGATATGAAATTGAGAAAGAGAGGAATTGAAGAAATAGAGTTTCTTAACAGTGGAAGAATAAAAGGAGCCGCCGAGTATTTCTCGGGCGATTCGTTGAGGGGGAGGAAGTCAGAGGAGAGGGTGCGGATGTGGGTCGAGGAAAGCAGGAAAAAGACGCCGCAAGGGGGCAGCAGGACTACGAGGACCCCAGGAAGGACTTTTATTAGAGGCTGGCTTTATGATCCTGAAACGCTCGTATACAGGCTCCTTCGAAAGCGGCGGCCCGATATTAATTAGACGGACGGCCAAATACGAAGGAAGCGCCGAGGGGTGCGAGAACGAGCTTTCCTCGGTGCATCCTTCGGTCGGGGGTGCTCCTATATTGCGGGAGATGCCAGATGAGTTTTACACGGAAATTAAGGGAAATTGGCTTGACGAAACGTTGCACGCCCCGTCATAAATGCCGGGGGATGTGTGCGACTCGTTGCGGAACGCGATCACGTGCTGCATATACCGATCTGCGTCGTAAATGACACGGTCGGTGATATTGCGATACGTCGCGGATCCCGGGAAGACGAGTTATTAAAATTACCCAGGGACTCTGCTAGGAGGTCCTGGGAAAAATACCCGGGAAAATTAGGACACGTCTAATACAGCTTCTCGTAAAATGACAGTCTGAAATTGTAGCGAAACCGTATTTTTTCTTTTATTTTCCATCGTCCTCTCGCAAACCCCCTTACGTGTTAGGCACTGATTATTGAAGGGATGATCATCTATCTTTTCCACTTGTATTAATTTATTTCAATTTAAACGTCAACGATTCCCCGAGAGTAACGCGCCAATGCGACCTGTCTTAATTTCGGCAGGTAAAAACGAAGGTAAATGGTAATTGACCATAAAAAAGGAGTTTCACTTGCCGAAACAGGCTCTGTTAATACCACGCGTAATTTCATGTACTGTCGTAAAAAAATCTCTCTCCAAAAGGTTCGGCTAAAGAAAGGATACAAATGAAGAGAAGAAGGCGTCACTCTCCCCCTAAGATATAAATAAGTTGATAAAATGTATTCCAAGTGAGGGTTGGGGGGTTCTCATTTTTTTTTTTTTTTCCCGAGTCCCCAATCTCCGGGACCAGGTTCGTGCCGAATCTCCCCGATCAGCCCAATTATTCTATATGAAGTATATTCAATCGTTTCGAGGTCTGGCCGGCATCTTGGGCGCTCAATCGAGGAACGTGGCAATCGTGAGAATCTTCAGTCCGGGGTTTACAAAGTGTCAGGGTGTTCGGTACATCCCCTTGAACGCTTAAACACTCGAGCCAACTGTCATCTGGTAGTGACAGAGGGACACAATGGGTGCCCCTGTCTCTCGTCACCCCGGGTGCCCCGTCTCTCTCGTCTGACAGGCGCTACACTTTCAATGCCGAGAACCCACGGGTGAAAATCACCCTGCAGGAGGTTTCTCGACGCATCGTACTATGGCGGGATTAATCGGAAAAGAGGACGCTCTTCTGTGTCCATGTGTAAACCCGGGGACCGAAATATCCCGCGGAAATTCCCCCCGCGACTGATCTACGAAAGACGGCTTGCGTTCTGTCACCCAAATTCACTGCCTTGGCTAAAAATGATCCCTCGTAGAGATTTGGCCGACCTCGGTTCCGGAAAATTCTGGGTCAGCCTGGTCATTCTCTTGGTCCTCTTCTTACGCGTTAAGGGGATGTCAAAGTGGCGTCGAAGAGGTATTGTTTATAAATCTTCTCTCCCAACTCGGTTTACCGGAATAGCTTGAAACTTTACTACGTGAATAAGGAGACTAGAAGGAAGGTCCTGAAACTCATGAAATATCAATTCTTTTCAAATTTGTGTCTACATTTTTTTATGTTCCCCTTAAGGGGATATCAAAGTGGCATCCGAAAAGTCAATCGTTCGTGAAACTTTTTTTACAAACATTATCAGGTTTCAAGTGATTCGGTAAATCCAGCTCAGAGAAAAGTTTCATAAACCTCTCTTATGTCATTTTCATCCCACCTTAAGGAAGGATCATACTCCGCTTAAAGTAGAATCTCAATTGTATGGAATGAAGATGCGAAGAGCGCTTTCCTCATAGTGGATACTAATTAACATACTTTAATATTTCACACTTTTTCCCAGGGGGAAATTACATGCTGGCCGTTTCTTTATATGTACTGAATGGGTCTTTTTAACGAAATATAGATTTTTCACGTTTTTATTTCTCTTTCGGAAATTCGAATAAAACATCCCGCTCGGCCGTGACGAATCAGATGACACGGTTCCTCCTGATCCGCCCGTCAAAGGGAATCGTTCCGTTTGGTCGGACAATCGAGTGTATCGAATTATTCCACCGCCAGTGAATCATTGGAGCCGTTCAATTACCCAGTCCGCGGCTGGGCCGTTTAACAAGCTACTCAAGGGTACGCTGCAACGAATAATGAAACGCGTATACTGTTAAAAGAAATATTCTCACAATATAATATATTTCATTTCGATTTCTTCCAAATGTGGTATACTAATTTTCTAACATTTTGTTTACACATTTCAAGGTGTCATAAATTTAGTACCCAGTGTATTCATTTTTGTTCACCCACGCACAGCTTCAGAAAGTCATACATTGATTTATGAATTTATACAAAATATGTCCAAGTTCATGATCAAGACATCGAATTTTTAATTACATCGCAATCTCATGTAGTTAAGGATAAATGACATTTGGACTATCTTCAATAGTGTAGAAAATTGAAAAATGGGGTTGATAGATTGAGAAGCCATGGCCATCTCTTTTGCATCCCTATCTCTGTACCGCTCATGAAGGTAAATAGAAGAAAAACGAGGAGAACCTCCGGAACTTCTTAAATACCCCGAGGAGCCTCCAGAGCGCCCCGGAATATCAGAAAATATTCGCGATATAAGGCCAAGAAGCGCCCCGGTGATAAGGAGATAAGAAGATATTAACCGCGGTGGAAAATGGGAAACCGGGAAAATGCGAAAATGAGGGAAAGACCCAAGGCGTCCACAGGTTGGTAATATTGGTCTCTACTTAGCGGGGCATAGGGAGTGCTGGCAGCCCTGAGGAGCACCCTGAAGAGCCCCTGAAGAGCACCAGGCCAGCCCCAACAACGCGGGGGGTTCGCGCCCCTGCGGGGCGAAAACTACCCCCGAGAACTGGACCCCCCGGGGTGCTCGTTTCGACGAAGGCCAAGAATTATTAGCGGTTATTACGCGTGGAAAACTGGCTTTTCTCTCCCGCCGCGACGCCGGGGAAAATGGCGCCAGCAGGAAACCCCGTCGATGGACACGGGAAGGACGGCCAACAATTTCGGGGATGCGTCGATGGCCGTTTTAATGACTCGGAATGAAAATGGCGAAAGATGGCGAGAGGCGCCCAAATGGAGACACAAATCAGGGGAACGTTTCCTTTTCGGAAGGACAATGGGGTGGCGACCTCCTAACCGCGATCTACTGCCCCCTGGGAATCGATTAATCGAGGAGATCGGAATTAACCTCGCGGGGGGTATCTCTAGACTCTAGGGGAGGAAATCTGGGGGAGGCTCCAGGGGAGGTGTCTGAGAGATCTACGACGCGGGGCAGTGCTGACGTCTCTTCGGCTGGGTATGAAAATTATGAGAGCTGGGGTTTAAAAATTATTTATGTGCTTTCCGAGGGACCTTTATTGGTGCGGTTCGTTGTTCATCGTCGTGGAACAGCGTTGATAAGTAAGGTCGAGCTTGGCATCCTATATAAGTTCATCTAGGCTTCACATGTAGCGCCTAGATAGGACCTTCTTCATTTAACTATACATCGGATTTTCATCCGATTCTTTCTTAATTGCTCCGATT
Source organism: Orussus abietinus (assembly GCF_000612105.2). Classification (NCBI taxonomy): domain Eukaryota; kingdom Metazoa; phylum Arthropoda; class Insecta; order Hymenoptera; family Orussidae; genus Orussus; species Orussus abietinus. The sequence continues at coordinate 1,739,810 of NW_019395988.1, forward strand.
TCTATTATCTTACCCTTACCCACCTTTCATAGATAAGGGTGATATTCCAATGTAGGCTCTGCATTGTTAAGTTGGCACCCTGCAAGTTTAAGGTGATGTGAAAGTGGCACCGAAGAGGTATTGTTCATAAAACTTTTCTCCAAACTCGATTTACCGAATAGTTTGTAACTTTACAACGTGAATAGGGAGACTATAAAGAAGGTCCTGAAACTCATGAAATTTCAATTCTTTTCAAATTTCTTTATAGGTATTTTAAAAATAATTTATAAAAAATGAAATTTCGCGAGTTTCAGGACCTACCTTAGGGTCTCCATTTTCACGTTTTAAAGTATGAAACGACACCCAGTTCGTAGAAAAGCTTTATGAACGATTGAGCCTCCAGATGCCAGTTTCACATACCCTTAAGTGCTTTTGTTAGTGGAATATAAATCGACCCTCCAATTATCGACTGATCGCGACTGCACCTCGTCCGGGCACATGTGCAACGCTCGCAGTTGCATGTTGCATCGGCGTTAGGTTAAGACGTCGTTCTCGTTGAAGCGCGAACGTTCGGGGCTGAACTTTTTCCCCGAGTGACATTTGAAATTGCACGCTCCTCTTCCGGGAACCTGGCCGCTTATTCCTTGTAATTACCAGGCTGGGAACCGCGGCTTCTTGCGGACCGCGCCTGAATATCTCCTAGGGAAAAATCCCTAGCGCTTTCAGTAATACCCTGCCCTCGAGTTACTTTGCGAAGACACGCCATTGGCCACTTCTATAGGGATACTTACTACCGCGCTATTTCATTACGTACAGTGGAGTTCATAAACTAACGCAGACCTCCAGTCGTCGAAATTCATTCCCTGGAATGGACATTGTATAAAAATTAAAATTATCATTACCCTGGAGCTTATGCCCCAGTGTACACCTCTAATCAAGGAATTTTTTTTCTTCCGTGAATTGACATCGTCTAAAGTTAAGTACCTCATTACAGGGGAGTTCACAGAGTAGCGCACATTTTCTATGATCAACAATTAATCTAAGTCCTCTGCGTAATTTAAAGATAAAAATGGCCTGACTCTTAAATTCCCAATTTTTCATCGCTGGACATTTATTTCTGCCGTTGGATAAAATAGTTACAGTCGGGAAAATTTGTTATTGCGAGAAAAGGCCTCGCATTATTCCTGAACTTACGGTACTGGGTGCATTGCACTACTACGAGGTACCGTAAATGCAATTCGCCCGTGCACCGTATCTAACTGGAATAATAATTATTAATTCAAGGGAACCCTCCGTTATGACGGCGATGCACGTCGATTGCAGTTGTTCTCCTCGAAACGAAGAGAGAGAAAAAAAAAGGGAAGCGTCTCGTATTCCGCCTCCCTTAATGGGACGTGAATTCTGACGTGGTTTTTGCCCCGGCGCTCGAGACCGGAAATCCACCAGGCTCTGATCCCAGTTTTTCCCTAGAACAACGGAGCTATAATATTAGAAGGAAGTGAGGCCATTTCTCAAACAAATGATACACCTCCCCGTAACTTTACGACGCCGCTTCCATGGAAAACGAAACGTCAAATCTTCTGAACTCCGCCATGACCACCAATCCGCGGTTGCATAAACGTCGGTCCGAATGGCTCATTTGAATTGACCATTTTCGATGTAACCTTCCAGTATAATTTCATGTAAATCCAATGAATCAGGAAATGGGGCAGGTTGCTAACTGTACAGGAAGCAACAATACCATAAATACACCTATACTGACAGATGGATATAGAAATGAAAAACTGATTAACCACCCCTAAATGTCTATTCGATCGGCGGTGAGCAAGTTAATTTTCTAGGTTAAGTGGAAATCCCGGAAGAAATTCCTAATTCAAGTTCAATTCATTTTTTTTCAAGCACGAGAATTAAGTCCTCTGTATTTATCAAATGTCAATTATCCTCGTGGAACAGTCCGGAAGAGGACTATAAAGAAGCGGCGTGCGGGAAAGTCGGAAAGCCAAAAAAGGGGTTTCGGAATCCCCTAGAGTTTTTCACATCGTTTGAGCGATCGGTACCCGGTATTACCTTGCATTACCTACAGGACTGTTCCGAGATTACAACCATGGCGGATCGCTTACCCACCACAACGGGTACGATCCATTACAATCCTTGTAATAAAAGGCCTCCCGCGCGCGGTACCGCTGAAAGTAGAAGCTCATCTTTCACGAAGCAGCTATCAGGGAGGCCTTAAGGGCGAATCGGAGGACCCAGGAGAGAGTTATGTCTTCTCCCGGTTCTCCATTTCTCAGCCGATCCGCGCTGGAGGCGAACGAGGGGAGGGACGTAAAAACCGAATCGCTCGGGCGAGCACGTGAATACACACGGGAAGCCCTTCCGTAATTCCCGATTTTCCGAAGTAAATGTCAAAACTACTCTCTCTCCCGGCTCCGGCTTCCTATTTTCGACGATACCAGGAACGAGTTGCAATATATATATGTATCGCGGGACGGGATATTCACGCTTCCGCGAGCGAATCGGTAAATTCGAGGGCCCCACTCCCCTCACCCCAGAAAATCCGAGTTTCGCACTAAGGGGAATTTCGCCTCGCTTTGATACTCCATTTTGACCCTTAATTTGCTTCGGACCCCATAAGAAAACCCCCCATGTTCTTTTTTTATATTAATAAGAACGACGAGATAGACTAAGGAATTATTTATAATAAATCTGCAGGAAATTGGGGCTTATTGAGATTCTGCGTCTGGGTCGGATTTTGGGGGGTGAATTTTGATAGACATTCAGGGGTGATAGAAGATGTCCGTTCCACTGAGTTCGTAAGAATTCCTCTGAGACAAGGACGAGGAGACCAGGGTTTAAAAACCGAATGGCCGGGGCGAACACGTGAATACACACACGTGAATCACTCGGCAGCGCAGCTAGGATAAACGTAGGTGCTCGAGGGGGCGACGGGGATGCCAGAAACGGGCAAGGCCAGTGACATGTCAAAGCACGAACAGCTGTTCGCCGCCGCTGGAGGCGCAATAGTCGGGCCAAAAACCGCGCCAGCGGAGGAGGCGAACGATCTCTCCCGCGCATGCGCGCGGCCACTCGCGGGTTATATTTGTCTAATTCTAATGCCGCGGGGCGGAGGGGCAGTCGGCCGCGGGACGGGGCCCGGGAACGTCGCGAGTTTCCCCGTGTGTCACGCTCCGCTCCGCAACTGCGCAGTTGGACGCGTGGCTTGGTCTAACCTCGCTAGGGGAAGAAAGGAGGAACGAGCGAGAGGAAGAAAGGAGACGCGAACGAGGGGAGAGAGAGGCTCGTGCCACTTCGGGCTCCCGTGAGCTTTCGCGATGAAGAGATTGCAGAGAATCCCGGGAGGAACGCTGGAAAAGTTCGACCTCTCGTTATGCCGCGAGAGGGTTGAGGTTAGGACCCGCTCGGAATGGGTGGGTATGGCCTCGAGCTCAATTATTTTTTTTTTTCTCCATTTATTAACACGGTGCTCCGGGAGGCATTCCATATTAACTGTTATGGATGGTTGTCGATTTTTGGCATTTTTCAGCTATGAATTTGTGACTATTGATAAACTCTGAATTTTAGGAAGGGTAGGAGGGAGAGGCGGCGAGCGACAGGGTGGATGTGGAGAATCTCTAGTTTAAGGTTTACTGCACATTGTGACGGAATTATTATCGAATGTATTATAATACGGCATTATCCATGATCATTGATAAATTATGAAAAGGTAAAATAAAGATCGTTATCCATCAGGCAGCACTCAATATTGCTTAACTTCGGTGATCTTACTAAAGCCGAGACTTTTCGACGTGGTATGAGCGTTGACTATTAAGACCATTTAAATGGCCATTTCCTGAAGAAGCCAGGAGCCTTATTCATGGGTCCATCCTCCATCGACCATCCAGGCGTTTTGCCCTCGGTACTCAGGAGGGGAGGAACAGTACCCCTCTCGCGACTCGCGAGAGCTCGACGGCGATCGGAATCGCGTTTAATCGTCGCTCTCGTTAGCCAAGCGGAAATTTCACGGGCCCTCGAAAAGGTCCGGCTTCCTCGGTCCTGGCAGGCCGCGTCCTGCCCCTGGACGAGCACAGCGACGACCGGGACCGATGGAGAGCCCTACCCCCTACCCCGACTGGTTCGTCTGCATTCAGAGTGCACCCACGGGCGCAAGCAGGGCTGCGCTTTGTGCGCGCACAATTGCGCCACGCAGCTCGAGGGTCGCGAGGCCTGAGAGACCCGGAGGACGGAGGGCGGAGGCGCCCTGAAGAGAGGTACCTCGTGGATTATCTGCCCTCTCGGGCTCTGTGTGCCCGCGGTCACCGGGTCTCCTCGGAACCCATCGATGCTTCAATCCCTCAGAACCTCGAGCACCAGGAAAAGCGTCCTCGAGGTCCTGGACCCTTGAACCCTCGCGCTCCAGTTTTCTGATGAACCTATGACGGCGGCTAAATATCTGAAACCATGATGCACAAAAAGAAATACGACTGAATATGACACAGCAGCCCGGTGGAATTGGGTAAGACGTATCCACGATCGTTGCGGGTATTTTTAACTGCCCCTTCTAAGTGCAAGGGTGGATTTAATTGTCTCGACCGATGTGCCCAACCGATTCGTCATCGGCGCCCCTAATTATAACGCGCATCATGAAATGTATAATGCCTCCGCAAGAGGGCTCAACTTTTTTCATATGGGATTTATATTAAGAACTGTTTGGACAAGGGACCTTAAGATTAAGAGATTTATGTACTATGAGTCGTTGACGGGAAGCTTGGGCAAAAAACCCCACCTCATGTTTCCGGTCCTGGCAAGGGGGTGGTATTTCGGTAACGCTTTCCCTGCTCGGAACTCATAAAGCGATGCAGATATGTCGAGTCGGGAGAGGACGAATGGATCGGGCGTCACCTAGACCCAAGGAGAAACCAGTGCCGGATATTATTTGAACCAGTAATGGCGGCCCCGTCGATAATTAATGACGACCATTAATTAGTGTCCCTGGAGGTGGAGCCAACGAGTTGGGGCGAGAACGAACGCAACGACAGTCGGAAGGGGATCGACGAGCGACGAGGCGACGCTTTCGTTAAGGGATGAGACGCTTCAGAAAGTTGCAGAGCAGACCTCGAGGCAACTCGTCGAGGGGAAGTCACGGGTTTGGCTGCAAACGGAGCCGCCCCTAAATGAATAAAAATATTGATATAACTTAAAATATTTGAAGGGTCCTTCAAAAGGAAAAATACAGGCATGTCGATTTCCTTAGTAGATATTGTAACAATAGAGGAGTTTTTGGAATTCCCGACTTACGAACGGACTCCAGGAGGTTATTCATACTGCTAAGAATATTTTGAAATTTCGATCTTGAGAATTGACCGATTGATTCCCGAATTCCCTCCATCTCGAATGACGAAGAATGGCCAGGGGTGTCAATTAATACGTAAAGGTGAGAACTGCCTGTAGTAAAGAATCGGGACCACGTGTCCTGAGATAAAAGGAACACAGGTCTTCGACGAAGGATCACGAGAGAAAATAAATCCGAGATGGAAAGACGATCTCGCAGCCTTTGGTGTGTTCCAACTAAGGGAGGATCCAAGATAGGGTGGGAACGGAGAGAAATTAAACGCGAGCTGGGAAGAGAACGAGAGTCTCGTCGACGAGCTGCAGGATCGATCCTCGACTCTTCCCCCAAGTCGTCGTCAACGTCCTCTGGGCCGTCGACGTCAAAGCGGGCCTCGTATTGATAAGCGGCGCGTTATCCGCGGATCCGCGTCGACGGTTCAGCCCGAATCTGGCTTCTTCAACTCCTCCGGCACTTCTAACTGCTCCGAATCGCGGTGGTGATTATAATAACGAGCCTAACGACCGACGAGCTCTGTTTTCCCTCCAGGCGACGCTATTAATTTCCGCGGCCCCGACATGCGCATCGACGAGTCGCCCTTCTATTCTAAATCTGGAAATCATTTCCCGAGGTCCCAAGGAAAAGTGGTCGGGGACCTGCGAACCTCCTCTTCCGGCACTTCGAGGGACTCGATAATTATCGAGGATGGACAAGCCGCGGCCATCGCTCGGCTCGAGAAACCTGATAGTCGTCGGGAAGCTTGATGATTCAATTAGAAGAGCCCGCGAACTTAAAATTACTCGAGTTCTCGGCGATTTTCGGGTTTCTCGAGGATATCGGGTTCCCGAGGAAAGCCCGACAACCTGATATTCACCTTCTCTACGGATACGAGATCTGTAGGCCAGCGGTTTGGCCTTACAATGTTCATGAAGTAGGTTTACCATGCACTGCATGCATCGAAGCTATGCACTCCATGGATCGAAACCATGCACTCCATGGATCGAAACTATGCACTTCATGCATCGAAACCAACCAGAGACGGGACCGATTAGTCCCCAGAAGAGACAACCAGGTCGAAGGATTCATGACGTCCAGAGAAGTCACGAGCGACAAAGCCCGGTCATCCGCAACATTAATGAACCCTAATGGAGGCCAGGAAGGGCATTATTCGGCCTTCGGGGCCTCGGATTAGGGCCAAAGAAAATCAGGCGGCGTTTGATGAAGTCCCTGAGCGAGCTGTCACTCGCAGATCCCCTTGTGTCCTGATGGGCCGGGTGGGGGAGGAATCCCGATTCTTTTTCTCCGTTCCGGCAGATCGGGACCAGCCATTCAAACTCAGAAACCCTCGAGATGGTCCATTCAGGGCGCAGCTTCGCCGGTGTCCTTGTTACCAGCTCCGGAGGAACCTCCGCGGGCCCTTCTTGAAAAGGAACCAGGGATGTTCTACAAGGAACCAGTTCCGTTTCGGGACACCATTGAGGTCGTTCGTCTGGATCGCTGGAGAGATGAAGAGCTCGAACCCATGAACTATCCTTTCCAGGGGACCATCGCCGTCCCGATGATCTGCTTCCGTTGGGTCTCTGTTCTTACGCCATCCTTGATACCTCCACCTATATTTCATTTCGTTTCTTACGAAACTCCGGGAAGTCCACCCGAAGACTGGACCCCCGAGGAGAGGGTGATAGCGTTATGGATCTTGACAGCTTGGATTGTGCATTCTGTTCTGATGCTGATGCTGGAAGGGAACGAGTAATGGGGCATAGTTTGGATGCTGGAGTGCATTGATTCGATGCATGTAGTGCATACTTTCGATGCATGGAGTGCATGGTTTCGATGCATGGAGTGCATGGATTCGATGCATGGAGTGCATAGTTTCGATGTATGTAGTGCATGGATTCGATGCATGGAGTGCATACTTTCGATGCATGGAGTGCATGGATTCGATGCATGGAGTGCATACTTTCGATACATGGAGTGCATGGTTTCGATGCATCGGGTACATGGATGGTCCATGTTACGTGTGGACCCCGTTACACCGATGCTGGGAAAATGTCACTGCATTACTCGGCCCATTACTCGGGATTACACGACTTCAATTATGTGGTTAACTCCCACCACGGATTCCGCTGGTTCCGTTACGATACAATACGATTCCGAGCGCGAGTAATGGAGTGAATAATGCGGCGACATTATGGCGATAGAAGTGTAATGGGTTTTCAAAAGTAATGTACTGTCGCCCATTCTGGTTGGAGAGTCTTTCGGTGATTCAGTTTCAACGCTCTGTAAGCTTGGCTCAGGTCTTTTTAATGCAAGGACCTGTTACGAAATTAAACTTCATGTTCATTGAGTACCTCTGAACTCCAACTTTGAGTTGTAATGAAACACTTATGAATCTGGGCGGTAATCATTTACGAACTTCAACTTCGAGTGCTTCGAAAAGTAATCCATGTACACGAAGAGCACCGAGCTTGATGCTTTCAAACCTCGGCTTGTCGTTCTTCTCCCTCGCATGCGTCTTAATTCCATTTTAATATCAAATGTGGGAAAACTCATGAGTTTTCGCGAGATGCGTGCTCACTCGGACGCGCACACGCGTGGCCTCGACTATGCGAGAAAGCGCTCGATGTAATTCCGTCCTCGACTCGTCGGAGTAATGGGAGAATCCCTGGCACGGCCCAAAGCAAAAACGACGAAAGCCAGTGCGATGCACGGCCGAATGAAAGAGCCGAAAAACGAGCGATGCACCCAGAAGGCAGATCCTCTAAGACAAATGGGCCAATCCAATTAATCTCCCTCGTCGACTCAATAAACGAGGAAACTGCAAATATCCCGATCAGCCATTGAAATTTCCCCAAATGAAGAAATAAAGGGTAATGCCACCCCAAAACGCTGCCCACGTCATGTACAACCCTGACGTGCAATTAGGGTACCGGGAAAACCGTAGCAGCACATAGCTCTCTCGTAAATCAAGGGATCAACATTACTAACCGCCTAGAAATTTATTTAATTTTATTGCTCCACTTAGCCTTGGTACACATTTTAAATCGTTTCGCAAGCCTCCGCCACCCTCTGTTCGGGATGTCAACCCTAACCTTGGACACGCGTAATACCACATTTGTATTTAAACGATGCATAAATGAAATTCATGTTAAATGTCTGTCTATTAAAAAAATCAGGTAATGTCTCTAGGTGGAAATTTGGAAGAAATTTCGGAGGATTTCACGGGGCTATCACGGGGTGACTATCATCCGACCGGGCGCGGAAATGCTCGATGTAATTTCGTCGTGGACTCTCGTCAGAGTAATGGGAGAATCCCTGGCACGGTGCGAGGGAAAAACGAGGAGTAGCGCCGCGACGCGCGGCGCAGGGAGACGGGGATAAAGGGAGGAGGGAGAGCGAGAGGAAAAAGAGAGAAGGAGTAGACGAGAGCCACGTGGCCCCGGATACGAACACCGGTGCAGCCCCGAAGAAGAAGACGAAGGCGGAGTGAGGAGGTCGGCGCACACGCGTGACCGGCCGTGTGCGTCTCTAACGCGACGCACGAGGCCCTGCCCTGTCATCTGGACGGCAAGTGGTCGTCGGCCCTGCTGGAACCACGCACGATTTATGTCAAACCCAACGTAGAGCAAGGACCACTGGTCGTAATGGCCACGAGCCTCTAACGAGCAAATGAGAAATAACTCGCGCCTCTGCCCACCGCTGGAGCTCTTCATGGTCCGTTTCCAAGGTAGCCCTCGACTCCTGGTGAACGATTCATTCGCATCCCCGAAGAGGTACTCCAATCGGGGATTTTTGTTAAGGGTGGAGGGCTGGTACCCAGCCTCGATATGGCTGAAGCCCTGGAAAGTGAATAAGAGGTTGGGAGAAATGCTTGGAACCGAAAGTTTGCCATGGTGGGTGTCCTGGGAGATGGTCCTCCCAAGTGGGATTATCTAGAAGAGCGCCAGGAAGGACCTGGCTAGGATGCCATTTTTTTGACAGGTTGTGTGCAATGGAGTACCACTTTTCTATGCGAAGTTTAGGTAGGACACCCTAAGGTACTCCAATCGAGGATTTTTCTTAAGGGTGGAGTTATCGGTCAGAGTTAATCGGTCCCATAAACAACGTAGAGGCAACCGAATTGGACGCGATCGATATCAGGGAGGGAATTTAAACGCGTGTCTGCATAGTTGGTGTATAAGGAGACGTCGTCATCCCCTGCGGCGCTGCGAGAGGGACTGACTAAGGGTGCGGAAACCCTTTACATCACGTACGAGGTGCGCGACGCACTCGTCCCACACTTTACACGTATGATCCTCCCCGGGATGACTAACTACGAAAGTTCCTCCCTCTATCCCCCAGGATCCTAGTGCCCGGTGGCACCCTCGTTCGCTGGAGTTTCGGCCATATCTAGACCCATCCCAAACCCGCCCGTAATCGCCCGATACATATTTCCGAAATGTCCAGAACTAGCCGAAAGGGAGGACCTCGGACCGGCCGGGACGGGGAGACAAGTGCACTCGACAGGAATTATTGGGGCAATTTATGACGGCGGACGATCTCCGATAAACGCTGTGCCGGGATGAATAAGACATATTGAATTACCGCGGAACACGTGTGGACGCTTGACGAAGACCATCCTGATGGTCCTCCAGGGCGCAGACCCGAAAGCCACCCTCGATCCTACCTTGTACGTCTCTGGAATAACCACCCATTACCGCCCCGCGGAAAACTCCAGAGAGCTTTATTAAAATTTCCACTTTTTCAACGAAAAACTCTGGAGGAATGTTCTCCATCCAATTTAATCAGCCAAATTCTGCAGATAATTACTAGATGGTCATTTCGCAATTATACCCAGCTATTAATGTACTTGGCGTGAAACTCCACCTGGGTTCATTTATCATTTTGATCACCGATGTTCATAGTCGCATTAGACAATGGTAAAGCGACATTCGGTAAATAATTACCGTATTAGTACAATTTATATATACGAATATGATATAAACGTTTAAATGTACAATGAAACTTGAATATCAGGGTTAACATTAATCCCGATCAATACCAGCTCGATCAAAACCACCATCGGAAAATCGAGGAGAGGTACCCGGTAACAAGTCGACTCACCGAACCAGCAAGTAGCAATAACAATAAAAGCTTATAATCTTCATAAAGCAACCCCCTTGCCCCGATTTCCCTGGTTCTGCTCGATTTTCGCCCCTACTGCTGTCCCTCTCTCTCTGCCCTGAACCACATAGCTCCCTTTCTCTTTCCATGCTCTTTCATTCGGAATCCTTCCGTCTGCGTGGATCCAGAATCCGCAGGGCTCCCTCGCGTGCTCGACACACATTGTCGGACGCACAACCACACACCCCACACAAGGACACGTTACTGATACCAGGAGAGTTACTCACACCAGGGCAGATTTTACCGACACCGGGGCATAGTTTACACACACAGGGCACATTTTACACAACCAGGACACATTTACCCGCCCCACCACAGATTTACTCACACCAAGGCTCCGATCGCGTGGAGTGGCGGTGATATTACTCAGCGTGGAAACGCGGAGGAGACCATACGGGGTGAGCGCCCATAGAAATCTACGGGATGGCAGTTTCATAATTGCTTTTAGTATATACGCGGTGCGTGCCACTGTCAGCTGTTCCCCTTATTACGGCCGATACACTCGCTTCCTCGCTTCCTCGCGCTTTCGCGCAATAATCTCGACCGGGTTGCGATTGCTTGCGAGTCCCCGGAAGTTCGACGGGGGAAATCATCGAGGAATATCCGGATTTCGGGTCGATCCTGATTGACGGGATCTCGGGAACCCCAATTCAAGCGGTGTCTTCGTCTCCTTTCAAGCATTTATTAATACACCGATACCTTGAGACATGTGCCCATAATTATGAAAGTGGTCTAAGTCATACATTTTTTGTTTCGAAATTACATTGAATTAATTTCGTTTGAAATAATATAGCGTGTAATAACTGATAAACTCATTTTTTTTTTTTTAATTTTGACTTAGACCACTTTCATAATTATGGGCACATATGCCATTCGTAAATTGCATTAATCCTCTCTTGATCTTCTAAGATATACAAGGGAGATCTATATGTATTTATAATATAATTAATAAATTCTTAATGCTTCATTGACTGAACAGACTGGAACGTGGTCTTCGGTCGCGCGTATGTTGAAAACGTGCAGTGTAGTGCAAGTGCAACTAGATGCAATAAAGCCGTCGAAGGGAGCGTATGCCCTGCAAAAATGGAGCCATTAAGTCCACCTGCGCGGCCTCTCCTACAAAGGCTGATTAGCGTAACAACCCATTTATCGGATCGTTATGCCGTATAAACGTTGCGTTTCGCACCGGTCAGATTTAACACGCGCCGGGCGAGGGTACGCCATCTTGCCGCACTTTGCACGACTTCCCCAAAATGAATTATTAATAATAATTAAAGAAGCTCCGTATGCGTGATAAAAATCATTAAATTCTTACATTTAATTCATCCATTTCGCGATGTGCGGTTCCCACACTTTCCTCGACTTCCCCGAAATTGTGCATTAACGAAGCCCCCCATGCTCTCTCGTTACCGTAGTTTTTAACGGAGGCGACAAGTACGGTGCATTAAAGAGCCTTCAAGCACTGGGATGCTCGCCGTGTCGCGGATGTTCCCGAGGAGGGTGTCATTAAAATTCTTGAAAACTGCGTCTCATTCAATCACCGTCCAACCCCTTCCAGGCCCCTCCAACCCCGTCAGGTCCTCGGTATCCCAAAACGCGACATCGCGCAAAGGGTGGATTTCTTCAGTCCGTACCCTCCGAGCGTACAAAAGTGGAGCCACCGAGGGTTGCAACCCCCTCTGGGAAATAATCCGCCAGGAAAGATAGCATTTCGAATGCAGTTGTCGCCCACGCTCCAAGGGTGGGACCTTTCGAAACGCTTATTATGGCTTAAAATAAAGGAAAGGTTCGCTCGCCAAGTAATCTCAGTCCGGGGGTTGAATGGCAGTTCATGCTCCGCTTAGCCTGCGGCTTTGATAAGCGCTTGGGGTGCTAATAAAAAATATTTAAAATCAACCCCGTCATTCCTGGCGGTTTATTGAAACCCATGTACATTTTTAATGCCTCGCTGGGGTTGCCGGCCCTTCCGCGGATTTTTCCGATGCTTGTCACTTAATCTTTATTAAACCTCCCCGTTATGAAGCGCACCCTTTCGGATTCGCTGCAAGTTTTGCGTCTGACGAGCCGGTCGCGTGATTAATTATCCGACTAATTAGGGGATAAGTGGATGCCATCCCCCTTTCCCTTACGTCTCCGAGTACTAAACTCCGAGGAGAAAAAAATTCTCATTCGGCATGCAGTGGCAAAAATTCAGGCATGCCCGTGGAAACATTGTACACTTTCTCCGAGGGGTTGTAAAACTATCTGGGGCGTAATTTTCATCCTACACGATTGTTATAAAATATACAATTAAATCTGCGCCATGTCAGCCGACAACGAAGGCCGAGAAAGTACCCAGTCCCACGCAGGAAAGTGTAAGCAAATCGAAGGGATGCGATGGGGTTCGAAGGGTGTCATGGGGTGGCACGTGCTAGGCCAGCTTTATCGCCGTGCGATCCAAGGGAGGTGGCGCCATCGGGCGGCTCGGGGGCTAACTAACGCTTTAGCTCCCCAATTTTTGGTCCGAAGACCAAACCCCCCTGTCCATTCTTCCCGGCGTGTATGACTTCGTTGCCGGTGGCACGCGGCGGGGCCACGGGGGGAGTGACTCCCCCTACGGGGTGGTTCACCCCCACACGTGCCTCGTCGCACCCCCAAGAGACGCGATTCGAGGGGCCCTGCCTCTACAGGTCGACTCATACCTAACACCGAACGCGCGTGCCAAATTCATTACGCGAGGCGAATTTTTCGCCATTTCCTCTCGTCTCTTTACCGCACTTATGGGGTCCAACCGCACCCCGGTCACGGTGGCGGATAAATCAATGGTGGACATGGCGCCCTCTAAACGCCTGGGAAAACGGAACAAAGCCTCCCTATTCTACTTTTTACTGGAAACTGGAGAAAATCCGTTGTTACCCGTGATTTATGGCGGGGGTTAAATCGACCTAAATGACGCCATTTTGTGTTTTACATTCCCTTCGCGGTTGTCGCGGGGGGTTTAAACGGTTTCTAAAGGCTTCGGGGCTTTAATGCCTGTCTTGTTCATCGAAAGGCTGGGAAAAAATTGGAACGGCGGGGTTTCTTTTTCCACCTTTTTTTACCGACGGGTGAGGAACTCCGGGGATTTCAACGATGGATCCGTCGTGCGCTTTTAGGGCGCGGCGAGGAGATACCCGCGAGATTAATGGAGGAAGGGCGGGCATGACGTTACGAAATCAGCCGCAACTGGTTGCACGAGCCGAGTGAAGTTTAATTTTGGAAAGTATCTCCCTCGTGGTGCTTCCTTTCGGACAAAGTCCTCGCTCGTCCGAGTCGATGGCACTTTTTAACGCGCGCCGTCAACCCCGATGCCGTCATCTTGACTTTTTCGACAAAACGTTCTAATTGCGGAGGATACTTGGATGTGGCCAAGAAAGGCAAGGCCGGATCTTTCGGTCGGAATAACGGCCAACAAAGAGAAGAAACGTCGCCATAGATTCCCCCAAATGCCTCTGAACAAGAATACCCTTTGCGTAAATTATTTAACTGAAATTTGCGTGAGTCCTTTTTGTTACCGTATAAATAGGAGATATTTCTTAGAAGGCGGAATATTAGCTGCAGTTTCCGGGGTTCTAATGTCTCTTTACGGTGTTTTGCGGATTTTATACGGGAAGTAGGGAAGCTATATTAGCCATTATTGGGAGAATCGTCTCTTTTTTAAGTAAATCCTCTTTTATGCACTTCGAGCACCAGAGGGGCCTTAAGGCGGACTCGCAAGCGGCCTGCCTGGGAAGTGTCGCTTCTAGGACAATAAATTTCTCCGGGTCTCGCCATTCCTCTTCTTTCCATGCACATGCACGCATTAAATACGATTATATCGACGCCGTTCAGGCCGAGGGATGCGTTTCTCGGATGCGCAAGCCCGGCGACTCAAAGGTGCGCGATAAATCTCCGTATGGACCTCTCCGGCGTGCCTTGCGAGCTCTCGACACCGATATCGAGCCCTCTAACGTGCTTACGAATGAATTACACTTCGAAATGCTAAGAGAGTCTCCACAGGATAAGGAAAAGAGCCCGTGAATCACATTCACCAGCGACCGACTCTCCTATCTTGGGATTTTCGTCGGACGTAGATATTATTATTCCTAGAGATGATTCACTTCTAACATCGACTCTATCCACTCTATAAAAAAATTCCTGTCTACATAGAAAGTGTCTAGATAATCTGTTAAGTCCTGCTTGAGACAAAACCACTTATCAGGGTTTATAAAATACGGGGATGTGGTTCTTGTATACACGGAATTGAAATTAAATATATGTCATCCAGGGATCCCTTAAATAAGACCTACTTGCAAACAATGGGAGTACTTTGGATCTGTTTACGGGATAAAGAGTGGCATTTGGCACCTCGAGATCTGGGTGCAGTGGGGAACTCTAGCGAGAGGTCCATCGAGAGGGTCGCACTCTTCATCTTTCTCCTGGCTGCATCTTTCTCCCTCGCATATGCGTTCGGGCTTAGGCGCGAGATAAATCAGCGTATATGAGTGATCGTTGAATAATAGCCGGTGCGATCCAATCTGTCACTCGTTAACCGCCTCCTAACTATGATGAATGACCGTTCCGGCCTATGGGCGATACACGCGTATCTCGGCCGGCGCATCTTCGGGATCTCTTTATCCGAGAAGCAGTTCGCTCGATAAGAGCAGAATGAACCCCGAGGTCCGAGAGAACGAATCCAGGCTCCTCCTCTCGAATCTGGCCACCAGCCAGGGATTAAGGCGACAGGAAAGTGACATCTCGAAGTATCAATACCTTATGAACCTTCCTTCCGAACTGGGTACACGAAATATTTTGGAAATTTTACCACGTGGCTGTGGAGACGCTAAACGAGGACGCCGCACCCGGGGAATTCGACATTTTTTTATATGAAAAAAAAAATAATAATTGTATATTAACAAATTTTATAAATGGAGTTTCATGAGAGGAGGGCCTGTATGTCACGCGGTTGAGTTTCAAAGGATTCGGTATGTCTGGTTCGAAGATAAGTTTCTTGGACGATTGACTCTTCGGATGTCACTCTTGTATCACCTTAATAGACAGGTACGAGGAAATGCAATGCACCTTTGTGGGCCGGGCTCCCTTTATTTTGTGGATGCTGGGCCTGGAGATGGACCATCGACGTAGAGATAGCCTTTGGCCCGTTCACCCTGGGCCTTTTGTCGGAAATCACGGTCTGATAGAAGAAGAAATCGTCATGGGACGTCGAGGTGTGGATCGGTCGGCTTGGCTCTCTCAAAGGCCACTTTGACTCGATTTAGATAGCGGCCTTGCGCAACGATTCAATGGAGGTCGATAAAGAATGGGAATGATGAAAGTAGTGAAAACGCTCCAGATCTTCTGTCCTCTGGAGGACAGTGAAAAGTTTATCCGCGTACGCTAAATTTCCTAAATTTATAAAAATCCTAAATACCACTCTAGTCCGATGAAATTCGATTTTTTAATGAACAATTCCTTCTTCATATGTCAGGGTAAGTGCGATATGGTAGAGTGGCGAATGCATCTGCATTGCAATTTAGCGGAGGAGCGAGCTGGGAAATATGAACCTGTAACACCTCGACAAAATCGCTGAACTGAAGAATCATCTCCACTTCGCGATCGGTCCGGACGATTCCGAACATCTGCCGAGAGCACGCGTCTTCACAATTATACAATGCCTTGTACCCGACTCTCTCGGTGTTCTGCAGTTCGGTGCAATCGCAACACCTTTCGCCACGAGTCGAACGAAATGTCAGAGAAACCCGCGGCGAGCCGATCAGCTGTTCGATCGGCCGGAGGTGCGACCAATCATTTCGCGACGAGACGCCATTATCCCCGGAAAAATCGAGTCAATGGCCATTGTCTCTGGGAGAAATTACTACTTCGGTTTGCCGAGCTGGTGGAATCGTGAAACATTTTTTTCATTCAACTACGCGGGATTTTCCACGGTAAAGAAAATCCCTAGAGGTTACGAAGTACCCGAGTATCATCTGCAAGAGAGATTTTCTTTGGTGTTCGATCAGGAGTTGCTCATTTTTCGACGCACTGTCTCTAGATTTGCATAAACCTATTCTCGAGGTTTCGTCCTTCGCTCGCTTGGGGAGCGTTTTTGCATCCTTAGCTCCGAAGGGTCATACTCGCTTTCCTTTCTTGATCTCCCTGGATCAGCGGATTACGGCAAAACGAGCGGCGATTCTTTATTCGGCCGTAAACGATCGATCTTCCCTCTCCTTCCTGGCAGTTAATCTTGCCACGACGCCCGAGAGATCGTCCTTTCGAGAGTCGATCGGTCTGCCGCTATCCTGGAGGACTCGGCAAGGACCTCTCCTGACCTCGCGCAATTCCTTCGGAGAGGAATATATAAAAGGGAGCAGAAAACGCTGCGAGGAAAGCTCGAGCTTTTGGGGGAACCAGGACCCTTTGGCGTGATTCTTATCAAAAAGGGGGAACAGGACGATCGTCCTTCCCTCATGTTTCGTGCGTAAAATCCTGAAATTTACCAGAAACCTCTACAAGAATCTACGGAATTTCTTAAAAATTGAAAGCTTTCGTAAAACGTTAAGAGCGTATGATCTCAAAGAATGGACTTGCAATTATCCTGGATTAACGGCTGGTGTTGTCCCGAGTTATCCCGAATTATCCTGAATTATCCCGAAGAGTGTTCTCGCGAGGATCCGAGATGCCGAGTGCCAGATCCCCGAAGTCCAGATCTCAAGGGGTCCTTCGCAAATCCTTCGAAAATCCCCTCTGTCCTCGCGAGGATCAGCGAGCTTTCGTCCTGCGGCCAGGACGGTCATCGGATAGCGAATTCGGAGCGATACCGCAGGGATTTGCCTAAAATTCGTGTCCTGATGTCAACGGATCCACACGAGTTCCGGGGACATTAACAGGATCTTGGGGTAGAATCTTGACAATTCGAGATCCTGCGAGACTTTATGCCGGGTAGTTTCGAGGGGCAAAGGACGTCCTCCTTTAGTCCCGATAGCAAGTGATTAATCAGACTTGAATACCTCCGGACTAATCGGATTCGTACATTTAGAAAAACAGTATGACCAAAGTGGTAAAGTTTCCCGAACAAAATTTTCATTTTTTACCAAATCCGTCTTGGACATCGTAGCTCAAATTCATATCCTATAATAGTAATAAATAGTCTTAAGATGAAGTGAAACCATGCGCTGTTATGCTAAAACGATGATAATACGAGGTCTCGAAATGAAAATTTAGTTGACGCGAAAATCACAAATGGCGCAGGGGGTTCACCATTTTTTTTATCCAGAATCCTTTAAAAACGCTCCTCAACGTTCTGCAGGATTTTCTTAGGAACCCTTGCAAAAACGATATCCGATTTTTGCAACAGCAAAAAATTGCACTGTAATCCGACGTCCCAGTCCGAAAAAACGATTTGGCGAAACGACTCTCTTTTATCCAGAATCCTTCAAAAACGCTCCTCGACGTTCTGCAGGATTTTCTTAGGAAACGATATCCGATTTTTGCATCCGACGTCCCGGTCCGAAAAGACGATTTGGCGAAACGACTCTCTCCGGTTTGGCATTGGCTTTAGCATACAATGGCGGTGCAGCCCCGCGAAAAAGGGGCGCAGCACCTACGGGAGTTGCGTAGCTACGCAACCTACGCAACCTACGCAACCTACGCCACGCGGCCGACACCTACGCGCCGCACTCCCGGTGACGGATGAGCCCGAGCAGGCTTTGGACAGGGCCCCGTGCGGGGATCCCGAGGGATCTGCCGTGAGATTGATGCGTTATGGGGGGCGATCACAACAACCCATGCATTGCCAATGACGCCTCCGGAAGTTACCGTCGTAGCGTAGTCGACGCACGCGGGGACTTTATGAAATTTAAACCCCTCCACCCGGGGACGAGTCCGACGACCCAGCCGAATCCTCGAGCAATCCGACATAACCTCGAAACTCCGAGTCCCAGCGGCGGATCTCCAGGGAATTCCCCCTCGTCCTTAGAACTGACAACGAGAAACCAAAAGCCCCATAAAGAGCGGCTCCTCGTCGCGTTTCGATTTTACGCCAAAAGCACTTTCCGCGGGTGAGATCGATCCTTCGCTGGAAATATATTTCTTTAAAGGGTTACATCGAAGGGTTAAGGGTGGTCGAGGAAAAATCTCGAGGCGGTGATATGTCATTTCTTCAAGGAATTTCTTTTAAGTTACGAGAGGGCGAGGGATGGTCGCAGATGAAGCGAGGTGTCCCTGGCGACGAGTAACGACAGATTTGTAAGGTTTGTCGCGACGAAGCCCGGCCTCCCTTGAATTTAATTTTTCATTTCACTCAAAGGAGGCATTGTGCGACGATTTCACGCGACACCGATACCTACTCTCCTCTCGTGGGGGAAACGACGATAAGTCATTGTCGCGAGAAGCGGCCTGTGTCTATGGAGAGTGGATCTCTCCCGGTCGTTATCGCCGATTCAACGTCGCGAGATTGATTCAGGAGAGAGGAGACGTCACTCGAGATTTTCGGGGCTCCTTTGTCACCGATGTCTGTCCTTCGAGGCACGTCGACGATGGCCTCCAAAGTGGAATAAATGACGATAAGGTGGAGGGCTAGGATAGACGAAATTCCTCCCGAGTGCCCCTGAATAGACTTTTTTAACACCCCTTGAAGGCCATTTGTTGGTCGGTAATTCCTTCTTACTTCATCTTTACCATCGATCGGATGTAAGGAAACTGGGGAAATTTTGAAAAAGCGATCTGGTCATCTCGGAAATGTATTGCGGAGTTTGTACCCTCTGGTCAAGCGTTTCCAGTAGGTTAGGCTCTAGGATCGAAAGATCGATCGCTTTCGTATGCTCGCCATCTCGGATCCATTAGGGCTCTTTCTCCCTGGACTCCCGGAAATTTAGTTACAATGGAGTTGTCGTTAAATATCCGCGACGGAAGCGACGAGCGGGCCCAGAGTGAGGCCCACAATGGGAAGCGATCAGGGCCATTTGACATCCCGACATGGACCCAATAGCGGTCTTCATCGTTTCTCCGATCTAACTGGAAGTCTATGTAGACCTTCCATTGGGAACACCTCTGCTGGCCAACAATGATGCCGAAAAGCAGGACCCGCGACACCTTTACACCCCAACGCACTGGGTCGCCATCAACGACCATCGGTCGACGTAAATCATGGCAAAGAAAAATCGCAAAGTCGAAAAGTCGTCCCGGTGGAAACGTCAAACAGCGGACCAGCTATAGAAACCGAATGCGAGGAACTCGCCAAACTGGAAGTAGCAATAAATAATCGATTTATCTGGGAACCGCCTCTGAGCATCGTTCATGGCCTTCAGTGACCGCTCTTTACGTGCCCTTGAAAAGTAGGAATAAAAAAATTAATTTACTCGCAAAACGAAAGACCTTTGGTTGAGTCCTCACGTTTTATTAACATTTCTCTATGCGTGATATCAGGTGAAATTGTAACATCGGTTATTAGTATTATTCCCATCATTTTGGCCGCAACGGGTTGTCGTAAGAAGTATGAACTCTGAGTTGAATAAATTGATTCTTATGACTATTAAAGAAAATAACAGCAATTAAGTGGGCAAATCTTGTCGGTAATATTGTGTGGGCTATGTTTAGCAACAATTTTAAAAATGGTGAGAATTGTACCCGATCTGGAATACAGATGGGAAGATGCATAACACATCTTAGGTCCACCACATGGCGGCCCAACGTCAAAGACATCTCGTATCCCATCCAATACTTCTCGTTTCGATTAATTCTTATCCTTTAGAGGAGGGAAAGGTGCCCAGGAGGACCTTTGAATGCCGGATCAAAGGACATTCTTTCTTCCGAATGACTTTTAAACAAAAGGATTCTCCTTTGCCCATGATGAAGGGAACCAGCCGGAGGCTCCGGATTGGACTTCCAACGAGAGCCTTTTCCGAAACTCGAAATGGAAGGCTTCGATCGAAAGTCCGAGGAGAGTGGTCTTTCTTTTCGATCGGGGATGTTATTTGAAACAACACGATTCCGGGTCCCCCGGGAATTTCTGTTTCTTATGGTCTTCGAGTCGCTCTCTTTGGTCCTTCGGGCGCTGCTTGTTCCGTCGAGGGTATTATGTCCTGTCCAGGACTTGGGGGAAAAGAAACCCTGCTACTTTCCTGTTTACCTTCCATTGTACCTTGTAAATGCACAACGATACCCCCAGTCTTATTAAAATATTCATATTTATTTTTAAATTTCATCCCTACATACGGTACGATCATTTCAATGGCTTTTCAAAGGTACGCGTTACGCATTGTGAAGGAACCTGTCCCAGTGAAGCGAAATCTTTATTTATCAATATTTCGTTAACGCGTAGTACTTCATCGAAGTAATAATAACTATTTTGGGTTCTGACCCTGAAGCCCATCTCCCTTCAACGGTCCATAAGTGTTGGAAATTCTTTCTTTTGGGTACCTTTCTCGGTTCATCTTCCTCTTTTGGAGGTAAAGAGGGAGGTTTCCTCGCGTCAGGACTAAGATCCTGGGAAAATGGAGATAATGGCCGAAACTCGTAGTCCATTGAGCCAGACGTTCTCGCGGGGGATTTTGTTTGGCAAAATTTCCCGGCACGCGCAGGCTCGCAGGAGAACCTGAAGAGAGGCTTCTTCTCCGAGTTTTTCCTTACCTCGGCAGCCTATAATTACGGATTCTTACGGGTATCGACCCGACCCTCGTGCCGTTTTTCCGATCTTTCGCTTTTTCCAATTAGGCCGCCCCCTTGGAGAGTCCTTCGGCAAAGCCGGTAACGAGAATCCTTCTTCGAGGAGAGTTTTATAATTCCTACTTCGAGGAGTCCACGAGAGGCACCCTCCACTCTTAGAGAGTAACCTACCCGAGGCCCTACCTTCCATCTCGAAATCCTCAAACATACCTTGAAGCACATGTCGAGGAAGAGCAACGCGCGACACTACACTTTGTCAAGAGTGAGCTGGAGTTTTCCCCGGAAAAAAAAAAATAAGAAAATAATGACAAAAGGTACAAGGGCGAAATTTAATTTTTCCCAAATATCGCCAGATTGTCGAATCAGAATTTTCTTTAGAACGTTGAAATTGAGCGTCTGGAAAAAAGAGAAATTATACCTACGGTACAGATTACACACCAAAGATACAAACGGTGGCGTACTTTCCTAATCTCTATTTCTCAACATTTATTTCAGGACGCTTCAACCGCGCCCCGGGAGTGATCACGAATGCAATGCGTATATCAGAAAGAATTGCAAATTATTTGTACGATCCATTTTCCAGCTGACCGCCTCCTTACCTCCCATCCATCTTCCCGTGGCGTTTAATTTCATTTAACTGGCCGTCTAACGCGATTCATTGAAATAACGAGCATTGCACATTCGCGCCGGCATATGTAGTCCGCATAAAAAAAGGCAGGCAGAGGAGAAACAAACGCAGAGGGGTTAAATTCCTCCCGACACGCGATTTCGCTATCCATGACTGTCTTTTTCGCGATAATGGCGGGAAATAACCGACCAGGGCGTGGATACAGCTGTCGGCCATTGGGATTGAATTACTGAGGGAAAATTAGTCCAAAAGTCCTTCCAGACTTTCCTAGCCCATTCTCCATTGCCCCTCTTGCACCTTGCATCCTTCCCCCTCGCGAGTATAGATCTAAAGTGCAATTGCAAAGATTTAGCAACCACGCCAGTCGGTGGTAAACAAGGGATGGAAATGAATCTCGAGATGGGCGACTCGGTGTACCCAGCAAATCTCAATTTTCCGGATTTACACCGCTCCCATGTAGACACGCAACTGCAATCAGACACTCTTTGAACAGTTTGACTCTACGCTTTGGCAAGCGTTAATTAATTTACACGGCCGATACTAAATTATTCCAATGGGGGGGGGATTTATCGTTGTTGCCTGCACTCGTTACTTTCGATATAATTCCCCGGTGTTTTCGTAAATACGAAAAACTACGGTGATCATGCAAATCATCGCGACGGATGGTCGTGGAGACTCTAGCCATTAATTAGGAAGGATATGGACAGGATTAAACAATTTCCATTGTACGACCGGATGGACCGTTCGGAGGAACCGCCAAAAAGGGCCAATTCGGGCCGACATGCGCGTTGATAACAATTCCTCAAATTTATCGCTCCCTCTTCGACAATCCCAACACTAGCGACAAGGGCCCCGGAAAATTGGCCGGAATTGTCCCGTGTACTATTTTGACAAATGTCAATATTAACGGAGTCGTATCACTCGATATTCTCGGGAACGAGGCCAGGGTCTATACCGAGCGACACCTTCGATGGCCATTAAATAAAAAAGCTGGGAATTAACAATTAAAACCTAGTGGATATCAATTCTCGTCCTAGCGTAAAAAATTGACAGCAAGACTCTACACATAAAACCAAGGTCCACATCTACACGGTTAAAAAATTCATAAAATTCATACACTTATAGTACATAAGGTTGCAGTAAAATTACGAATATCATCTCTTAATAGTGAATTAGTATACATTTATCATAGAATTCTATATGAATTTATAATCATATAACGCCGTATTATTTTCTGAAATCCCGGAGAAACGTTATCAATTTGACGAAAGTCATTTATTACGCATTGTTTGCAAATCTTATAGATGACTTTTTAATTTTATCGATCCCTTGGCCTCTCCCACGCTTTCCTGCCAGTGTCGAACTTCAAAGGACCGTTTAAGGACCTCATGGTTGCATACTAATTTCGATCCGCCGAATTAATCGGTCCCTGCCGGCCGATTCCAATTCCAGTGACGAGTCGGATGGAAATCGGTCCATGGCTCCAGATCGGGGGATCTTGGTGTCGAATAGCTCTAAGGTTGCTTTCGATCCCGTACGTGCTCCGAGTTGGTCGAGGGGTTTCTTTGACTTAACCGGAGAGGAAATAAAGCCCATTCGGTTTATCCGCGAACGCGCTAATGGACGATAAAGCCGCTTTCGGCTCGACTGGTCCTAAGAGCGAGGATATAAACCGGGGCCTAATCTCGCCCCAGAAAATCCGTTTCCTTGCGACTTCTCTCCTGACCCAGGGATCTCCGGACCCGGGAAGCGTTTCCTCGAAATATCTCGAAATCGCCGTCACGTTCGCGGCCAACAGTACTCCTAAAACCTAGCCCTCGGTTTAACGTCGATCTCAATCTGGTCGTAACCGCTGCGACTGTATAACCACGTATCGCGGTTACAGGGCAACGGGATAAGTCCTGGAGGGTTCCCCGGAAACGAGTACGTTTAACGAGGATTTATTGACAGAAGGGACCTCGGCAATTTGCTGGAAAAAGTGCACCTAGAGACGGGGACGAGCTTCAAGATCTCCTTGGAATATCATGTATGCCGGATCGATACGGAACGACGGCGTATGGTAATTATTTCGGAGTTTAATTAATTGCAATGAATCCCGTAGGGTGTTGGGTATGGGTTCTGGTTTAATTTAATCCCCTCTTAGGTCGTATTACAGTGGCCGAAGCTCGATTAAAGCAAATGCGCCTATCATTATTAGTTGGATCCGATCGGCTGGACCGATAGCGATATCAGGACAGTTCGATTAGGTCGATTGGCTCCTGGCCATTAGCTTATATCGCAGTTAAAACGAGCATTGTTCCCGCTGTGACCTCTTACCATGGTTACACGTACTTATGCGATGCCGCCATAATTAATATTAAAAGTATATCCAACCTTCATTAGGTAAGCAGAGAGTAATGATATTAATTCGTTATTTATTTTACGACAAGTTAAACTTTCATTTCGTCACATTGCGATGCCGATGGACGTTATTTCGTCTCGTCCACGTGATCGGCCCATTTTGGACAAGACTCGAGGGTACTTCAGGGAGACGATTCACGGTGTAGAGTAAACGTGTCTAAAAATGCGAGATCGCGCCTATATTCCATTGAATTAGCATTTAAAATAATATTTTGAGTAATAATCTTGAGTTTGTCATCCGTAGGTCCTGTAGAATTAATAAATTTAAATAAAAATCGAGGTCCTCATCGTTCTCTTACGCCTCGGCGATCCAGCGCGCCGAAGAAAGATGGCGGCCGCGCGTCACGGGTCTTCGGGCTTCTTTAAACCGGAGAAAAATGGGGAAAAACGTGAAGGGGCAATTAATATTCCATGAAAATAAGTAACTGTTCTTCATACCGCGTTGCTATTTCGGTAGCGAGGCGAATATCCGGCGATATTCCTGCTTCCTCGACGGCCCGTTTAACGGGTGGCATCCGAAATATCTCGTTAGCGTTGTAACGCGGCCGAAAACAAACTACCGAAATAGTCGGGGAATCGGTCCTCGGTTATGAATAATAAACCTGCCGACAAAGTGCCGCCGAGCGACGGAAGGGATCGAGGTACTTCTAGGAAATCCTTCTCTCGTTCTCGACGGACGCGACCGACCAAGGGAAGAGAGACGAGAGGAAGAGAGAGGAGACGCCATCTTGGAGCTAGTCGCGAGTTTTACGCCTCCGGGATTGGCTCTCTGGGGACTCTTTTATAGTTTTCACCCGAAATTGATTTTTTCGAAAGGCTATCCGGGTTCCTCGCCGCAATTTGGGTGGTCTACCTCCTCTCTCGCTTCCTCCAGGTTCCTTTCCCTCGCTTCATCTCCCTCGCTTCTTATTATATTACGCGTCGTTACGACCCTCGAACGAGCCAGGACTTCGTCCTTACCTAACCCGTGCCGGGACTTTTAAGCGAGAGAAAATTCCCCAAAGGGGACTCCTTTAAACGGTGATTGATACAGTAATTGATACCGTGCGACGTTCATAATGGCGGAATATAATTAATTATGAATGCCCTCGATTCTATTTTCGGCCCGATTTCCTGGTTTTCTGGATTCTCGATGACCACTCGCTGTTCCTCGCGAGCCGATCCGACGTTAATGCATCGGGCCTTTTAAATTTCAAAGAGCGAATCGCAACGAGTGATCGTAAAGCCCGATATGTCGCACTAAAGACAGCTTAAGTAGTAAACGTCGTTTAAGCCCACGATTTCCTTTTGGCTATTCATTTTGAAGATCTCACGATGACACGCCGGGACTTAATCCATCTCGCTGCAATGACGCATGCACGCAGGTCCTGCGCGTTCCTTTTCATTCCGGGCCGATGACGCGAGCCCGTTAAAAGGAAAAATTAATTCCCGCATCGCTCGCTGCTGCATGTTCCAGAAAATTTATCGCGTGGCCATCTCCTTCTCGAACCACCTATTCAAGTAACAAAACGCACCGCGGTCTTCGGTGAACCGTCCCAAAAGAAATCATTCGAAACGCTCCATACAGCGACCTCGACTTCTTCGGCCATCGCGGGCCGTTCGACGAAATAAAATCAAGATAAAGGAAGCAAATAACTTTACATAACCTCGAGACTAAGTTCACTCCCCTCGTCTGCTTTCTAAACACTCCCGCAGTTTACTCGAAGTAATTCAAGGGCTGCATAAAAGTACGCCACCATTTTTCAGGAATTCTGCGGCGAAGTGGAGGCGCAAACGAGGTTAGAAATCCTCCTTGCCAGGAATCGGCGGATTCGAAAAGAGGGTGCTAAGGGTCCCGCGTAGAAACGGGGAAACAAGGGGTAGCAGATGAGAAAGAATCTCAAAATAATTCAAGGGCTGCATAAAAAAGCACAACCATTTTTTCAGGAATTCTGCTAGGAATCCTCCTTGCCAGGAATCGGCGGATTCGAAAAGAGGGTGCTAAGTGTTCGCGTAGAAACGAGGAAACAAGGGGTAGCAGATGAGAAAGGATCTCAAAGTAATTCAAGGGCTGCATAAAAAAGCACAACCATTTTTTCAGGAATTCTGCGGCGAAGTGGAGGCGCAAACGAGGTTAGGAATCCTCCTTGCCAGGAATCGGCGGATTCGAAAAGAGGGTGCTAAGTGTTCGCGTAGAAACGGGGAAACAAGGGGTGGCAGATGAGAAAGGACCCCCGAGGATCCCCGGTGGATTCGATTCAATATAATCGAGAGTAGATTTCCGCGCTTCCGTAATACATTTCGCCCCTGCCCCCGGGCGAATTTGCGATCATTTGTTGTGTTTTATGATGCCGGCCGTTGTCGCCGTTCCTCCTATACGTTACTCGTCTCGGAGAGGACGTCTTTTCCCGGCGTTATTTCTTGCCGGGGGCAAAAAACCGAGTTTACCGGAGGAAGTCCTCTGATAAATCGAGATTCCGATCCCCCCGTACGGGGGAATGGATAAAACTGGGAATAAATCTTTTCTTCAAACCCGCCTTCCGAAAGGTACGGAATTCCTCCCGCTTAATTCCTTCCTTTAATTAAGAATTTCCTCATAAGGAGTTAGGTCACGCCCGAGGTCCTGAATTAAATCTAAAATAGACTACTGAACATAAAGAAATTTCTTGACGAACAATTTCTTCAGTACAAATTGATGGCACTCTGAACCAATTATCGAATCTTTTTTTTTCTTTGCAGATGCAAAAGGGTGTGCGTACAAATATTAATTCCAGAGAGAGTCGCCAATAATTTGTAACAACCCCAACCAATTCGCGGCAGTATGTATTAATGGGTATTTTGTGAAAATTCAAGTAAATGGAATGACTGTAAATGTTGCGTTGCACATCGTTGTACATAGATCGAGTTCGCAAGCCATTCGTTAGATTTAACGGCACTCGTTTCCACCGCGCACGTCGCCGATGTACATTACTTTCTTACCGCGTACCACTGTAAGATGGTACCCTTAGAGGAATCGATCGCCCGTTTTTCCCTCTCTTGGGAGAAGAAGTCGTATTTATGGACGAGAGACAGTTGATAAATCGAGAATCCGAGTCCTTCGTACGCATGTATACATGTCCGCCACGTTCCACGAGTCCATGGAAGGTGACGGACGACGCACCTTCGTTCCCATTGATTAACCAATTACATCCGATCGATTGGAACCGCTTCGTAATGAAGATTACCCGTGATAAGCGTAAACACCGCTCAAATGCATTCGAAGTCGAAACAGGAAATTCCATCGCCGCTGATTATATTATATTATACATTGAATAATCGACTAAACCTGGATACATAGCTATGTACACCCTAATCTGTACATTTCGCCCCAAATGCCGATAATTGAGAATAAATTCGAAAATCCGAATATTCTGAATACTAACCCGTGAAGATGAATGAAACTAGCAATTATATATATATAAAAAAAAAATTAATGCTTCACTTTCCGACGCGCAACTATTTTCTAATAATAATCCAAATTAAACTACCGTGGCATGTTGCACTAAAAAAAATATGTTTAAGTTATTACATTGAATTATATGGAATAATGTCGTAAGCTTTTTTTTAATTTCCATTTTTTTAGCGCGTGCAAGAAATTCAGAGGGTTTGTTTATGAGTACTTATTTTTTTTTCTTGAAGGTAGTTGTTATTTTTCATATATCTGGCAGCCTAGTCGGAGTTCTCTTGCCCACGTTTATTCGTAGATAGATACATCGATTTCGCAGGAAGGGGGGTGAAATTTTTGCGGCCATTCGTTACGTCGCCCGTCGATACCGTACACGCCCTTTTCGGGGGGAAACGGGAAATCTGCCAGTTGTTTTTCACTAACCGGGAAAACTATATTTACGGGGGAGGATAGACGTCTGACAAATCGCGAATCCGATCCTCCTTCGTGGACCAAATCGTTTGCACGAGAATCCGCCCTTTTAGCCCTCGGCCACCCTTTTTGCCCGATCGATTTCCTCGGGGATGGAAATGACGTTCGTTTCGCTTCGCCCCGTGTATCGGGAATTTCCTAGAGGGGGGTAAATCGCGAAAAATACTCGCGTCATGTCTGCGGAATTTATGAACCCGTCGCATTTTTACGGTAAAGTGGATCTTATACATGAACGGTGCACTTATCGAAGAAAGACAGCTGATGCATGGAAAATGGAAGGCAACGATGTAACGAATGACATGTATACCTTGAGACTGTATTTAAATTAAAAGGCAATATTCTACGTCTCGATATCAATTTGATATTCATTGTATGAGACAATGAAGTGCGCATTAATCGATTGCGATTCGCGAAATGGTATCAATTCGGCTCGTACGATTTTTCAGCCGAGCAAGGGGAGGTACCCCCGAATAAGTCGACGTCTTGAAGTGACATCTCACTTTAAAATCCGACTGTGTCGAGAATAACTTTTCTCCGATCTGTCGTGTGCCATACGTCGCAACATTTCAATATATGTCTCGGGAAATTCCGCGTCCCGCTCTTTGACGCGACCCTATCACGAAGGGCTGCAAAAAGTTCTGTCAGATATTTCCCGAATACACACCTAATTTCTGGCTAGGCCTTTCGATCATCGGAAACATCCCTCATCCCCCAAGAAATCCCTACCAATATTGACTCTAAGAATTTTCATTCATTTTAAACGGTTGGAAAATTTTCCCTCCCCTTTCTCGTGCACCCCTTACGGCGGGATTCGACGCGAGATCTAAAAGCGAGCTCGAGCCTTGTCTAGAGATCTTTTATTCCTGCGTTTGAGGAGTCCTCGAGGATGTCGACGTTCTCTCTCCTTTTCAGCCCCAAAGCCACCCTCTGCGAGGGGTTTATTATTCGAGGCACGTTCGTAACATTGGCCGCCTACATCTATATTTCCTTGCATCGGGCTGCAATCAAATCTGATTTCCTTCCCCTTCGTTTCCCCCATACCACCCCTGTGTGGCCTCCACCCCTCGCCCCTTAACCACGCTCGCAATTTCTGTATCTGCTCCCTGATCCCTCCTCCTGTTGCTCTCCTCTCTCCTCCAGAGGGAAAAAGGAACGGGGATGAAATAACTCCGGCGTCCCTGCACCTGACAATTTTTCCCGAAATATCGGAATGCAGATTGACAGTTTTCCATGTAACCCGGTAGAGCAGTCCTCTATGCTAAGGTACCCCCTTGGCCGGGGGTGGCGAAACGATAGAAATTTGCATTCCTTTGTCGGCTGCCAGACCTGTCGGGGTGTTTCCACAGATCGTGGCGAGACTTCCAGATTTTTCCCGGGAAAATTCTACGAAACTCCCATTTCCTCCGGTACCATTGATATGTATTTCTTTTAATATTGTGATTTTGTAACCACCCCTAAACGTCCTTAGGCCGAATTAATTCCGAATTTCGTAACCGCTCGAATAATTTGTCGCCAACCCCTAAACATGCCTCTCCGCCAGGAGGTGAGTTTTTTGCTATCATCAGAAAGATCCGAAAAAATGAATATACTTTGACACCCTAATCCATATAATACCTCGCATCCCTCATGGCCACAGTTAATGAAATCTGGCAGGGTCCTCCTTTTTATCCCATGCAAAGAACAAATTTCCGCGCCAGGGGGTGGCCCACCCCATAAACTCGCGTTTCGTTAAGTACATCGACAATGGTCGGGATTAAATAGTGCTCTCAGGAGCGAACAATGTCTACTAGGAGCGATTTAAGCCCCGAAACCGTCGTTACCGCGCCCATGGGGTTCGCCATGGCGAAGTCATAATATATGGGGGGTTGGAATATTCGCGGCCGGCGGTAACTACCCCCGGCGCCGTAATACCGGGGAAACCTGATATATTCGCACTTGGATCGCAAATATTGGGCACCGCTGGTCAAACAACCTTCCCAAATATTTACCCCTGGAATTAAAAATCTGCCCGCGACGGGGGTGGCGACTTTGAAAGGGTCCGTCGGTGCGCACGTAAGCAGCCCGTCCAGGGATGCAGGGGTGCCTGAATCGCGATTAATCCCGCGAATGGACTCCTCTCTCGCTTCCATTTTTTTTTTCCCCCTTTTTAACCTACTCCATCTTTCCACCCCCTGGATTTTCGACCACGCTTCGACGGCTGCACCTGTCGGTCGGACGCACAAAAAAAAGACCCGCCAAAAAGGGAATCGCCTCGCCGGTGTTCTCGCCCCTTTCGAGGGCGCAGGGTGGAAACGCTCGTGAATACGCACCCTGTATTACCCCTGATTGATCGGAACGTTTTTCTCCTTTTTTTCCCCGGAATTCTTCCCTTGGTATTAGCAACTGTTAGTCGGACCACTTGGGCACCAAGTGGCACTTTTTTTCCTATCTTTCTCTCTTTCATCGCCCCCACTGTGCTAAACTTTTTTTCTCCATTTATGGATTCGAATTTATATATTTAGGTATTTGAATTTTTTTTTCTAGTCTTGAAAAATCCTCCGGTGTCGACCGACCGAATTGTAAATGAATTTTATGGATTTTTTTAACAGTGTATCATTTGGTAGAAACGTGTCAAGGGAATTGGCTAGGAGGCGCGAACAGCTGAGTGAGTGGTTTTAGATGAAGGACTTAACGGGGATGGTTAAATTCATTAGGGCGACACCAGGCATGGCTGCGACCCGTCTCTGACTGGAATATCAATGAAATTCGGTGACCAGACACGAAGATACGTAAATACATAGGTGGACATGTACCTTCGTACCTACGCATCTCACGCAAGTACGGATAAAGTCGTCGAAATTTTCAGGAATATCTTTTCGTCTGGGTACCATTCTCTCGAAACGTTTAAAAAAGGACCACTCTTCAGGTTTGACGTGAAAGATCTAAGAAAAATTTAATTATTAATTATTCATAACCACTTCTTCATGAAATACTCTTAGGAGTTCGGAGCTGGTTGTTAAGGGTTGTTTTGCCCTAATTGACTTCTCGGATAACAGATAAGAATGAAATATCATTAGAAAAACGTCTAAATTGCATTAACACTGAGACGCAAAGGTGAATGTAAGCAACAATCAACTCTATGAAGAATAAATAGATATTCCACGTTTCGATCGCCCCGTAACATGCGATCTTACCCCACCGTGTCGTGAAGTTTCCCCCTTAAGAAAAAATCCGAGGAAAATAGGGATTTCAAAAGAACTCGCTTTAACCCTGTTTATTTACTTTCTCATTGTGTTTTTAATGTTAGGGTGCGTTCGATCACGAGTCCGTACAAATAATCCGGAGTAAAGGAAGTCCTTTCCGTGCCCCCGCAGTCCGAAGAAAGGAGGCATCCCTTGGAACCGTTCGAGAGCAGAATCTACCCCTGCGCTGAAAGGAAAATCCCTATCGAGGGGAACAAAAGCTGGGAGAGAGGAAAGCTCACGGGGTGCTCGTGACATTTTGGAATAGCTCCGCGGAGGACCACCCAGTATACCAACCCAGGGGGTATAAACGTGAATAAACGAGGCCCACCCGTTATGGAGGGTGGCGCACCCCCAGCTCGCCATAACGCGGCCGCGCTATAGGGCGCTCGGAATCGCGAGATATCCTGGTGGTTCGCGCTTGCCGGCCCTAAACTGTCCCGGACATAAATCCCTAGATGACCGATAAAACGGACGAAAAAGTACGAGCTGCACCCGGAATAAATTAGGGGGAGGAGGGTCGTGGTCAAATGTGGGTTATGAGTTACTACTTAAAGGGTGGCTCCCATCTGCCGAGCCACCCCTCGCGGAATTCCGGCCAGGGGCAAAGATTCACTCGTACGGTTCTAGGACCCACTTGCACCCTTCTTTTTCCCCAGGACCCTCTCTAGAGTCTCGGGACTCCTCGAACCGAGTCCTGGCGATCGAGGAATAAATAATTCCGCGGAATAAACCTTTCAGGGCCAGGGGTCCCGGAAGCACCCCCGACGTGTCCGGGACGTGTCCGCGCTCCACCCTGCCAGCTGATGGTGCCCCTGATGGGCTGTTACGATTTTATTTCGACAACCCTGTACCACACGGGCGCACGTAAATTGACGGATTTTGCGGGGGGTGTAAACTTTTATGAGACGGCCTTTTCGTACGCTCTTCTTTTCCTACCCCCTGTACTTAGGGGTGCTCTCGGGGGATGCAAGTGCACGCGATGTCGGCGTCACGGAATCGCGTCGAGGCGTGTACGTGGTGCATTAATAAATTGCAGGAACGAGGGTAGTTACCTGCGGTTACGGGGGCTCTTTGTTTCGGGGGCGTTTCGCCGATTTCCAGGCAGATATCAATCGATATATCCGAGTATCGAGCCCAAATCTGTCCCACGTACGTTTGACTCAGGCCATTTTCCCCCGAAAAGCCCGACAAAGCCATTACCGCAGTTTCCTCGACAAAGGCTGCCGAATGCGAGGGGTAGGTCGCCAGACAGGGGAAGGGCTGCTTTCTGTCGGGGAAATAACTCCGCCGTTTATTTCCTCGTTTTTCCGGCAAAAGTGACCGACCCTAATATCCATAAGGGTTGCATCGCCCACAAGGGACCTTCGCCGCAACCCTTAAGGCCTACGTTCCGATAGAAATTCGGAAAATTGGATTCACTTTCATTAGTTCCAGGGGTGATTTTTAATCCCAATTGTCTGAATGGAAAATCCTCAGGCTTGAATGAGTTTAAATATGAATTTCAATGTTTCTTCATTTTGTAAATACAGTCAGAAGAGGGCGGTTTAATATTTTATATGTACATAGGATTACCCTTTCATATCACTTTAACCATTCGCGCAACAATGGCGGCTTGTCATTACGTCCGGCGCGTCTTTCTCCCGATAGGGTGCCGAAATTATGGCACCGATGTGTCACCATCGATCTTCGGACTCGCGGCTCCGAGAGATTCTCTCTTTTCATTAAGGAGTCGCGTTTCACCCCCCGTCCCCAACCCCCGAGGCGAAGTATCCGAGTTTTGGGGCCACCGAGGTGGCCCGAAAAGCTGGATAATTCCAGAGGCGTCGGAGGGAAGGGTGTCGCAATTATTGCCTCGGTATATCATCTTCGAGACGTCCCTGCCGTGTCGGAGCCACCCCTAGGGCCGCCACCCCCGGCCCCCTTCGGGGCGTCCCGACGTCCGGAAACGCTGAGTCGGCCGGGATGGCACCCTAACCTAAAGAAACCGGAGAACAAGGGCTGCGGTCTTTCCGCGACCCCCGGGAATTTCACTTATTGCGATTTCCCGAGAATTCGCGAAACCGTCCCGTAATCCATTAGATCTTTTTTCGCTGCCGTGACGCCGGTTAACAAAAAATCCCTAGGCACAAAGGACCGGGGAGGAGGGAGGGGGTGGCTAGGGATTATTAATGTCGGCGCCCGCCATGTTTCCTATCGCTCGTTATTTCCTCTTCTTTCGACTCTGTCGCGACTTTCTTGGAGAAAAGCCACTCGAGAAAAGTATTTCTCATGTGGGAAAGTGCACCGTTAAAGGAAATTCATTAAATTCATACACTCTTAGTACATAAGCTCGCAGTGAAATTATATATTTCATGTCTTAATGGTAGAATAGGGAATACAAGAACGTATCTTACTGATGTCCACCTTATTTTGTTATCTTTTTATCACTCCGTAGAATGTGAGTGATTATTTCCTTGGTTTCCGAGGAACGTCATGCCCAACGTGTTCAGTTTATTTATTAATTAATTTTTTTTATTAATCCATAGGGGCGAGTATTTCCCTGGTTCCCCAGATACGTCACCCCCAAGATGTCCGCCTCTCTGGCAGTGGCACGAGCCACCCTCCAACCAGGAGGCGCAACCCCCGAATTCGCTCCTCCTCGAGCGTGTCCCAGTGCCCGGAAATGCTGACGCGATTGGGATGGCACCCTAACCCAAAGAAACCGGAGAACAGGGGCTCCGGTCTTTCTGCACCACCGGGAATCCTTCTTATTGCGACTCGGAAATTCTCCGAACGTTTCGCACCCATTGGGGTACTCTCCTTCACGGTGGCGCGTGACGTTACTGCGAATATAATCACCCGGAGCGAAAACTTGCCGTCCGACCTTCTTTCCACGCCGATTTCGAGTCAATTAGAATTCCCCTCGGGGTTGGAATTCCATCTCCGAAGACTGGGTTTGCATTAAAAATCACGCTTCTCCGCGAAATGAGCCGCTGATGGAAACCACTGCTCCTTTATGTCACATTTACCTGACGAAGTAACGTTCTTACCTCTGAGAGAAAATCAGAGATTAACATAAACCTCGGTTAAGATTAACGAAGATAATACTCCAAAATGAAAAAAAAAATTATCAAAGTTAGCGGCTTTAAAATTGTTATATTAACGTGGATGATCGGCACTAACTTAGTGTAGACCTTATTTCGTACGTTGAAAATATATAAAGTTACCTTAATCCATGGTTTATCAATGTTAAGTATATATTGGTTTAATTAGTTCCTTCGCGATCTTGTGTTCTGATCGCTTTGTATCATCTCGCTCCGACAGATACGTATACAATTATTTATATTCCAAGAAAATGATGACCATCCATCCCGGACTTATGTGATATTTTATGGCCGAAGTTCTGCCGGTCGTTTGACGTTCGGTGGCATAAATATTTATTGGGAAAGATATTCGGGAAATGGAGCGCATTATTTTGAGCCGGCGTACCGTGGCCATTTACTTTCCATTTCGTTGTCCAAACCAGCAGGGAATTCGGGGCTGGAGGGGCCTTTAAAATCTCTCCCGGACCAGATCCGGGACGGATTCGTTATCGGTCCAGTCCCGCTCGAGGGGGCAGAAATGCGTTTTAGGGACAGAAGAGGGATCTGAGGGATCTGAGGGATCGCTACTGAGGAATTCCAGAAGCGTGCCTTTCTCGTCCCCGAATTTACCGAGTTCTTTCCGTCCCTTTGTCTTGACAAGTACGAACAACGCGTACAGGCAGTTCGCACTTTATGAACATTAATCATTTCTATTAGAACTTCCATTTCGTACTTTTCGCAAATTCTTTACAAACAGTTGCCGAGAATCAATTAATACGTAAAGATAGTCCATAACGAGCGAAAAACGATTATTTAAATGCGCACTTATGAAAATAATTCTATAAGTGGAGGTGGAAAATATTGGCGCTCTTCGATAAATGTTTAGAAGTATCGACGTTCTTTAGTAAATGTCCCCATCACCGCAGATAATTTTTTTTAATTCATGAAGTGGCGACGATAGGAAAGTACGTAGGAAATACAACTACGTGAACGTAATCTTGTGTTGAAAGCTTGCGGAAAATGACAAAAAAAGAAAAGGGGGAAAAAAGAGAGAAAAGGAGGAATGATTTCGCCTTTACACCTGATTGGACAGGACCTCCCTCGGCCCAGGACGATCCTCCAGGGTCCGTATTATTGGATCCCGGTGTAGAACAGTGTTTGTACAGGGAGTATCCTCTGTATAAATTAGGTCGGTAAGTGCGGCCCCGGTCGGTAAATACAAGCGCGAATCTCCCTACCGAGTCCCCGTTTCCAACCCCTACGGTGTTTTGATAAGGGGGGTCGCCCGACATTCTTACGTCGAGATTAAACCCTCGAATACACACCTACCAATACGCACCCTGGAGAGCAACAGCCAACCAATTTAAATCCTGAAAAAGATGAGCCCTTCGGAATAAATAATAATTTACAAACCATACCCAGTTTCCCGAAGAGTCTTCTAACCCTGGACCGCAGAACTGATAAGGAGAAAATAAAGGGTGCTGGAAACCCCATATACAACCTATGTACAACAGCGTGGTAATTTAACCCCCCGAAGAAATCGGCCTCCAAAAATGGAGAATAATTGATATACAGTACTGTGTTCTTTTGCGAGTCCTTAGAGTACTCCCGTGATAGGGAGTGATGATAAAAGGAAGGGCACCGGAGGATCGCGGACCTCGAGGAAGATAGAAAAACCGACAGTGCCGTAACTTCCCCCCTGGAAGTTCCATCTTGGTAATGTGCCCGGAAAAATCGAAGCTCTGACGGTATACACGAGGAAGCAAAGTTTGGCGTCCTTATGGACAATGCGTGGCCGACAATGGGGGACGCAGCTCCCCGCAATTGATGCAGCTGGCGTTTGCGTTTCCACGAGAGGTGTTTTCCCGCTTTTCGCAAAACACGGCCGGGCGATACAAAGTCGCTCGAGCAGATTATCCGGCAAAACCAACGAGATTCCTTGGCCGGCATTAAAAGGACTCCTAGGGGCGCCTTTGTTCCATCGACAATGCACCTCTCGGTCCCCATATCATGGACGTGGTATATATGGAACCATTCCCTTGATATTCTTGTGAATGCGGTAAAAAGGAAAGAGAGCGAAAAGGGGATCTGCCCTTTCTGTCTTGCAGCCAGATAGACAATTGCCATTTTGCGCCGCGCAGCTGTTTAATGGAAAATCAAAGGGATGGAGAAGATGAGTGTCCTGTCCTTCCTCCCTTAATTTCTCTCCACAGGCAGATCAGGGTATGGGATTCATATCCCACTTTGAATACTGGATAGGAAACCTCTAATAAAAAAAAATCCAAGACAATTTCATCAAGCCGTATACTTTCGGCACGAAGGTAGAACCTACATAAAAATAATTACGCATCAACGTAACCTTGTCCCATCCCTTGTTGGACCTACTTAGGACATTGAAGCTCAACTCTACATAGAAAAGTGACATTCTCATGTACACCATACATTCTTAGGTTGGCATCCTAGATGAGTCCTGACCAGTACTAGATTTTCTGCACAGGACATCCCACGCTCTGTATCCACCATTTGATCAACACCGAACCCAAAGAGACCAGCACTCCCCAGAATGTGCATTCTGCTCGTATATTTCACGGGCTCGAGTAAAAGCCACATTTGCCACCGGAAGCGACCTCCAAAATGCCCACCTTAACGTGTCTCCTGCATTATTAAGGCCCCCGCGTCGACGGGTCCTTTCCGTGAACGC
This sequence comes from Orussus abietinus, assembly GCF_000612105.2. Classification (NCBI taxonomy): domain Eukaryota; kingdom Metazoa; phylum Arthropoda; class Insecta; order Hymenoptera; family Orussidae; genus Orussus; species Orussus abietinus. Next base: position 1,776,847 of record NW_019395988.1, read on the forward strand.
AGGCATTAAGGACGAGACGGGACCCCAGCCAGATCGGTATCTCGCCGGCAGGGATTTCTCCGTCGTCCTTTCCCTCTTCTTTCCTTTTCTCCTTCCTTTTTTTCCCTTTTCCCTTATACCGGCCGGACCGTTGTAATTGGATGCGATTGAACACGAGTGTCAGTCGGTGGCACCTGTCGCACCAGGTGTTAGACACCCGACCGACCTGCCACCCTGCGGTTCTCGAGACACTCTAAACTGACGTTTTCGGGACCTCTCGCTTTAATCACCTGGAAGTAATTTACTTAAGATCGCCCTCGACCTCCTTCGAGTACCGAAACCCCTCTGCTGGGTTAAGTCCAAGATTTAAATAATTGCTCCAGTGTTCGCGTAAACAATTTCAATTCTTATTAAAGAGACTATTGTAAATCTAGACCATTTCTATGATGAAATAGACCTTTCTTCATAATGTCCGATGTATTTATCCCATTCCTAGGTGTTGCAATTTGAATGCTTATCAATTCGCAATGCTCGCCGGCGCAGAATTCGATGGCGTAATTAATGAAGGGTAATTTCGTAGCAGAGGTATCGTTTTGCGATCCGGGACTCAAACTAGAGCAATTTCTTATTGTTGGAGGCCTCGGAGAGAGATTCAATGTCTTCGTGCACCGTTTTCCAGGAGACGTCGCGACCCCCTTAACGACGCAACGCGAGAAGGGTGGCTCCTCCTGGTGGAAAAGAGGCGAAGATCGATGGCGCTTTAAAGGGAGCCATTCCTGGAGGGACGGGATTTTCTGGAGCAGAGGTTCAGGGGTTGTTCCCGATTATTCGCCACCGTGTGTGTGGAGTGGTCGAGCGGGAGAATTTGTTCGCCTGTGGGTTTAGAAGGACGAGAAGTCCGCCAGGAACCTCGTGTTCTCGATGAGGACCATCCGAGGATCGAAGGGTTGTCGAAGAGGGTCGAAACCCTGCCGGGATCCGCTGGGGGATGGGGTTGGGACTTTCCGACGAGACCCGTAAAAGAGTCAATTTTCTCACGTGGATCTCTCCGTCATTTCGACTCCAATTCCCGGCGGTGACGTAATTTATAGGGCGCGCTTAAAAAAGGAAGGAGAGAAAGAAAGCAAAGAATCCACCCCTCTAGGTTTCAAATACTTTGGAAAATTGCTGCCATTTTCACGACTTGAAACGTGACCGCTGTAAGGAATATTTCATCTGAATGTCTACCGCGTTAAGGTGATGCGAAAGTGGCATCGAAGAGATTTTGTTTATAAAACTTTTCTCCCAACTCGATTCACCGATTAGTTTCAATCTTTACAACGTGAATAGGGAGCATATAAGGAAGGTCCTGAAACTCAATTCTTTTCAAATTTGTTTATAGGTATTTTAAAAATAGTTTATAAAAAATGATATTTCGGGAATTTCAGGACCTACCTTAGGGTCTCCATATTCACGTTTTAAAGTATGAACGATTGAGCTTTAGGATGCCACTTTCACATCCCCTTAAATAGAATTTATGTACAGCATGTGTGTACATTGCATGCACAATTCCCCAGGTAAATGAAACATGAATTCGTTCGCCAAAATATCCTGCCAAAACCATCTCCATTGGCATTTTTGTGAACCCGGGACAATTTACCCGACTTTGCATTACCTCGAGGTGCTTTTCGAGGCAACGATGTACGACCTAGCGATTCGAAAATCGATCCTGGCTCTTCTCGGGCAATTATTTCCCGGGGAGGCCGAAGAGCTGCTACTTCAGCTTCGACGTTGGCCTCGAAGAGGGCGAGCCGACTCGCTCTGGCGTTGACTAAGTTGTAACCGAACGCTCGGCGAGTTAACAGTGGCGAACGGTAGCCGGCGACTGACAGACCCCGAAGAATTAGTATCTTGTATCTGGCGAAGGGCGCTACAAATCATTTGGGGAGGCTGTCAGGCATACCTTAAGCCTCACCCGCGCAGGGCCGCACGGGGCCTCTTGGGGCCCCATAGGCCCCATGGGCCCGATGGGGCCCGGCGCATACGAACGTCCCGAGATCAAAGGACGCCGGCGCCTCGCGCACCGCTAATGATATGCGATCCTGTGCCTCTCGGAGCGGGAGGACATAAAATTCAAAACAGCCGCCTTGGAGCGGCCCACCCTGGGGATGCCACCCGATAACCGAGAGGACGTTTAATCGGATCCCTGCACGAGCTAGGATGACGCCAGGCGAAAATTTCCCGACATCTAATTTCAATTTCCTCGACATTTCCCCAGGACGACGGCCACGGTTACCCTCCGAGGGTAGTCGAGGGTGGCACACCCTTGCGCATCCACGGCCACAAAGAGCAGCGCGTTCGATCGCTTAGGCCTGCGCGAATTACCGCCTGCAGCCCTTCCGCGGATCAAACGACCAAACGAGCTCCCAGGACCCCCCCAAGTAACTGTCTTAACATATTTGAGCTCAAGACGCCTTGGCTTTCGGCATCGAGCACACAACGAGGCTCTCTCCTCCTCAGCTACCCTCCAGAGGGGTGCAGGCAGGACTCTCGAGGGGCGAGCCGGACGCGTGTCCAAGGACCTCCCAAAGGGAGCCAACACACAATTCCCTAGAAAACCGAATTGACCCATTCCACAAGTTCGCGAAGAAATTTTCCAAGTTTCTTTCACATATCCGTGTTTAGCAATTCCCATCCAGTAGTCGTAGGGGAAATTCAAGAATTTCTTTCGACACAACTAAAATGCACAAATGAAAGACAAGAAATAATCCAGTGACGGGAAATACATTGTTAATTAATACACGCTTTGTTTCGTCCCAAAGAAATTTTTAATCCTTTATAAACGTGTCCTTGAACTTATGGAGCAACCTGGTACGTCGAATGCTGAATAGACTAGTTAATAATGATCTACCCCTTCGTTGGACATCTTTTGACGTTCTCCATAATGGCGCAGGGTGTAGGGACCTCTGGGATGTTTAGGGATGTAGGGTAAACGAAATTGAGGGATAGGTCGAGAAATTGCGAACTAACTCCCGTCGATGAATGTCGCGTTAGCTTCGCCGACTCCTTCCGGGGAACTTTCTACCTCGGGGAAGACCTTGAAGACGACATCCGGACCGCTTCGAGTGGACCGAGCAGAGTGGGTCCTCTCTTTCGGGAGTGGTCCACGATGCTCGTAAATTCCTACAAGTAGCCTCGTAAGGATTTAAGCCATCGGGCGTATCTCGGCCGCCGTTATACGGCGTGACGTTAAGGCCGCTCGCCTGAGTAGACGCCGGAGATTTAGAGGTCCGATTACTTCATGGACGAAACGGCGAATTGCCCCCGAATCCCGCGGCTATTTCGATTTAATTAATGGTCCCACGGTTGTCCGTTAATTGTCCGGCAATTAAGGCCTCGCTCGTAAAGTTGGGGGCGCGTCTGGCAAAAAACGGCGACCGGGCATCGGTAAGAGCCGTTACAGAGCGCTGCAGCGAGCTTTACCGACGATCCGAGACCTCGTTTACGAGTCGACACGAAAACCGGCATCGAATCTCGTCCCCAGAAAAAGACCCTCGACCTCTCTACGACTTCATTATCCACCTTTTCAAACGCTCGTTCTAATTAAAAGTTTATTCATACCCGAGATCGAAGAAGTCGGTAGAGTCTCGAGCCAAATCCATTGACTAGACAGAAGAAGCGATGAAAATTTCGGCTAAAAGAAAAATATAAAAAACGTCCGAAATTATGTTCTCCGTATATCGGGAACACTAGTTCATGTCGCGAGTTACATCTCGATGAGAAAATCTCAACGAGGTCCATGCGCGTATATAGGTTAGGAATGTCGTCCTTAAAAAGAAACAATCTCCTAACTGAATGAAACGCTTATTAGAAATCTGCTCTTTCTAATCCAACGGAGGAACTAAAAGTGCTGACGACTCCAAGAATCGCGCGAAGTTTCAGGAATTAAATGTCCTGCGAGGTCGGAATTGATTTAACGACCGTGGCCGTAACTCGAAAGCGAAATCCCTGGACGTCTATTATAGGTTAGGGATGCGTAGCGCGTATATTATAGGTTAGGGATGCTCATGGCGTCGTTTAAGGCTGTTTAGCAGGGAGTGGGCCTACGTGCCGATGATTTACACGAGCCACCCCCTCGTTACACCCCATCTTTCCGGGCTCCTCCCGGATTCGTTCGAAATCAGGCCACCAGCTGCTCCTTGCTCCCGTCCTTCTCCGACTATCCTACAGGACGTGCATCCCGTCCTCTTCTCGCGGTCTCCCTAACAGCTCTTACCCAAAGTGCTCCCGAATGCGTACACCACGCGATACGATCAAATGTTAATTAACGCCTGAATTATTGACCGTCCTGAGGGAGCCGGCCGAGCCTTTCGGCGCGGAGTGTCCACGCGAACCCCTAGGGACTCGCTTTGCGTTTCCACCCAGGATTAGCCCCGAAGGTTGTCGCCAAGCCGAAATCCCTGAGCGGGAGTAGCTTAAATATTCACGCCTAGGAAATCCACTGGTACCCTTGTTACAGGTGGCCATTAAAGTGATCGACGCCGGGACGATCCGCAAGAGCTACGTCGTTAAGAACATTGCCAGAGAAGCCAAGTTGCTTTCCGTTCTCCACCACCCTGGGATTGTCAGGCTCTACGAGACGATACAGGTAATCATTCTACACTGAGGAAAAAAAAAATTAAAACTCCCCTCTTCCCAGGGAATTATTTCTTCCAGGGCGCTCACCACTCCTGCGAATTTCCAGATAGTTTAGATCTTCCTCCTACTTCGGAGCCTCCGTGGGAAAATTTCTAACTAATCGGTACACCCAATCATGGGAGGATTTTCAACAACGATTTGACTTCTATATATAGGCTGTCTCTATACATATAACATTATATATATAAAACGTCAAAGTATTTATAAAACTTTACTCCAAACTGAGTGCACCGAATCGTTTGGAAATTCGCCACGATGCTCGTGAAATTTGATTTTTCACGGAAAAAAATTAATAAATAAATATGATCTTGGTACTAGTCCAGGCTTTTATAAATATTTCGACATTTCGGTATGTATATATCGCACTTTCATATCACCTTAATGATGGCAAAGGACACGAGACGCGGTCCAGGGGTGCACTTTCGGGATTACCTTGCTATTAAAAACCCATCGAGCTATTCCACCGAGAGGGGGGTGTCGGAATTCGGGGGTTGTGGTCGACACAATGCATAAATCATGGCGAACGGACTCTTCGTATGTGCTCGCGTCAGCTTGGAATTCTTCGAGCATGAAGGCCTCGCTGATAGAGCGCGTCGAATCGGCCATTGAGAAGACCCGACAGGGGAGGAAGAGAGGCAAAGGGATGAAAAAGGAAGCGTGCCGAATCGCACTAGGTTAACCCTCGCGTCCCACAGGATTTTCTTTTTTATCTCCCCCGCAGGAGGCGACGCGAGCCGGGGTTGCAGGGGGCAGTCGTCGAAAATTCGTCGGAAATTTAAGACCCACTCCCGGTGAAGTCTCCCAAACGAACAGACAGCCTGGCGGCTTAATGAGGCCGTTAATGAAGGGAAGTTAATCACCTCGATAAGGCGCCACCCTATCCTAACCTCCCCGGGTGACGGACACCCCTTGGCCTGTCCGTTGCAACGACCTTAAAATCCGGCAAATCGGGCAAAGTAATCACCCTCTCCGTGACGTGATAATCTCCGTACCTCGCAAAACGGACGAAACAATTAATTTCATGATAAGGGGCTGCGATTTCGATAGCACGTCAAATTCATTGCTGTACCTTCCCGCGGACGCGAAGGATCATACTCGGGTAAATTTGAATATAATTACTTAATCTAAAAAGAATTTCTCGTACTAATGTCTTTGGCTCGAGGCTCAACTTTCTTGATAACCTCGATAACCCGAAAAAGGGGGTAAATAACGTTTCCCACGTGCATCCAGGGTGCATCGGGGGTGGTAATTACCCTGGAAATTGTTTTGCAAGTTTCTATCGGGGCGCAAAAATGGACGTCAAGGTGCAATTAAGCGATCTACATGCTCCCCTTGATAACATCGGGGGATGAAACGCGAGCAAGACGGAAGGTCCCCGAGTTAACGCGGGCCCTCGCACGTCCGCGAGACGATCCGTCTTTTCGGGTTTAATTAAATAAGCCATTCCGCGGAATTTATAAATCCCCCGAGCCCCACCCCTCCGGGGGGTGGCCGCTTTCCGTAGGAATAATCTTGACGGCGCCGCGTGCGAAAGGCGACGCTAATTTCAATTCCCGTTCGAGCTCTCCCCCGGGAAGCACCGTGTACGACGAGGCGAGGAACTCCTGCGAATTCCCTCGCAAAACTGTTTAGACGACACGCTTAAACGGGAGCGGAGCCCCGACTGATTAAGTGCCTTCCCTTTTCCGGTCTAATTTTTCCAACGCACCCCGTGGGTTTCGAGAGACGCCGGAAATGATTTACGCGCCGGCCAGAGGCTGGGAAATAATTAAAGCACCTACCGAGAAGAAGTTAATTAAGACCGACCTCCAAGAAGACTGCTGAAAAATATCTCGATGAATCGATTAAATATTCCCTGGTGTCCTAGGTGGATTTCGTTTACCTGACACTCTTATGACGCTCATATCTTCTGACTGATTATGTCAAAAGTGAATCGCTCCGATGTTAAAGTAATTAGGTACATTTCAATACTCGGATTATTCTTCGAGATGTTCTCTGAATTATCGAACCGATTTAAACCGAAACATTTTTGGGGAATTTTTGGGGGATAAAGATATCCATCGCGATGCCATATCCTCAGCGATATCGGTCGTCGGAAAAAGGAGACATCACCAGAGGGCCGGTCCTCCCAGTAAAGCCGACGTCGCGTAAAAGTTTCAAGAGCATCGCGCTGGTCCGCAGAGGCCATTAGAAAAATTAAATGTCACAAAGTCGCCTCCCCCTCGTTCAGCCCTCCTTTTCCTCCCTCGTTCCTCGGGACGGCCGAACGGAACTTTCCGAAAGCATCCCCTGCGAATCGATCTTCCTTCCCCGAGGAGACGCGAGAATCTCTACGGAGCCTCTTTCAAAAGAATGGGAAAAAGAAACGTAACTCAACCACATCGAGGACCCATTAATTTCCAGGAACAATCCTATTTAATAGTACGGACACCTATTATTTATTATTAATTAATTTAATCCGGGCGATCGCTCGCAAAGAATTCCTATTTTTCGAGGGGTAGGATTTAAAATGAAATTTTGGATCAGAAGTGTTCGTAACTTTCGCTGCCCACCGTATAAAACAAAAATTCCGACTAGAGAGATGCCTAGAGCAGAAATTGATAAAGTGAGAACCGTCTTAATGTGATTATCCAGAGGTAATAAAAATCTTGAATGTAACTCGCCGGATAATTATTTGTAAATCGACGACATGTTGTCCGGCACTGAAAGGGGTAATGCAAAGTTAAATCTTGTAAAAGAACCTTGTCATTTCCCTGGAACTCTGTGCAGCCCTTTTTTCATCCCCTCGACGAATTTCCCGCGCGATGAGGGAAAGGAGGCAAGAGCGAAGATACGACAGGGAAGGACTGCGAAAGAGGGGAGAAAGGGACGACGGGCTGTTTGCGAGATCGCATAAAAATGACTTCTGTTATATCTCATTTTCACGTGATAATCTTCGACGTCGAGGGGGATGCCAAGAGCCGACGTCGCTCTTCGCGACATCTGCGCTCGCACGCGCCTTTTACACCTTTTACGCTTTTTACGCTTTTTACGCGTTTGCGTTATGATCGCGCCTCGTGTGCACCCTTAACGCCCCTTTCGTCGAGATAGATTTGCGATACAATAACAATATTCGGAGTTTTCGATGGCACTGTTACACGTTTACGGCACGCCAATGTCCCCATGAACTTTTTTCTTTCGGGAAATAATTATTAGTTTTATCTCGTAAAGTGATATGAAAGTGACGTTATGAAATAATTATATTAGATTTATCTCGCCTTAAAAATTCGTTTTTCGCTTGTCTCTCGTTTCTAGCATTAAGGCCAAGGATTAAATATTTCAATGATTACTCGATAATGCATAGTTTTGATAGATCCAATAACGGAATATAAATCATGCTCGGATTCGTTGGAAGCATTGTTGGCTGACAATAGAATGACTGGGTTATGCTTAAAAATATTCCCACGTGTTTCATTTCCTTTCGACTTAACCCATCCTCTTGCATAAAATGTGTCACGATCTATGCCTCTATTCTATGGGGGAATGAAACCAATCCGATCGATGATTGATCGATTGCTCCCCAGTGTGGATCGGTGTACTATCTGGTGACGGAGCTAGCGAGTGGCGGTGATCTCTTTTCGCACATTAAACGACAACCTTCGGGTCGCCTAGAAGAGAAGACGGTGAAGGTTTACGGCAGACAATTGGTGGCTGCATTGGACCACATGCATTCCAGGGGAGTGGTGCATCGGTGAGTGAGAATAAAAAAAGAGATAAAGAAAGGGACGACGAAGGGGCCATTACGGCATAATGCGTAAACGGTCACGATTGCACTCCTTTTCATCCTTGGCCGTACCTGTGGTTACCTGTATACACGTAGAGTGTTCCAAAACCTTGAAACTTAATACAGAGTGAATTCGAAACTACAATACTTAACTCCCGATAATTATTTACCGAGATATTAAAACACAAATCGTTCCAATCTTTTCAATATGAATTTGGAAGCTATAAGGAAGGCCCCGACACCCTTGAAAGAGGATTTCTTTTTTTTTTAAACTTATTAATAAATTAAGTCGCACGTCCTTAATGCGATAGCTTTAATAGTTAATAACTCGGTGAATAATTCCTCGAGGGAAAAGTGGTAAAGGAAGTTTCTACTCGAAACTTCGCCGACTTCTCCCGGAATTATTGCGAGGTCTGAAACACCCTGTATACACACGGGTTCATTTATTTCCCTCTTTCGGGCCAATGCGAGGTACCTTTACGCTTTGGCATTTTTCATTTCCCGGCTCGAAAATGAGAGGCGAGAGAAACGTATCGGTAATTCTCTCTGTGCTCGCCATTGGCCCTCCTCTCGTCCGCCACCCTTTTTGCGAGAGGGTGCACTACTTTTTCCACGGTCTCTTTCCTCCTCTCTCTTTTTTTCTTTTTTTTTTCCATTAAATTCGGAGCCGGCACAAGCGGAAAATTAAATTGGAGGTTACCATACACGGATCGTTTGTCCCTGTCCCCGCTTTCGTCGAAAAAGAACATGCCACGCAGTGGCCCGACGCGAATTTATATTTACACCGGGGCTTTCGCTTATTTCTGACATTAAGCTACCAAGAAACGGCCCTGGGACCCCTAAAGATGCAAAATGAATTCGGCCGAGCCTGGAACCCCAAATAAAAATTTCCGTGACCACGTGACTGTGGAGGTCCTTCGTTCTTCTGAATTTCTTTATAAGCATTACTTAAATCTTTTATGTAACATGACATTTCATGGGTGTCAAGACCTCTCTTAGGGCCTCTATATTCACGTGGCGAAGATTTAAAAAATTCGTTTCGTCGCAGAAGCTTGCCTTTCAAAAATGGATTAACGAGATCAGGGAAGGACTTTGGATCGAAATAAAAACATAATTGTTCGAGAAATGCATTCTCTTCCGAATTTAAAATCCCGTCTACACTTAAGCAACCCTTTAAAACGAAACGCTCGCGAATGGAGCGATCGAGAGGTCGCGGGTATCCCTTCGAAAGAAGGGGGCGAAAAAGAGGAGATGATTCCGCGCCTCGTGTGCGGAATCTTCCCGAGGGTGCGGATCGTTTCACCTACGTGTACGAGCTGGCAGATTGCCCCATTGGAGCGGGGTGTCGCGTTCGTAGAAAATTTCGATACATTATACAAAATTGAACGCCCCCTCCCGAGGTGACACATAATAACGCGAACACGTGACGCGCCGCACGGGGGTGGAGGAGGCTGACGAGAGGAGAAATTCCGGAATATAAAGTAGGCGCCCCGGCAGTTTGTTTTTGTCAAAAGTGCAAAATCTCAATCTCGGGTGATGTTGATAGATCGTCGCGTTTCGGGGCTGCACGGCGGAAGGGAAGCGGCCTTTTTCGCGAGGGTTGGGAATCGCCACGAGCGATTACGGGGCGAAAGATTAGCTCGGAACGACCGGCTACTTCGCCGACTAATGGGATTCCGAATAACGGCCTTCTTACGACGCTAATGGTCGATCGTTCCTCGGGCTGAAGCAGATTTGCTCCGAGATGTTGCCGAGATGTCCCAAACGCACCCCATAGAAGGTTTTCGGACCCCCTTCTTGCCTCGGGACGAGGGCCACCCTCGGCTCACAAAGAAACTTCGATTCCATTCCTTTTCAAATATGCTATCAACCACGGAAATATAAGGGATGCTTAAGAATGATATGAAAGGCGCTGAGAAATTTAATTCCAGATAGATAAATTAAAATTCATCTGTACCCTATTTAATGGTAATGCCGTTCCTAATACTCAAGTGGGTAGATAAGCTTACGCGTCACGTTATCGACATTTATATTAATATTGAAGTCTTTTACAGTCTACATTGATAATTATACGAACTGAAGCGTTCCATATGTCATCTCGGTAAAGTAACGAGATCGGTGCCAAACTGTCGAAATCCTGTGAATTTATTATTCTAACGACTGTTTAAGACCAGCGTCGCCATCTGTGACGTTTGGCTGCAACTAAATGTCTGCTCTAAAGACACGTGGTAACCCCGAGCCAAGCCTTGTAATCGTTGATGGAATTTGAAATGGGATTTTTTCTTGGGATTTGAAAATTTTAAAAGATAGATTACGTCGAACCTCTTTCTCGAGAAGAAAGTCGAGTTTTCCCAGGTCTCGTTATCGCGCTTAATCAGGCAGCCCGGCGCGCCAAATTTCTGAAGCCTTAATAATGGATCGAGCTGCCCGACCCTCGTTGCTGCCGAGAAAGGGCGAGAAGTGGAGCCTGGCAGGAGCGAATCCGAGTCCTACGGGACCCGAAAGGACGACTTATAAGTGAAACGCCAATTTTCTGCTCGTACCACTTCATCCCTGCCTGATCCAGATTAGGCCAGGCCTGGATATTTTCCTATTTCGAGGAGGCGCCCTTCGGCCCTTCCCCCGCGTTTCCGGAGGATCGCGAAAGCCGTGGGTCTTTGTACCCGGCAGGGTCCTCGGCCAGGATACACGGAGGAATAAAGGGTCCTCTGATCCTTACTGCTGGGTAATTGATCCGTCCTTTCCCTTATCCGGGGCCGGGTTTTCCTTCGCCCTCGCGTCTTTACACCCCCTCCCTCCGGAGAGAGAAAAAAAAGAATCTTTTGTCCGACTCCTCGAATCGCTCCCCGGGATCTCTCCTCGAATCTCGAAGCTCGAACCGCCGATGGATCTGCTTTTAATTTCGACGCACTCGCTTTTCCATTATTTGTCGGACAAGGCGGCCATTTTGTACCTCCTCCACCCTCGAGGAGACGCGAACCTCCTGCAGGACCTCGGAAACTCGAATATCAATCTGCACTATCCCCTAGGGCCCCCACGTTTCTAATTCCCATACCCCACACTGTTAAAAAAATTCATATCACCTTAAGGTGATACGAAAGTGTCGCATATACATAGCAAAAAATCAAAGTATTTATAAAACCTTTCCAAATAGGGTGCACCAAATAATCTAAAACTTCAACACGTGATTATGGAGGCTCTAAGGAAGAAAGCGTCGCCCGTGAAATTTCAATTTCTCGAAAAAAGACACTTCATGAACAGCGTTGTTCCTCAGCGCCTCCGTAATCGCGGGTTAAAGTTTCAGATAATTCGGTGCACCCAATTTGCAGAAAGGTTTCATCAATATTTGGATTTTTTCTTATGTATACATCACACTTTCATATCACCTTAAGCCTCCTTAGCGAGTAGCGAATATATCCAGAATAAAAGCAGGCCAGTAGATCGGAAAGTGCGCAGACGCGAAGCTGGGCACGTATCGGTGCATTCGAGCACACGTAATGCATCGATCCGATCGGAAAGCCGATCGAATCACAGATCACCGAGTTGAAATGCAACCGTATTCCCACACGGCCGTCCCGGCGTTTCGCCTCGCGTTCTTATTTCCTCCGTTGGACATGGACTCGTAAAGTGCAAGTACTAAAGTTCGCGGTTGTTCGCCAAACCCCGAAGCGATCGGTGCACTTTTGCGGGCCAATTCGCGGATCGATCGTTCCGTCACGGGGATCGCTCGAGCGATGCCGATTTACGTGTCGCTGATTTTGTCACGGCCTGGAGAGAACGGCCTTAAGGTGATATGAAAGTGCGATGTATATACATACCCAAAAAATCAACACATTAAAAAACTTTTCGACAAACTGGGTGCACCGAATTACCTAAAACATTAACACTTTTGCGGACCAATTCGCGGATCGATCGTTCCGTCACGGGGATCGCTCGAGCGATGCCGATTTACGTGTCGCTGATTTTGTCACGGCCTGGAGAGAACGGCCTTAAGGTGATATGAAAGTGCGATATATACCCAAAAAGTGAAAATATTTATAAAATTTTTCGCCAAACTGGGTGCACCGAATTATTTAAAAAATTAACACGTGACTATGGAGGCCCTAAGGAATAACCCGCTGCTCATGAAATTTCTTTTTTCGACTTTTTACATTTTTTTTTTTTTTCTCGAAAGATGTAAGACCTATGCGATTAGGGGTTTTTCAAAACGCCGGATTTTACAATCTGGATGAGACTTGTACAATGTCTGTAATATCTGTCTAAAGTATTACGCCAACGGTGATATCTTTACCTCTTCCCTCCCGAGGGAGGAAGGATTCGGGAATAGGGAATTTCGTCTCCACTGGGAAGAAAGGAAGGATTACCCGGCAAGTGACAAATGCACCTGCAGGGCCGGAATGTCGTACAAGGCGATCGTTTGCTCGGAATATCGTCTCATTCTATTGAATCGCGAGGTCGTGTGTCACGGCCCGAGAGCAAGGAGGATTTACGGTGTTTTTTTCCTTCCTTCTTTCGTTTTTTTTATCCACGCCCCGTTGAAAAGAGGAAAAAGAGAAGAGGAGCTTTCTCTCCTCGCGGAAGGGGCGGGATCGATACTCCTCTTATCGAACGGATCGATCGCGCCGATCGCTCTCCCGGTGTCGTAGACCATGGTCTCTCCTGGAATTTTCTCGTTGCACTCGGATGGAGCCGCTCGAAAAGCGGCGGGAAATTATACCACTCGCCAGCCGGGAAAGGATTCTTCAATGGAAATTCCTCCTGCCTACTACGCGAGGAGAAATACTACTTCCCGACTACCGACCGACGCTCCGCAGGATTCCTCCTCGTCGTAAGTAATATCCCCCGTTTGCCCCGTGCGATCCCGCAGGAATATCCCTGCTCTTAAACTTAGAAAACAGCGAAACTCCTTAAAAGAATCGACAGGATTTTTTTTCACATTTTTATTGTCAAAGAATTACCACGTGGAAAATTGTCAGGAAAAAGTACCATGGGATCTAGGACCTGCCTAGGACCTCTACCTCAGGAGCTCTCGTCCTAAGTAATATCCCCCGTTTGCCCCGTGCGATCCCGTAGGAATATCCCTGCTCTTAAACTTAGAAAACAGCGAAACTCCTTAAAAGGATCGACAGGATTTTTTTCACATTTTTATTGTCAAAGAATTACCACGTGGAAAATTGTCAGGAAAAAGTACCACGGGATCTAGGACCTCTACGTCAGGAGCTCTGTTCCACGTCGCGTTAACCCGTGCACTATATTTTGGATATTTTTAATAGGGTAGAAAAACACAACGGAGTTCCTTTTTTTTTCTGAGTCACGAATTATTTTCACGCTTAGACGTTTTCGAGGCGCAAACGACGCGAGGAAAAGGAGGCCCGCGAATTTGCCGGAGAGTTTTCGCGGGTCACCTTAACCCTTCCGTTCCGGGGACCACCTCGGGGCAAGGTTTATACTTTCCAGGATGTTGAGGGAAAGTTTCCTCGTAGTGGAGTAGGACGGGCGCAATATTTCGTCGTTTCCGGTGGCTGGCGCCTGACAGGACCGGATAGGGTAAGCCGTGCCCAGGGGAAACGATTGTTTTTCATCGGATAACCACCCTGGTTTCTGGAAGACTCGCACCCCCCGCCCATTACGCCACGGAAATTAACCGCAAATTAATTTAAACTTTCGTCGCGCCCCACCTAAACCAGCGACTGAATCTCAATAAATTGATTCGACGTTGACGCGGGCGATTTTTCTCCAACATCGAATTTCCTCTTCAAATCCAAGCGAGGCTCATCGTCCTCTTACAATCGTTGGTGAAAGTATTTTCCATATTTTCCCACCTGAATCCGTAATATTCCATTCCTACGGTATTCTAAATTCTTCGAGCTAGGTCTTGAGACTCTTCATTTTCGATCCTAAGCCTCCAAGAAGGGTAAAACATCGAAAACGCGCACGGACCACGCCATGTTGGTTCAAGTCCATGATAAATAAATAAATGTTTGATGAAAAATGAAACTCCGAGAGTTTCAGGACCTACTTTAGAGCCTCGATATCCCCGTGGTGGAATTTGAAACGAATCGGTGCACCCAATTCGGCAGATACTTTCAGCACTCCGGAAGCTGGGGCCACCCCTAAAGAGGCGGAAAGGATAAGAAAAGGATCCCAAGGATGGCGAGGGAAAGTTCGGCGGGAAAAGTGTTTTGGCAAACGGCGAGCTCGGCGAACCCTTGGCTATTTATTTAGCGCTTTCCCGTTTGATTTATCCCTTAAATCAATTAAGGATATCCGTGAGTCGAGGAGGAATCAGGAGAAGGAGGGGCCGGCGCAATCTCGGCGGAAGTGCCGACTTCCCCATCTTCTGCAAGACGGGTAGAGAGAGGAGAGTTCGCTCCTGGGGGGCGAAACAGGACGAGGTCGCGAGGAGGTCCTGTGGGCGAAGAGGGACCCCGTGGGAAAATCGAGAGCGGATCGAGGATCGATCCTGAAGGCTCAAAGAGAAAGGGCAAGACCCTCTCCCTTAATTAATTTCCTCCCAAGGATCGTTGAGCGGTCCTTCGGGCAGTTATCAATCGGCCGATATCCGGGATCGCGTCCAGGACCTCTTTTAGGAGACGTCGATCCTTAATAGAGAGGAAGCCTTTGGTTGCCTTATTGGGGCCGAGTCCGGGAATAAGGCTTCGAATTCAAAGGGTCGACCCTCCAAGGATCCGGAGGATACGGCGCGGTTTGCCCGTACTGTCCAGGACATGCAAAGGCCATTACGGGATTGGAAAATTAGCCGTTTCCACGGTCCCCAGGGTGGCTCCGAACTTTCTCATCTCAGGAATTGGTCGCTAATGTTGCGGGGGATAATGAATCCTTCCATACATTTTTTTTTCCTTTTTTTTTTCTTATTTCTAACTGAAACCTTGTCAACCCCAGTATGATAATTTTGATTGGCCTTCAGGCCATCGAATGCGTCCACGAGATTTATCGTGAGAAGCTTACTCTTTCGAGCTTGAGGAGTAAAGTGTACATTTTCAATGATAAATATAATTTAACAATTTCTTTTTTTTTCTTCAATTAAAAGAAACGTGCCTCAGGGTTAGCATTCACCGGAATATTCCCAAATCAGGTACCGAGCGTACAACCGATGTATCCGAAAAAAAAGAAAATGACACGTAACACTGGTGAGGAGCTCCTTGTCCCTCGACTAATTGCGGTCAGCAGACTCGCTAAGGACGGGCCTGGTCCACTTTGTTTCTCCGAACGCGACGCAAGAGGCCAGATTCGTAATCCGATTCGACCGGATGCGGTCCAAATGGAGGCCGCAAGCAGAAGAGCCCTTCAGGGTTTAACATGGTTGCGGTCACGGCGAAAGACTCGGACCGGAGGCCATTCAAGGCTCCGAGTGGAGCCGAGCTCGCAGGAGCCCGAGAGTAGAAAAATGATTTCCATTACCCATGCTCGGTGGACTAAGTACGTCCCTGCCGGGCCAGAGGGGAGCCCTGAGTAGCGGTATAAAAGGTCGGGCCGACCTAAAGAGAAATGGCCACGAGGAAGGTCGGAGGGGCTGCTCGAGGCGGGAAACGCAATTAGAGCTCAACCGGTCAGTGCCGGAGGGGTCTAAAGGATCGCTCGAGTGACCAGGACTAAAAGATCGAACTACCTCCCGAAATCAATGGGGTCTCTTCGACAACCTCCTCTTGGCAAGTCGTCCCCGATCGGTACATTTAAATGTACGAGTTGTAAAACTTCCGCCGCTAGAATCTGGCGTAAAAAATCGACAAAGAGGTGGAGGCCTACCTAGGATGTCAATCTATCGATACAAGAGCTAAATTGAATTGTCACGCGTTCGTATGTAAGGCCTAGCTAGGATATCATAAGTCAGGCCAATGGCGAAAGAGTAAAAAAAAAATGACGTTGATGTAATTTAATTTATCTATCGATACGAGATATAAGTGGAAATGTCACGCGTTCGTATGATTGTCTTGGGTGCCTGATTAAATTCTGACAAGGGGTTTTAATTTTGGAGTAACTAGGAAAAGTTGACTTGGTGCAAGTCCTAACTAAGCCTACCGTAGTTATGGCTGAGGATTACTGGAATCGGAGTCCTAGCGGGTATCTGGATGTTATCTGCCATTTCCTTGACTGTTTTCTACGCAAGGTACAGCCGGCATTACGTCCTGGGTCCTATTCCTGGCCAAGGAATCCCCTGGGATTCCAACAGGCCTCCGGGAAGACGCGGAACAAGTATTTGCCTTTGGTCTCACGCCAATCCAATTTCCCTGATATTGGATAAGTATCGCGAGAGCGATACTCCGATCGCGCTGCCAATGTTTGGTAAGGGGCATTTGCTGGCAGGATATTGCAGGACATCAGGGAAAAACGAACTTGCGCGATCTCGAACGGATAAGCCCGGGGAGGGCAAAGGGATATAAGTAAAGGCTAAGTGGATGCTGAGGAAGGGAGTTCCACAACCGGCCGCGGAATTGCGGAATTGCGGATTTCCTCTTGCCGGGGTGCAATCCCTGAAAATGACTTGAGCGATGCGAAGAAATTCCTAGGTAACGAAAATATTATTTCCAAACCATTAATGGAAAATAAATTGAAATTCCTGGTACATTTATTTTTACTTGTCTTAACTCAATGTCTCTTCCTCGGAAGATCGAATGTCGGAAGTTACTCTTAGGTCGTTATTTCAGAATTAGAGAAGGAATTAAATTTCCCTGAGAATTATCTCCGTAACACCCGATGTCTCTTCCGCATGAAAAGTCAAAGGCCGTTGATCCCAGTTCATGATTTATAGATTTTCGGATGAATGGATTTTGTGGACGAAAGAGAATCATTGATCGTTCGCCATTCTCGGAAGACCCTGGGCCCGATTTTTTACGCATTAAAATGCACGGGGTAAATGTCGGTTGGCCTGGATATCGATGAAAGTCATTTGCATACGGACCCATTTTAATGCTCCGTAACTGATTGATTTGTACCCGAAGGCGACGACACGCCTTTAGTCATTGTGATCGTTCAATTATTCGTCAATCTGGGAGCGATGGGTCCATTTTAATGCAATGCACGCCTCGCTTCCCAACAATGACATTTGCATGCGATGGAAAATGCAGGGCCAACGGTGCATCCAGCCTTATTTCATTTTCCCCTTTTCCTCGGCACCCGACATATTTTCCGTTGCAACGTCGGTTACATTTCCTTTGTAAACGGAATTATTTGTTCGATCGATTTGTCATGTTCCCCTCAACTTGTACCTTGAAGACACATCTAAACAAAATGAATTCCCTCTCTACAGAAAATTGCTTAAAATTCAACCCAGAATGAATAACTCTCGACGATGGCTCCCGGAAAACTGCAAAAAAGCTTAATTGGAAAAATCTTGAAAATCCTATTATTGATACGCTCACCCCGTCCTGTCAAGGGAATATTCGTCTGCTAACTAGGGCAATTTGACATTTCATGATTGGAAATCATGAAATTAATGTAAACCATGCCGGGGCGGTATTTGAACAGCCGTGTAAAATGCGAGACGCGATTTGCAGTTCAGGAGAGAAGGGAAGGAAAAATAATAGGCACCGGGAGAGAGATGGCCGGGCATATCGACGGAATAGCCAATTTCGGGAATATTCGGCAAATTCCCAGGCATTTTCCTGCTCCCGGGGGGAACTCATTGAAAACGCATTATAGATTTTCAATACACGGCCGCCACCCACTTTGTCCCACCCCTCGGACTCGACCCCCGACTATTGAAAAATGCCGATATGGCGTTTTCACGTGTATGTAAATAACTTGCGAAGGTACTTACGTCCTCGCTGAATCGACGTCCACGTAGGAATCCTCTCGAGGATGTCCAGGACCTTCGGATTCCAGTCTCCAGGATACGCCATCTTCCCCGAAGAAATGCAGTAGCGAGATGACGGCTTCCAATCGCTCCTTGGATGCCCCACAGACTCTAGAAATGCATTAAAAAAATTCTATCAGTAATTTACGGATACGTTAAAACTGGTGATACCGATATAATGTCAAGACAGTGAATAATTCTGTCCAGAAACCTACGAGAAACGATCGTGAAGTGTCTTTCGTATTGGTACAGCGGCGGCCATATTGAAGTGCGTCCCAACAAATTCGACAAAAAAACAGACATGTACATAAAAGAAATATTCCCAGTGGGTCGTTTATACGTCGAAATTGACGCTATCGACATAACGCCGAGGTGGGAAAAATGTCAGCCTTTTAATTCACGAGAAACAAACGGCAACCACTACCATGGCGGCCATTTTGGAGAACGTCGCTGCTCCCACCGAATGCTCGATAAAACCATCCCCATGAAAGCGCTACTTTCAAAGATAACGTTCGGAGGAATTATTTCACTGCGATGAACAGCCGTGTATACTGTAACCTCGTAGAATTACGGATAATTTGGGGGAACCGGCAGCGCCGGGAAATTTCGATTCCCCAGAGCACGGCGTCGACGTCGACGTCGATGGCGGCCATTTCGTGGCTCGTTTCGACGGGAACACAATAGTACGCTCCTAGGACCGGCAATGCATCATCTATGAGAGACCTGTTCTCGTAATATTCTATTATCTCTGGCCCTGGGAGTGCGAGAGAGACGACAAGAGGTCGCGACCGAGTCAAAGGCGCGAAGGCCAAAAGACAAGGGGCGCGAGAAAGAGATGGACAGAGGGGATAAGAGATGCCCAGGGAGGATGCGGAGTGCAACGAATGAGACTAATGACCCCACCGTGGTTCTTAATAACCAAGATCGTCTCGTTAATCATCATTACGCGCAGGTGGCCCTCGGTACCGAACCTCCTGCAGGCCGGCGCCTCTCCGCGCGATTCTTAAGCGCTTTAAGGAAACCCCAAAAAGGAGGATTGCCAAGGGGGGGCGGCTCTCTTTTCTCTCTTTTTCTTCCCGCGAATAAGCGGATTGTAAGCGTAGATTGCGAGCCGCGACGAGAAAATAGAGGAGGCGGAGGTAAAGTCGATTTTCCGCCCCGGGGTCCCACCCTGAGAAAAAGAAAAAAAAAGAAGACTTTCATTGAACCAAGGAAATATTTCATCGAGAGAAAACAAGAAAGATTTCCTTTAAGGAATAATTCGACTGGAATTATCTCCGATTAATTGGATGCGTCGTACCTCGGAATTATGTCGATTTCAATGAGCCTATTTGAGTCAGATAATTGTAACGCGACGTTTGCAGATGTCAACCTCCTGATATTAATTAATTGCCTGGGAATTTGGAATTTATATTAATTTGAAGTTTAGGTATTTATTTTATTCCGTTCACTTTTTATTTCTCTCTTGTGTGTAGTAGATACAAAAATGGCGAAGGGGAGATCTTGGGAAGGGGTACCTATCGCTTTGTCTCCGTACCTCAGCCAGCCAAATAATTGGATAATTTAATACTTCCGAGCCCATGGCCCCAGCAACATCGAGGAGTCTCTTTCCAGCGGACTTTCGAAAGTCCTCGGCATTGAAATCCGACGGGAGCTCGTGAATAAATTAAATTTCCTCTTCCCTTCCCTCGCCCCATCCTCCGCGTTTCCCTCAGCCGTGAATTGACGAGATCACGTCACGAAGGACGTGCAAAGAGGGACGGAAGAGCGGACACGGTCAAAGAACAGGGAGAGCAACGCGTTGCTATTTCGGCCCTTTCTTTTGCTAATTCCAGAAATCTTGGCCCCCTTTCCCTCGCCCCGTACAAAAATCCTCCCCTTTCCTTCTCAATATCTGGGCACGCACTTTTGCTCCTTTCTCCGAAAGTAATAAAGCGCGTAGAAGTCGACGCAC
Source organism: Orussus abietinus (assembly GCF_000612105.2). Taxonomy (NCBI): domain Eukaryota; kingdom Metazoa; phylum Arthropoda; class Insecta; order Hymenoptera; family Orussidae; genus Orussus; species Orussus abietinus. The sequence goes on from NW_019395988.1 coordinate 1,797,034, forward strand.
GCGTCATGCAAATGCCTGCTGAGAAAACCACCCTGCTTTTCTCAGGGGTGGAAAACGCCGAAATTTGCGTGCCGGTGTTAAATTGCGCTCGGAATTTATTCGCGTTTATTTCAATCGGATAATTATTTTGTTGAATTAAGACACTTCTTTGGTACTATCCGAAGAAACTTATCATTGGTGCAATGAAATTCTTATTGCACTTGTTACTATCCAAAGAAACATTTCATCGGTTAAATGAAATTCTTATTGCACTTATGGTACTATCCAAAGAAACATTTCATCGGTTAAATGAAATTCTTATTGCACTTCTTTGGTACTATCCGAAGAAACATTTCATCGGTTAAATGAAATTCTTATTGCACTTATGGTACTATCCAAAGAAACATTTCATCGGTTAAATGAAATTCTTATTGCACTTCTTTGGTACTATCCGAAGAAACGTTTCATTGGTTAAATGAAATTCTTATTGCACTTGTTACTATCCAAAGAAACATTTCACCGGCTCATTGAAATTCTTATTGTACTTATGGTACTATCCAATGAGACATTTCACCGGCTCATTGAAATTCTTATTGCACTTATGGTACTATCCAATGAGACATTTCCTCCGTTCGGTGAAAAATTCTATTCTCGGTGTTTGCAAGTACTCTTAAAAATTAACTCCTGGCTAAGATTTTATATAAAACACTCCCATGTACGACGTCCACCCCGGAGAGGACGTACTCGCTAACGAGGGTGCTCCGTCGAGTCAACGCCGCGGCGGGAGCAGGCTCGGATCTCTCGAGTTCTCGAGTCAATGAACATCGCCTTTACGAGCAATCTATCGGGAATCCGGGGATTACGGCGCGAAGACGCGCGCCGAGGGATGATTTCGGCCGAAGTGCCTAGAAACGAGGGGCTGTCTCTCTCGCTCTCGAACGGGAGCGGCGAAAGATGAAAGATACGCGAGATTGGCTTAGCCATTCCGCGCGGCCCGGCCGGATATGGGGTTATATTGCGCCGGCTGGTTTATGGCCTTCGACTATAAACCCGCGGGATTTTTCGTCAAGGGTGCGAGCTTTTCAGGGGAGGCGCGAGTCGGCGATCGACGATTCGCGTTTCGCGTTTTGCACCTACCGGCGCGAAGGAGGGAACAGGGAAGAGACCGAGAGCCGAGGTGAACATCTCATCGACCGGTGCTTCGGGGTCGTTTATACAGTTTATACGACCCCTCGAAGCCACGATCGAATTTTACTCCGAGCCTTCCGTTCCCGGAACCAAGACCCTGATCCCGGTCGGAGGTGCAATCGTCCTGGTGCAACATCGTGGGAGACGTTACGGTGGAGGCAAGGGTGCAAGGGGACGAGCACTTGGAAGAGCGATATCTGGAATCGCGACCCTATGGGTGGTTTCTACTTCGAGAAAAAAAAAAATTCCTTTAATCGAAGGCATGTTTCATAGAACGATGCGAAGAAAATCCCGGTCGGAGGTACAATCGTCCTGGTGCAACGTCGTGGGAGACGTTACGGTGGAGGCAAGGGTGCAAGGGGACGAGCACTTGGAAGAGCGATATCTGGAATCGCGACCCTATGGGTGGTTTCTACATCGAGAAAAAAAAAATTCGTTTAATCGAAGGCATGTTTCATAGAACGATGCGAAGAAAATCCCGGTCGGAGGTGCAATCGTCCTGGTGCAACGTCGTGGGAGACGTTACGGTGGTGGCAAGGGTGCAAGGGGACGTGCACTTGGAAGAGCGATATCTGGAATCGCGACCCTATGGGTGGTTTCTATATCGAGAAAAAAAAAATTCGTTTAATCGAAGGCATGTTTCTTGTAACGATGCGAAGAAAATATCTTCTTTAATTCAAGGAATAATTATTTCACCTTGTTCTAGTCGAATGATTCTTCTTTAGATGAACAAAATACGGTCCGATTCATTTTTTTTGGGGGGGGTACGTGACGCGCTCCGAGGGATGAAAATTAATGCTGGGATCGTTCCGGAAAGAGAATCTAGATTCCCGCGGGCTGATTGGTCCCGGAATATCAGAAACACATCTTTTCCATTAGAACCTGTCAGGGCCAATGAGGAGCCGTCAATTCCCGTGTGTATTAGACGGTATCGGTGGTCGAATAACCTCTTCCTGGGGTGGTAACCTCTTGCAACCCCCTAACGAGTGCTTTTCTCCTTCGATCCTGGACTCTTCTCCCCGTCGAAGGGAAAATCACTCTTAATACATCACGTCCTCTTCCGAAGCGCGACTACGGGCCCATTTCATTAACTCGGCCAAAATGGAGCCGTTCCCTGGAAACAGTCGAGCCCATCCAACGACGTCTCTCCGGACATGAATTATTGCTTTCCCATCCTGGACCTGTGGGGAAATTCATCCCCATCCATACACCTTAGAACGTCTTTCGGAATTTTAAATCGGCCATCCTCCATCGCCGACGTGTCAATTTATGGCAATATTTCCGAGTACTTCCCAATTCCTCCCCATGGATTTTTCGCTGATTTTCTTTCACGGCGGATGTTCCTGACGAGATTTTTTTATCCATGGTGTTTTACACCGCTCATATATTTTGGGACAATTGGTGGTATTAATAAATGTCGATAGGAGCGAACTTGCGAAAGGCATTGTATTACTCAGGAAGTAAACTTGTAAATATGTAAATAAATAAATAAATGAATTATCATTGCTTTCACTTCCTGGATCTTATGGGAAATTCAATGTTAAACATCACCAGAACCTCATGGGAATATCATATAAACAGTGTATAAAATCAGGGAGAGAAAATCAATCGCCAATCCGAGTGGCCTCCACCCCCGGATTTCCCAGAGCTCCTCCTAAGCAAATTCGCCTCTCCTTCGGACAAATGGAACGATTTGGGAAAGTAATCGGTTTCCCGTGGGTCGGGCTCTCTGGGTCATTGATTTTGCAAAAGGGTCCTCGCACCTCATCGGAGCTAAGCCCAGAGAGAGCACGGCCGGGAAAGCGGGGGTTGCTCGGACCATAATTGACTCTATTAGTCGGGGGGGTGCCGGGGGAAAAAATGCCGCTTTCCGGGAGGTTTCCGATTACGCCCCATCGATAATCCCCGACCCCCCGTAAATAAACTATAAAATCTAATGATCGTAATTACCCGCGAACGACGCGCGCTCTGCGTTCCCTCCGCACCTTTGTGCCGACCTGGCCTCCCGAACAGATGCCAAATATTCGATTACGCATTGTTCGGGGCCACGCACGCACGCACGCATGCACGCGTGCTCCTGTATCGCGCAAACGTTATGTTAAGAGAGAGCCCGTAATAACGATCGCTTTCCTGCTTTCCGTTGTTGACTAATGCATTATGGAGCCAAGCTCAACCCTTAACCCCGGCCGACCCTCGAGCCGATTTCCAACCCCCAAGGACTCGAACAATCGTAATTAAATCTCCCGCCTTAAAAATCCTTACACGGGATTTTATTATATATTATAAAATAGGACTTTTTACACGGGGGTTTATTTCATACTACATCAGGCCGTTCGGGGTGGAGTTAGGAAATTATCACTTTTCAGAAGGATGATTTTTCCTACTTACATCTATGCGTGACGCATTTGCAATGATTTCCACTGTTACCGGAATCCTAAGTCTCGTGCAATTGTTTCTAGGTGCAGGACCAGTAGAAGTTTGTCAGGGAATTTTTATTACTTCGTTGTATATTAATTACTTCTTGCAGGGAATTATCCTCTCGGGAGAGGATGCCTTCGTCTACGGGATTCCGTTTCGAGATTACATACTTTATCTTTTGGCGGGGCTTATTTGCAACGGTGCACTCGCCGAGGTGCACCAGCCGGTTAATAAGGACAAGTAATAAATAAGCAGGGTGCCGCGCAATAAAGCCTCCTCTCGAAGACGAAAAGTCTCCCCCTAATTTTCGCCAACTTCGGTACGTAAGCGGCCCCGACAAGATGGCGATAAAATCAATCGCGAGAGGCGCAATTATGCCTCCTTTCCATATACCGATATATGCTAAATAAAAGAAAGTAGGTCGCCAGCATATCAGATCGGATTTTCGACACGCGAGGTAATTGCAAAGGTATATTGTGCAGCCGCCATTTTTCGTTTCGTTTTCTCGGTCCAAATATTTTTCTCGGACGTTTAATTCAAACGTGGTGTTCTAATTTTATAGCATATTTTCAAATAAGATTTATAACGTGTTATCGAATTGTAATAGGACTTTATGGACTAATTAAAACGTTTATTTAGAGATTTGTAATAAACGTGTGCCAATTCACTTTTAAAACGAGGAATTTATAGTTTCACTCCAACCTCGCGTAGAAGTGCATGGACTGGATGAATAATTCTAACAGGGTATTACGTGGCTTATCGTAAGAAATTATCTGATAAAAATAATATAAAAGGTCCGCCCTCCGATTGTCGGGTGCACAATGCCTCGGTACCCGCAAAGTATCGTTGCAAATTGTCGTAGAAACTTCGCTACGAAAGAATCGTAATTGGGCGTCCAATATGGCGGCGCTCTCTCGCGGTATAATTCGTAAAAGTTGGGGGGCGCACCTCGCGAGGTTAATTCGCAACTTCGGCGTTTTCGCAATGGAGATAACGATGTGTTCGAGCCGGGCCGAGCCGAGGGTAAGTAATTCGAGATCCCGAGGGTGGCATTGCTGGGCCGAAAACTCCTTATAGGGAGGGGGCGAGGGGAAAAGTTTCCTCCCGAGGACACCGACGAAGGAGCTTATTTCTTTTCGGTTATTCTAATGCGCCCCTTCGCTCCGAGGCCCAAGGAGAGGGTCTTAATTTTCGCAAGGGCGCCTCCACCCTTCCCTCGCAACCCCTTTTAAGGTCGTCGGGGACCTCGACCTTGTCGTCGGGACAACCACCGAGCCGACCCTCCAGAAATGCGGCTCCTGCGAATTACTCGGCCATCTTGAACGCACCGATGGACGAGCCGATTCAATTTCAACCCCCAAGGGACCGGCTCGAATTCCTGGGGTGTCTCCGAATATGCACTAAAGGAGGATTTCCAGGTGTTTTCAGGAAAAATACGCGGTAATGGAATGTACCGATATTTCTCCCCGGATATTTTCAGGGATGCGAAAGAAGGGTGGTCCCTGCGTTAGGGTAAATTCCTTGGAACGGGAGACACCCCCGAAAGGGGTTTTATTTCACTTCGGTTGGTCCAATTCCGGTCCTCGTCTTAATTCTTGGAACCCCTTCTAAAGTCAACGACGGCGTCAACCTTGTCATCGGAAAATCATCCCCTGTCCCTTAAAAGACCTCCCTCCACCCTGTGAATTATTTTCCCGTCTTGAACGCACCGATGGACGAACCGATTCAATTTCAACCCCTCGAGGGATCCTCCCCTAGGAACTTGAAATCTGAGAATGTTACAAAATATTTTAAAAATCGGATACAGAACGGGAAGGGTAAATTAAAGACGTGACAGGGATGCGATTACATTCGGAGTTCCTATTAATTGATCACTCACATGGGGAAAAATAATACACAGTAAATATATGTTTGCCAATTTAGCGAGCATTTTTTCTAAAGAAATAGGAATAAGAGAATAATATAGCTCGTAATACCGTGATAAGGGTGGAAATATGATTTCTTCCTGTGGGAGTATCGCGGAAAACGCAAATCGGTATCCGTTTCCCAGACCTAAGGGAGGGTATAAAAGTTCGGCTTAAATAAAATTTCCACGAGGCAGGGGGCGAATCGACGCGCGGCAACAGGGGGTGGAAAAAGGCCAGCAAGGGAGGGAGCGATTATTGGAAAAGTTGTGCGATTAAAAATGAACCGGTTGCCTGCAGCTCCTAATGGGTTCTTGCATAGCAACGATGAAAAAGCGAGACGAGGGCCGGGGGTGGAACACGGGGCGATGCAAGTTCCTCCAAGTTGCGTCGTTAGTCCATTAGGCAATTACTGAGCGGTCCTTAATTAACGAAGTTAAATTATGGAGAGCTATTAAGAACGGACCGCTGTCCCTGGATATAAAATTCCGAGTAATCGCGGGACACTCGCGGCGGAGTCCCACCCACCCCCGACGAGGGGTGCTCGTAAATCCCGGGCTCTCGTAAAGTCGACTTGGAGACCTCTCGGCAAGAAGGCCAAAAAGTTCACAGGCTCCAAGGTCACGGCGCCAACTCTATTCCGAAGTGCCGAATTGAATCTCCTCGATCGTTCCAGCCTCCACCCTCTGGACCCACCCCTGGGGGAGGGAGTCAAACCGCGACGGAGTCGACGATCGTTTTTCATTTTCCGAGACCATCGTGGTTATACAGGGCCACGCACACTCGGGAAAATGCACGATCTATTTTCCAGTCGTTACAAAATCAGAAGCTAAGCTTTTAGGAACACCCTACTTACCCAATTTAATGTATGAATCATACAATCTAAGGTTCAAGGTGATATGAAACGGTCAGTCGAAAAAAATGTTTCTACTTATCTCGAACAAGTACCGAAAGAAATATATCTTTTCTCTTTTTTTTTTTTCAAAAAAATGAAATTTCAAGGGCAGCGCGTTCTTCCTTAGAGCCTCCATAATCACCTGTTAAAGCGTCAGGTAATCCGGTGCACCCATTTTGGCGAAAAGTTTTTTATTTTCAATTTTTCTTACGTATCATACTTTCATATCACCTTAAGGGAGCCCATCTCGTCTTCTCGCGAGACTGGAAAGTCATCCACCCCTTTAGCTTCACCCCCTGTCGGGGGTGCAAGGTGCCAGTCGTCTGGGGCTGTTGTACGTTCGCTCGGCTCTCCCGTGTAAAGCATCGGCCTTCGGCCTTCGAATAAGGGAGGGCCTCAGCCTCCTCTTGGGGGTGTCTGTGCATTGAACCTGACGGGGGGGTTCGACGTCGCCCCCGACTCCCCACCCACCACCCCCTCGCTCCCCACGACCCAGGATTTCTCAACTCTCCCTTTCTCGCCGCTTTCTCCGGTCGACCTCCCCTCTTCCCGGCCCTGCTTTCTCCCTCTTTCGCTGTGTTCTACATCTCCTTACAGAACTCTCCTTTCCTCAGGCCAAATCCCGGAGTCTGTGCGACCTCGGGGGTTAAGCCCCGTCGAGACGGGTACGTTAGGTCAGTACTAGGGTGCAATAAATTTGACGAAGCGGACTCTCGAGACTTTCGCCTGACCGAATCCGGAGCTTCTTTCGCCCTTGGGATATTCCTATTTTCCCACCAGGGTGTTTCAAATCCGCCTGCGAAACTACCCACGGTAAAAAAAAATAGGAATTATCCTGTTACTGTTACTATAGGGACATGATTAAAATCCTCGGGAAATAAAACCGCATAAATGAATGAAACATGAGCCCAGCGGTCGTGATCATAATTGAATTTTTTATGTCGACGGTAAATTTTTAAATGGATATACTGAACTATAGTGCACCTGAAAATGTTTCGTTAAATTGTTTCGTTGATTTTACAATATATTTCGATCGTCACCTATCGCAATTATTTGCATAATCGGAAGATCATCGAATTTCGTTCCGTCAACCAAGTACCTAGTTGTCTATATTAAGTGGTCGGAACAATAAAACTGTTATTGTACCAAGCATGTACTTCTCTGCATGCTCTCCGAGAGTTCGTCGGCGACGCACCAGGGGCAGATGTTCCCCAGAGTGGGTTACCAAATCACGAGGTAATTTCGGGGATTAACCGAGCATCATTTTAATGAGAAAGAGCCATTAGCCGAGCCCTCGCTCCCTTTTTTCCTCCCCGGTAATCTTGGCCCGTACTAGTAGGACAAAAGGTGGCGGCGCGGGGCCCCATTAAAAGTTCCTAAGGGTCAATTTCCAGTCAAATACACTTGAACGGTGTTAGCTGGCGCTTGGACGGTTTCAGACCGCGGAATCGATATTAAAGCAGAGGGTGTCTACCAGGGAAGGATATAAACGACTCGGATAGCTCGTCTCGGCGGTATCGATTCGCCCCCGGAAGGGCCTCGTCGATTTCACACCCCTACGAGCCCCCGAAAAGTCCGGGGCAAAGGGGGTATTTTCAGAAATGAGGGAAATAAGGGAAGAAGGAGACTCGAGGAGTCAGCTCCTTCGATTTCTAACGAGCCCCAAGCCTGTACCCTTCGGGTTTTTGCACCCCCTTAACGGCGGCGCTCACGAATCGAGCTTCTTGCTAGGGGTGCTCCAGTTTCAGACCCTGGAGATTAACCCTCCCAAAACGTCGCCCTAAGCTGTTTTCCAAGAAAAATACAGCTTTGAAGAAAAAAGATAGACATTCGTGAAGAACAGAGTGGTATAATCGAATTTAGATGGGGAAGTCATTAGCGGGGTTAAGGCGATGTGAAAGCTGCGTCTGAGGGATCAATTGTTTATGAAACTTTTCCCATGACTCGATCCTCCGGATCGTTTGTAATTTCACCACGTGAACACTGAGGCTCTAAGAGGAGTCCCGACGCCCATGAAATTTAATTTTTCTGGCAAAATTAAGGAAATTCAGAAAGGGTTAAATTTCATCGAGACCTTACTTAGGATTATCACTGTTACGTGGTAAAGTTTCAAAGGGTTAAGTTCGCTCAGTGCGGGGAAAAGTTTCATAAAAGAGATGTTACTTTTATGTCACCTTAAGGACCTATTTGGGGGGAAAGTAGTTGAAAAGAAGTGCACGGTGGAATTGATTTTTTAATGGGCGACGGATCGTCAGATCTCGGCGATGCGTGATTCGATACAATCGGGAGCTAGGACGTAATCGGCGAATCGATTATCCCATTCCGTGCGGGAACACGGGAACAATGGGACCTCGATGTACAGAGACCTGCTTCATCCACGCGTAACCCGTCGTTACGGAAGCCCATTGGTTAAGCTCCCTGTGAAATCGGGCTTCAAATTAATTTCCATACCGCGTGCTGATCGGGAAAGGGTGAGGCTACACCCCCGCTGAAATTCTCGGTTCTTTCCGAGGTTTCTCCCTAAACGGGATTCGTGACAATATCGCAAGCTCGTAACAATATCGCCGAGCGGTAATCATTCGACATATGATATCAATGACCAATGACAAAAGGTATCGATTGGAAGTTTTCAATCGGAACCTTCCCTCCACTTCGTGGAGAATATTTAAATTTTCACAATTTCTCGATAGGAAAAGCTTTGAAGAAATGAGCGGTAAATTTCCAGGGGGTTTCTCATCATCCCTTACGTAGGTTATCACGTTTGGAACTCTATCCCCACCCCCCAGTGCCCCCAAAAATCCTCCCACCCCGCCCTTATCTCCCGAAAGCTCATCCAGCTGGACCAGAAATGGGAACCGACCATTCCCCAATTTTCTCCGGCACTTTCGAGTAAGTAATCGAGGTTTTCGCGCGGGGGCCCCGAAAATTGGTCCACAACTCTGGAGATTGATTAGGGGCTCGAGGATTTCGATGCCGCAAACGAGGCTCGAATTCGAACACGATTTCCCTCTTCCGTTCCCCGGGACGGCGGGCGTCTTCTCGATGTCCCTCTAGGAGTCGATATGTCACCGGGACCATTGTCCATTTTCACTAGGCCCGGTCATTTATCACCAGCCTCTATGATTCAGCGGCCCAGAATGATGGGTACGCCGAATCGTGCACCGCGGATAATGGCTCGAATTCCATTGCGGATCCACCTTGACCGAGCGTTATTATAATCCCGGGTAGAAAATCATTACCGCCGACCTCGTTATCCGGCGATACCGTATCGAGGATTGTCTCGGTTATCGCGAGCCAAATGACGCCCGACCGCTAATCAGCCGGTAATTCGCCGATGTTCATTGTTCCAGTTATGCGACCATGGTCGGTTCATCGGACGCGAACGACTGCTATCGGGATATTGCGCGAACGATTGCTCCCATATGTGGATGTAATTACCGTTGCTAAGTTCCAAAGCGCTCAGCTAGACCACTAGACCTCGTTAATATTCGGCTATGGCTTATCGTTATCGCCGCAAGTCCCGTATCGACCTAGTATTATTAAAAAAATTCTCATTCCGCCTAATGACGGTTCTTCTTTCTAGATGCTTGGCATACACTGTTAGAACAATCTGTATGAATTTTATAACATTGTTTCAAATAAAATATATAACGTGTTATAAAGTTTGTAAATTTATTTATTTATATTAATTCACTTTTAAGACATCAAATTAATAATTTCATTGCAGCCTTATGTACTTATGTATGAATTTTATGAATTCTTTTCACAGTGTAGGCTTGTCCTTTGCTAATGGGTGTTCCTATATTTTTAATGAAAATCCCCGCAAATTATTATTAGTTATTTATACATATGACACTTAAGGGTCTCCAGAAATCTATTCGATACGTCGCTAACGAATTCGCTGAAGATCTTTTGCAGAAGGGAGATACGATTCACCAGGGGTACGCGACCCTTAAATCGAGGAGCCACTATAATTGGATTAAGCCGCTTTCGAAAATTCCCAGTCAGGATATAAAGGTCCTCACTTTAGAGCCCCCTTTTCGAGATAATCAAAGATATTTCGATGGGAAATCAGGTATCATTAATTTTAATTAATTTCTGAATAACTCTTAACGAAATTCGTCCGGACCATTTCGGAGCGAGGAGTCTTCTCCATGCATAGAAGAGGGCCCATGGGGGGTCGTCTTCGCGGGGGTGGATTAATTTCCCCCATAGCGGGTCCTTTTCTTTGCCGGTGCGGAAGTCGGGGCGGAAAAGCCTCGGTTTGGCTCGCTCTTGAATTTAATCAATCCTTGGAGCCGTTTGATCTCGGAAAGCGGGCGGAAAATTCCCGGAGCGTTTCCGGATCCGCACGTCGGCCCGTTTTGACAAATTACTCGGCGTCGGTGCCTGACGGAAGGGGCGGAAATTTTGACAAAGCGGAAGGAGAGCGGCACGCTACTCGCATACGGAATTTCGCATTCCGCACCGAGGTTCAACGCAGGATCGACACGCAGTCAGAAATCAGAGGGGAAGAGGCAACGCCTCGTGGATGCGGCTTTCGACACTTTATCCCGATCTAGATTGATCCTCTGGTCAAAGAGTGACCGGGCTACTGGAATCGGCCGATCGCAAAGCGCCTCCACCCCGACGGAATGCCCGCGTGCATTCCGCCCGATTGCATCCGTCGAAGGGTGCACCCTTGCCCTAGTACATCCCGCTCTTCAGATGCACTGATCTACTAAGCCTCCACGGAGAAAAATAAGAACCTTAAAGTTACAGAAGCCTGGCTGTTTGAAATTGTCATTCACGATGCGGCTAAAAACTGCCCCATTAACGAATTAATCCAATTAATTTTACTTTTCTTATGACGTCGATCGGCGGGTGCACCCTTGCCCTACTACATCCCGCTCTTCAGATGCACTGATCTACTAAGCCTCCACGGAGAAAAATAAGAACCTTAAAGTTACAGAATCCTGGCTGTTTGAAATTGTCATTCACGATGCGGCTAAAAACTGCCCCATTAACGGATTAATCCAATTAATTTTACTTTTCTTATGACGTCGATCGGCGGGTGCACCCTTGCCCTAGTACATCCCGCTCTTCAGATGCACTGATCTACTAAGCCTCCACGGAGAAAAATAAGAACCTTAAAGTTACAGAAACCTGGCTGTTTGAAATTGTCATTCACGATGCGGCTAAAAACTGCCCCATTAACGAATTAATACAATTAATTTCACTTTTCTTACGACGTCGATCGGCGTCGATCGTCGCCGCTGTCCGCACCGCGCCTCGGGTGCAATTACTTTTTCAAGTGCACCCCGCGACGACGTCAGCTCGTTCAATTTGGCACGCCATGTCGGCCGAGTATCCCGGGTACCATGCGATAATTAAATTGCACGCAGTCCCATTCGACCGCGGGCTTCATTAAGCATAATCGCGCACCCCCCCCCGACCCTCAATGGCAAAACCCCTACTCAAAGCCCTATTGTCCCGACGGCGCTCGATATTCGCGTAACCTGGAATAATTAAGGAATGCGACCATCTATCTGGACATTTCCGCTTCTTTGATCTAGTTGTTCTTATTTTTTTTTTCAACTTTATATCTTTTCAGGTGGATAACTAATGGCGGAACCCTAACTCAAAGCCTCTTCCGTTTGTAGTCGTTATTTTTTTCAGTTTAATCCTTTTTTTGCGCACATGATCGGGATTAGCGACAGAAAGTGAAATTTACCAATAATGGTGAACGATTCAGAGAAAGCCGGATAATTTCACGACCTTCGGGGGAGGGAAGAAGTCGTTTAGAACATGCATAGCGCAATTTAGGTCGTGAGGAATTTTATCACCGGACACGAGTAATTGACCCCGAGGTACATCAGGGAAGTTCCTCTCGAAAACGAGGGCTCGTTCGAGCATTAAGTGAAATCCGGGGAAAGTTGTGCAGGATGCTTGGCTTGCAAGAAGGAAAGACGAAGGGTCCCATTCGGAAAGGTGTGGAGGACGAGCAATTTGTTGGGGACAGCTGACAAAAGTCTAATGCCACCCTCAAAAAAAAATAAGTCTAAAGCACCTTGGCCTCTTCCACGATATATACGAGGGATGCACAAAGAGAACACGACATTGCGATACCAAAGATAAAACATCAGAAATAAAAACCGCGGAAGAGAAGTGCCACTGTACATTGAGGGAGGAGGGTGTGCAGATATGTCGTCGATAATGGCGCTCGATGCCACCCTCAAAAAAATAAATCTAAAGCACCCTGGCCTCTTCCACGATATATACGAGCCATGCACAAAGAGAACACGACATTGCGATACCAAAGATAAAATATCAGAGATAAAAACCGCGGTAAATTGTGTGACAATTTACCGCGGAAGAGAAGTGCCACTGTACATTGAGGGAGGAGGGTATGCAGATATGTCGGCGATAATGGTGCTCGATCGGCAGGGATAAATGGAAATATTTCCGCTCCTTCCGGGGAGGATCGAAGCTCTCGCGATCCTTTCGGGCCCGATCGAGGGCCTTAGGGTGCGGGGTTTTACGGGCGGAGAGCGGGCTGCGGAATTACCGTCCACCGTCGGCAGTTAGAGTCATCGAAGCATAACCTAGAAATAGCGATGCGGGGCCACTTCGGGCCTTCCTTTCCTCCTTTTACTTTTGGCTTTAATGTCCGGAAGAGTCGGCCGCCGCACTCCTATCGACGTAAGTGCCCTCGCGTATATGCGCGATGCCCGCCATCTTGGTCTCGCGGGAATCGGCCCCGCAATTCCCGGTTTTTAGTACGTATAATCCCAGGAGCCGGGATAGCGAAGAAGGCCAAGCCTCCTCTCGATGCATTCGCGCGTTCGCGGGAGCGAAAAAGTATCCCGCCATTTCTTTCCCGGTACTTTACGGTGTTACGGTGAAGCTTTCCGCACCTTCGGCCTGGGTCGCGACTTCCTCTTCCTATTTTCCGCAATGCCTCGCTCCTGTCTCGCCTTAATTGATTATTAAGGGGATGTGAAAGTGGGATCTTACACTGATAGAAAAAATTCAAAAAATTCAAAAAATTCATACACTTTTAGTACATAAGGTTGCAGTCAAATTATACATTAAAAACCGCGTTGTTATTTTGCCAAATTGCGGAGGAAAATTGTTAATCCGCACCGCAATGGGCGGTCGGGCGTGTGAAAGACGTCGACATTCGGGCTCTAGGAAAGTGTCCACTCGAGTTTTTCCCCGATTCCTCCGAGTATGGGATGCGCGGTCAAGTGCGTGCCATTTATCGGAGCCGAGCTCTGCGATCGGCGGAAACCGCGTGAAAAACCGACTCCTCCTCCCCCGTGACTTATGGCCCCGTGGGGTGCGCGAGGGCCATTAAGAACGACATTGCATAATAACCGCATTAATATTGTAACGAGCATTGATATATCCCCGGGCCGTTGTGTACGGATATATGCACCCATCACCGAGGACTCATAGATCATCGTAGGGCCCTCCTCGTCGGGGCTGATTCAGATGCAGAGCGCATGCGCCCTCCATCTCGGAGGTCCCCCACGCCGAAAAATACTGCGCCGTCCGGCGGAATTCTGAAATATCGCCGCGACGGAATATGTAAAAGGTCGCTCTTTTTCGAGAGGTTCCTTTTTGCCCCGAAAGAGGCGCCGCCGGCGTCGCGACGCCGGCCAAGGGTCACTCGCGTCGGTTCCAGACTTTGAAATATGGCGAGAGAGGTCCCCGCGAAAGGCCATCACGGTCCTTCGGAGCCCCTTTTCTCGAGTCGTTAACAGTTATTTACAGTTAATTATAATTATTTACCGTGCGGAATCGAGCCTCGGGGAGAACGCGCCGATCGGTCATCCGAGGCGATTAACGATCTCTCGGTGGATCTTAGAAGAAAGGGCTCCTATCGCTTGAGAAGTTTGAGACGAAAGGAGAAGGCCATATTTCGTTGAGTTAGATACATGATTTCCCCTCTGAAGGGGGTTTTGACGCCGCCATCTTGGAGAACCTTGAAGACGTCTCGAGGTTTAATCTTCGTTTCTAAAATTCAACTTTATGCTCCGTCTCTAATTTTTTAGATGCATGATTTCCCCCCTCAAGGGGGTTTTGGTACCGCCATCTTGGAGAACCTTGAAGGCGTCTCGAGTTTTAATCTTCGTTTCTAAAATTCAACTTTATGCTCCGTCCCTAATTTTCTAGATCCACGATATCCCCTCTAAAAAGGGTTTTGGCGCCGCCATCTTGGAGAACCTTGAAGACGTGTCTAAAATTTAACTTTACGCTCCGTCTCTAATTTTCTAGATCCACGATTTCCCCTCTAAAGAGGGTTTTGGCGCCGCCATCTTGGAGAACCTTGAAGGCCTCGGGGGCGCCAAAGCCGGCGCTACCGATCCGCGATTTGGCGTTACTGCGGATTAAAATTCATGAATCGTAACGAACGCCGGGCACGGGGCGGTCCGACGCCGCCGGTGAGGCTTGTTTTTATTTGAAACACGTCGAACCGAATATACAGGACCGAATGTAGATGCGGGGAAACGCAGAGATGGGCCGGCCGGAGGTGGGCGGCCGTGTGTAAGCGAGATACGAGCGGCCCTCGGGGCCGGACTCTCTCTCTGGAATATTTATGACCCGGCGCAGGCCTCATTTTCATTTAATACGGAACATCGCTCGTTCCAGGGAAAACCGCTCGCGAAAATGAGAGATAGT
Source organism: Orussus abietinus (assembly GCF_000612105.2). Taxonomy (NCBI): domain Eukaryota; kingdom Metazoa; phylum Arthropoda; class Insecta; order Hymenoptera; family Orussidae; genus Orussus; species Orussus abietinus. The sequence goes on from NW_019395988.1 coordinate 1,812,085, forward strand.
TATTTCCTAGTTACGAGGGTCTTGTTTTGCGAGGCTACGGCGCACCGCGTGGGTATTCGCCGCGTTGCTAGGCGACGAGCCGCAGGGGACGCGTTTCGCTTTATTCGTGAGAAATTTTGGAAACGCCTGAACGATAATGCGTCGACTACGTCGACGGGTCGAAACGGAAACAGGAAGAAGAAGCGGAAAGGAAACGCATCGATGAACCGCGGTCTTTTTGTTGGGTATCAACATTTTGACGCTTTATATATATATATGTATATATATACAATAACTTCTTCATATCACCTTAAGACAATGTGCGTCGACGTCAATTGACATCCCCAGACCGGAAGAGATAAACCGTGATTAAAATTCATGTCGATCTGTGCCGCACCGATGAATATTTCACGTAGATTAACCGATGTCGGATTATAAGTGGATATTATAAACTCGCAAGATCATTAAGGGCTTTTTCGGCGACGTTGAAAATTTATGGAGGCGAAAGCCCTTCGCGGGGGTCGGATTAACTCGCGGGGGGAAGGGGCAGGGATTTTTGGCCCCAAGTTGGTAGCGAGCCCGGAATCGGGGCGAAGTTTCGAATACACCGGCCGAATAGGTAATAGAGACGTCCCCGAAACTTCGGGGGTTGTCCGACCCTCTGGGGACGAGCCCGGCCGTGGTCCCACCAATTTAGAATAGTTTGGTCAGGGCTTCGCTAATACGCCGGACGGGGTACAATCTTGCCCTCTCGTGCGCAATTGTTACGCGTTACGAGCTTAACGTGCCTGCCAAGTTGGAATTAGAGGCCGGTGCTCGCCCCCCGCGAACTGGGGTGGTTTCGAACGATAAACCGGAAACCGCGCCTTTCGAGGCGTCTCCACTTCCGACACGTGCGTAACTCCTTGAGGCGATGTGAAAGTGGAGTTGTGGTTCTCTTAGATGTAGCTTTTCTCCAAAGTGGCGGTACCGAGACTTTTTCTAGGGCACTTTTAATCTAATAATATAATCTAATCTAAAATAAAAAAAAAACCCGTAGACCCCATAATGAAGGGTAGTCGCTGGGATTCTGTATAGAGGAAGCGAAGTATTCTGGAATAAAAGAATAGGGGTTGAACAAGGGCCAAGGGCATTGGAATTTGTCGCTAGTCTTAAGCAAATGGAAGCAGCCCCTCGACTTAAAGCGAGAGAGAAGGAAAATGGCTTCGGTCGTTTGCCTAAGCCGCGAAAAGATCCAACCTGGAGGTTCCAGGACGCGAGTCAGGAAGTGGCTCACGTTTTACCGAAACTTTAATCTTCCCCCTATCCCCTCGCGAGGGGAACCGTTCGTCCGGGTAACAACAAAGGGTTTGTTAACTCCTCGCTCCTCTCGGATCTTACTAAAAGCCCTCGCAGCCTAATGGTCGATGATTCTTAGCGGAATGCTCCGTTTAACGAGAAATTACGAGAAGCGAGGGGACCCCGTGGGACCACCTCGAAATTAGGAGAGAGACCGTACGCACCTCGAATTCCCAGAGAAACGTCTTTGCACTCGATTTCCCACCCTTCCACCCCCACGCCCCTAATCGGCCCCGTTGGGTCCTCTCTAATTCTCTCCTCCACCTGTTTTCTTCAATTCCGCCCGCTAGCAGAAATTAAAAGAGAAGGGCGGACACCGACAAAGAGACCAGAATTACTGGCGTTAAACTCGGCGTTAACTCGAGTTCGTATCGTATTTTTGATAGAATTTCGATTGCAGGGGTGTTAAAGAATACTTGATCATTCATTTCTCACCACCCCTCCCCTGCGACCCTAATCTGCTTTGTTATGTCCTTTCTTCCTCGCTCAATGTCTTAAAAGAATCGAAAAAAAAAAATAAAAAAACAGAATTTGATACATTTAGGGAACGAACATTAAAGAAAAGGGGGTAGTGAAAATCGAGAAGGAAGGAGGGTCATTCCCGCCACCCGTATAAGATGGGGAGGAATAAATTCGGCGAGGAAAAGGAGGAATAGTGGAGGGTAAGGACGCGGATCTGGGGAAGAAAAGGACACTTGGTCCTTCCCCTGGGCCGAGTCTTGACCCGTGTCAACCCGCGGAGTAATTGCGGGAGGACGGGAGGAGTTTCGCCGAGTCCTCGAGACCGGGCCGGAGTTAATGTCCTCGAGGTTGCGGAGAACCTCCGGCGAGGTCGTCACGTAGGTGGACGCCGACGTCCCGGCGAATCGATGCCCATCGTCTACCGGGCGCAGACCCTTGGCAAAAAGACACCCGAAGAGACGGAGATCGATGTGCCCGAGTCGCCTCGAAAGGCGCGCCGGAGTCACACGCGGAGAGCAGGACCGAATGAGAATAAGTTAACAACTTGCAGGGAAAAAGAGGATCCTTAAAAAAGTCCTCGGACGATCGCTCTTAACTTCTGATCAACTCCTTGATTATCTCAAAAATTAACATCCCATGGCATCTCTCTCGGGGTCCTGGAGGAAAACTCGAGTTCCCGGGCGGCGCGTCCGAGGTCAACGGGCGAGTCCGTAAAACGCGCTTAAACGTTAATGAGACAATTAAAGAATCGTTATACGCGCCGCCCGTTATTCTCGCTAACGACCCTTTACGATCCCTGGACGCAGCTCGAGCTCGAGATTCGACGGCGGAACGAGCGCATAATCGAGGACGCGTCTCTCCTCGGTGCGGAACGCACTCGCGGAAAACGCGCCGCGTTCTTGCCCCCCTCCTGAGAAACTCACCTGTGCTCTTCCCCGCACAGGTGATTCTCTAAACCTCCCACGCGCCTATACTCGCGCCTACGAAGAGAACGGCCACGTTACTCGCAGGAATTAATTACAACAATTGGCATAAAAAAAGGTCCTGAGAAAATGATTAATGGGTTGAATCTCTCGTCATTTTCCTAGATCCGATATCTTGGATGATGCCAAAGTGCAGGTGGAGGTGTCTAACGCACTTGTCAAAGGGGAATATCAAGTCTCATTCATATGTATATGGAGTCGTTTCAGACTTGAAACTTTGTTCTGTAAAAAATTGAGTTCTTATCAACAAATTGAGAAAGATGATGTTTTATGGGTGTCGGGACCTTCCTTGAGGGCTCCATATTTATAAGGAGAAATTTCAAGCTACTCGGAGTTGTAGAAATTTTCGAGTAATCGCGGGGGTGGACGCAAGTGATACGAATGCAAGTGATATCGGATGGGCTCGTATATTATCAATTACGGGCGCACGTGAGGTGTCAGGAACAGGTTCGATTAATAAATTAAGGCTACGACGGACCAGCGACCGCGTCTTAAAGGCGGCCCGGTCCACGCCGCGTAATAAATTAAATCGTCCGGTTAATTGCAAGCTCGCGGGCCAGGCGTTAATTACGCCCGAGTCTCTGTACGAGCATCTTGGCTGATGAGAGACCGGCGGGAAAATGGCCCTGATAATGGCAACGTATCTGAACGCTTCCACGTACCCGGTCAACTCCACCGCAAACAGTCCAGAAAATGTTCAAATCTGCCAGCAAAGACCTAGCTTGAACTCCAAACTACCGACATAAGGACTAAATTGCAATGCCACTGGGATAAATAATTTGCAAAAAAAAAATAACAGGCTCTACAAAACAAAACGTACTTTCATTATGCCGAACACGAGTCGATGACAAGTTCTCTTATTCGAGAGAAAAAAAGAAATATCCAATTGAAGTGTCCTTTTATTAAAATATTGTAAGTCTCTCTTCTCTCCCAATATCGTATCTTTGAAGCGCCGAAGACTATCTCTAGTCCTAAAGGCAATCGCGAAAATGAGTCGTGTTCCTCGTGGAGGTCCCCGAGGATTCGCCAACTCCGTATCAATGCGTAATGGAGGCGCCTGCAGGGGCCACCCTCGTGGGAGGATCGGCCATCAGGAGCGAGGAGTCACAATGGAGTGGACCGGATAAGGAGCGAAGGGACCGGCAGGATCGGCAGGACGGAAGAGCTCATCGGGACCCGCGATCCTGTCTGGCATCCACGTCAGATGGTGACAGACTCCCGGCGAAAGCGGATCGTCCTAATCTTCGTCATCGCGTTTGAAGCGCGCCAAAGAGGGTGACGTCAAATGCCCCGAAAAGGGGAGCAAACACGACGTCGGTGGTCCCGGGTGGTCCAGGGGAGGGACAGGAGAAGAAGGACCGGCCACGGCGGAAACCGGGACGGAAACTTTCCGCGCCACTGCGGACCCGATGGAGGTCCTTGCGGAACTGTGCATCAGGACTCGCCTATACATCTGTATACGCGTGTATACATGTACATATACATATATATATGTATATATATCGATCCGGAAACCGCGACGCGCGGACGACCGACTTGCTTGCTCATTGCCCGACGTCGACGTCGACGTCGACGTCCTATCGCGATCCCGTCAAATCGTAAGCGTCGTGATTCACGTCGCCACCGTTGCGCCTCGTAATTGAAGGGACACGAAGGAAGCATCCCGGTCCCGGATAGGAATTGCCCCCTCCAAGCTAATCTCCACTTTTACCCGAGTGATAAGAAACGTCCCGAGCATTAATTTCCGGCCAAGCGTCCTAATAGTACCTTGATCAGTGTACTCTGACGTTGGTAATCCTAAGAAAAATGAATCCACATTAAATCAGTTAATTAATATGATAGGTAGGTGCTAGGTAAAAAAGTCTGGGATTACAATGTAAACCCTATATTGGTAAGTTACGGCCCTATATGGATAGGTTGGGACCCTAGATATGTCCTAGCCTTCTTGCAAATTTCTAGGTGGGATTAGGTTGCATCTCCAAAGCCAGGAATTATCGCCGTATCATATCTCGTCTCCGTATCTAGGTACTTTTCTTTGTACTCCTCCTGTACCTACCGCACGTACGGCACATACGCGGACGCAAATGTCCACCCCGGTTTGCCCATTTCGCGCGAAACTCCGGCAAACGCGGGCCCTAGACAATCAAACTGCAAGCCTGCTGTCGGGGAAAACTTTTCCAGGGGAAAAGTTTGTCCGGCAAACAATAGCGACGTACCGCAAATGGCGATCTGTCCCGCCCGATAATGCGCGGCTTTCATAAACCAGACAGAGATGCTATTTAATGTCTCCTCGGTGCCCATTACGCGTTATTTCGCACGTTGAATCTATGACTAGATAAGTCATCTCTATTCAATTTGCGCTCCCGAAACTTATGCGACTCCATTTTCTGCGGCACTGACCCTCCACCTAAGAAAACCATTGTAAAGGAAAATATGGTTTTACATATTTATATATTTTTTTCAGAAAACCCTTCGAACATGTTATACTAATTTTATAACACACGTTATTAATTTAATCTTCCGCAATTTAAGAAAAATTCTAAGACGATGTTATGATTTTATGAGTGTATAATACATTATTACTAATTCACTATTGAAACGTCAGATTCGTCGTTTTGCTACAACCTTCCGAATGAAAAGAAATTTAATCGCCATTCCTTTATGGCTTATCCTACATTTATGAAGTATGATCGTAATCTAATTGTAATTGGACGTGTACTTTGTCGATAGTTCGTCTCCTGGCGCAAATCCTGAAGATATCGATTTTTCCCAGATTTTTGGATAATCGGGAAACATTGACGGAACACCCATTAGTGGCCAAAAAATCGTAGTTTCACTCGAGGTCACTTTTGCCGACCTCGGAATATAATATTAATATGCAAATCGAGGTTCCGGGAAGGATTGTGCCAGACGGGAACGAGGAGCAGGATAATGGATTCAGCCGGGTTAAAAGAAAATGACTTGGACGCGCCCCAATTTCGACGGCGAAGAATCCACGCGTTCGCCAACGAGGAATCGGTAATGCATTTCGCTTCGGGATTTTATCCCATCGTAAAGTGATTCGCCGCGTAATAAAGTGCCCATCCTCTTTCAGCTTAAGTCGCACTGTTAAAAAAAAATTCATACACTTTTAATACATAAGGTTGCCGCAAAATTATAAATTTGACGTCTCAACAGGTGAATTAGTACACATTAAAAAAATAAAATGTACGATCTTATAACACCGTGTTATAATTTTCTGAAATTGCGGAGATAAATGATATGAATTTGATATGATAAAGAAGTCCTAGCTAGGGTTCAGGTATTGTCTAAGATTCCCATGTTAATTTTCCCCCAAGAAATGTCTTTATGTGCGATTTGAGGGATGCAAGATGTATCGCTCTGGAGGTGGATCAACTTATTGTTAGTGTCGAAGTTGATGCGAAATTATGGCGAGCGAGTATCTTTCACGACGAAGGACGACTTCTTCGGGTCGAAGAATGCGGACCAGCAGAGCCCAAAGGCACTGTTTATACACCCGTGTTAAATATTATAATCCCCGTCCATCCCTCGCGAAAGAGGATCCCGGTACACGCCGAGTGAATAAAAACGCGGTTAATTATGCTACCCTGAGAGAGATCGCGAGAGACGAGCTCGGACCGATCTCAGATGTCGCATTAATGCAAATTCATACGGACACGCACGCATGCGCGCGAGTGCGTGGAAAACGGAGCGAGCATTAGGCGTGTCGCGGGAGTACTCACGGACGTGGCCGATTGATTAATAATATTAGGATTTTCTAATTGACTCCTCGCAAGCCACCCGACTCTACGAGTATTTGCATAACGAGTAATTAACGATCATCGAGAAACTCGAGGCATTACCCTGGACGTTAATCGCCGGCGTATATCAACGCACATGAATCGCTCGCATAAATCGGCAACCGGGATTTCTTCCTTTACGTAAACTCGAAACCGATTCGAAATTTAACTAGGAAAATTAACACAGTTAATGTTTCGGATATGCCGTATTAGTTATGACTGTACTGCAAGAAACGCAAAAGTAGGTATAATTTTTTAAGCGCAACTTAAGGCGACATGAAAGTGGCGTCTGAGGGATCTGGAGTTTCAATGATATCACCGAACTGGTCTATTCAATTGTTTGAAATTTTACAAAGGCAATATGGAGATCCTGAGGTAGCCTGACCCGTATGAAATTTCATTTTTTAAATTTCTGCAGTCCGTTTCGAAAAAGAAAAAAAAAATGTCAAGCAGTTCCTCGAACGACACTTTCATATCACCTTAAGTGCTTTGTCATTACTTATATTAATTAACGTTGCATCGTATTCGTCTTGGCCCTTGCGTAAAAAGTGCAGAGGCCTCAATGACTCCTCCGTAGAGCACTGATTAAAATAATAATAATTGTATAATTTTGCAGCATATAATGCCGAGTATAAATATAAAAATGTCTACGTAATTCAATCGGTTTTTAAGGTATAAGAGGGCATGTCAATTTGATTTCGATAAGGAGATAGATAAGGGGACGGTTATATAAGACCCAGAACATATGGAGGGCAAGTACTCGCGTACGGAGACGACGTACCCTACATTTAAAGGCCCACGTGCGTAGGACAGGGCCCGAGACTCGCGCGGGGAGGTGGCGCACCGTAAGACCGGAAATCGTTAAAAATCGACACGAGGATAACGACTTTTCAGCCGGTATGGCAGAGTTACGAGAGACTACCGGTACAGGGAGCGAGGGTCCCAGGGGCCCGGGGGCCCAGGGGGACCGGTCCCACTCGGTCCCAACTGGTCTTCAAGGTCCATCGGCAGACGGGGACTGACCCACTGCCCTTCACAGGCCCGAGACCGGGGCCCGACTGCGCCAACCTGGTCGCGGGCCTGACGACTCTCCGACCCAAGTCGGGCCCCGTTTCGATAGGGTGGGGGAGGCCATGAACTCCGATGGAGGAAAAATGAAAAACCTACGTTAAACTACCTAAAGCTTGATAGAGCGAACTCCGACACGAGGAGGAAAAATGAAAAACCTAGGTTAAACTACCTAAAGCTCGATAGAGCGAACTCCGACACGAGGAGGAAAAATGAAAATCCTACGTTAAACTACATAAAGCTCGATGGAGCGAACTCCGACACGGTGGAGGAAAAATGGAAAACCGCATCCCCTTAAGCAATTTTTCATTCCTTATGAAAAATCTGATTTACGAGGGTCAAGAACTTCCTTAACCCTTTCAGCGTTGTGGTCCCATAAGTACGTCCGACGTTTGGTCGAATATTGCTTGTACGCTCTGATGAAATTCGCCCATACGCCAACAGGGCATAGTGCTGAAAGGGTTAAGGGAATATGAAAGTGGAATCCGAGAGATCAATCGTTCATGAAACTTTTTTGCAAAATGGGTGTACCGAATCGTTTCAAACTTTACAGCGTGAACCCGGGCGCTGTAAGGAAGATCCCAAAACCCTTGAAATTTCATTTTTTTCTTTTTATTAAAAAATTGGAAAACACCTATAAAGAAATTCTTTTTAAAAATTCAAGTTTTAGGGGCGTCGAGTCTTTCCTTAGAACCTCCGCACTAATCGGGTAAAGGTTTCGGTATACCTAATTCGGAGAAAGTTTTCGAGACCTCTTCGACGCCACTTTCGCGTCACCTTAAGTCCTTCGCGTCCTTAGCAACCTGGACATCGGTGTCAGGACCTTACTTACAGCCTCTATATTCATATTGTAAAGGTTGATACGGTTCGGTGGGGAACGGTTTCATAAACGAGACCGCTTTCACGTCACCTTAAAAACAGAGGGCCGAAACGACAAGATGCGAAATCTCGAGAGGAGGTGCGATACAGACGTCACTTGGCTTGTCCGGGCCGGTCGCTAGCGCGAGTAAGTTTTCGCGGTGATTCCGTTAGGCAATCACTATGAATCAAGCGGCTGCGCCTGCGCTTACGTTTACGATCGTTGTAAATTACTGCGAGTTCTTTTTCTTAGCCCTCTTGCCCGGAGTGGCCGCGGCCCCTCCCTCGCGTTCTTCCTGTATGCCTCTCTTTTTCACCAGCCTCGTCCCTTATGACGTTTCTCCTTTTCCGCGGTCGCGCTCTCTGGCGGCGCAAAGTGCAAAAGAGTTTTATCGCCGACCGAGGAGTCGGGGACCGGTAACCGAAATCCCGGGCGCTAACGAACGACGAGGCCCAACGGGATTTACGGTCCCCTCCGAGGAAACTTTAGCCAAGTGCTGCTGGAAACTCGACGAAACCCCCGAATTCACCTGCCCGAGATTCCACCTGCGCGATGCATAAATTAATCGCCTCCGAAATCGGAACTCGCGGAAAACTTATGATACGAGTTCTTCCCCTGAGCTTTTTTGCGCGTGGAAAAGGAACTCGCCTCGAAACCCCAAAATTCACCTGCCCGAGATTCCACCTGCGCGATGCATAAATTAATCGTCTCCGAAATCGGAACTCGCGAAAAACGCGGGGGTGGGAAAAAGAGGAACCGATGAGATATCTGATAAAGCAAGGTGATAGTACAGGTGCGTCCCGTCGCACGTGTCTGACTACGAGCGTGCCAGATTTGTATGCAATAAATTTCGCAAATTTTGCCCAAGCCTCGCGGCAATAAATCCCGCGGCTTCGAGTACACGTGAGAGCGAATAAATCACAGGAGGATGTGTAACTTCACGACACTGGTGGAGCCATCCAACGGGGCTCCTTGGAACTAATCGCGCGCCGACGGTAACCTCCAAACTAATGCCAATATATGTATAAAATATATGCGTATATCCTGAGGGAAAAAATCTGAATCTAAATCATTTACTACAGAAAAAAAAAAGGTATAAATTCTTGCGTCAATAAATTGAGTTGATGGAATAAAATGAATGGCATGAAATGCAACGAATGAAATGAAAAAAAAATTAAAACAATTTCCGACACACATTCATACGGAACAATATTTACTCGCCATTAACCCTTTACACTGAAAATCATTGGGATGTCGAGTCGAACCCGACAAAGGAGGGCAAACGGATGAAGAGATTTCCTAAAGAACTTTAATCCCAATAAATACTAGGGAAAAAAGTTCCTTTCTACAGGATGCGAATGAAACCGTAAAGGTACACCCTTAAAGACGTTTTTCCTCGACTTCCTCGTAAGTGAAAATATGAAATACCTTAACGAGGAGTTCGCGAGATCTCGGTGGAATATCAAGCAATTCCGAGGCAATGACCTCGGTAATAATTGTTCCTCCCCGTTCCCAGAGGTCCGCGGTTTCCTCGGGTCATTACCCCTCGAGTTTACATAATTCTTCGTTTAATGTCGGCTAAAGCCGGGGTATCTGGAACACCTGGACCGAGTTTCTTTCCCGTAATAACGAAAGCGCGCCACTCGTGCCGGCCTTAGGAGCAAGACGTTAAGGAGGGAATGCACCATTAAGGGAGGATGATCGCGGCCGCGTTCGGGGCTTCATTCTTTTCCCCGGCTTTATTTTCGCCTCTTTTTATTCACGGCCGCGTCGACGGGCGTCGTTAACGGCCTCGGGATCGGCCGAGCCGTAAAGGCAACTCCTAATCCCGATCCTCGGACTTTACGCGGAAGGAAAATCGTTAATCTCGCGTTCGGTCAGCCCCGCGGGGACTTTAATGCATTTTTGATTTACACCGACGGGAGGCTTCGTATCGTCCCGCCATTATAGGTCACGGCAGATAGGGCCCTTAATGGGCTTTATGGGAGACGAGGTTACGCATTTGCCCGGCTTATCTCGAAGGTGAAATTTTAACATTGGAGGTGTTAATTGCACCGTGACGTCGCCGGCGAAATCGCGAGTGCTGGGGAAAGAAAAATAAATTGCAAATGGCGATGCGACGAGACATTGGTACAATGGCGGACATGAATGCCTCCCTTGCAGATACGGCATCGCCTGTGCAGGATGGGAGGGCATTGATGTCTCCCGGTGTACAACTTGAAGATCATGAACTGTCAATGGACCCCGACGTACTTTGGGGGTTAGGACATTTTCGCGAATAAACTGCGGTTAATTAGCCAACACTTGAGTTAACTAAATGTCTAACATTGCAAAGCTGCGGTCTTAAAGGGACCGACACAACATTTGCAATCCTTATGTCAACGGATACAATCTATTAATTTAACAGATATCTTTCTCTGCGTGAATCCAGATGGAACGCGACATGGAGTCCCTCCCGAGAGTACAGGGATGCGTAATATGTATCGATATTCGAGTGATAAATGTCAAGGCCCCCACGTCGGGCGATTAATCTCACGGAAAGGCTCACTCGTTGGAATAAATTATCCCGCGGCTTATCGGGGTACCGAGGGGGTCTCCGAGGATGGAGCGATCAGTCGCGGGCCGACCGTCGTGGCGAACGGTTCCAGGAGTTTTCCTGCCGGCCGGGTTCCCAGGGCTCCGGGTGGGTTCCCGGGACCGGGAACGGGAGCTCGTAAAGTCGACTGGGTTCCCGGTCGACGCGAGCCCTCGATATTTCGCGTTTCGCTCGGCCGAGACGGGGCCGCGACTCTTTTTCTTCCTCCCGGGCCCCGTCTCCTTTTTTATCGCGAGGCCCCCCTGACGCTAATGCCCATAATCCGAATCCATCGCCATTTTGAAAACCTGTTCGCCGCTCAACAATGTCCGAGCGCCGATTTCTAGATAAACGCGGAGTAACGACCTATCCGCGGACTTTACGAGACGTCCTTGCGTTTCGGCCGAAGGGAATGCGTCCTGAAAGTCGGATATAAAAGTCCTCCTCGTTTAATAAGAAGAGGTCCTGGGATATCGCGTTTTCCCCTGGAATATGCAAGCCCGTGCCGCACAGGAAGAATTTTAATAAGAATTTCTTAATGGACATGATAGAAGGCATAACGCCATTTTTTACACGGAATACCCGCGGTGCGCTTAATGGTGGACATTTTTATAACAGCAAAGTGGCTGGTGGTAAATCCAGGGTTAATGGCTAGGACGCGCCCGAAATCTCCGGAAGGATTACTTTTAACCACTTTAGGGATTTATTAATTAGCAGGATTCTTGATTGAGCGGTTATCAGCTGCGAGGGCGTGCCAACAGGTGATCGATGGCGTTTACGGGATAATCTTTGCCACCCTAGGTCCACAAATCACGGGAGATGATCTCGAGTTAATGATTTCTAGACGGCGGATAGACGGGTGTAAACATTGTCACGTTACAAGGGGCTGCTATGACTTGTGTGTCTTTTGTTGCCTATGCAAATCCCCGTGTAAATCACGGAGGATTCCTGAAACCCGACCTCCCACGAACTCCAGAAATGCGAGAAAAAGATACGGAAATCATTAAACTCCCTAATGACTTCTTTCAGATGCAAACTATCCCCACCAAAGCGACGCGGTCTTCCGATGACGAACCTCAAGCGCTGTTCAGATCAATTCGTGGCAATTAATTTCGATCGACCGACTGCGAAAAAAAAAAAAAAAATTCCCGATAAATCCGTACACAGAGTACTACCCATGTGGAAAATCTGCAAGGGTTCTATTGAACCTAACTAGGGTTCTAAAAGTGGAACGTCACATTTTTCTACGTACAGTCTTTCATAGAAAGGGAACCTCTGATCAAATTACGTTGATGAATAATTAAACCAGAAATTTTCCCTAGCCTAGGGACTAGAATATTTACCATTAGATGTGATCATCATCCGCATGGTTCATATTGCAACGATATTTTAGCCATGCTGGTATAGTAATTGTAAAGGAATTATTTTCTCCTTATAGTCAATTTTCTACAGAGGTTCCTTTCTATTGGAGGGAAGGAGAAAGGACGAAAGAACATCTTCCTTTTTTCCCGGGATTTTAAAAGCTCGACTGATGAGAGCAAAGATGCTCGTCGAGCGATTCATCATTGGGGAGGGTACAAAGCTCGGCATTAAAATGACGAGGTTCGAGTTCTGACAAAAGAGGTATCTCATTACCGTCTAGGGACCTTGACGTCGCAATAATTAGGTGGACGTGGCACGTGCACTCGTGGACAATGTCGGGGAATCGGTTGCAGCAGGTGCACTCGACTCCTTCCAGGCTACTTGTCAACGATGTACAGGATGTCCCCGACCTCCAGTGGAGGACGAGGTGTCCTTTGAAATCCTCTCCTTAGGTGGGCACGACCCGTCAAACATCCTCGACATTGCTCGAGTGCAAGGATTTAATTATGCCTCCTCGAGACCTCCAATTGGCGCCAATTGGGTCGGCAGGCGCAACGATCCCATTATTTTGCACCTGTTTTCCAGAGCCGGGGAATAAAGCTAATTTAATCCCGAGATCGAAAAAGGGACAAAAAGGGGTCCATTTAATTTAGGAGGCCCGGGAATAAAACCCGGGAAATCTTTACGACTCGGCTCCGCGGGTAGAGCCGCGCCGCCGACCTGGAATTATGCAAAAACAAGCCGAAAGGTAACGAAAACAGATTGCATTAGCATTCGCCCCGGAATTCCCCCTCATCCGTGAGATTAGCCCGAGCAACGAAACCGATCCGTCCGGGCAAATTGATTTCTTCACTAATTTTTATTCATTTTTATTCATTCCTCTAAACCAAGAAATCAGATCTTCAGGGAGCTGCAAAGTGACTAGAAAATGTTATATAAGATATAATCCCTAGCCAAGACTTCCGCCTTAGGAATTTCTAGCCATAGTCACATTGACCATTCCGCCGAAAATCCTTGAGTTAACAAAACATTCCTTCGATTAAATGAATTTTGTCTTCTAAGGGTCCAGTCTAATGAAACAAAGAGTGAAAGAAATTACGTTGTCGCGCAATGAGGTTATCGCAGCCTTGCAGATTTTCTCCCTACACCCTTCCCATCGATGCAGACAATAACGATATCAATTTCATGATGGCACCAAACCCGATGTCCTCAGCCGTGTTAGACCAGTCAGGATCCAGGATCGCTCCTTTGATCCCTGAGGAACACCTCGCGTCCCTGTTGGTAGTCGGCCGAATCGTTGAAGAAGAAGGTAAGGCCTCCGACCAAACCCGATCGGCTTTGCCGATCGTTCAACCCTGCGGCCGGTTTCCTTTTTTCTCTCCGGGGCATATCCTTTCATTTGCAAGCCGAATAAAAGCCGCGTTCCGCTCCTTTTGCCGATCCGCGCCGGCCGGTGCATTCTGCCCGGTCGGGACGTTTACGGCCGGCCCGCCTAAAGCGGACCCCCAAAGGACTCCCAGGACCTTCCACGGGAATTTATTTCATCCCGGCCCCAGCCCAGTGGTCGATCCCGGGATTTACCACCTACATACCCGTCCAAAGGTCCCCGCGTTTGTTCTCAGGACTCGGAACAGCTCGTAGCTGTTGCTCCTCCGCGGTAACCGTGTAATATGACCGCGTAATATCGAGGGCCCTGATAGCATCGCGCTTATCCGATCGGCGCTTTACCTCCCATTTCATTTAGCCCGGCATATCCAGTACTTAACTAGAAAACGGCCCAACTATAAATACCATAGAATCCGTTCGGCGACCGCCTCCGTCCTATAATCATTTTTCCCGGTTAATCAAGGTACAATGTTGCGAGCCTTAGGGGCTAATGCGCGGTTGGGCCGCGGATCGCTCGACCTATACCTTCGTACTCCCGTATATACACGGGTAAATTACACCCAATCCGGCCAGATTTTCCTTTCGATATAGCATACAGTCCCACAGGGCCGTAGATGCGAAAGATACGTCGACCCGAGTACGTGACTTACAACCGTGCAGAGATTTCTCCGGTCACACCGGTTCTGGCGGATCCTCTGCCCCGTAAAATTCAAGAAAAGAAAATTCTCTACTTTACCGACCAGTGCAGAACTCCCTCCTGAAATTCAAACCGCCGACCTCGATCGAACCTCGGGTTATGCGTTTCCCTTTTCTATCCTCAATTTTAGTCCCATGGAAACCATCCGCGTCACTTTTCCCGATTTCCAAGCAGACGGTTCAGCTTTGTCGGATCCTCTGCCCCGTAAAATTCAAGAAAAGAAAATTCTACTTTACCGCCGAATGCAGAACTCCCTCCTGAAATTCAACCGTCGACCTCGATCGAACCTCGGGTTATGCGTTTCCCTTTTCTATCCTCAATATTAGTCCCATGGAAACCATCCACGTCAATTTTCCCGATTTCCGAGCAGACGGTTCAGCTTTGTCGTTGGGTTTTACAATATCTCGGATTTTCTTTCCCCGGTATTCTGGTTAATAAGTGCATTCGGGTATTTCTCATCAACTCCAGAAGTGCCGTGCGTGACGTCAGCTCTCCGTATTTCTCTGGTCAAACTCGTTTGACCATTCGAGCGAGGAGGGTGTGCTCGCCAGTCTCTGGTGAAGAATAGGAGGCGCACAAATAACCGGAATGAAGAAATAAACCGGCGGATCGCAAGGTGTGCATTATTCCGCCTATATCGGATGCGACGCGTTTCCATCCGAGGGCAAGGGACTGCCGGGGAAAAACGAGCGTCCGGGCCAATGGACAACCGTGGCCTCGTCTTCAGGGTCACTCCGACTATCATCTCGCCGCCAAGGCCACGGAGGGCATCGGTCAATTCTGTGATACGGCGCATCCGAGCGTTGCCTTCCCTGGCCGTTCTTTCCCTGACGGAATGATCTTCCTCGTCTTCTCGGGAATAATGGAGGGGAATCGTTAAATCGATATCCAGGGCCGAGGTTACCTCGATAATCCGGGAAACATTGTCCTCCGAGTACTTCTTGCCGATCATTTTTCAATGATAAGCGGTATCATTCAATAGCACTGATTTTAAATCACCCTTAACGAGTTACTTCGCTCTTAACTTCTTTTTCAATACATGGTAACATAACCTGGCGCGTCCCGTCACCGACATTTATATTTCTGCTCAAGTCTTTTTCAGTCTAAGTTGATAATTATACGAATTGAAGCGTTACATATGTCATTTCGGTAAAGTAAGGACGAAGAGATCGACGTATAAATGTCGAAACCCCGAAATTCGGTATTCTAACGACTGTTTAAGACCAGCGTCGCCATCTGTGACGTTCAGCTGGAACTAAATTCTTGCTCTATAAACACGCGTTAGCCCTGAAAAATCTTGCGATCGCGTCCTCGATGTAAACGACTTTAAACAGAGCGGCCTTCTACCCTCGAAAGGGCAGAAGGAGCAGAATCGATCCAAGCCGAATCTCTAGACGAGCGAGAAATGACGAGAGAGCGAGAGGATCCCGAGGTCGAGGCGACGTCGACTGCGCATGCGCGCCGACTCTACCCGTGATTGCACCCTTCAAATTAATCGCATCGCTCTCTCGCGAGATTTCCTTCTCCCTTTTACCTCCCCCTGCTCTCGAATTTCAGGACCCAGGCGAGGTAATTCGACACGGAAGGGCACCGCGCCCTGCCCGGTGTTGGTCGCGGCCCTCGCGAATTTCGACGATCGAGTTGGAAACAGGACAACTCCCGACGACCATTCCAAAGAGCTTCAAATGTTCATCTTGAGTCCTGAAATTAATTTCATGGGTCACAAAAATGTATTACGGAACCCAACCATTTGAAAGACGATTTCTAAGCTCGGCCAGTTCGAAAAGTTTGAAATGTTCATTTTGAGTCCTGGAATTAATTTCATGGTATAAAAAATGTATTACGGAACCCAATCATTTGAAAGGGCTTGAAATGTTCATTTCGAGTCCTGGAATTAATTTCACGGGTTACAAAAATGTATTACGGAACCCAACTATTTGTAAGGCGATTTCAAAGCCCGGCCAGTTCAAAGAGCTTGAAATGTTCATTTTGTGTCCTGGAATTAATTTCAAGGGGTAAAAAATGTATTGCGGAACCCAATCATTGATAAAGCTTCAAATGTTCATTTTGAGTCCTGAGATTAATGTCATGGAGTGAAAACGTACTATAGAACTCAAGAGGTACGGTAACGATTCCAGAGGAGTGGAAACGTCGAATCGTCTTTCTTTGGCCTGGCCACGGTTAACTTCTTCGCCATGTTGACTCCTTTTCCGGCAGATCTTCAAACGCGATATCGGGATCCACATCCCGTAACGGAACGTCCGCGAGGTTAAAAGACTTACGCCGAGATCGTATGACTTCGGCCGAAACTCGAGTGCGCGAAAACGGCGCAAGGACCTTCCTCTTCAGCTCCCTACCGAGGACCCTCGACGATGTTCTCGCGAGGCCGTTTATTTTTCTCAATTAATTCCCGGCTGATCGAGCGATACCCTCGGCTGGCTGGCGATATAAAAAGACTCCCATCGTGTGTTGCAGAGATCTCAAGATGGAGAACATCATGCTGCAGGATGCGCTCAAGGAGCGAATAAAAGTCGTAGGTGGGTCACGCCAAGGCGAGCGCCATTCGCGAGGCGGGTTTTTCTTCATGCCCGGAAATTGCGAGATTTGCAATAATTTACCTGAAAGACGGAAACCCGGAGGAAATTAATCTCCTCTTTCCCTATGAGCACAGATTTCGGGTTGGGCAATTTCTACACGAGGGACAATCCCCTGAAGACGCACTGCGGTTCCCCGGAATATGCCGCGCCGGAACTCTTCGTCCTCGGCAAGAAGTACGGACCGGAAGTAGACCTTTGGAGCCTGTGAGTGTTCCCAATGAATTTCCGTATCTTCCTCTAGGTTTCTCTTAAACACTCGGAACGAAATTTCCCCCTATTTCCTGCTTAAATCGCGATAAATAAAATCCTCTTGCCGTGTATGAACGACCACAAACCTTCGTTATCATGATAAATGATTACCCGATAAATGATAACCTCCATAAGCACGTTTCGTTTCTCGTACCACCCAAACGCATTTCTACATAAATACACGCAGCACAGTGGTAAGGCTCTTGTTAATTACTTGTTCTTTAACGGTCGTGTTAACATCTAGCACCAGATATCACAAACGTTAAATAGCTTTGCCCTATGTCCCTGCTTTCGGTAAAGATCATTTCTGCGTAAACTACAAATACATTAATTGTAAGTAAAGGGCGATCTAAAGTGACGGTCTGAAAGGTGATTTATGTGACTATCACCTCTTCTGCAGCTTTTCCCTATTTCCTTTTTTTCTATTTCCCTATTTCCTTTTCCCTCCATTTTTTATCAAGATAGTTTCTACGTATATATACATCAATAATACATATTATTAATATGTATTATTAATGTGTAATAAATTAAAAGGCGCTCGAAAATGATGGCCACAGTCTGAAAGGGAAATTACTTCACAGAGGAGTAGTCCTGTACGGAATGGCGACCGGTAGCCTGCCGTTCCTGAGTCCTGAGGATGGCCAAACGTCCTCGGAGGAACGGCGCAGGAGGTTGATGACCCAAATTAATCGTGGCTTCACCACGCTGCAGGAGAAAAGGATCACCACGATGTCCGTCGAGTACAAGAACCTTGTAAGTCGCCTGCTGACTCCGGCCGCCCACAAGAGGATCACCATCAAGGAACTGTGCTACCATCCTTGGATCGCTGCCCGGCAAAAAACCACGGCCAAGGTCACGTCGGAAGACAATTTGGATGCCGTCGAGCACAACGCGGTGAGCCTTCTTGTGGATCTACAGCCTCGCAAAACCCTCCTTTCGGATGCCCTATCTTCTGGCCCTCCAAGTCGAGTCCCACGCCGCCTCGAATCTCCTCGATTTTCGCTAATCGAACCTCGTAGATAGATCGATCGACCCCTCTTACGATGATATGAAAGGCACTCTGAAATTGATTCCAGCTCGCTAAATTAAAATTCATCTATACCCTTTTTGGTGGTAACTTCACATTGAGTACCCAAGTGGTATCATAAGCTGGCGGGTCCCGTTCCCGACATTTTTACTTACGTTCAAGTCTTTTACAGTCTACGTTGATAATTATACGGACTGAAGGGTTCCATATGCCATTTCGGTTGAGAAGTGATGAAGCGATCGACGCAAAACTGTCGAAATCCCGGGTATTCATTGTTCCAACGACTGTTTAAGACCAACGTCTTCCTCCGACTTCACCTAGATAAATAAGCCATAATGAGAGATTTTTTATCGAAATTCATTACCGCAGATCCTGGAAGAGATCGCGGAAGCGACGAGTTTGGACAGGGCCACCATAGAAGCGGATATTGTTCAGAAGAAATATGGGGAAATTGGCGGCATGTACAATATCAAGTAAAAAAATTAATTCGCAGAGTACCTAGATACTAAAGAATTCGTAGATGATCTCGGACTTACTTCCCAGGGCTCACGAGATGCTAAAGATTGCCTCAGCGAATGTGGTCCAGGTTCAGTCTTGGCAAGCCGTTCAGACCTGGAAGCAGAAGTCTGATCAGCCGTCTGAAAATTCTGAGTCAGTAGTTGTCACCACGGTTACAAATAAAACCCTTAATACCTCAATTTTTCATAACACAGTTTGCACGATAAATCCTACATTACACTTATGCCATCCGTACTGTCAGCACACCACAGAAAAAAAAAATAGAAATTAAATGTACGGTCATAAGAAATTTAACATGCGCGAAGAAACATGAATACTTTCAAATGGGCCAGGGAAACATTAATCCAGAAAGGTTTTTGTTAACATTGGCAACAAAAGACCGATTACTTCGCCTCGCAACAGAAATTCCGTTCATGACTACAGTACTCTTTTCTCTTGCGACAAATTCATTTGCTCATTTGGCAGGCACTTCTTTTTATTTTTTTTTTATTTTTAAAGAAAGCTCTCTGGAATGGTCACATCTACGTTAGATATTATTGGAAAGGATTCTGCCGTTGGTGGGATTGTTCCTGCAGTAAGAGCAAAACTTTGTCAGCAATGCTGTCCTTTACTAAATGTGCAAATGTATTTTTTACCGGGTAGATTCCTCGCAAAGGATGAGAAGATGCCGAGGAACTCGATGATCGTTCATCCTGAGTCTAGTTTGAGCGAGAGGTGTCGGATTAGGTCTGGCAAAATTGCAACAAAGCCATTGTTCAAAGAGAGACGTTGCTCCACGTTGCTCCCAGAGAGGTCCAGGATGGATACTTCGTCTCTACAAGATCAATCTTGGAGAATGAGACCAATTCCCGTATTTTCGACGAACCTCGACACTCTTCAACGGAAGCTCAAGAAATCCGAGGCCAAAGGAAACGCAAACCGCGGCCGAACAAATAGTAAAAAGTGAGCCACGAGTCCCTTCTTCGATATTATTTTATGCTATAAAATATTCCTTATAACGAATTTCTAGATGTCTAAAATTTGATTACGACGCGCCAGGCCGACGCTATATGTGGCCATAATTTTGAAAGTGGTCTAAGCCATATATTTTTTGTTTCGAAATTACATTGAATTAATTTCGTTTGAAATAATATGGCGTGAAATAACTGATACTCATTTCTTTTTTTTAATTTTGACTTAGACCACTTTCATAATTATGAGTACATATGTGTATTTGGCGCAAAACTCTACCGAGTTTTTTAATGACCATAATGATTCACAATTCCAGAAGTTTCGCCGAAAGGCCCGTAACCCAGCCAAAGATTAAACAAAACGTACATCCTAGCGTGTCTTCACCATGCAACGTATCACGGCAACATTATTGCTTATCTCCTCCAAAAGTTGATCAGAATCCTAAACAATGGTGGTGCAACAAAGAAGAGGATTCCCCGATTTGCCAGGAGGAATTATTGGCCCCAATTGTAAGCCGAACACTGGTTACATGAATTTTTACATAAAAGATAAAAATCCCAAAATGGTTCTTTATGTTTATTAAACTTGAAAACGATTAATTACACTGCCTAATGCAGAAAATTACGAATTTCTTTAGTCTACCCAGGGAGATTGTATTGCAGTACCACCAACACCATTTCCGTCTAAAAACACACGATCACCACAATCAATTGGTCCAATAATGAGCCAGAGAACAAAGTACCCTCAACGACACCTTTCCAGGTGAACGACATGCATTGTTTTTCATCCAAGACCCCCCTGTCATTTTTTTTCCCCTATTTCTATTCGGAGATACATATCTCGGAGTTTGACCAACAAAATAAGAAAAGAAGTAGAAAACATCGGAAGAGAAATTTATTTATGGAATGTCGGAGGATTAGCGAGGTCGACGATGACTAATTCGAAAAGCAGGGAAAAAATTCGATGAATCCGACTGATATGGCCGAATCATTCCAGAGTCGTGGAGGAGGGTAACCCTTTGACGAGACCGGTAACCGCAGTCGAGGGAAAAGTCAACCATAAGACGAGCATTCCGAGGTATTTTATTCGAAAGTAATGTCTGTTGTGTACATACCGATGCTGAATAAATGATGAGTACTTTTACTCGTTCCGTTGACCGAACGCTTCATGAATACATCGACCTGTAGCTAAACGTGCGGTGTATATGGCGTGAAGCTCTACTCGTTTACTTATTCGAGAAGAAATGCCGAAATTCGCTACATACTTTAACGGTTAGAGAATAAGTTATTCGTTTAATAGAAGACAGCAACAAGTGCTCCAATGATACTGGAATTTTTAAACGCGGTGGAAACTTGTCTGTGCTGCCATCTGTAAG
This sequence comes from Orussus abietinus, assembly GCF_000612105.2. Classification (NCBI taxonomy): domain Eukaryota; kingdom Metazoa; phylum Arthropoda; class Insecta; order Hymenoptera; family Orussidae; genus Orussus; species Orussus abietinus. The sequence continues at coordinate 1,833,312 of NW_019395988.1, forward strand.
CGACGCGTGGAAACATGTTGACGCCCTCTAGGTTTGTACTAACTTATCGACTCAACCTGTCGATGGTAAATCTGGCACCCCCAGAGATGAGTTGGGAGATTGCTCACGGGAAGGATCGAGCGACCGCGTCCTGTGCTACCTCCAGTGGAGGATGCAGACGGCTAATGCACTTGCCACCTGTTACAACTCTGGGCAGCCAGAGAACCGGCTGAAAAAGTGATGAACTCCTCACAAAAACTCCAAACCCTGTGTCTCCTTCGAAAAAAAATCGCAGCCACTAGCTCGAGAGATGAATTTAAACGGAACAACCTTCCCCATCAAGCTACCGTGGACGCAGTTCGCATCGCGAAAAAAATTCACAAATATGTTATTATAACATGTTATTTGCTATATTACTCAGGTTAAACTTTACAATGCCCTTCCAATAGTCATTCATTATGAACACATGACACTGCAGTTCTTTACTTCGATCAGTCACAGGATATGATCATACAAAAGCACGCAACATAGACATTTGCTGATCGTGTAAAAATCAATTCTTCACAAAAAATGTTGTATTTTCTCAATAGAGTTGATCGGAGCTTTAAAATACTTTTCCTAGAGCGTACTGTAGCAAATAAATTTACAACTAAGTTCGTCCCATACAATACACTTGACATTGTTGCGGAGCAATTTTAATCAGAATCATTGAACCACGAGTTGGTTAAAATGAATTCGCCCATGTCGCGGGTTAAACTCAAGTTTATGGAGTATTGAGGAATATTATTAAATAATTATCACTAGTAAAGTGAATTGCATCCAGCTACTTAATAAATTACCGACACTAATTCAATCTCCTTGAGAAATCGGTGACCCGCGGTCTCTCTTAGGAGCTTTCCCCTTGCCCTTCGATTTCGTGTCGCGTTTTCTACTTAAAGAGGATGTCGAGGTAGTTGATGTGGAATCGGCAGGACTGGAATGACTCGAACCTTCTCGGTCCCATCGAGTCAAGACCTCTCTTAAATTCTGCCCATCTCCCTCGTCATAGGTGTCAACGTCGACGTGAAGATTATCCTGAGAATTTGGCATACTGCTTCCCGGTTCTAAACTAGCCCTCATTTCTTTTCTCTGATCATCCGTATGTTGAGGGCAGCGCATAGATCGAGTACATAGCTTTTTAGTGTGTTCCGATACCACTCCACATATTTGCGTCAACAATGTCTTCTTATCTTCCAATGACATATTTTCATAATTCGAAGGAGAGTTTTCATTGCTTGTGTGCGTACTTTCAGTGACGTTTTCACCGTTCCTTTGGCCACTTTTTTGCTGTTTTGTTCTTTTTATTCCATTTCGGTCTTTTCTTCTTTTACGTTTGTCATTGGTTAAACTCCAATCCACGTCGTCATCGTCATCACTAATGACACCACTAAAGTTGCTCAGGTCCTTGGAATTATTAGCGATACGTCTAGATGCAATTCGAGAACTATTCCGGCCCATGCCCATACATTTCTCTAGATGAGTCGCAAATCGACACGCAGCCACACCCCTATCGCAGTTTGGGCAATTGCACTCTTGCGACTTTTTTATGGGATGTTGACCAAATACGTCCAGCCCAGGCGAATCTGAAATATTTTACTTCTTCCTTAGATAATGCTAAAATTAGCGTACTGTCATTCAAGTCTTATAACCAAGTTATACAAGTATAAGCTATAAAACGATTCAACACAAAGAAATACATTTGTACTAAACCCATCTATACCACTAAATTTTCTTACCCACGATAGCATAAGACTCGTCGTCTGGAATTCCTTCCTCGACGTCAGAGCTCCCAGTTTTTGTTGTCCGATGAACATCGAAAACAAAACCCATCAAGACCTCCTCCAAAAGGTCTTCGTAGATTTCTTTCGTAGCAGTGTCGACATTTTCAGACTTACTCATAAACTCTAAGAAATGTCTATTAAGCTCTTGTACTCGTTCTTCAGTGACAGACATGTTAAATGTCACGCTGTTTTCTCAAGTAACAGTTAGAAGCTTCTTCGCGCTTGTGTTTACCTTACGTGAATGACAGGCAATTCTAACTCCTAATAAAGTGACGAAAACAGGTACCAAATAGACTGATAATATCCAATTCGGCCATAACTCGTTAGAACTTTTGCAAAATCATATAATGCACTTAAAGACGGACACCCTCGAGGTGTGACGTCCCTGTCTTCTTATACACATTCTATTTTCGTCGTTTCGTACGTTAGTCGCCTCACCAACCACCAGGGGCAGCACAGGACGCGATCGCGCTACCCTGCCCGTAGGCAATCTCCCAACTCATCTCTTTCGATACATCCCAGTATACGTCACGTCGATGCGATTGTTTTTAACAACTTTTCTGCGCTCTTTATTTGCATTAATCTGTCGTTTATTTGTTGATTAAGAATATAAAGTGTTTCCAAAAGGTGGACAATGGGTTGCGATGGTGGAACCATCCCTCGCAGAGATGAGCTCGTTCGCGTAAAGAAGAAGCCAGAACAGGTAAAAAAATGGATACGAAAGCTAAACTTTTAGTAAATCGTTATTGTTGAAATTTTACGAGTATCGTTGGAAGGTACACGTGAATTGTTTCTAATTTTGACTGGACACTTTTACTTACAGAAAGATAAAGATGCAGAATTAGCATTCAGGTGGCGTCATTGTACGATACGACAATTGCCATTGCAACCTCCAGTTGTGGCCTGCAGTTTGGGTCGTCTTTACAGTAAAGAATCCGTGCTCGAAGGACTCCTCGATCGCAGCACCCTTCCCGAAGTAGCCCTACACATTAAAAATTTAAAGGATGTCAAGGACTTGCAGCTGACTCTTAATCCTGCATTTGATGGAACTAAAGCGGAGAAGGGTGATGGGTATTTCGATGGGGGAAAAAGCCCATATATTTGCCCTGTCATTGGCTTGGAAATGAATGGAAAATATAAATTTTGTTTCCTGTGGACGTGTGGCTGCGCAATGAGCGAACGTGCCTTGAAGGAAATTAAAACTTCGGTAGGGTCTATTATCGTTACTATTACGCAGTAAAATGAAACCTCCAATTTTCTTCAAACAAATCTAAAAATATTTTACTAAATATTTTTATAGCATTTGCTTGTCATATTTTATATTCTACTAATAATCAATTAATTTTGATTGCAGGTATGCCACAAATGCCAAACACCTTTTAAAGAAACTGACATTATCGTGCTGAATGCAGAAGGTGATGACTTAAAAACAATGGAGGTGAATATGTTTCTCCGGAAAGCTGACAGGAAAGGAAAAAAGAAGAGAACCGTTGGGGAGACAAGTTCCGAAGTTGGTGAGAAGGAGGAGGTGGGAAGAAAGAAAAATAGAAAAGAGGAAAAAGTAGTGACAAAGCCTGCGAGTAAAAGAGTCGAGGCAGAAGACCCTGCATATAAGAAAGCTAAAGAAGACTACAGCGTTGCCAAGGATCCGAATGCTTCAGAAGTTTTAAAAAGTATATTCACGACTCACAAGTCTGCCGAAGAGCAAACCAGAGCTCACTGGATAACCTACAATCCATTTTATAATTGAAGGTAATTTCATAGTTGTAGATTATAACAGTACAAATATAATTTAAGCGTAACAACTTGGTAAAAGTGAAAAATTACGAACAAGTATGGAATTAGTCTTGACATTGTATACGCGATTAAATTACTGGAATTTAAAAGTGGCTTGTGAGAATTTAGCAAAGATTTTGAATGATTAAGAACCAAGCGACAAAAATAACGAGACGAACTAATTGTAAGATACATTTACTCTCTACTTATCTAGGTAATTTGTTACCTAATTTATTTTGGTCCATATTACAGCCTTTTATAAAAGATGCACTAGGTGATGTATCCGTGCTGTAATATGTATTCTTTCCGGCCACATGAGTAACAAAACGCTCGAAACTTCGTTCACAATTGTGGGCCTGACAGTTATTTAGATTTCTGAGGCATAAAGACGATCTTTCTCGTAAAAAAATAATTAGTCGAGTAAGTACTTTGATCCATTGCTGCGTCTAAGACCATCATTTCCTCGAAACACCTAGGTACATAACTCGAATTTAAGCAGGTTCTAATGTTTCAATAAAGCCCACCATTATCCACTGTACTTAAACAATCATAAAAAAACATCCTCCTTTAAACACATAAGATAAAAAAAAAATATTCTATCCCAACATCGCCCATAACGTGTCATGTAATTTTACAAGAAATTACATTTGTACTAGTAAAGGTACTCCGTAGAAATACCAGGCAGTAAATAAAACCAGAATAAACGGTACATTATTCACGTCATACAAATACACGGCTATCTAAAGGATTTCTCATGACCAGTCCTGTATGCAAATGAAAAAATAGAAAAATCGCATCTACAAAAACGTGGATAAAACCTCGATAAAATTACACCACACCGGCATTACGCGTGATTGATTTTTCCTGATCTTTCAATGGTCAATTTACAAGACGCTTCAAGGACTAAGATGGATCATTGGTGCGACGATTTCGAAATTAGTCTCTACAACGCTGTAACGTGACTACACGAATACGCTGCCCAGGAACACGAAACACGTCTATACAATGTATACGGATTCCTGAGTGCCTCCAACGTAAAGGACAGACTTTATCCGTCGTTTCACGAGATGCTTCTGGAAGTTCCATTCAAAATAAGCTGTTCCAGGGTTTCCGATGCAATTTCTCACATCTGTGGCACTCTGCGAATAGCAATGGCTTGAATAACTCTCCGCAGTCTTCCCACAGCTCTCTTTCTACGTGAATGTCGTCGAGGTATGCAGTAGCCCCATCGATTCAACATATAAAATAGAATCCCACCCAAGAGGATCATCCCTGCCAAGAAACCCCACTGGTTCACGTGGAACCATCGGTCGTTCTCCAAGGATTCCATCTTCACTCCAGCAATGACATTGTTCAATCCTGAGTGATGTCGAATTACGTTGTTCACTCCACCTCCTCGTCGCCTTATCCAGGAAGAACCGGAGTCCTGCGGGATTGGAACCGCTGCTATGACGTTGTCGCTCACCGAGAGCAGTTTCTGCGACTTATACAGATTCCTGGGTGATAGGAACAGTGAAATGTAATTTGTTACAGTGACCTCTTAGTTGTTAGTTTAACTCCTTTTCACTTGTAGATTCCACTTACACAGGAGCGGAATCATTTAGGGGATTCGGAGTGGCAGGAACAGTAACCGGACATGGCGGCAAAGGACGAAGTCGTCCACCGGCAGAACTCTCCGATTCGAGGACCTTGCTATGGCGATTCAAATGACTGCCTTCCATGCGTCTCGGTAGTTCACCGATCTCCAGTCGTCCAAGATCCGCAGTTTTAACATTTTTATGTCGACGCTCCGCCTCTGTGAATATCGAGGGCACTTGACCGGTCGTTGCGAATTCCAAGATGGCGTCCAGCATCCAGAAACAAGCTACCGAGAAATGATATCTCATATGATAACACAGAAGTATGAAGCTATGATGTATTTATATCCAGCACGTAGACGTTCGTAGAAATTACGACCTATCTTATTTTCTTACATTTCTGAAGGTGGCTATCATCGATACAATTCGAGTCCCCGTAGACCGCCAGCCTGCCGGCCTTATTGTTCGTTCTTTCTTTGGCGTCGTGATCATCGTCGCCCTCTTCGGCTTGATCCGGTATCTCGTTGTTGACGATCTCCTTAATTTGCTGCACTTTGTCGCGGCCCTTGACTTGCAACAACCCGAGGATCGGCACCAACGATGTCGCGCCACCTTCATTCTCCGACAGAAGTTCCTGACCTTGGTCTCGCAATTCCGCGTGCAGGACCACTCCTTCTCTGGGAAATCTAGTACACGAAGGATTAGTCAGGATAATCGGGTACCATACGCCTATCTTATCAGTCGCCAATGTACCGTGCTATCGTCGATCCTGATGCAAATGTTACGGGAGGATGTTGTCCAAGTTCGAACTGGCCATCGCTGACATAGTCACTGAAAGCTACTCCCCAGTTATGGTAAAGTAGATCATTTAGGGCAGGAACGTTGGCTCCACCTGTATCCGGTATCCACCATTGTCTAGTATTCTCATCGTAGAATTTCACCTTCCGCATGACAGTGACATTGTACCAGTCAGCAAACACCACCACCGATAGACCTTCCTCGTCCACGTCTCTTTTCAACTTCGTCACCTGGTAGAAAATGGTCATTCTCTCGATGAGGTTCCACAGGTTGTGAGAGTTAAGAATTCACGTATTACCTCTTCTGGGAAAAATTCCTCTTCCGAGTCGACAATTAACAAAGTACCATAATTCTTCGCTTGGAAGCAGGTAAACGGAGTTCCTAGTACCTCGAGGTAGTAACCTGCATTGCGCAAGTGTTGGTACATGTCTTTGAAGTTTGTATGGATGTGATCGCCGTTCCAATCGAGGGGATCGTTCTTGGCGCGCAGATCGTCTCTTGGGAAGTACCCAGGAGGATATCGCAAATTGTGGAATTGATCCCAGAGAATTCGTTTGCTGTTAAAGTGCATTCGGGTACGATGAGTTAACCTCGACGTAAAGGAAAGCTTAATCACTTTTAATTAACTCAAATCGATGGTCCTACTTACTGTCGAGGAGGCGTGGGAATAACCTTAGCTTTCAATGGTAATTCGATTGTGGTTCGTCTGGGTTCTTGTTCACCGTCACCAGGAGGAGACTCGATTGTCAGGGAGATGTGGCCTGTTATTTAAAATTACTAGCTTCTATATTTTAATCAGAAATAGGCAGAGACTAATTATGGATATACTTTAATGTTGTTAACATACCTTGAGCTATTCCTTGCCAATCGCTGGCTGTCGATGGAACTGTGATAGCTACGGCTAACCAACCAGACCAAGGCCAGAGTACATCGCTGTGAGATAAAGAAACGTCTACGCGTTCTCCATTTCCTTCACGAGTGTACGGATGCCATGTGAGCTTTGTTATGTGTCCAGAGACACCTAAACCGTTCACTATTGTTACGTTAACAATAGTTGGCATGCCTGTATGGTAGATAGCCTGCGTGCAGTAAGGCCACATGTACTGGCATTCCGTTAAATCTATGTAACTGTATCACCAAGAAAAGATGAATGTTAATTATTGTTCAAGGAGACGGTTTAGTCAATTTAGGACTTTAATCACCTGGGACTTAACGTAGCACTGGGAGTATATGACCGTAAGAAGTGAAATGCACGTAGAAGATCCAATCTGCCTGCGCCTTGTTCGAACATTCCCACTCCTGGCAATCGTCGTGCTGATCCCAACAATGCTTGTTTCATGCTAGCTGGTGTTACCTTGCATATCATTGAGAAATTTACTCGGTACATTAATGCCACATTAAATCTTGCTTTGAAAAGCATATCGTTAAAATGAAGTGTGTTAAAAATAAGGCGAAAACTTATTCCTTAACGTAATAGGTTACCTTTTGATTCGAGGCTTGGGAATCATCCGATCCCACAAAGCCACTAGCTAATAAAGCTACAGCGCCAGCAACAACGGGACTTGCTACTGAAGTGCCAGATAAAGTTCTGCAACCGCTTTGCAAAGCAGATCCACGAACACCTGATCCGTAGGTAACCAGGTCAGGTTTAACTCTTCCATATCCAGAAGGCAGTTCCCAAGTCGTCATGCCACGAGATGAAAATCTGGCTATCTGATCCTCCCAATTGATTCCTCCGACCCCGATGACATCCATTTGGTCAGCTGGATTATTCAGTGTACTAAAATAAGGGAAATATTATTTCTTACTTAGATATGAAATAAGAAAACAATTATTAATTGCAGGAATATATTCTCACCCGTATAATGGACCATCGTTGCCAATGGCAGAAACCATTATAACCCCATTAGCTGTAAGTTCCCACACTTTATCAACGAAAGGGTGGTCCATGAAGTCTGGACCACCGATGCTGAGATTAAGTACGGTAACTTTAGCAAGAATGGCATAATTGAAGGCATCGAGAAACCACGAAGTATATGACACCTATTAAGAGCACGAGTACGATGTACTATAATATTTAAATCCGTGGAAATAATGGAACCTATGATGTGTTTAGTTAGGAAACTCACTTGCGCGTTCGTGAAAACGCGAAAAATGTGCAGCTCAGCGTCCGGAGCAAAGCCGAGGCAATCTCGTGAAGAAGACGCAATGACACCTGCGACAAAGGTTCCATGACCGAGACCATCTTCTAATGTTTTCTCATTAGTCCAATTTGTACGCTCTTTAATCTTTTTAAAATGTGGATGATTTGCAGCCAATCCAGTGTCAAACACCGCTACCTTTAAAGAAGACAAATTTAATATGGGCTAATTTTAAGTACAATTCTGTATCGTAAGATGTTACCTTAACACCACGCCCTGTGACACCCATGCCCCAAAGAGCATCGGCTTGTAGTATGCTTGTAATTTGTCTAGGAATTGCACGTAATAATCTTCGAGATGCATGGCGATTTGCTGGTTGCCAATATTGATTGTTCTGAAATGATTAAACCATTTAAATTATTATTCGGTTTTATCTAGGCTCTCACTGTGAATTTCTATTAACCTACATAGTTATTGATTTTCCGCCTGAAGTTTCTATATTCAGGAGCATCGCCATCCTCGGACACATTAATATATTTTAATGTCCGATGCACAAGTCTTTGTGGAGTAACCCTTCTCACGAGGGGATGGTCACTTAATGCGCTAAGACCATTGTGTTTATCGGTTTCTTCCAAAAGTACCACGTCAAAATCACTGGGAAACCCACTGGCAGGATTGTCACGAGAAAGAATTTTCCAATTTCGAATGCCGGAAGAATTTAATGCAGCTCCAATGTAGCTTTCTCGGGTATGAGGCTTGTAGTAGCCTTTAAAGGCAACGATATACTCGTTTTTCACAATTCTTGTAGAAAATTTAACTTTAACTTCGACTTGGTCGCGAGTCGAATTGCATAAATTGGGAGTCGAGTGACTAGTTTGAAAACATGGCTGAGTTTCTGGGAAAGGAGTGTTTCCTTTATGTCCCAAAGTGCTGGATCGATTTTCTCCGATTTCACCTACAGCAACGGTTAACAGCACCAGGAAAATGTCCAGCCAAAAAACATATGGCTTCATGTTATTTGTGCCTGGTACAGATATACAAGGATTTTAAACTACAGTGCAATTATTAATTCATATCGAATATGAAATTTCACTTAATCAAGGAATTTTATTTGCTAAAACGAATGCATTCAGTCGACACCTGTCAAATTCATTTGAAATGCTTTACTTTTTGAGCTATTCATTATCAATTGTATTAAATAATATGAAAGATCTTTTGATACAATCCAATGTGCAATGTACATTGAAAAGCTTACCACGTTAAAGCACATTGTTTACATATATCCTTTTGAAGTGATCTACGCTATTCTTTGTTGATCTGTCACCATTAACGGGTGTTTCAACTTTTGCATTACCAGGTAACGTACCACTTCTCTGCAAAAATACAAGATTGATAAGAAAAAAATAAATAATCAAGTACTTTTAAATCTCTGTCGTACTCACGTGTTAACCTCAAAATTCCTAAAGTCGCAGTCCATGATGAAATGCGCATTTCTACAAGAGCCTTTTTGCTTACGATTCTCTGGCGGAGCAACTGGTTATCTCGTTAATCGTACTGACATCTTCCACTATCGCAAACCTCTGGGTTGTAAACAAATTATAAATAATGAAAACAAATAGAAGACGGTCCTCGGGTGAAGTAAGCTCCGCGATTCCGCTGCGTATTAAGGCGTGTCGGAGATGTCACTCTTATGGTTTTTTTTTTAATTCTTTGTATTATCGTTAAAGTTTTAACAGAAAAGTAATAATTGTATGTTAATTAACCTTCTATAAATACTGACAAATATCTATTCTGCGAAATCAAGCAATTATTCAAGACAAATTAACGAAACAGGTAGATTGATCATAACCTCTGTGATCATATATTTATTTAATTACCGGACTATGTTCACATTCTGTAAGTGATAAACATTAATGTAAATGTTAATTACTTGTATCCTAAAGAAATCACAAAAAGGCTGAAATTTATTTATCGTGTATAGTCAATACTGAACCGAACATAACCTCTCCGTTTCTGACTACTACGCGTTCTGTGCATATTCACTTATCTTACAAATCACAGGAATTTTGTAATATTTAATAACAGCAATCAACAGTGCCGAAAATTTAAAAAGTATTCGTATGTTTTCATGCTAGGAAATTAATTGTGCAATAGTGCAAAACAAGAAGTATAAAATCCCAGGCACAGGATTGTAGGTAAATAAACATGCTATTTTTAATATTCTAAGCTGTACGTAAGTTCCCTGTTGATATTTTCACGTTTTGAGTATATTTATAGTAAATTGGCATTGCATCGAGTCTATAATTAGAAGCATGACAATGAATTGTTAGTAGTAAAAGGTATATAAGATGGTGTATTAAAACGTGTATTATGCTCTTGCGACAAATATGAAATTTGTGAGACTATGCACCTTTTACATGAAACAGTTTTACATACACTTATAATTTTACGATGTTGCGTGAAATGCTAAAAATATTTCATGCTGAATTATTAATTTTTATTTAAACGTGTCAAAAGTTACACTTTGCGGAGTTCTTGTAAAGAGGAATGGCAGTCATGTAATTTATTTATTTACTTAGGAAGTGACAAAATGAGTTCCAAAGACGATGCACGAGCTGTGTTCCAGCTCCAACAGTCAGGTGCTAATTCTCCTGTTATCATCAATGAAAATTCGATGTTAGCACCTGTAGTGATAGAAGAATTAGATGAAAGCGTTATTAGTTCTATGGATGTGGATATGACCGAATTTATTGAAGCCGAAGCTTTAGAAGCTCACGAAGTGCCAGGGCTTATTGCTGCAAGTGGAAATGAACCTAATCAAAGTAATAATTTCACCGATGTACCATCTGATGCTGAACGTCAAGAGGTACTAACAGCGGATGAAGAAGACCGCTTGACAAAGCAATTTTTAAATGGTGAACTAACATTCTCGGAGTACTCTTTTCGGATGGATCAAAGCGTAGAGACTGAAGTAGTAGACTCTGAAGTTTCTAGGTAGGCTTTAACCGTTATACATAGAACAGAAAAAAGCAGTATTCTGTGATGACTTATTTCGATTTCAGAAAAGCCTTTGAAAATGAATTAATGGCTTCGAAGCAATTTGGCATAAGCAAGTCACAGAAGTCAACCAATGTTTCCCAAACGAAATCTAAACGTAGAAGACGAATTCTTCCACCCGCTCTTAAAGGTTTAATGGGAGAGGCTAATTTGAGGTTTGCAAGGGGAGAGGTCGACTTAGCGGTACAAATGTGTATGGAGATTATTAGGCAAGTTATAGTACCCTATAAATAGATATATTGAGTGCTTTCATACAAAAATGAAACTCATCCTTAATGGAAAAAATTGTTTACTTCTTCAGGCAAGTGCCAAGTGCTCCGGAACCGTTTTACACCTTGGCAATGATTTATGAAAACGATCAGCCACAGAAATCTCTTCAATTTGCTTTAATAGCAGCTCATCTTAGTCCAAAAAATGCTGATCAGTGGATCAGACTTGCAAATCTGTCATTAGAGCATGATAACATCAAACAAGCCATAACTTGCTACTCCAAAGCTATCCAAGGAAACCCGAAAGATATATGTTTGTACGAGACCAGGGCAAAGCTTCAAGAAGAGATTGGTGACAAAAGGGGAATTCTTAAAGGATATTTCAAGTTACTCCATCATTTAACATCGGAAGATGGAAATCATATCGTCAAGTGTGCAAAAATGGTTGCCAAAAGATGCATGCAAGACAGCAACAATGATCAAGCACTAGAAGCAATGGAACACATCTTCACTAAATGTCCTGAGCTTGTCACTTTGGAGGAAGTTAATATTATGATAGAGTTGCTTATCGCAGTGAAACAATACCGCAGATGTCTAGACTTACTGACCGAATATACAAAAATTCAAATACACTATAAGGCTTCTAATGAGCAAAACAGTGCGGATGATGATGCAGGAACAAAAGAAATAAAAATCGCTAAGGAAAGTTCTCCCAGTGCTCGTGTTCAGAAGACAGATAACAAAGAATCCAAGACAAAACTTGAAATCGAGTCCTGTGAAATGCCTGATAACGTAGTCGTAGATCTGAAAGCAAAACTTCTGGTCATTCTTATCGAGTTAGATCAAATCGATGTAGTGATTAAGCTCTTACCGAAGTTCTACACTACGGAAGATCCTGAAGTTTCCGGAGACCTGTTCTTAGATATTGCTGAGGCATTGATGACAAAATATATGTTTCGCAGAGCTCTGGCTCTCCTCGAACGATTGGTTAAAAGTGAAAATTACAGTTTGGCTGCCGTGTGGCTGAGACATGCCGAATGCTGGGTCGGCTGTCAGAATGTACAGAAAGCTATCGAGTCTTATGAGATCGTAAGGACCCTTTCCCCTCGACATTTGGCAGCGAGAATTGAACTCGCTAAATTGTACAAATATACGAATCAGTATCACAGGGCGATCGAGGTTCTGAAACAAGATCCTGAAGTGGATATCCTGGATCCAGGAGTGATGTATCAAAGAACTTTACTCCTTTTGGAGGTCAAGGATTATGGTGAATTTCTACGGTCTGGGATGCTGCTACTTTCAAGACACTGTGCTATCCTTCGTTCCAAAGCTGAACTGCACTGCTTGATCAAAGCAACCGGTATCCGTCAACGAATCGATGCTTTGAATCTGTATCGGCTGTCACGTGGGGAGTCTCTAGAAGATGAAAACTCTCCTGATTTTTCTACGAACAATGAACCCACTATACGTGAAGAATTCCTCCTGTTGCTACAGATATGCAAAGTTGCTTTTAACCTCAAAAAATTCGGTCTTCTTCAAAGGGTGTGCTGCAGTGCATTGACATCAAGAAAATTCGAAGAGTTAAATTCATATGTGATATTTCTTAGCTTGATTTCGTGCATCCATAACAGGGATTCTTACTATGGATATAATTTGGTCCGGGAGCTAGTGCGAGTTTGTCGAAGGTCCAACGCATGGAATTTACTGAACGTGGTTATACAGCGAGCAGAAGATTGTAGGCACAACAGATTTATTATGCGAATTTTGGGACAGGAAGATGCTTTTTCTTATTTGCATATTTTACATGCAAACAATTGTCTTGTGTCTGGAACGTACAAGTATGCTCTGAACGACTACGTTGCACTTTTCAAAGTGAGCCCTAATCCACTGCTGTGCCTTTTAATTGGAGTTACATTTTTACAAATGGCATGCCAGAAGTTTTCTGCTAAAAAGAATCAACTCGTGGTTCAAGGTAAGTTATGGGAATATTATTAAGTACCAATTTAAACGCTGATTTTATCATTTGGTAGAGAAGTTCTCTCACCAGCTTTATAAATAATTACCTATTATTCTGATAGATTTTTTACATGCTTCAAACAACTACGATTTTTTCTTCCAGCTCTCGCATTTTTCAAAAAATATAAGGAACTTCGAGGAGACGGAGGTGAACAGGAAGTCAACTACAATATGGCACGGTGTTACCATCAGCTTGGCTTACTGCCCGGAGCCATTTACCATTACAAATTGGTTCTTGAATCTCCAGTGCCTAAACTTATTCAAGAGCGCTCGAATCTTTTAGATTTAAGGAAAGAGGCCGCTTTTAACTTACACCTGATTTACGTCAGCACTGAGAATCACCTTTTGGCTAGAATGTATCTAGAGAATTACATCACAGTGTGACGTACTAGTCTTAAAGTATAAAATAAGCCATAAACCTGTACATATATTTGCCTATTCTAAACATTTTTTAAATATCTCCAACTACTGTCTTTTTCTTTCCTCGACAAGTCATTACTTTACTGTAACAGCGATTTTTTAAAGTGCGGTAGTTGCCATTTAACTCGGGATGAATAAGTAACATCCTCCTTCATCGAAATACCCTTTTCATTCCAGAAAGCAAAAATGACCACGACGTTAGCCTCGAAGATCGAATTCAAAAAATTCTGCGAGATCTTGGAACGAATTACCAGGCTTAAAGGAAATGCGAAATTGGAGGAATTGCGGAGATTCATAGATCTCGTGAGACAGTTGGCTGCTAAACTTAAGAACAAAATTCCGGACGCGGTAGGCTATTTATTTTTTTTTAGACGATATTCCGCCGCACGATTTATCCGATAAATAAACATATACTTTTCCCTAGGATATATCAATGTTTCCGCTACTCAGGTTACTTTTACCGCAACTCGAACGAGAACGCGGACCTCACGGATTGAAAGAGAAGACTTTGGCTAATTTATACATTCGCGTGTTCTGCTTTGGGAAAAACAGCCAGAATGCGAAAAAATTAACGAATTATAAGTAAGCTCGTCCGTCCGATTTTTATTCCCGACCCTGGATTAAAATCGCTGGAAATTTACATACATTGTTGCATACCTCATTGTTGAAATTTCACGTAGAGAAACGTAAAGCGGAGAGATTACAAGTTGGAAAATGTATAAATGCACATTGTATATTTACCGCATTGGTGCAGTTTTACTTGGATCAAATGTAATATCGTGTTATAACTTTCTTTAAGACAATAATCAACGATTGAGTATGTAAATTTACATCGATAAACCCTTCCAGGAAGGGATTTAATCAGAGTGTCTCTCCCATTAATTTTCTATATTTATTTAGAGCCCCTTCGTCGGATAAATCCCACGTTGGAGATTTTGCTGACTGCGTCTATTGGGTGATGCGAACTCGTCTTCCCGATGTGAAAACTTCCCGGTCTATCGAGGAAATAAATACCTTCCTTGAGAATGTAGCCGCGAGAAACGCGGCTAATCAGAGCAAAGACCAGGAATTTCAGATAATAACGAGGGAGATAAGTGCATTCGAGTTGAAATGGTTGACTCGAATTATCCTCAAAGATTTAAGACTCGGTATGGGACAGAAAAGAATATTCGAAGGTTGGTCTACTTAAGAAATTATTATTAAAAATATAATTAAATGAAAATTCACTCGATGGTCTCCTAGTTTCCTGATTTACATATCGGGGCAGATCGTTCGTATCTCGTATCGTTAAAAAAATCACGTAAAAAAATTCTGAAAAATTCTAATCAAAATTGCAGCCTTCCACCCGGACGCTGAGGATTTATTCGACGTGACGAGCAGCCTTCGGAAAGTTTGCGAAAAATTGTCCGATCCAAAAATCAGAGCGCGATTTGGTATCGAGATTTTCACTCACTTTAAGCCAATGCTCTTGGAACGCTGTAAAATCGAAGAAATTGGAAAACTATTCGGCAAAGGAGACCAGAGTGTTTACTTTGTACAAACCAAATACGATGGGGAGAGGTCTCAGTTGCACATGAAAGATGGAAAATTTAAATATTTCACAAGAATGGGTTTCGATATTTCGAGCAATCAAGGATACGGCGAGACTAAGGACGCAGGTAATGATAATTTGGATTATGAAATGAAATGTATCGTCAGCTTTTCATTGCACTAAAAACGTACACGGGGAAACGTGATATGTAATTGTTACCACAATTGGGATGACTGTATTGAGAAAAATTCCTTTGAATAATGCTCATTTGAATTGAATGATAATGTTGAAGAGAAAAAGAAAAACATGGAATAACTCGAGCGAAGTATTTGTTCTTCGTTAAAAGAAATGAAAGGTACCATGAAAAGAAATGGGATTTTCTGCTTCATAATGTAACCTTAACTATCGGTATGTCATGTAGGATTTTTATCGAGGAAAATTGCGAGTCTGGTGAACCCTAATTGCCACTCGATCATTTTGGACGGGGAGCTGATGGGATGGCACAAAATAAACAAGAAGTTCGGATCGAAAGGAATGGCATTTGACGTTAAAAAATTGTCTCCTACGAGTCATCACCAACCTTGCTTTGTTGCCTTCGACATTGTCATGTACAATGACCAGTTGCTTGTCAATTTGCCCTTAAAAGAGAGACTTAAATTACTGGACACTGCTTTCTCAGAGGAGGAAGGAGTCCTGGTCAAAAGCGAGAGCAAGATAATTTCGAAAAGGTATTCCATCAATTTTTCTTTTCCATCCCTGAAATTTTATTTATTTCCCTCGGACAATGTGTATAATTGTATGGCAATTTGTATACATTTTCATCGCGCAGGGAGGAGCTACTGCAATTATTTAACGTGAGTCTGGACAACAATGACGAGGGAATAGTACTGAAAAGGTCGGAGTCACTTTACGTCCCGAAAATCCGCGAAGGAAGTGGCTGCTACAAAATAAAAGCCGAAGTACGTTCACGTAATGAAGAAGTGGTAAATTAAAATACATTTAATAATATAAACAGAAAGCTGTAATTTTTCACCTGTTTTAAACAGTACTCGGACGGACTTGTGCAAGACATAGATTTG
Organism: Orussus abietinus; assembly: GCF_000612105.2. Taxonomy (NCBI): domain Eukaryota; kingdom Metazoa; phylum Arthropoda; class Insecta; order Hymenoptera; family Orussidae; genus Orussus; species Orussus abietinus. The sequence continues at coordinate 1,849,715 of NW_019395988.1, forward strand.
GTGATCCTTGGAGGATTTTATGGCGAGGGAAAATGTCGAGGAGTGGTGAACAGCTTCCTGGTGGGTGCGGCGTGTCCCCCTGCTCAACCTGGAGGAAAACCTACGGAATTCCAATCCGTTGGTGCAGTAAGTTCTGGGATAGCTAAAGAGAAGCTAAACGAGCTGCTTAACAAGTTCCAAGAACATTGGGCTGCGAAAGCTCCCCCAGGAGTCGTTGGTCCTAGGGTACGTCAGAGGAAACAAATTAGCCATAAGGTCACGTGAAAGTGGCATCAAAAAAGAATCATTTCAATATTCTTGAAATTTCTTTATAGACATTTTTAAAAGTTCGTATAAAAAATGAAATTTCATGGGTACCAGAACCTTTTATACAGTCTCCACATTGATGTAGTAAAGTTTGAAATGATTCGCTACATCCAGCTGGGAGAAAAGTATCATAAAACATTGACTGCCGCTTTCGCATCGCCTAACCCATCGCGAAACAAATAGATTAATTATCACGGAGAGGGATTGAATAAATTTTCATTAAAAATCGCAGGTATGTCCACCAGATTTATGGATCCACCCTGAACATTCCACGGTGCTGCAAATACGAGCGACTGAAATAATTCGCTGTCCAGATCATCCTATTGGATACACTCTGAGATTTCCTCGAGTAATGAAAGTTCGAGATGATAAGCCATGGGACGACGCGTGTACAACCACGCAGTTTTTATCACTGATTCAAGTAAACATTCCGCATCTAAACCATAATTTCTCTCTACAAGAATAACCTTTTATTATTTTATTACTCTATTTCAGACCAGCGGCGTTGTACAAAAATTAACGAAACGGCACGCAACCGTAGAGGACATCGATGACGCTCCTCGTAAAAAGGTTCCGAGAGTGTTGCGATTAAAAGAAATCAAAATACAGGGAAGCTATGACGAGCCAAGAGCCTCGGAGGTGGTGAGGTTGACTCGATTATTCGATGGGAAGGAGGTTTGCGTAATCAACGGGAACGAAAAGTTGACGAAGAGCGACGTTGAAAGGATTTTGCTGGACCATGGAGCCAGGGTCGTGAAAAATGCAGGACCTTCTACGTTTTGCGTGATTGTAGGAGATCCTAAGAAGGTATCTTCTAGTCTACGCTTAGAAAGAGAATTATTTCTCTGAAAGAAATCATTCCTTTGAATGGAGTTAAAGAAACAGGAGTAAGATCAAATAAATATAGTCTCCGCTGCAAAGATGCCGAATGTTTAACCAATGGATCGAATACCCCGCGGCTTGAAATAATAAAATAAGAAATCGATATTATACGTTTCATTTCTTTAACTACATTCGAAGGAATCATTTCCTTTACTCGAGGCACTTTGTTTCTGTGTATCTCACCAGGTGTCGGTACTGAATGACACCCGTTAACGATATCGTTACAGGTAAAGCCGCAAATTCTGATTAAAAGTGAAAGATATGATGTGGCTAATTTGGATTGGCTTATGCGCGTTACGCAAGAGGAAAACTGGTCGGCTCTGCAAGACTGGTTCCCCTGGGAATTATTTTCCGCGAGCGAACCCACCAGACATCGTCTTTTCCAGCTTTATGACATTTATTACGACAGCTTCACTTGCGAGGCTGATGAGAACAGTTTGTCGCGCTCTTTGGAAATGTCGGGGAAGGTATAGCTACTATTTCTATGGAAGACCCTTCGAATAAAAATACGATATAAATTTGATATGTAAGTAAAGGTTTGATTTTGTAGGCTAGCGAAGTGGCGATTACATTGGACGAGTGCAAGGAGCTGGACAAGGAGTTGTTCGAAGAGGGAGTCTCTCCATTTTCGGTCTTCAGGGGCGTTGCTGGATTTTTCGACGACCCGATGGACTGCAGAAAATATGAATTTCGATTCATGGATGGGATAGTGGAAGAGACCATTCACGATAAAGTAACGAGGGTGTTCCTCGATGAAAACATCCCGCAAGCCAGCGCTCGATATAAAGATGCTATTGCCTCGAAAAGAGGAATTCTTAAGCTTGTACGAAGCCAGTGGATAGAAGACTGTTTCAAGGAACGAAGATTGCTGCCTGACACGGAATACATGCTCGAGGTGTCTTGAGATTAACTCGGATGAGAAGCATTTTAATCTGGGTGTATTTATTTAAAGATAATATGGTACTTGTTAAGAGATAAGTGTATAATTTTAGAAAGTGAGCATCGACATTTGCGGCGCTACATGTCTGATGGGTTAAACGCGCATTTCTTGACGGGTGTTTCTGTAAAACGGGCGTAACAGTAACCGTGGAAATAGACCGGGTCGTTTTGGCTTTGGTTCTCAGACCGGGAACGTCGAGTCGAAATACCTTGAGAAACCACCGCCAGAGGGAAGACGAACCGACCTGCTCGGACAGTTTGCTCGTTTAACATCTTCGTACGCGTTTCAAAATATATTTCTCCTTCCTGGTCCGAGTGCCACCCCCCATTTTGCCGAGATTGCTTGCTCCTTTTATTCCCGGAATGCGGGCAAAATCCGCCCAAGCCTGCAGATGCGGACGCGATGTTTATCCCGCACAATGGCCGCCATTCAGAGATCTCGCTAGATAGGGACGAAAAGGGCGAGGGCTCGCGATTAAGTGCGACTTCTTTTGCGTGAACGTGAGACGACTCATTGCCCCTCGTTCCCGGCTTGCGAAATCTGAATTTGCGGGGGGAAAAAGGACTCAGTAAACAGCATGGCAAAAACGCAGGGAACGCTTCAAAGGCGCCATCTTGGATTGCGTATATTAGGGTGGGCTGTAAGCTCGAGCCGTTTAATTATTAACAATTTTACCTAACGTCACTTTGTAACCCAAAAAACTAACAGGACATTGGAAATAAGTCGTGAACAACGAAATAATTGATTAATGTTACTTCTTAAAGTAGATGTTTCCTTTTAAATACAAAAAATGGCACGAAGTTAGGGGACAACTCGACGCGATCATACGGAGTACCGTTAAAATTGTAAATGTAATTCCTTTGAAACTCTATATCTCGAGAGTAAGGTCGTTAATTGACAGTTAATGAAGATATCGACGAGTAGTTACAGGATGTATATTGCAAGGGGAGTTAATGAAAGGATGAACTGTGTGACTAAATCAAGTGGCAAAGGGAGGAAGACTCGGCCAAATGGCCGACGTCGAAATACCATTTCGGAGGCCCCGTTGACCCGGAGGAAATAAATAATACGTCAACGTCGACGACGTGTCACGTCGCTCCTGAGAAGGGACTTGGCATTTAGGTGTATACTGTTATAGTATCGGGGATCTCGTTAGCAAAAAGGCGGAGCAACACCCTGGCCGGTGCTCTGGGAGGCTCGGACTTGGAATAATGTATGAATATGACTGATGTCGTTTCCAACGGGGATCCACTTATAGACCCGTCAAGTCGGAGCAAGACGCGTATTAATCGAGTTTCAGACTTCTTTTGGAACGCACTCCTCTAGAGACTCGCGTGCCTTTATTCACACGTTACTAACGAAAACCCGGGCTTAGTTGCGAAAATGGTTATTTAATAATTACCCACTCGTGGCCTTCCTCCTTTTCTTCCACTCCTCATTTTATTTTCTCTAGGTCTGCCCAGTGATTTATTATTTATTTCCATAGTAGCCAACCGCTTAATTGAGAGCTCCGAATGCGGTGCGAGGCGATCTCTGCGTTTTCACTTACAAGACCTGAACAAGGGAATGAATTGTTATACCTTATTTTTAATATCATTTTAATGTCTTCTCATTTTAAAGAATATACTTACACTTCCTTCCTTTGTATGGCAGAGATAATGGAGAACTGCGTTTTATTAAGCAGTGAATTTAAGATATTTCACGCTCTGAGCTGGGATGATAGATTTTCTTTTTTTGAACTATGAGGTTCATCATTTCGTTCCCTTGCTTTAATCAACTTTATCTTTACCCTATCGACCGTACTTTATCCGGGCTTGTTTTTTTATACGAGAAACCTTGTTAATGTCCGTTTCCAGCACTTCGGAGGCAATGTTATTTTTATCTCGCGTTTCTTCAAATATCTTCAAGATAATTGGATTGTCAGTCGTTGGATCCGACGTCTCTGAAATTCTCTGTTGCCTAATTTTCCGAAATCTCCGACTATTGATATCTCTCTCTCTGCCTCGTCTCTTTTCAAGGATAGTATTCCAATGTAACCGATTTTATACTCTACCTCATCGAGGTACAAAATTTCTTGTATTTGTACATTATTAATATTTGTTTCCGTTTCTCACTTTGATATTTAACTGTGATTTTTCATCGAATATTTCTGAAAAATTATTTATCGACGTCCTTTTCATCATCTAGTTTTTCTGTGGCTGCAACAACATTCTTTGTCCTTGTCGGTGTTAATTTTTACTCGCTGGAGAACAGCTTCCTTCTGAGCATCTTCAGGTCTATAGGAATATAAAAAGATATTAATTAATATTAAAAAATGTATCAACAACAATGTCATCAAATGAAAATTCCACTTACGGCGGCCTTTTTTTGCAACCACACGCATAATAATTCTGACCACGAGAAAACCTGTAGACGCATTAGTTTAATTAATTCCATATAATTGTCTGGTCAATTTTCGTTAATAATTTTTGAGAGCATTTGTTCTTACTTTGCTACCAACAACGGCAAAACTTACTTCTTTTTACAGGTGCATCGATCAGCTCGCCTGCGGGACAAGAATGAAATGTTATTAATTTATACATTGTCAGTTTGTCTCAAATTGTATCTCGCAAAATAACAAAATAGCCAATCAAACATCGTGAAGCGTCTCTTAAGAATTCTCCGAAACGTCGCTTAGTCATTAATCTTACAAACGTTGGGAATAATAATTCTCAAGAAGGTGGCGGAAAATTTCCAACAAATAATTTGGCAATTCGACACAAGACAGATTAAAGTAGCTCTTAGAAATAATAATTGCACGTAAAGCCAATAAAAGCTCACTCTTTTCCTTTCGACCTGGCCCATTCTCGTTTCCTTGGTCGACACAGACAAAGTATATCTCTAAAATGGAATGTCAATTGAAAATGACGAATTAATTATTTAAAGGTACTTCCCGAAAGAGGGAATAATTATTACACACTTACGGCTCCTTTAAGAAGCGCACGTAGAGGAGGAATATGCCAGTAATACCGAGAAAGAATTTCCCAAGGTACCAACCATAATTGTTGGTGCAATGTGGCATCGCAAGGGCGAATTTGCGTTTTCAGAAAAACGCTCCAATCCGCACATTTACGATGACTTCTGAAAAATCAAGGAACGTCTAAAAGTCATTACAGAAAATTACCCGGAAATTGCGCTGCCCTTACTTTTTCTAAACCCGAAATGTTAACGAATAAATATAGAGGATAGGTTAGACTTGTGATTTTGTCCGCTTGATTTTGACATCCTGAGGCAAAGTCGTAAATCCATGTGTTACGAGAATTACTAAAGATCATTTTTACATACAGAATATCTCGCATAATAAAGCGCAGTTTCTGCAATTAATTTAATGCCGCGCGTTATGTTTCTTCGACGCACGAATGCATAATTTTCCTTTTACAGCATAAGCGTTAGGAAAATAGTGTTCAACGGAATGAACTAAAATATCAACAGGGAGTAAAACAGAAGCTCTAACAGCCGAAAAACCGTGAAGTGTATCAAGTGTCTTAGTTAGAAGTCCTCCGCTTTGATTCCCGCAAGAAAAGAAAGAGAACAGGAAAAAGATGCCGAAGCGGAACATCGTCTTCGCCGACGAAGATGTAACGTCGGTTTAGTCAAGCTTTTTGCCGTTTTCTCTCTTTTTCCCTCTTCTCAACGACATCCAAGACAGAGAACGGCCTGTCAACATATTTGCCGTGACAAGCTTACGAGGGTGTCAACTGTCCATGAAGTAAGAAGGAAAAAGCTCCATGTGCGACACCCCGTCATTCCACGCTCATTAGGGAGAATTCCTAGGCGTCCTTCATTCGTTCCTTCCGATATATGTATATTTAAACTGACCTCGTCCTAAAAAATATCCTATTTACATCCTTGAGACTACCTACAAGGTAAGCTTCAGGGAATTTTTTAAATCGCCCAGAAGAACGCCGTCCGAATTGGCTTGGCGCCTTCACCGATGACGCGAAGGCGATCAGGAATAATCCGTCAGTCATTCTAAGTCGCAATTTATGTCAATGCGTTCTTTTCGGATCACTCGACACTAAACTAAGGAACAAAAACGGGTAGTTTAGTGCTCTGGACTTGTAAAATTCATGATTTACTCTTAAATTCGCGATAACCGGCGGTCGGTGATTTTCAAGATGGCGGCGGTGGCGTCGGCATTCCGTTCTTCCTCGGCTTTTACAGACAACTTTCAGCGCGGATAGGAAGCAAGCACGTGCGATCCGTCGACGGGAAAGCGTGGCACGTGTCATTTCTAATGCACGGTGCGGTAAAAATGCCGAATGCTTCCCGTCAAGGCGGCAAGACTTCAAGACGAGGCATTATTTGGGGAACAACAATGGCGGCGCGCGGCATTAGCCGGATGGCGTCCTAAAGCGCGGTCAATCTTCGGAGGAAGTCCATGGCAACGCCTCACGTCTTACAATAACAAACTTTAAACTAATATTAACTGTGCGCTGGCAACATGTAAGAGGATCGTATCGAAGAGCTCTTAATGTCAGATCAGAGAAAAATGGCCATGTGGTCGCAGCTGTCGAAGGAATACCTCCGCGGAGCGAGGAAGATGCGGCGTCTTCTTAGGGAAGCCGAGAAAGACGCATTCTAAGACAAAAGCGGGCGGAATGAGAGAGAACCGGGGAAAGATAAATAACGAGGAAGAGGAACGAAAACAACCTCATGTTGGCGGGATCTCTTAGCGATTTATACCTCGCGGCCATTTCTCATTTAAGTCCGATCACACCAGTCGTGATTAGCGCACTGAGAAAAAAAAAATCCCATTGAATCAGAGAAATATTTTGTTCATTCAGAGGACAATTATTTCCCTGAAATCAACTCGGATGAATTGGATGCGACGGTTCTGCGGAATTTTGGTAACTTATTTGGGCTAAATAATTATTCCTTCAATGAAATCGGTATTTCTTTGGTACTATTCTAAGAAATATTTCCTTGTTTCAATGGATTATTTTTTTTTCTTAGGGTGTACATGTGTATATACGTATGTTGCCTACTGATACTCGTAGTTTCCCTCTTCTTAAGAGTTGAGGATAAAATCGGAGCACCGGTCCATTGGCTCGTTCTGTATACACATGGCGGGGCCTCCGTAAGATCCGAGCCAATGGAGAGGCTGTGAGGGCTAAAAATATGTTATAATTCGGTAGGAGGAGATAACGCGTTACCTCCTCCTCGCAGGAAGAAATAATAATCTTGTAACTGTTCTCGGGGAACTCATTTGCGTTTCAGTTAACGAGCGCGTTTCTAAGCGATAACGTAACGCAGCGTTTCTGAGATTTAGTAACGTAGATTTCGATAGTGTATCAAATGTGAAATGACAATTGTAATTGTTGTTAAAGAATCCTAGTTCCCGTATAAAGGAATAATTCGCTTCGCGAGAAGTAACGACCTCGAGGTAATTACGTTACGTTGGAAGGAAATAATTCCTTGAACCAAAGAAATATCTTGATAATTCATTTTAATTAATTGTATTATCAAGATATTTTAAATTAAAATAATTCGTTTAATTAAATATAACACAATGTTACATTTAATATACAACGTTATATGTATTTATACATTGTCCGATTCGTAATCTTTCCGTTTCACGTTTTTCTACGTGAGAACATCAGTGTGTGAAAATCCTACGTAAATTTCCCTGGATTTTCCATCAGTCCATAATTAAGCATGTTGCTTCTAAAGGGAAGCAATACTGAGACTGTAAGTTTATCGTTTAATCGTTACGTATGCCCAGTTGTAACTATTGAATCCGATCTTAAAATACCCAACATTGATGTAACCCACTGATACTAGTCTGTGGTTTGATCGGCAAGAGTCGATTACGGCACCGCAGAGTGCAACACAATATTTTCCAAGCTCTATACATAACTTGAGGCTTCATCTCGATTCAATTCAACCGGCGATATTCACGCACTACGTACCACATACGTACACAGAAATTGTTAACGGATTTTTAACGCCAAAGGACGTCACAAGAAAGCGATTTCGCGGATGCGAGTTTAACAAAAGTTCCCATTCAAATTGGCAGATTAAATTCAGAACATGTCATTTGAGTTTACGCAGTCTCATTACCGAGGAAAGTGTCATCTAACCAAAGCTGGATAAACTGTTTAAAATAAATCCCTTTAATAGGGAATGCAAAATGGTTTAAAAACCGTCCCCTTGAACTGTGAAAGGGAAAATCGTTTTCCGCATTGCATTTAAAATAGAGAATGATGCGTTACCCAGGTCTGCATTTGTAACAGTGTCTATGTGCGCGTTACTTGCGCGTCCTTTCGGTGAGATGAGCGAGGTGCCATTCAAAGGCTCGTGACAAACCGTTTTCTCCGAAGCTAAGCTAGCTAGGGGAAAGGGCTTTCTTCGTCGTTCTCCTCGTTTTATAGAAGTCTATCTTTGTACAGCGAGACACTTCAAACCGGCTTGCGTTACTTGGACATAACTGCGCAAACCTTACAACGTGAATGTGGAGGCTATAAGGAAGGTCCTGACCCCCATGAAATGTCCTTCTTAATACAGAATTAAAACAAATGCGTATAAACAAATTTTGTAAGAATGTAAATTGTATGGACGACAGGACCTTCCTCACAGCCTCCATACTCACGTTGCAAACTTTGAAGCGATTCGATGGGCCCAGTTAAAAGAAAAGTTTCATAAACGAGACCTCTTTGACGCCACTTTCACATCCCCTTAACAATGATAGTACAGATAAAGTTAGCAATGGATTATTTTCCAGCTCCAGGGAGAATCGAGGCAGGAAGTCGGTGTCATGAAAACGGACCAGGGAGGTGAAAGAAGTTCCAGTCAGTCCCCTAGTATGGAGAATCGGCTGAGAAGTCCGAAATGTGCGAGGTGCCGGAATCATGGCATCATTTCCAGTCTGAAAGGTCACAAGAGGTCCTGCGCTTGGAAGGATTGCCGATGTCCATGTTGCTTGTTGGTGGTCGAAAGACAACGCGTAATGGCTGCCCAAGTAGCATTGCGTAGGCAGCAACAGGCACTAGGGAATTGTGTTCCTGATGCCCTCTTGACACCCTCGGTGGTGGGGAACGAGCAGCCTCCAGTAAACTCCCAGCAACGAGCCACGGTCGCCTATCAAAGGAGGCTGAGGAACTTCCAGAGGCATCAGCTGCATCTCACGCAGACCAGGATCAGCGTCACCCAGGATTTCCAAAGCCTGAACGCAGTCCCGAGCCTGCAAAACGCCTGTAGGCAGTCATTGTAATATAAAATCTAAGGCGACATGAAAGGGTCATCCCCTATATAATCGTTTTAAATTACGCCACGATAAAATGTAAGCTCTAAGGAAGGTCTTGATACTCGTGAAATTCCACCCAGCTAGGAGAAAAGTTTCGCAAACGATTCGATTCCTCGGGTACCACTTTGATATCGCCTTAAAGTGTTGCGGGGTTCCCCGAATCGCTGGATTTCGCAAACCCTCTCGAGCGCTTTCGTTGGTTTGCGCAGTTCTCGACGAGGGATGTGAAATTTTGTTTAAACGTCCCGAGCCTTCGGTAGATACACACAATGGGACTGAAATAACTTTACGGCTGCGAGGTGCATCTCTTCTGCGCCGCCATATTGCTTCGCTCCGTTTCTCCTCTTCGCCCTTGTCCACTCGAATGATACAGAGCGCGGTATCGTTTTCCGGAAGGGAGCGGAAAACTCTGTTATTCCCGACTCCTGCGAGTTTCCTCGGGTTTCAAAGGGGTTCTGCGACTCCGGAAATCATAAAAGGCGACGAGCCTTGCTCTCAGCTGTTCGGGGCGAATTCGTTCCTCTCGAGCCACCTGGAAAGCGTTCGCTTGAAGGAATCGTATCATGGACGAAACCACCATTTCCGATTAAACCCGATTCCTTCTCGTATATACTTCTCCCTGCAAATAGAACGTAACGTTATATAGATGTTCATAATCGGGGTATAAAGTTCCATTGAAATAGTAGGGAAATTGCATTTAATGAGTATCGAGCCATGTTAAGTATTCAAAGGACATTCCCGAATATTGATTGAGCGATTTGTTGGGATGCGATTAGGTATAACGTTTAATACTTACTATTGAACGATAAATTAGGCCTCGGTAATGAGTTCTGATCGAGATGTAATTGCCAATCGTTCATGTCTTGCCCCTTACTAATAAACTGCGGAGATTTTACGTTGGCTGAGTCTCGCGACACTTAGAATAGAATTTTGACAATATTCTGATTTATTTCACCTGGAAAAAGAAATTCGTTCACTCATAGATATATATACATCGCGACGAAAAAATTCTTGCGATCAAGTTAGTCGCTAGGAATGTCACATTGAATAAAGGAAATTATTTTAATTTTGTCTATTTGGATTTTTTCCAGTTATACCAGACGGTAGATTGCTGGGACCATTGTCATCCGTGGAGTGCGACCGGAAACGACGTGTAGACACTTTGACTGGGATCCAACAATTTTGTCCGGCCTATCCGGGTATTCCTTGGTACAGTTGCCTTCCGGATTATCGAACTTCAAACTCGAATGTAAGCAATTTCTTCAGAGCAGCCTCGGATGCGCAGGAAATGCCCGTTGATAATAGTAATCCCTGCATCGATAAGAAACCTCCATTGCCATTCAGCGTGGAGTCCCTCATCGGGAGAAAATGACGCTGATAAACATTAACATTTTGCTCCTCTACTGTACACTGTAATTGCGACTGATCTTAGATATATCTATCATATTATTCTGTTGATAAGGATATGCGATTAGAATTATGAATTTTATAGACGGAGAGACTGTCGAACTGATTCATGTAATCACTTCGGATAGGAAGTCCTTCGACTGTGCCTGTGGTATATTTTTATAAAAATACTTTCACTTCAACGAAGACACTCTATCTAATTTTCTTGAAAATATATAACACAGCGCAGGATACCTTCTTCGAAGTGATATTTTAATGTCGGTTGTAATATAATGAAATTTCTTTCATGAAATTACTGCGATAGGATATCAGGATCATCACAGCCTGAATAATCGATTATCCGTATTAAAGAAGTTGTATTCTTATTTCGGCGCTTACATCACTCACTGTAAATAGTTCATAACATTGTTGCGGAGTAGTTTGGTAATTATTTCAAGGTTTGCATCAAACATATCCAAGTATAAGACGTTTTAGAAAGAGGACGAGGTCGCGCTCGACTGCTCGATCGGACAATGATCCATTTTATTGCACTGCAACACGATGATAAACTCATTTATTACAAAAACAGTAACAACTTTGAAGACTCCGTAAACTCGTTTTGTACAGTTCAATTGAGCGAAAGTGTACCCTAACTAGCGATGCGATTAATCATCGATTATCACACTTCTGCGAGTGATGAATTGGCATAGTCATGAATTACAAGTACTCAGGTTTAGTGGTTAATATACAGAATTACTAAAATCAGAACGTTAGCTGTACTCTCATACTTGCATGCCATTTCGTTTCCAATCCTCGTCAATATTTATTATCTACCTCTTTAATGATTGCTATCTCCTAAAATGGTTGCAAACAAATCTGTTTAATTACATGTCCTAACGGTACCGGAGGCGATTGCGTTGGATTATTTTGTACACGTATGAAATCGAACATCACTTGAGACAAAAGGACCTGCGCCGAATTTCAATTACTCCTAGATTGCCTAAGGGAATGTGCACTATTTATCCATATCAAGCATTGAAATGCAACGTTTCATGTACGCGTTCATGTCGGTATAATCCACCAAAGTGTCGCGTACGATCTCGTGCAAGATGCTGGGCCATTCTTTTTCTAATATTTGTAGCTTCTCTATCGCGTCGATAGTAACATCGATTAAACTCGACAGATGTACTTTACCTTTGTGCCTCCAAATAAGATCCTCCTGAAACATTATCGTAGCATGAATCAACCTTTAGGTTGATCTGCCCCTTTTGGGTTGTTAAATTAATAACTGAATATAATGAACTATCGACTTACTTGCGTGACGTTTCCTCGTCGCCATTGTAGAGCTTCTTTGGCGACGACGTTCCTCAAAGCCGGGTCGCAGTTAAATAAAAACTGTTTGGCAGTAATTTGTTCCCCGTTCTGTTTCTGAGCCTTTTCCAAATGAAGCCTTTGAAGAAGAGGTTGCAGAAGCGATTCTGGCAGTGACCACATGACGATGTCTGTTAACCCGGAGTACTCTTCGTTGGCTAGTTCTATTTCTTGTTCGGTTATCTAATACAAATTATATTCATCGGTTACAGAACAGAAATCTATATCAAATGAATGGAGCATAAATATTGTAATTTATTAGAGATTTACCTCTTTCCCATTGATGGCCTTCAATCCCCAATGAGCCAGGCGAAAAATGGCATACATCTTCCAATCCTTCGATATGATTGGATTACCTTCCGCTTCTATTCGAATACTCGACAAACCTTGTACCTCAGCCAGAGCATTAATCTGACCCAGATGACTAATGTTGGTCTCTTTAAAGATGAAGTGTTCCGCATTAGGGAATCTGTGTTTTAATTTATTTAGTACGGTGGCTACACCATTGAATTGCACATAGTTAAATTTGACCACGTTAACGTCATTGGCTTTTGAGGTATTCCAAGGTCTGTCAATGAATCGCAGTGCTCCTTGCCCGTAGACATTTAGACATCGTCCAACTATTTCTACTAAATAATCACCACCTGTAAATAAATCATTAAAAAATGAATTACGTTCCAGTTCGGAATAAAGGAAGTGATGAGAGGTTGAGATTAAAAATCCTTAAAGTTTATACCTTGTTCTCTCTCTCTTGGTGGAGGCGGCTGCGGTGGAGGACTTGGCGGTGGCACAGCTCTGTGTTTAGCTCGAGCAGTGGCAGCTCTGTTACTCTTATAGTGTACCACTCTTTTTAACTGCACCTTCTCTTTAATTTTATCACTTTCAGACAACTGGGTCGTGTCTTCTGTAGCCTGAAGTCCCAAAGATCCAGTGGAGTCACTGAGAAACGACTTGCAACTGTCAACACTGCTGGTCTTCGAACTGGAGGAGTGGAACGATGACAGACTGCCAACTGCGCTAGATTGGCAGTCAGTTCGACCTTCGTAATCGTAAAATGGCTTTAAATTTTTAGACAAAGGCTGTCTTCTCGGGCTGGAACTATTGGCAGGTACTTTACTACTCTTGTTGAAGCACATCATGTTTGGACCCTCATTTTGAAACTTCCTGACGGAGGGATGGGCTTCAGAGGTCTTGTTCTTTACTGAACCATTTTTATCTCCTGAGAAGTGATTATTGGAATTGATTAAGTGGTTTCTTAAATTACTCTTCAAACTCTCGTGACTCTCAGAACTCTCCAGATCGGAGTCTGTTGTACTCTCTTCACCATCGATGAAGAGCAATCTGTCTTTGCTATTGCCTATACCAGCGTTGCCTTTGTTTTCAGTTAAATTATTTATAATAGGAACTAATATTGGCGGTAGTTTAAATTCCAAAGGATTCACATTACACACATCATTGCCTGCGAACATGTTATCACTGGAGTTGCTTCTCTTTTTAAATAAAATCTTTTTCATTTCTGCATTCTCATTTATGGAAGTCAAGCTTCCAAAACCTTTACACATTGCTTTGTCCAAGCTCTTTAGCTTAACGGTGTCAAGTTTGTTCGAGTTTTGCAGGTTAAGACCTCTGATGCGATCACTTTTAATGTTACTAGCCTTGCCTGTGCCGCCAACTAAACATTTGGTTTGCGATCTCAGTAGTTCCCAGTTTGTCTTTGCATTTGATATCACTTCTTCGCGTAAGACATTTACACTAACTTGTGTACTCAGATCCAAAAAGGCAGAGCTCGACTGTTCCTTCGTCGTCCTCCAGGCTGCAGCAGCTCTGCGTAGCTGTTCGCTTACCTGCATAGTTGACAGAACTTGCAGATTTGGCAAATAAGCCACCAAGAAAGATACACAATTCGGACTCAGAGTGACAGGATTGCCATCGATGGATACTTCTCTAATTTGCAAGGCTTTTGCTAAACTATTCATGTCCTCGATTCTGAAAGAAAGTCAGATTTTACTACTTTGTACATTTAGATTGCATTTAAAAGTCAAGTAATTATACTCACTTCTGGACGTCATTGTTACTAAGATACAGTTTTTGCAATTGCGGTGTCTCTCCGAAGCCAAGTAATTTCTTAATTTTGTTACGCCTGACATTTAATTCCTTCAGTGATGTCAAGCCTTGAAAGTCATTCTGTCCAATGATTTTAATGTTATTCCCAGCCAGATTCAACACCTTTAACGAAGCCAGATTTTCCAAACCTGTTATTTGCCCAATCTGATTTCCGTGTAAATCTAAAACTTCTAACTTGCATAACTTTTGTAGGCCCTCTATTTTCTTAATTCTATTCTTTCCTATCAGAAGTACCCTTAAATTTTCTAGCGGGTCAATATTGCACACTTTCTCTATTTGATTATCGTACAGATCAAGAAAGACAAGTTTCTTCAGTTGAGAAAAATGCTTTCCATCGATTTTAGTTAGCAGGTTGTGCTGGAGAGACATTAATCTTAATTTAGTCTCCCCTACTATACTGGGAAAAGTTGTGAGCCCTCGTCTGTCAAGACATATTCTGTCAGGATTCTTTTCCCGCTCTTCTGGAGAACGCGTGGCCACCACTGTTCTACTTTCTCCCGCATGTTGCAGTGTGACGACGTCACAGCCCCCAACTTCGGCATCCTCGACGTTGAAATTGGATGTACAACTATTTTAAAAAAATATCTATTATAACTGTCAATGTGACCAAATACAAAAGCAATGTTTCTCTGACATTAATGTTCATATTACCTAAGAGAGCTATAAGACCGTTTTGCTAATTTCTGAGGGATCGGAGCACCGGGCAATATTGGTAATGCGGGTGCGATTGTTAAAAACTGATTATCCCTTTCATTTATTTCTTCATGAGCAGTTGCTGATTTACCCCTGATATTAAAATTCAACTTCTTAGCCTAGAAATAACGATACTCATTTTTAATATCTGATAAATGAAATCCCATGCCGACTTCAATACGTCGCTAAAAGGGACAGTAACTTATTCCTAACTTTACCATCAACAAATTATGTATATGTGAAAGTAGTTGGCTATTATTAAATAATCATGAAATTTACTCAAAGACATAAATAGTTGTCGACACTTAGACGATATATCTCTTACATTAATTATTAGCAATATTGACCACATGTACGGATCATGTTGCTGAGCTGAAAATGTTTATAAATTCTCAAATTTACGTGTACTTACACTTCCACTGTTATTATTGCTTATTGGCATCACATAACCAAAGAGTGCTAAAGTAACCAACAAATAGAACCAGGTCCTTGTAATTGTCGGCCAAGTCATCTGAGTAATGTCATGTTGTCAAAGAGATCACCCAGCTCCTGTATTCTGGAATAGCTGGAATTAATTTTCGTTTGTTTGTCGTTGCGCATTGCAACTCTCGTAAATCTCCACAGGATTCGTCCGTCCATTTTTAAAGATTGTTTTATCTACCGCGCAAGAGCATTCCGATCAGAGATGAGTTAAGAGATTGCTCACGAGCGGCGTTGCGCGATCGCGTTTATAATCCTCATCTATGCTCCCAACGCATCTCTGTGATGACTTGAAAAATAAAAAAGTGGATCCTGTCCATGAGCAATCTCCCAACTTACTCTGTATGCAGTCAAAGCTTCAAGCAGTGACGAAATTAATGTGAGATTTCTCCGCTAGTGGCGCTGTTGTATCGACCGCGGAAATTTGAATGTGCTAAAAGACAGATCAAATGGAAGGCCCGTTGCCAGGGAAACGATGACGCCGTTTTATTAGGGTTATCCTCCCGTGTCGAACGAGTCGTGGGAACGTTTTAACTTTTACATTTCTATCGGTACTTTGCAGGTATTTTTTATCTCAAAATGGCGATACCGGTCCTGCAGTCGAGGGTTTTCTTCGGTCTGAAGACAGACATCTCGGGAAATGCGCACTACATCACCGACACCGACATCCTGTACCCTGTCGGTAGTACACTTGCGATTCACAATTTCGTCCAGAGGCGACAAAGGATAATTCGTTTGCCCGAAAAACATCGCGTCAACATCATCTCCGTTACGCCGAATAAGTAAGCATTCTTGTAAAAATTCAAGGCTTGGATTTAAATACATCGAATACCTGACTTTTCCCTGATGTTTCTACTTAAGTGCGATTTCTATTCCAAAAGGAGATACGCGGCCCTTTGCGAGATCGGCGACAAGCCTACCATCTCTATCTACGACCTGCAGACCTTGAAGAGGAAGAAGTTCCTGGGGATCCCCTACGAAGCGCCAGGAGTGACGAAGTTCAGTTGCATCTCCTTTACCTTTGACAACAAGTACCTGGCAGCGGTGACCGGCGAGCCGGACCAGACGATGCTCTTCTACAACTGGGAAAAGGGAAAGATGGAGTCAAGTCTGAAGGTGGGCAATCCTCAGAACAACATGTCGCTGGTGAGAACGATCCATTGCAACCCCGGCGACGCGGGGATCATCGCAATGGGTGGTCCTTACGCCTTCAAGTTCTTGACGGTCTCCGAATCCGTGTGGCGTCCTTACGGCTTCGCCAAGGCCGACAACATCCTGGTGAGCTCGATGACCTGGCTGAACACCGACAGGCTCCTGGCAGGAACTCGAGACGGCAGGATCCTCTACCTGGAGAACGGCGACCTGAAGAACATCTACAAGATGCAGGACATCTCTCTGATGAACCTGAAGATTCGCGAGGAGTACGTGATCCAGACGACGGCATCCCAGTCCAGCATGGAGGCCGGAGACGACGCATTCTGGGAGCACGACGTCCGGGGTCTGGTGGCCTTCAACAGGGGCTTTGCATTTGGCTTCGGAGCCGGGACCCTGGTGGTCTTTGAGCGAGACGGTCCCCACAAGTACACCAAGAGGAACGTTTACGTGGTGCCCGAACAGGCCTCCAAGCAGGAGAACCCTAATCTGTACAGAATCAACTGCATCAACGCAAACTTGAGCTCGGATCGGCTGTTGGTCACCACTGGGTGGGCCCAGCTGTTCTACGCCAAGTTATGGGGTCCGGATTTGAACATGGACCCGGAGCCCCGGTCTTTAAAGATCATGGGCCAGATGCTGCACCAGGGGTCCATTTCCGGGCTGACCATGTGCGCGTGGAAGCCCATGTTCATGACCTGTGGACAAGAGGACAGGTCCGTGAGATTGTGGGACTACGAATCGGAGAGTCTGGTCATGCTGAAGCAGTACCTGGAGGACATCTGCTCCATCGCTCTGCATCCCACGGGGTTGTTCTGCCTGGTCGGGTTCAGCGATAAGTTGCGGTTCATGAGCATCCTGATAGACAATCTCCTCTCCATGCAGGAGTTCCCCATCAGGAACTGTAAGACGGTCAAGTTCAGCTTCGGCGGGCACATGTTCGCCGCGGTTAATGGGAATTTGATTCAGGTTTATACGACCATCGGGTTCCGGAATCGGTTCATCTTGAAGGGCCATACCGGGAGGATCCAGGGTATCGTCTGGACCCAGACGGACACCAAGCTGGTCACCATTGGACAGGAAGGCGCCATTTATGATTGGGACATGAGCACCGGGTCGCGGGTCGCCGAGGTCATCCTGAAAGGAATCGTCCTTACCGATATCGTCCTGACCGCCGACGCGCAAACTTATTACTGTCTCGCCACCGACCACGCGATCAGGGAGATTAAGGATGGCGTGGTAATTTTTATTTAAATCTCCTGTATTTTCTAAACAATTATCAACGTTCTATCATTATCACTTACCCTCGTTTTTCAGATACTACGTGAATTCTCGATACCCGGAATGGAGTTTAAGTCCATGATAATGGGGAAGGACGACCTGATGATGTTCATCACGTGTCCCGGTGGGATCATATTGTCGTTTAAATGCCCTCTTCAAGACCCCTTGGAGTACTCCGACTTCCATTACCATTCTGCCGATACTACGCACGTACGTAATTCTTTTAAATGGTTTCCTAAAGGGACCTGTCCTGGAAAGCGCATCGCTTTATTTACAACGATTCACTCTTTCATCATGATACTTTAGTATTACCACGAGCGGGACCTTTAAACCTTACAATTGGAGTGTATCATTAAAATGTCCTATTTCCTTTTTAGATCCTCTTGTCCGATAACGAGCAGATCATGATATCGACCTCTCGAGACGGGAGCATGTGTTTCTGGAAAGTGCACTTCCCGGAGGGCAAGGCAGCGATGCTGGTGAAAGAACTGCCTTACACGAACGAGGTCTTGATCTCGAAGGGCGACCTGGAAGAGAAGATACAAACCATCAAGGACCTGACAACAAGGATGAGAGAATTGGAGACCGAGCATGCATACAAAATGCGACAAACCGAGGTGCAACACAACGATAAGATGCGAGAGGTGCATCAGGGATACTGCGAGGCGATCGAAGAGCTGAGGGACAAGATCGACAAACTCCAGGAAGACAGGACGAACGAGCTGAACAACATCAACGTGGAGATCGTGAAGATGAAGACAGGCCACGAGGAGGCGATGCAGAGGATGGAGGCGAGCTACGATGCGAAATTGATAACGGAGTACGACAAGTACCAGGCATTCGAGGAGAGGACCAACGCGATGCGAGAGGATTACGAGAGGAGACTGGAAGAGCTGGAGTTGATGAGGAAGGAGGAGCTCCAGAAGACCGTGACAAAATACGAGGCGCAGATCCACGAGAAAAACGCCCAACTGGAGGACACCCACGAGGAGATGGCTCACCAGGTTCGCGTGCACGAGCAATTGAAGGTGCAGATCGAAGACGACGCCGATAGGGAAATCGTGGAGATAAGGACGAACTACGAGACGCTGCTCTACGAGGAGAGGCAGAACAATCTTAAGCTGAAAGGCGAGGCAGGAGTGATGCGCAACAAGTACGTCTCCGGGCAGAAGGAGATGGACGAGCTGAAGAGGCAAGTCTCGCATCTCCAGAGGGAGCAAGTCCAGTTCCAGAAGAACATACAGGAGCTGGAGAAGAACGTCGTGGGCTTGAAGAAGGAGATCGACGAGAGAGACGGCACTATCCAGGACAAGGAGAAGAGGATATACGAGCTGAAGCGCAACAACCAGGAGCTGGAGAAGTTCAAGTTCGTCCTGGAGTACAAGATCCGGGAGCTGAAGAATCAGATAGACCCTCGCGACGAGGAGATCGGAGCCTTGAAGGAGAAGATCCAGGACATGGAGACGGAGCTGGTGAACTTGCACAAGACCAACGTCAGTTTGGAGCTGCAGTTGTTCGAGCTCAGGGAGAAGCTCGCGGCGGCACGTAGAGAGGTCCAAGCGGAAGTTGAGGGCAACAAGAGGAACCAGCTGCTGTTGAGGAAGATCCGAATCGATCTTCTGGACACGGCGGGACTCGTGCAGGAGCCCCATGCCCTGAAAATTGCGGTGATTAATTTATTTCACAGGTACAGCGACGACGAAGAGTTCCTGAGGAGTCGGAAGGCTGATTTGGATGCTCAGTGTGAGTTCATGAGGCAGAGGGATTACCTGGAGAGGACTGTGGCTTCCTTGAGGAAGCAGGTGTTCCGAGGCGTGTCTCCTGGTGACAAAGGCTTGGACAAGGTCCTGGAGGAAAACGTCGTGCTGATAACGGAATTGAACGGCTTGAGGGACGAGCTTAAACGTGCACAAAAACGCATTATTGACATGGAGAATCTTCTGGGGATACCAGGAACAAAAGATGTTAAAATGGCGGAAGCTAGGAACAAACTGGCGAAAGCTTGCCATGGCCAGGAGGAGTTGGAAAAGATTTATCGCACACAAATGCAAGAATGCCAACATATGGTCATTATGTTAAAGGAGGACATCAAGAGACTTCTTAACAAGCTACCGCCAGAGGAGTATAATGTGGATAAAAATCTTTTATAATGTGCAAGTACGTACGGGTTGATGTATATATGTAAAAATGGAGTTATCGGATAATCTTTGCTATTTATTGTTTATATCGTGGGGAGGCTAATTTGTATCTCAATAGTGTGATACTTACCGAGTAATGTTTTGTTAATCGTTAAGTAATAATTACTCCGCCCAGGTGGATTTTGACAAATTTATTTAGGTATGAAAAATTTCAACGATAACAAAGTTGTACGTTCGCTGAGCTTTAGATCCGGCTAAGAAACTCATAAAGCTGTCGGGTTGGACAGTACTTTTAAATTATAAATGGTATGATGGCCTTTCGACTTTTTGGATAGTCGTGGAATTCCTTCTTGTACGCTTTGTGCTTTCCCAATGCCCATACTGTCATTTGATATGCACCAGCAAGCGTAAATATGCCCGCTGAAATAGAATGCAATAATTAGTGTGATTAGCTTTTATTAATAATTTTTTCTCTCAAGGAAGATCTCTTAAGAATTTAGTTACGTCAATGAACATGTTTTGTTATTAATGAGAACGGCGCTACTAAAGGCAAATTTACCTGGAAGACATTTAGTCATTATTGTAAAACCAATCCAACTGCCGACTTCGTATGTATAATTGGGGCAGGAGACTAGATCAAACAGCAGCGTGAAAGGATTGGACGTTGGTTTTGGAATTTTCCTAACCGTTGTACCCGGCGGTCTTAAATTCCTTAATGCTAAGTGAATACTTAAATTCCCCAGCTCAGAAATTGCAAATAATGCTGCTCCGAGCATCGACTGGAATTGGCTAGGGGCTGTGTACAATGGATGATTGACGTGGTAAGCCACGTACATTGTAAATAGCCAATAGTACGAGCAATTCTTAAAGAGGTTTCTTAATGGCATAGTGGAATGGCTAAATCGATGAACAAACAAAGTTTCCAATAACCGCTTCGCATAATGAATTGTCCAGCAAGCCGCTGCCCAGCTAAAACACAAATAGTTATTGAAGTTGAGAAGAACTGTTCGACGAAGTAAATGTTGTTTTATTCATGGATGAAAACTAATTAATTAGTACTACTCACTGCACTACTGGCTCCAATTTTGTATCCGCTACATTGCCGTAAAAAAGCCATGGTCTTTGGTACACCCAAAGGTATACGACTAAAGGACCGGCATATTCCACAAGGAAAACAGTTTTCCACCCGATCTGTGGTCCAAGATCCCTATAATACAACTTGGAACCAGCTTTGAGCGACAGTCCTTTGACGGTTTCCGAATCGGACAAGGATTTACCCTTAGAATCCAATCGTAAACTCTGCCTCTCGACATATGGAGCTTTCTTCAGTTTATTTAATTTTTGCTTAATCTCCCCAATCGTAGTGCTCGGAGTAACCTAAAAATCACAGAAGATGAATTAAACCATGCCTGAAAATCCTGTCTCTCCGACGTAACTTAATATTTCTTTCAAGTAATGTTATAACAAAACTCATGACGTTGCTTCTGCTGACAAATGTTTCCAGCATGTTATCTTGTGACCTCTACATTTACACATGTTGTTCCGGCGTAAAAAAAAAGAATTAAATCAGTGCATCAAGACCCAGAGTAATCTTCAGTGAAAACACTTCTAGAGCGAGTGGTCAGGTTGGCGACGTTCTTGCGAAATTCAATCTCTTCGGATGCGTGTTGTAGCGAGACTTACAGTAATTATGCACTGTCCTAATCAAGACATTTTGTTTGCTTACCTCCACGGTGGTTATGAGTTTGGAGGTTCCAGCAGACACGACCTCGATCTGCAAGAAAGGCAGAGTTAGGAGTAGGCTTAATTCTCTCCCCGTAAGGCTCGCGATTTTTGTAACCATTCGTGATAAATACCTCCATCGTTGTTCAGCGGCCAGAACTGTCGAGTTTTCTTTACAAATACCCAGGAACGTCTGAAAGCCGCTTCACGATGTCTCGTCCGTTCGCCGAGCGTTTCGTCTTCCAGCCACGCGACGGCGCCACTGGCGCCCACAAGGTAGATTGATTCGACATTTAGAATTTCCCTTTTCCGCGAATAACTCCCGAGATAACTCGAAATAATCGCGTATCAAGCTAAGGACGATTGAATAAAGGATTCTCTTGAGTTTTACGAGGATTCGGCATCTTGTTAAAAATAAAATCACCTTTCCGGACATTAAAATCTTATGCCTCGATTTTGGATGTTCACGGCAAACGGAAGTCAACTAGTCCCGACCGGAAGTGGTAGCCTTCGTGGGTTACTTAAGAAATTCCTCATTATACACGAGTCTACATGGCTCGGTTAATCAATTCCCTGGGAAGCGTAGTTAAAAGATGATCTTTGACCGGATATTAACGACGACAGCGCAAAGGTAGTCGTTCATACGACATCGAACTTGAAACGGCCAAGGAGAACTCCTTTTCTTATTCTCTGTCCCTCTCCATTTGCGAGACACACCGCAAAAAAGATTTCATAATAATTTACATGTCATGGATTTCTTTAAAAAACCTATTTAAAAACATCCATTGATATGCCCGCGCTTGTTAATCTGGTACTGGCTGTATCATTTCCATTATTTAACATCCTTTCTACAACGTGAGCGACTAAAGTAGGAATTCTTCTTTTCTTTTCTTTAACAAAACTTGTTATTATTTAGAGTGCACCGGTATAGTTAATAAACGTAGGCTGGAACGAACGAAATTACTCTTTGTGCGAATATGTGCAAGAATTACGCACCGTCTAGAATTGCATTTACATAATTAACGGTTCAGCTTGCGCGTTTCATTTTGCGTTTCATGTCATTGCTTCCGTGCACTCGTATTAACAGTCGACGGAGCGTTTATTACCTTTAAACTTGGAATTCACCAGAGGCTGTTAGTATTCATGAACCACGGGGAATAAAAAAAACGTCAACTGCAGGTAGTTAATATATTATTAATATACATTGCCGTATTAAAGATGGCCCTATCTTGCAAATGTATGGTGGCTTATATCAAGTATCGCAATTAATGTTGAATAGTTGTAACAGGTATAAAAATTATCATATAAACGTGTAGGGTTGGTGTTCAATTGACGTTACAGTTTCCTATTTCTAGTTTACCTTGTAGTGTAACAATTATGTATAAACGCAATATCTTAAAGAATTTGTAAGTAAAAAATAGGACGTTTTCAGATTAGTGGCGCACTCTCTGCAACCAGTCGAACACTACTTACGAGAATCTTCGTCGAGGTGGAACATTCTGCAGAATGAATTAAAACATAATTATTATACCATCTAGTAATAATTTGCCCGCACTTAAGGTAACCCAATGTAAGAAATTAGCCGTTAATTATATTAATATAAGATCTCTCCGCGCAGGTAAATAATTTCTACATAAAGGGTTGAAAAAGGAACCAACAAGTACGTGTCATAATCCGAGTTTAGTCCAATTCGGAGCTAAAGTAAGGAGAAATTACCCCGTTCTCGTAATTTATTAGCTAATAACATATGTTTAAGTGCAGGTACAATACTTTATCATAAACGTCGCCCTAAGAGAATTATATCGGACCCGTCGTTAAAGTTTGGTATTCCTTAGCTCTAATTCTCGGGGTTCTCTCCCTAAGCACAGAGGCGAAGAGTTAATTATCGGAAGTTAATAACCGGTTCCATTATTCTAAGCCCACCCGAACGACCACCGAGGGCGATTACCGATTTGCGTCGGTCAATTATTTTCCAACAATCATCCGTTCGCCTCGGTCGGTAAAAGAGTTTAACTCTCTACCCTAGATGGCACACGATTCTCGGACAGGAAATATTACTCCCGTTACCGACAGCTGCTATCCGGTAAAAGAGCCACTACACGTCGTTTATGCATTTTCACCGTTGCTTTATTAAAAACCTGCTACATGTAGGAAAAAGAAAAAGGCCAAGAAAAAAAAGCATCGGTCCATTGAATAAAATCGACGGCATTTGGCTCGTTTCAGGAAACGTTTCGCTCGAGTCAACCTCACTTTAGTTCAACTTGACCAGATTCGTTAGTTTCGATTAATTAAAATCGGTTAAACCCGTTAATATTTTCCGAGAATATTTTAATAAAGACATGGAGTATTTTGGTCAAACGCCAATTACCAATTACCAAGAATTTTATCGTTCGGCTAAATATTCTCCTGCAGGTACAGTTATTAATTTCATTTGAAATTCCACTCACTTTTCGTAATTGCAGATGCAATGCTCTGTACATCCTTCACGACATCGTACGATACAGAAATCCAGGAAGATCAAGGTTCAAGAACATCCGCGGTTTTTATCGCTTTAATGGAATAAAAAAAATGGGAAACAAGGTAACTGCAAGTACGAGGATCACTTGCGGAACTTCTCCTTCATATCACGCCCGTCGACTTCCTGTATTGGCCGAAGTGCTCCAGATATTGGTGAATCGTGTCCATCGGCTGATAAATGTCATTTATTCGATTCTGCAACAGATTCGTTTTATAGGGTCTCGCCGGTTCCTTGGTTGAGAGAACTGGAGCACTTACGAACGTGGGAAGAAATAAGGCGGAGACCCTACCTGCAGATATTGCGGAATTTGATTCGACACGGCGGATCCGAGGAATCCTTGGAGAAATTCTCGCATCAGCTCCCAAGCGCTTCCCGGCACGACGCAAGGTCTGTATTCCACCTTAAATTTGCAATTCGACCACACTTTTAAGTGAAACATTTTATGTCAAGCTAGGAGAAGTTCGTACATCAAGAAAGGGTAGCCGAACGAGACGTGAAATATTTACAATTATTTACTATTAATATTTAAACCTGAGCGTTAGAGTCGAGACATTAATTTCTCTTATTACCGACATTTCTGGGGAAATGGAAGTATCAAGGGGAGCGTAACGAAACGTGAAACGCTAATATTTTACAGTTAATTACTATTTATATTAAAGTTTGGCTGTCTGAAGCGTAACGAAACGTAAAACGGTAATATTTTACAGCTAATTACTATTTATATTAAAATTTGGCTGTCTGAATCGGGACGATTCGAGGGTGAATTATAAGAAATAAACTTTCGGAAATATTGATATCTGATAATCCATGACACGTGTTGCAGCTCTTGGGTGGAGAATTTAGGTTCAAGGGAGGTACCTAAACGACGCGAAGATGTAAATCTCGACGAAGAGACCGTTTACAATCTATCAGCCCCGGATTCTCCGAAGGGTCGCTGCGAAACGACTTTATAACAAGCATTCTCACGGTTGCAGAGGATTCTCTTCGCCTTCGAGAGTCCAGGACACGCGAAAGCCAATATATACAGCTGCCAAAGCGACACGTAACGACACTATGAATCAATCATTCCGCAGTTAACTCCTTTTTTCCTACCGTTTCTTTCTTTCATAAATTAACCCAGAGCGTACCAAGGTTTAAGACCTTGACATACCGTCTGAAAAGCGTAGACAAACAAGTTTAAACCACCCTATCGTACAATTCGCTATTCTCAACTTTCATTCTTCGAACACACATGGGGTATATATTATCACATTTTGTGTGAAATGAATGAAATTTATACCGATTCGTTAACTCTTACAAGATCGAATTTCATTTTCTGAATGCACTTTTCTGCATGCGAAGGTAATCGAATGAAATTTATACAGATTTGCTAACTCTTACAAGATCGAATTTCATTTTCTGAATGCACTTTTCTGCTTGCCAAGATAATAGAATGAAATTTATACCGATTTGCTAACTCTTACAAGATCGAATTTCATTTTTAGCCTGCACTTTTCTGCTTGCGAAGGTAATCGAATGAAATTTCGCCGAGATCAGGTCGTTCTTGACGGAGTCTAGATGCAAATTTGGCATTTCTCTCTTTTTTTTTTCCGGACACGGGAAGCGGTGTTTAATTAAAATCCTCATTTACAGGAACACGTTCCCGCAGTTCCTGGGCTACCGGGCTTCCCTTTTTGCGACTGGCCGGGATATTCGCGACGAAATGGCGGAGCAAAATAAAGGGACAACGGAAATCCTGCGGTAACGTGTACACCGCACGCACCGAGGAAGCCTATTAAAGCCGCCTCCGTCATTGCGCCTGGCGAAGGGAAGAACTTAAATGAGAAAACTGTTACGTGCCCTGCTGGGGGTACCGCGGGCTGATTACTTTCTTTTTAATGGATTCTTTTTAACCGTCCCGGAGGATCAAGCCGCGGGGAAAATGTTCCGGGGCCACTTTCTCGCCGAGAATAATTCCATTCGCATTTAATTCCCATTTAATTCCTCCCCGAGGAGAGGTCCCGTTCCTTCGGCCCTCCTCGATCGTTTCTCATTTAATTTTCGGCTCTTATCGTGGGACGCAGTGCACTGGATTAAGCAAGAGCAGTGGGGCCGAATAAAAGGAGGTGAGAAGCTGCGGCTTGCCCCGAGGAAGCGATAATGAAAAGTACATACTCCCAGGGGAAAAGAAGAGGGAGAGAGAGAGCTGGGAATGCCTCCATTGGAATTAATGGCTCCTGGCGTTATTTTAGAGTATTTCCGAGGTCGAAGAGTATAAAGTATCCAGGGGATGCAGTTATACGAGACAAATGGCGAGGGTTCTACGTTCAACCAACCCTCGACTTGGCTCGGACTTGTTCGAGGTCAGGGAGCAAATATGCTCGCCGAAAATTGGGGCGACCTGGATCGAACGTAATCCCGATAGATTACGTATCAGTTAAGATTTCACTCGACGTAATGCGTCGGTGAACATTAAAAATATACCGCGATAATTTTTTTATATTCTCCTATTCTATATATTAATTATATATTAATTACGATAGATTGCGTATCACTTAAGAATTCACTCGACGTAACGCGTCGGCGAGCTTGAAAATATACCGCGATAATTTTTTTATATTCTCCTAATCTATATATATTAATTACTGTGCAATTATCGGTTGGCCAACCGTTGCACCAATCGCCCAGCAAAATGCACTCCATCATTTCGGATCTCTGGGAAAAGCTGGACACCCGGGATGTCGGGAAAACTGGCGCACGGTTCTGACGTCTGCGACACCGATTGGATCGACGGCCGTAAAGTTATCGATCGATTACCTATACATCGGCCAGCGACAAATTGTAACGACGTCCTCGGGGACTGCACCTACACGAGACAGCGGTGCACGGGTGCAGACGCACGTGCATCGTTACGGGAGTTTACGCCGAGTCGCGTTGCACCTAGGTGCACCCCTGTACGTACGGGCGCAGGTGCAGGTGCATTCGCTCGTACCTGTAACCTGTAACGAGGACGGGGACCGATCGAGATTAGGCGTTGCAGAATTTCGCCGATACCGCGATCGATCCCTCCAATGAGATATTCCCCGTTGGTAAAATCTCTCGTGACGAAAAACGTCAAATCGAGTGAAACTTACTCCTACACCGGTGAAAAAAAAGAGAGAAAAAAAGAAAGAAAATCCATCGAACCCAGGAAATGTATTTCCTTACTCGAAGTAGTAATCATTTGGCCAAGTCGCTTTAATTTAAATCCCTTGGGAATGTCTTATCATGGACGGTTCTCAGATCCCGTGATTGCACCCGGCGCAAAAAACAGCAATTTAACAGATTCGCGAGCAGCAAATTTTTTCCCGTTTCAAATACCGAGTACCGGCGAAAATAATGAAATTCTGAAAGTGGTTGCCGCAAACTTGTATCGTGTATCCTTATGGACGTGAATTCACGTCAGCGGCAGTCAGGAATAGAATATATAAATGACGTGAATTCACGTCAGCGGTCGCGAATGTGAAATCGCAGGGATGGAAACGGCCTCCATAATATACTCAATATCCAATCAGAGACTGCCGCCTCGTCAATCGGCTTCGGTTCTTCGGCAGGCTGGAAATCGAGGACGAGCGAGACTCCGGGAAAATCGGTTTCGCATCTGGTCGCCTGCGACCTCTCGATACGTCGAACGAGCGCAGTCGTTATCGGAGATTTTAATCGCGTCGTATCCGGTACCTACCGGAAGTGCACTCGCACCTCACGGCTGCACTGCAAAGTGGAAATTGGACCACTTCGAGTGCACAGCCTTGACGTAAAGAGTCGTCATCTCGACGCGAATTAACCGACTCGATGATCATTTCAGAACGCCGGAAGAACTGTTCAATAAAAGTCCAGTCGAGAAAAAGAAAATGACGATTCCCTAATAATCACGGAAAAAAAATTAAAAAAAAAATTGACGTTCGCAATTTTACAATAGGAAGGCATCGCTGAAGAAAGTACTCCTCTTACCGCTGTAACAATTGCCAGCAACGGCAAAAACGTTTGCAATTGTACCGAACGTAGATATAAACCCTGGGGAGCTTCCTTTCAAACTGAAAATCTTTGCTAAATTAGTAAATGAATTTCTATTATTATAATTTTTTATTTATTATTAGAATTAACGAAGAAGAAATTATTATCCCCATCGGATTGACCGAGCGATATGAAAATTATTCTCGCGAAGAGTGAACGCTGCGACACGCGAGGGAAATATAATTCCTTGTTATCACATTGTCAATTGTTTCTTGTTTTTTGCGCGTATCGAATTGTCCAGATGATTGTTAAATAAACACGGGCAAAGGGCTTGTTATCTGCACGGCCAGTATCGCGAAGCGATACAAATTAATTGTTCCGGGGTGCATTGTTTAAACCTTACTCCGCTCCCTTACGGGGGCAAAATAGAAATTCGAGTAAACGATTAAACCATAACCCTGGGATTATAATAACGTTGCACCCCCCGGAGGAAGCTTTCGGGATTTATTTTCAATTAGCAGAGAGGCCCCTACCGGAGTGCTCGTAATTCAGATCGATTTGAAATGAATTAAACACGTTCTACTTGCGTCACGCGCCACTTATTAGACTCGGAGAAACGGTTGTTAATCAAGCCGCGTTACACCGCCGATAAATTTAATCGCGGTGTATTTATTTAAGAAGGCTCTAATGCCCCTTATAAGCCGCGCCAATGATTTATCCGATGCGTTAATAAGTACGGTCTTGCATGCGAGTGCAACCGGTTGCACCGCAGAATTACGCGTTGCTGCAGTTAAGGAGATGCAAAAGTGGCATCTGAAAGCTCAATTGTTCATAAAACTTTTCTACGAACGGGATGTCACAAACCCTTTCATACTTTGAAACGCGAATATAGGAACCCTAAGGTAGGTCCTGAAACTCGCGAAATATTTTTTATAAACTATTTTTAAACTACCCATAAAGAAATTTGAAAAGAATTGAAATTTCATGAGTTTCAGGACCTTCCTTATAGTCTCCCCATTCACGTTGTAAAGTTTCAAGCTATTCGGTAAACCGAGTTGGGAGAAAAGCTTTATAAACGAAACCTTTTCGACGCCACTTTCATATCCCCTTAAGATAAAATACAAGTTAAAAGACTCCTGTACTCTTATGAAGAATTCGTCCGACCTCGACAGCGAGATCTACTTACAAGTAGATTCTCCCCCTTTCAATGGACCGTAATATACTACCTCGTTTATCCCCAACAATTAATCAGGAATAATTAATATATTTATTAATTTCTGGACCAACCTCTACCAAGACGCCCTTAAAGTTCTGGCTCATGGTCACGCTGCCAAGCTTCACGCAGAAATCCCCGATCTCGAATCGAGGTCCTTTCGACTCGATGTTCGTCTGCTTCTTGCTAGTGTAGATGTTGGTCATCTTTTGCATGAGCAAATCGAACAATCCATCGGCAATTAGCGGCACCACTTTATTCCCGGATTCGAGGACTGCGAAAACGGATGCCGGCTGCTCGGAATTGTGCAGCACGTGGACCGTTTTTTGGACGCCTGTTAAGAACAAATAATGACATTATATAATTATTCCCCCACATTTTCCATGAAAAGGCAGGGTACCATGATAACCTAATTCTACCGCAGAGAAAAATGTGTCTTTTTTACCGCGGATAATCACGGGGTGTACATAATGTTTATTCGAACGTCCACTTTTTCGGGGATTCTATGGGGATTTAATGTACATTAAACGTAACATTAAACGTACGAGGTGAGAACTGTTGAATATTGGAATTAAATCCTGGAATATTGGACCGTGGACCGTTTTTTAGACGCCTGTTAAGAACAAATAATGACATTATATAATTATTCCCCCACATTTTCCATGAAAAGGCAGGGTACCATGATAACCTAATTCTACCCCAGAGAAAAATGAGTCTTTTTTACCGCGGATAATCACGGGGTGTACATAATGTTTATTCGAACGTCCGCCCACTTTTTCGGGGATTCTATGGGGATTAAACGTACGAGGTGAGAACTGTTGAATATTCACGGTGAACCACCGTCCACCCTAATAGCAGAGTGTCGCCGAACGTGGGTGCATATGAATTATTTACAAGGCCTCGCAAGTATAATAGGTCCCCTCGCCCAAGTCCCGGTGACAAAATTGTTAATGACAGCCCCGACGTTGATTTTATACGCCTTAATTTCGGGGCCTGACCATCCTTGCGCTTATTTATTGCTTCGCCGCGACGTCGGGACGGAAAATCCACGTTATCATTCAAGATCCCTCGATAGAGTCCGCAAGGCCGGATCGCAAGATCGGATTAAACGTCAAACTCCTCTCGCGATAAATCCCACTCCGCAAATGAAGATTCATGGCGCCGGTACTTACACCACGGAGGAATATTCCCGCTCGATTAATAACACGAGAAGGTCGCTATTATTACCCATGAAACGAGGCACAGGATCTTATTACACGCTGTTAAAAAAAAGATATCACAATCTTGTTACATTTATGAGGGAACTATCACTCGGAGACGGGGTACTAACTTAATAACATAATTCCAAATAAAATTGATAACATATCTTAATAACATAATTAAAAATAAAATTAATAACATATCTTATGAATCCTTTTAACAGTGCCGGCCCCTCGTCGTTTATCTGCCCGGCGTGGTTTATATGTATATTCTAATCAGGGACTACGGCCATCATAATCTCTCTTACGTCACCGTTTAACCCGATCATTTCTTTTTAGATTCCGTTCAAGTGGTCCCGGTAATTTGGGTCAGTGATTCGAGTGCATGCAGCCGGGTTTTAAACGCATGCCAGACGATAAACGGTATCGTCTTATCGGCTGCACTTATCCGCGAGCTACTTTTACCGTAGACTAATTAAAAAAAGGAAAATCGTTCCGCACCCCTTCCGACATTTTATGCCATTTGAAAAATGAAATAAAAAATAATTGGAAGAACGGTGAAAAGTGTGACGAAATTAGCCGGTTTCTGCTGCGGTTTCCCCGCGGCCCTATCTCCCTCCTGTACAGGAGGGAAAGCGGAAAGCGACACGGAAACGTCGGCATTCTCTCGCGAGACAAATGAGAAAGAAAGCACCCATTGATTCCCTCGGCCACGCAATCACGGGACGCGAAAAGTTAGACGCGTGTCGGGGCGATACCGCGTACGACAAAACCGGAGCAAAAAAGACATCAAGGGGAGGAGAGACAGAGAGGGCCGAGAAGTGGGAACGCGGACTGATTAAACCCCTGCAAATGCGGCTCTAGAGCATCCTACATCGTGTGCAGCCTCGCGTGCACCCTCGTGTGCACCCTCGCGTGCATCATCGCGTGCATCATCGCGTGCCCGGTAGATACATGCGGCCCCGTTACCGGATTTAGGGATGGACCGCAAACGCGGAAGCTCCATTTATGCGTCTCTCTCGCGGGCCGAGTAAGCGATTACACGTTAAATCGCCGACCAGGGCCGAACGGGAATATCTGCACCGACTTCGGGTGCATGGCATTAGAGAGCTCTCGTTGCACTTCGAGTACTCGGCCTAATTGCTTCAGCTGTGAATTTGTAAAGTGCGTCGAACGAATTTGGTCTTTTTTTTTTTTTTTTCATTTATGCGTCTCTTCCACGGTCCGAGTAAGCGATTACACGTTAAATCGCTGACTAGAGCCAAACGGGAATATCTGCACCGACTTCGGGTGCACGGCATTAGAGCTCTCATTGCACTTCGAGTACTCGGCCTAATTGCTTCAGTCGTGAATTTGTAAGGTGCGTCGAACGAATTTTGTCTTTTTTTTTTTTTTTTCATTTATGCGTCTCTTCCACGGTCCGAGTAAGCGATTACACGTTAAATCGCTGACTAGAGCCGAACGGGAATATCTGCACCGACTTCGGGTGCACGGCATTAGAGCTCTCATTGCACCTAGAGTACTCGGCCTAATTGCTTCAGCCGTGAATTGGTAAGGTGCGACGAACGAATTCGGTCTTTTTTCATTTTCTATGGGGATGACATATATGTATATATATTTTTTTTAATTAAACTTGAAATTAAAATTAAAAAAATTAAAAAGGGGTGCCTCACATTTCGAGTTAGATAATCGATTTCTTATCACGTTTCATTTTTCTGCGCTCTTTAAAAAAATATATATATATACACCTCGAGGAATCTCGTTGGAAAGTAGAAGAGACTCGATAGAGAGTCATATTCATTATCTGCCCTGGGATTTCCGAATAAATCATTTTTCTCCCGGCATGCGCAGCCTTTGAGATTGAGATTTCCCGAAGCGGGGCGATGAGTTATGGCACGCGTAGAAAGCGGGACGTCAAATTATTGCGAAGCGGCAAAGTAAGCTATTATGTTAATTGCGCCGTTTAGAGCGGCAATGTCGCGCGGAGGAAATGAAATTAAAGGGGCGTCCACGTTAGCCTCCGAGACGATCGCGGCCCCTTATAAGGTGAGCTTAAAACCGTCGTAGAAATGGTCATCGGTTCCTTAACTGCTCCTCCAAGAAGTGCATGGCTCAATTACTCGCATAACTTCGATTATCTATTCCGGCTCCATCTACGGTACCGCTGTCATGCATCCATTTTAGGACACTTGATGAAATTTCTGCATTAGGAGGGGGAAAAAAAAAAAATTGCTCAATCCAGTCAGGGTGGCTCGATAAAGGAATATATAAGCAAATTAATGAGTTAACAAATTACTGGAAAAAAAAAGTGGGGGGAATGGTAAAACGCGTTATCGCTCGCTCTGCAATTTTCCTCGCGACTTCTCTCCTTACCATTGCGCCCGGTGCACTAAGTGCATCGGAAGGATGCAAGTAAGGTCGCCTCTTGCGAGGTGCAATCTCGCGACCTAATCCGCATGCAGGTGCGCCTTAACGAGACTTTAAATAATATCGTTATGCAATTAGGGATAGTGCATCGTGGAATGTCGAGGGCAATACGCCGGAAGCATACGAGTCTGCTTTTTCTCTGGATCTTTTGTTTATGAACGTGCAATGTGTACCTGTCGTCTCGAACCAATTGCCCGGGATCTCGGCCAGGAGGGAAAAATATTTTGGCTACTCCAGTTTTCATATTCCACCCCGAGATCTCTGGGGCAGGTCGCCTGATTTTTCCCTGAAAAGTGCAGATGCAGGGAAGAGATACATACACCGGCTGTGAGGACGAGTTCTGAAACCTCTTCCCGTTTGCCACGCTTTATAGGTGTTTGCACGCACGAAGCCTCGTCCTAGATCCTTTGGCAAAGGATCTAGATATGCAGTTCCCCGTGTCCCAGTTTTCCTGCCCACCTTCCCTATTTATCACGATTATCTCTTATCGCACCTGCCTCGAAGGGAGCCGAGTCTTTTGGTCGCTGAAAGAGCGTAGAGTGTCGCGCAAATCGGAATCTTAGTCCCGAAACCTCTAATTGCAGGTCTTAAATGGGTTTCGACGTAGTATAAACAATTCATAACTCGGATAGGAACACGATGCTCCACTTTAGTCCTTAAAATTGGCAGGCTTGAATTTTTTTTTTCTATTTATTCCTCCTAGTTTGTATAATTTTTTTAAGGAGATCGCGAGGGTCTGCGATTAAAATGATATCAAACGATATTAAACGTCTCTCTTCACAGTGGCGTTATCAGCGGTTAGAAAGCTCAGGTAATGAGGCCCATTGTTCAACGTTTGTACAGATCTTTGGCACTCGACGTGTTCCGGGAGCCGAACGCGCGAACTGGTTGCGGAATGGCGGACATTCGTAAAATAGAGCCGAACGGTTCATTTCCGCGTTGCATTTTATCATTGCGATTTACGCAGCCCGCCGACCATTAATTACTCCCGCATTGAGCGATCGCACGTGCTAGATTGTTACGGCTCTTTTCCAACCTGCTGTTCTCTAGGTCTTGTCGACATTCGGGGGACAACGCTCGACAACGTCCACTCGGTTTCGCAATTCTCACATTTTTTTTTTTATCGCCGACTCTCCAATAATATATAGGTACATATTTATTTATTTATAATAATAATTGGTAAGGTTTAAAAAATATTTATATATGTAAGAGCGACTGTGCTGGATTTTCTTCGAATCGAGTAAAGTCGGTGAGACTCTCCGCCTGATTCTATTTCTCGCCCGTGACTTTCGGCATTTCACCTCTCGGTCGCGAGTCTCCCTTCCCCATTTTCGCGGAATGCTTAAAAGAAACGAGACTCATTCGCGCTTTTCGGGATTCCTAATAGAACGGGCCATCCAGGAATGCGTCTCGCGATTCTCTTATTTAGACTGGCAGTATTTTTAGCGGCGAGCTCCTAACTGGAGGAAACCCTGGACATTGGGGGAACTGAAACTTTTCCCCCGAATATCTACGTTGGGAAGAATAATCCCATTAAAAAATGTCTGGAGGGAAAACATTTTCAAACGCCATCATAATTGGACGATACATTTCGAATTAAAGAAATATTTCTTTGGTTCAATGAATTTTTTTTTTTTTAGTTTAGTTGATTAAGCTCTTTACGAGATTTAGGAATTTCACATGAGCGTTACCTTGCCTTTAAATAGATTTTAAATTATTTTCCAGCGATGGGGAAGGTTGGCTTAAATTATCTTTACGTATGAACATTAAAAAAAATCTCATTTTGACGATATCAATTTCCGAATTTCCTTTAATTGAAGGCGACCTCGTGACGATTGGGGCGGAATGGGAC
The DNA here is from genome assembly GCF_000612105.2 of Orussus abietinus. Lineage (NCBI taxonomy): Eukaryota > Metazoa > Arthropoda > Insecta > Hymenoptera > Orussidae > Orussus > Orussus abietinus. Next base: position 1,884,656 of record NW_019395988.1, read on the forward strand.
GCACCGAGCGGAATTACGAGGCGTGATTTTTTTACGGCAACGAGCACGCGAATCGCGGTTTTTCGGTTTCGAGCCAAATGCAATTTCGTCATCAACCGGTGTATGGTGGAGAGAGAGAGAGAAAGAGAGAGAGAAAAAAGGGAGTAAAACCCGACACGGAGCCGCGACTCTTTTGAAGAGCGACCGGGCGAACTATTGCACGTCAAGAGGGACTCATGAAACGCGGAAAGTCCGCCGGGGAGCTGCGATATATATCCGTTTTCCCCGAGCCGATATATTTCGCGTGGAAAACACAATTCCAAGGGAGAAGGAAAGAGAGCCGAACGAATTTCATCCCATCAGCCGGCTTTTCATCAATTTTTCCCTTCGAGCGCGAGGCGTCTCCCGTATGATACGTAAAAAGGGGCGAGAAAATTCCTGGACATTAATTGGACGGTGAAAATGCGGAAAACATACGAAATACATTGATTATACGATTAGCAATATAAAATACGCTCGATCGAATATGACTTTGATTAGCATATTTTTCATCTGGGGATAGGGGGGAGGAATTTCAGAAAAAACGGCGGTATGGTTGCGAAGTAGGTGTTAACACCATACACGCTTCTCGTAATTATCTCTCGTAAATCCCGGAATTACTTGCGGAGGAAGTTTCCTCCCAAGAACATAATAAAATTCCTTTTTCTCCTTCCGGCGCGCCTATCTCGGGGAGATTTGCGATCGCTTTATTAAAACTTCCAGCTGCTACCTCTCTCTCTCTCCCTCGGCTTATTCCACATCCAGGGAGTCTCCCTCTCCTTTATTATTTCTATCCCGGCTTACTTAACTATCCCCTCGGCATCGGGGCCTTGTGAAATCATTAATTAAGGGACATTAACGACGCCTGCACTACGGAAAATCGACTTCGAGTGCCAAGAGGGGATGTACCAAGTCGGACATATTTTCTTTTTATTCTCCAAGATTTGCGGAAAATTATTAACCTCCCCTGGACGCGTTAAGAAGTCTCATACTTTTGGAATTTAACCACGCAAGGTAGAAGTCGTTACACCGAAATTACAAATTCGGTGTAATTACTTCAATTACTACTGGTAACTTCTTCTTGAAAATTTGAAAATTTTGTAAGTAAATAAAAAGGGTTTTCTTTTACGCGATAGTGATGGCAATGAAATCGCTTTTCCAAGGAAAGGTGCGGAAAGGAACACGATTTCAGGACGTGAACCCCTCTCGAGGGTGGCCTAGACTCAAGGGGTGATTTCAAACCTCATTTCCGCACATCCGTGTACAGTGGGACCGGGGAGAAAATGATTGCCAAGGCGGAGGGAGGCGGTATAAAAATGTGACGTCGAGATAAATTGCAAGATTAATTGCATTATCGCCGCAGCGTTTCCCCGCAGGGACACCTTTCAGCAATACAAATCCCCCCGGCCTATTTTCCCCTAATCGCTTGGTTTTAAAATCTCCCCAGGAGGTATTTCATCCCCCCGCCAAGACGGCAGAAATTCATGAAACTGTAATTAATTCGCTAAAAATTCTCAACTCCTGATTTAAGGTGATACGAAAGTGCCATCCGAAGGGTAGGTCTCTTTTCATAGGGTCCCGAAAATAAATGATTATACCAAAGATCCAGGGGAGAGAAATTAAAAATTCCCTACGACACAAGGGGAAAGAATGTCCGATCGATTAGTTATTAAATTACGGGGCGGGTTCGCCGTCATCTCGAGGAGGCTTTGCGCGTCCTTTAGTCGAGGTTTATTCACCTTCTTCCTCGTCCCGATCCCCCCCTGGGTGCATAATCTCTCTAACTAACCCAGGTTAAGCCGGCGTCCGCAGCTGTACCCCGTCCCATCCGCGTTTCCCTCTCTCACCGGTCGACCGGCAGTCGCTTCGCCTCTCTCCGCCGGTGGTATCTCCGTCTCTCTCGCTCTCGCGCCCATGCGGGTAGCGGCGTCTTTCTCGCTCTCGCGCAGTCAGGGCCCGCCGACCCGTGCGGGGCATCGCCGGCCGAGGGTAGTCGTGCGCAGAGGGCCGCCCCCCGCGCCAGGGGAGGCTCAGTAGCCCGTGGGCCCTCGCGGGGGGCGGACGAGACCTCGACCGATCGCGCCGGCGAGTCATCGATTCGAAAAATGACCTCCGACCCTTAGAGGATGCGCCGAGCTCCCGGTCGAAAGTTAACCGGGATCTCACCCTGAATTCAGCCTGTTCGCCAAAACCAAAATATATACATAAATATACTTTTTTATTATGCATTACTTCACGATATTTTTCTCCTTGCATTAAATAAAAAAAATTCATTGAACCAAAGAAATATGTCTCTGGTTGAAAGACATTATTCTTATCCTCAGTGCGCCGAAATAAAGATCCACTTCCAAATGAAATCATCACCACCCCCATTCCTTATAATTAATTTACATTCCCAGTTGAATTTTCTCCCAATCCTTTAATCGAGGGGAAAAAAATATATATCGATCAATGTTGATTAATACTCATTAATATCTGAAAATACGTCGGGGTAGTTAATCGATACCAGGAGAAACGTGTCAGCCAGTGATAGCGGGTGATCGGGCATTTGTACCGATATCACTCCCTGCTCTATCCGATAAGACGCGGCGCTCCGTCTCTTTCTACCCTGCAGGCGGGCGGTCGCTCCGTCCTCGTCGCTCCGCGGCCGCGAGGCCTACTGGTCCCATGGCTCCGTGGCCGGGTGCAGGGGGTGCATCGCCGGCCGAGGGTAGTTTTGCGCAGAGGGTCGCGCACTACGAGCCGCCGTTCCAACCGATTGGGGTAGTTCAGTTGCCCACAGTTGCCCGCGATTCGTCGTGGGGGTTGCACGGGAACGCAACCCCGCGAGGGCGCGACTCACGGGTACCCGATTCTCCCTCTCGCCCTCGTTCTCGACCCTTTATTTGCCGCCCTTCGTCGAGATTATCAAAGTTGATACCAACGACTCGGGGGCACTCGAGACAGTGATAACAAACCTAGGCTCGTATCCTGGAAGGTGCTGATTTTATTTCTATTCTTTAGGTGGAGAGATATCTCGCTCTCAACCCTTTTGACGCCCTGCGACATTTCGATAGGGAGAGAGATAACAGGGGAAATTCTAAGCGGTGATAACAGGGCCGCGTGTGCATTCTGGAAGGTGGAGGAATTTCTTTTCCTTCCTAGGTGTGACGTTTCTCTTGACATAGCAATTTTCTCCTGATAAGCTTGAACAGTTCGAGCAGAGATAACAGGGGCTGGGCTTTTAACCCATCCTGCGCATTTTGGAATCTCTTTTTGGGCTGACTTATCACTTGGGGTGCAGATATCCCAGTGGGGGGTGACACTTTTCCTAGTGGCCGAGTAATGGAACTCACCCATGGGAGTAAGTTGGTCGGGGCTATCAGTGACTGGGTCAACCGTGGAAAAGCACCCCTTGGGGGTGGAATCGAAAAGTGACTCACAGGAACGGGGCCGGAATCTCAAAAAGAGCGAGTCGCTAGTTTTTCGATTAAACCTCACGAGTGACTCCCATCTTAAACGCGGTTAACCCCTTATCATTAACGTCCCAGAAATTTAATTCATAAATTAAGCCAGGCAAATTGTCGACAAGGCGGGACAAACTGCTAAACATTGCAAATAAAACGAAATTAACATTTAAAAGCAAAATCTCCACTCACAAGGGAAGAATTCCCGAGCCATAGAGCGAGGTGTCGCCCCCGTGAAATTCTTATCACTCGTTTTCTTATTACCTCAATTTAATTATGAGAATTCAGTCGACAATTTTTATTGACCCTGAAGATAGGCGACTATTAGACAATCGGAAATTCGACGTACCCTGGGATATCTTTTTCACCCCCAATTTCCTTCCCAGCCCCAATCTTCGATTCGCTGGGGATGCGACCCGACTGATAACGAATGAACGATTTCTAAGAGCGGGTTTCCAAGTCGCGAAACTGGGTCGTAATGTAACTTTGTTTACTCAAATTTCGGGGTCTCGAGGGGAGGGGTAAATTTTCGATTAACAATAATGCACCTCGTCGGAAACGCAGCGGCGCGTTTATTGGCTCCGCATTGTTCGAATCTGGCGCGGTTAATTCCGCTGATCGATAGGTCATTTTGGGATCGCACTGATTAGCGCCACTTTGCCCGGAGTGTTTCGCAGATATTGATAACCCCTTTCCACCCTCACCCCGAAAGCCACCCGCGCTTTTAAACGGCGAATCGAACGGGCCGAGTGTATCGAAAACGCGTCATTTCCAGGAAATGCACTTTTCCCCCGAAAAGTGCATCTCGAGCCTTTTGCCCCAAATATCACGGATTAATGGTTTAAAGGGTTGCGATATAAGGGCGGGGGATGATGGAATGATCCACGAGCGTTTTTATATTCCGAGAACAATTGTTGCAATTTTTTGTGACAGTCTAGAATCTGATCTGAAGAGGACTTGCAACGAATTTGGGGCGCAGTTTGCAAAGGGGTGGACGTTTTTCCAGGTCACTGGGGGGTGGTAAAGGGTTAACTGCCTTTGCCAGGGACAATAAGATGCGACTGCTCGATCGCCATCCTCGTGAATAATAATGCGACGAGCGCGGGCGTGTAAATGCGCGCGCAAGTGCATGTGCAAGGCTGCACCTAGCACGTTGCATCTGCATCCCAGCAGGCATTGGGATCTATCCTGAAAAAGTATCCCGATAAAGGGCTAAATGTCGCGATAAACTATATGAGACGTCTCTTATCGTCTTCTTTCCTTATCTGCACCCGGGTGCATCGCGGCCTTGCATTTCGCCATCTGCATCCGAATTGGCAGCCAGGACGTTCGAGCCAAGACGAGAATTTCTAATCCGTCGTGAAAAGTATAAATAAAAAATACGGAATATCGCTCCGAATGATATTGGTGTCTTCGAAAGAGTCTTCGAAAACCTCGCATGCGAGTGCAACGACTGGGATGCAATTTCCACCCGCCGTGAAATTTGCATTTTCTCGCCCGCGGATGTTTCCGTAAAATATTTTATACGAAATTTGTTCGGTCCACAATAGGGTGAATATCCGTGATCAAAGCGCATGAAAAGTATAAATAAAAAATACGGAATATCGCTCCGAATGATATTGGTGTCTTCGAAAGAGTCTTCGAAAACCTCGCATGCGAGTGCAACGACTGGGATGCAATTTCCACCCGCCGTGAAATTTGCATTTTCTCGCCCGCGGATATTTCCGTAAAATATTTCATACGAAATTTGTTCGGCCCACAATAGGGTGAGAATCCGCGACTCGAAGCGCATGAAATGAAAATAAAAGGCGAGATTAATTTTCGAAAGCCTCACCCGCGAGTTTGCAGCGAACGGGATGCAATTTCCATCCGTTTTTGAATATTGCCAATTCCTCGCCCGCGGATATTGGGGAGAAATATCTCCACGGATAATTCCGCACAGCTGATCCACAATTCAGGTGGTAACAAAATGACGAGAAAAGAGGAATTTTCCAAAAAAAAAAAAGAAAAGAAAAAGGCAAACTCCCTCGCGCGTTTGGAATATCTGCCGCAACGAATTTTCCGATCTTCCGCCGAGAGCATTCGCAAAGAAACTCCGGAATCTGGGCCGAGTTATTATCGCTTATTCATGTATAAACGAATTATTAATTATCGGGCATTCAACGAGGCCGTGACGAATACGTAATTGCGGGATTTACGCGGATTGGTAGCGGAAAATCGCGACGCTCGACGTCGCCGGAATCCCGCTCGCGTCGACGCGGTCACGCGCGTGCGTGTCAAATTCCGCTTGCGGGTATTCCGTCCCTATAAAAGAAACGCAGTCCGTTTGTTCATGCATCTCGCGGACAGCGGTGGATTAATATTAATACCGTGGACGGATGGGAATAAACATTCTCTCCCTTCCCTAAATACAGCATTTAAATCGGCTCTCTTTATATTTTCTTTTTTTTTCTTTTATCTTGGTACACCCTTTCCTCTTCCCGTTTCCGCGATCTCGCATAAAAACGTACCGGCAAAGGAGCGCCGCCATAAATTAGGACTGTTTAAAGCCGCGCATTGTCCCGACAGCGCAAAAGTTATCGCGATATGTCACCAACAGCCGACCACGTGACCCGCTTCGACGTTCGCCAATGGTTTCGCGATAACTTCGATTTCCGAGGAACAAAGGTCCCCGCCACTATCTCGCCGAGCTTGATAACACACCGACCCCTCTGATAAGCCCCAGCTAGCCGAAATTGTTAATCGCTCCTGCGTGAAGACGCATTGTCTCACGACGAGAAAATTATATCGGCGAAGGGAGGACCTCGATTCGCGGTTTAGATTAAATTAATCGAACGCGCAAAGTTCGATACGAGAATCGATAAGAGGTTTCGTGTACTTTTCTAGGGTAATTATATCCCGCTCGAAAAGAATTCCCCCCTAGGATCTAAAGTACCGCTCATTGGGACACTCGGTGAAATTCCTAAAGATCCATTATTTCGGAATTTAATTTATTAGATAACCAAGGCACCCTACAATGATAAGTAAAATAGAGAAAAGGACTAGAATTGCTTAAAAAAAAAAGGAACAAAGGATACGGGGAAACAGCGAGAAGGGAACATTTCTTATTCATTGGTATTCGGGAGATCCCTCGGCAAGTGCGAACCTGGAGATGCACTGAGATGCACCTAGATGCAAGTCTGAATCTGGGAAGTTCGAGGCGCCCTCGAGAAGTCCGGAGGGGCGAGTTCGGCGATTTCCTCTCCCCGCTTCCCGTTTTCCCCCCTTTTTTCTTTTCTGGGAGGGAATGCAAGAAAAACGAATGCACGCCGTCGAAATGCTAATGGACCGGGACGTTTTTACAGGCTCGCCAACTAAAGCCGGGTCGACTAAAAGCCCCGGAAACCGTAAGAGCGACACTCGTCGAGGAAGAGCTCGTCCATGTTCTCTCACACTCGGACAGAGATGCACCCGGGCATGTCATCTGCTTCCCTCGGTGCAATCGCGACTGCAAGGGTGGGAAAAAAATCAAAAATAAAAATCAGAAGAAACCGAAAAACTTCCCATCTCACAGAGTCGATAATTTCATTCCCTCATCGACGATTCCATTAATTTATAAACTAAAAACGGTCCCAATTTTCAAAAAGATTTTTCCGAGGACGAAAACGGATACAATTGAGGATTTCCCTTCCTTTTTTTAATTTCAGGAATTTGACGGGGTGCCTTTCCCAAAATTTATTTCCGGGGTTAGGGATGGATTTTTTATTTAATAGCGATATCAATTTCTTCGTGGGATTTTTTTCTCTCTCCAGGGGGATGATGCTTTCATTCATCGTTAATTTTGTTATCTCGTCGAGCATTTCTCTTCTCTCTAAATTTCTCTCAGGGTGGATCGTTTTTTATCCCGACGGGGCCGTCGAAGAAGGGGCTGATAGAATGACTGCATCCTTCGGAAATTCAATATGCCGAAATTGGCCAGCTCGGAAAGGGGTTAAGTGGGCAGATAGGGGGTAGCTAAGGGCACGTGATAGAAGGGCCTCGGAAAATTCCTAGGGAAAAAGAATCGCCGGGGATCGGTCGAGTGCCCGAAGAAAAATCCCCCCGGAATTCTTGCTCGGGTGCACCCTTTTAGTGCTCTGCTGATGCAGCTCGGTATCCGCGCTTTTTACGAGATTACATCGGTGCGTTACATCGATCCGGGAGTTCCGCTCGGTGCATTCTAGTTGCACCGTTTTCAGACCGGCGACCATCACTCCACGCTCGAAATTTCAAGATACGAGTTAAAGGGAGAGAAGCCAGACAGAGCCCTGTGTAACTCTTTTTTTTTTTCCCCATATCCTAGCCAGAAAAAATGGACGTACGGTGAAATTTGCGAATATTAACAGCCCGATAACGATTGTTTTATATGTTGACGATTTTTAATTAAGTCGCTGATTTCTAGTTGCACCGTTTTCACACCGGCGACCATCACTCCACGCTCGAAATTTCAAGATACGAGTTAAAGGGAGAGAAGCCAGACAGAGCCCTGTGTAACCCTCTTTTTTGTATTTTTTTTATCCTAGCCAGGAAAAATGGACGTACGGTGAAATTTGGAAATATTAACGGCCCGATAACGACTGTTTTATAAGTTGACGATTTTTAATTATCTTCCCACGCACTTCTACGTAATTTGCAATTTTTCATACGCGTCCCTCGATCGCAAATAACAAAACGCTGCATTAAGTTTAGCCGGGAAAAATTGGTGTAGGGGGTTAACAAGGGAATTGAGGGAAAAAAGGGGGACGTTTCGTGGAGTCCCGAGGGATGCGAATCGCGATCACCCCTCGAGGCCGAGGGGTTGAAAAGGGCGGCGAAAATTGGTGGGAAATGTCGGAGATCGCTCGGCGAGGTGTGAAGAGGGAAAACGAGTCGGCGGAAAAGATTCTCGAGGGGAGGGAAAAAAAAAGTTGTGGACTTTCCGGGAAGAGGGTGGAATCCCTTCGCGGCCTAAGGGGCGAAAACGAGAGTAGCAAGAGGGAGGAAGGGGATTCCTGAAATCCTTTTCAAAATAAATTTCAAGAAAAAAGAAGAAGAGAACATGGGGGGAAAAAATCACCATCCCCATATTTCGGGGTAGCTTTTCCTCCGAAGGGGTGAAATTTTGGGTGGCACAATCTCAACTGTGACTTCCAGAGGATCGAGTTGAAGGAGAATTCGAAGAGGGACGACTTACAGTCTCCATAGAGAGGATCAAGAAGAGGGGAGAGAGAAAGAAGAGGACAGAAGGGAGACACAGAGAAGGTGGAAATGCTCGCAGGCGATAAGGGATGACAATAAACCCTGGGGCTCGACAGTAACCCGCCGACGGTGGAAGTAGTGCGGAGAGAAATCCGCGAATACGGAAGGAAACCGCGGGGAGCCAGGTCGGACCATCGATGACTACTTCCGGTACTTCCGGCGTCTCCACCGGAAACAACCCTTACGAGAGCAAGCCCGAAAAAAAAACGAAGCGCGTGAAACGATCCTAGAAACAGACGGAATTAGATAAAATCCGAGAAAAGAATAGTGGATAAAGAATGTGGAATTAAAACCCAGGATGAAGACCCGAGGGGGTAAAAAATTCGATGAAGTAAGTGCTAACAAAGTCCGAGACAATGACACGAAGAAATAGAAAATGCATACGGGATGTACAATTGAAATTCAAAATGAAGTCACGAGGGAATAAAAAATCGACGAGGAAGGTATAATTATGAATCGGAGATGAAGAAAATCCCGAAAATCTCGAGATAGAGGATCACGGACCGAGGAAATTGATTCGGTAAAAGCGGAAGGAAGGGCAAAGAAGCGATGATAAAAAGGGGCGAAAACGACGACGCGATGAGGACCCTTCGCGGCGAAGACGACGGAAGGGGTGCTCCGGTCGATTATATCGATTACATCGATTACATCGATTTATGATCGGGACTTCGCGGCGAGTGGCGAGGGAGGAATGATAATATCGTTGATAATTCGTCCCGGGGCCGATAAGTGCGAAAAGGGGGAGGAAACGCGAAGGGGATGCTGGATGGAGGGAAGTACCGAGAGGTACTTTTATTAAGTGCGAGGATTACGGACCGATTATGCTATCGGATGAGGAACTAGAGTGTCGAAAATGGGTGGCTCCGTCGAGCGGTGATTCGTGAGGCCGGAAGTGCGAAAGAGAGAAGAGGAAATGTCACTGCATCACAAGTACTACGTGAGTAACGATAAATCATTTCCCCTCGGCATGCTATCAGAATTCATCCCTTTAATTTTTTTTCTCCTTTTAAGCGTCATATCATTCTACGTGTATCATTACGTGGACATCGGGAAAGCACGGCGATTAAAGGCGATCCAGGATACGTGCGATCGACGTCACGGCTCGTTAATTGCGACCTAGCGACGTAATTGGATTTACCGGTCAAAGGGTTAACGGAGAAGGGGGTGAGAGATTTTCGGATAGGCGGAATCGAGGCCACTCCGAGAATTCGGAAAATGTCCTCTCCGAGGTGAGAGGGCGACCCTCGGGGTAAGAATCGGGGGGATGAAATTGAACGCGAGAGGGAGCCCGACGACAATAATACGGCCAATTCGAGCCCGCCGACGCCATTATCGCGCGCAACGAGCGGGACCGGTACATAATAGATAAGCGCGAACCGGACAAGTCCCGGACCGATATCGACCCCGAAACCGTCCACGCACCCCTTCCTTGGACATCCTCGAGAATCCCCGGGAATTACCGGGATGTACGAGTTTACCCTCCAATTTGGTCCCCATTACCATAACCTCTCCGAGGCTTCGCGAAACGTAGACCAATGGGGTGCGGAACCCCATAAAAGGTCGTTTTCGATAGAAGGGATGGTAGGGCATTGATCTTTTTACATTTTATTATAAAAAAGAATTTAGAGTGTTTTCAGGGAATCGAAAGGGAACCGTGGATTTTTTTACCCGTGAAATACCGAAATTTTGTAAACCCTTCATAGAAATTATTTCCGTGAGTTATGTTCTTGCGAGGCGCTAGGCGGAGGAGATCCGTCTCCGCCGACGGCTCGGACCCGACTGCGCTCTCTCGGCGATTGACAGTGACGACGATCGGTCGGGCTTCGACAGTTGCATCCCAAGATGGGACACCTCGAGTGCGTTTTTGACCGCGGTCCAAGGTACACTCTGCCCGCGAATAGCGGATGACTCAGTCGTCCCGAGCGCGGTATATTTAAAGTTCCGAGGCGACCAAAAGAAAAAAAAAAAGGAAATCTCAAAAGGGAAAAAACCCATGGAAAAGCACCGCGAGAGCAACTCGACTCGAGCCTGCATCGACCCGGGCACGCAATTTGCACGCCTGAAAGCTCCAAAAACCCGGAGCTCGTGCAAATTCCCAGCTGACCCGTGCCGAAATGTGCGAAACGTTTAAAATATCGAAAATCCCAGGAAAAACCCATTCTTCCATTCAATACCCACTTAACTCCAATTTAATTTGATAACAGAGTCGATTTAACCCGACGATATAATTTCCTAGAGATTTCCACGGTTAGTTAGTTAATCGCGGATTATCCGATCGGTATTTCGTCGTCTTCTCGGAAGTCCCTTTTTCTCTTCTCCTCTCGATGGCCATTTTACGATCCCTCCTCGGTAGTAAAGCGGTTGTCATTTTTTCCCGAGGGCCTTATCGGCGTACCTCTTCCGCGTGGCAAAAATCGCGTCCCTATGGTGTGCCCCATTAATTCCGGGAATTCTTTTACGATCCCCCCCCCCCCCCGGGGGGGGGGCAGTAAAGTCGTCTCGAGCTTTTTCAAAAGTGGCCCGGTTTGCGTTCCTCCCGTGGCCGAAAGCACAGGAGGGGTGCGACCGGAACGGCTAAACGGTAAAACGTTTACTGCTCGTTGTTGCGCGGTGTCTTCGTACCTGTATATATTTTATACATATACATACATATAATCACGTATACGTGTACACACACACGCGGGTATTTACGAACTACCGGGTGTCGCAAACGTAAAACCCTCGTAAAACAGCCGTAAAGCCCGTAAAAAACTGTCACCCGAGGAGAGCAGCCTCGCAGGACTCGAGGATCCCGATCGCGTGGAGATGTTCGTTAAAAAAGGAAGAAAAAAGGAAAAAGAGCTGGAAAAATGGATGAAAATAAAAAACGAGGCGCGCATTAAGGACGATCTGTCCGATCGGTACCCTAGGTCAAGGATGAAACGTACAGAAAATATGAAAAAAAAAATTGTGCACAAACCACGTGAAACTAAATCGAGTTAATTTAATAGGAAGATCGCGGGGGAGAGAAGTAAGGATCCTGAAATGGAATGAAGGCGGAATTAAATCCCGATATTTGTGCCCAACCTCCGGAAAACTCTCTCGTACTCCATAACGCTTGTCTCGTCCGTAAGTTAAGAAGTTAAGGATTTCCATAATTTCACGCCTCGCCTGGCTCGCTCGAGCTTAGGGGACTTTATGGCTGAAACAACCTCGATAAGAACCCGGGACGGCTCCCGGTCTAAGAGAGGGTGCACTGGGTACAAAGTAAGGCACCCTTATCCCTTAACTCACCCGGGAGGAGATACGTTTCCTCGGCGAGGACTTTTATCAAAACCTCTCAGGATATCCCGAGATACTGCGCGAGGTGTATGAATATTCTAGTCGCATTGATTGGACGTTCTAATCGAGGATAATGAGGAATCCCCTAGCCGGGAACCTAGTAACCTTAAGGGGACGAGAAAGTGGGGGATCCGAGGGATAAAAATCCTTCAGGAATTTCACGCGAATTTTTCGAGCTATTCTTTCTACCACGATTTTGTGTATACCTATTACGACCAAAAGATTTCGACGAGCTGGAGGAAAATGATACCGGTAAATAAATTTAACAATTATTATACGAAAACACGAAACATTAATTGAGAAAGAATTATTAAACTTCGATAATAATTCCAAGTGAAAATTTTAAAAGGTGTCTTTTGACACCTTTGGTGGGAATAGTGTTAAGGGGGACTGTTTTTTTCTTCTAATTCGGGGGGTGGAGTCGCACCCTCCGGGAATACAGTCCCCGGAAAAGGGAGATCCTCTCCCGAGGTCCAGGTTTTGTTACCCCAGGATCCCAAGATATTCAGCCGAGGGTTACACAATGGGGACAAACGCGGCCCACATTCGTCGCGCTTAGACAAACGTGGCGGCCGAGGCCAAGAACAAAAGGAGGAGCACGTGTTTACGCCCACGCCAAAGAGCGAGAGGAAAGAGGAAGGGAGGAGAACCGGGTTTCGCGGGAGAAAAAGTTTGCCCCACCTCCTAGACGAGATCTGGGATCGCCATAACCGAAGAGGGAACGAGTTTCTCGAGGGGACTTTCGAGCAGACTCGATGGGCGAAGTATATCATTTCCTCTTTTCTTATTATTTTCATTTTCATCTCGTACAAGGATCTAGAAAAGAACGCGATCGGCACATCGGAGGGCACGAAAGGGTGGTAGAAAAAAAAAAAAGAAAAAAAGAATTCCACCCAAATTCATAGAAATATTTCCCTCGGTTCAATGAATTCTCGCCTCGTGGGATTTATTACACGGAAATCATATTAATTGGATTAAAACTAAATGCACGACGTACGAGAGGTAAGCTCGACTCCGAAAAGGAGAAATCCAGTCTGCAGGGTCGTTAAAAAAAAAACAAGAGGAATGAAGAACGTAGGTGTGTGCATAATTCCGCGGAAACGGGAAACGGGAAACGGGAAACGGGCCTCCGGCGTATTCGCGATAACCCGAGCTAAAGCGTTCCGCAAGGTCTGCCAAGTGTCGCGGAAAACGGGCCGCAGGGACGATTTCGTTGATTTTCCCCAAAAAAGAGCGGAGGGCCGTCAGAAGACGGGCAAAACCAAAGCCAGAAGTCCTCGTCCCCGGGATGCCCTCCCTTAACAGGAATAAAAAGTAAAGAAATAAAAATCTAAAAAGAAATAAAAAACGAAACAACCCTCTTCGAAAAGTCCAAGACAAGCAATTCCTCCCCCCCGTTGATAGGATATCTTTGTTCGAGCGGCCATCTCCGTCGCCCTGGAGTTCCGTTTCCGCCATCCGGCGAGGTTTTCCGCCACCGAGGGGCCGGGGGGTGAATCTGCCCCATCCGGGGGGAATAAAGAGCCCGGGGGAAGTTTGTGCTCCCTGGGGGGGGGAGGTTCGGGATTCGTAAATTGCGGGGCCTATCGAGGGGGGGTGCAGGGGAGCGAGGGAGCCCGCCAGGGTGGGCAGGCAAAGGGGTAGGCAGATAGGCAGGCGAGGGGGTGGGTCTACTGCCAAAACCCGCGACCCAGATACCGATCGACCCACCCACACCGACGTCCCGGCGGGTACTGACGGCCCGAGCGGCGCAGACGCACGCGATCGCGCCCACTGCGCACCGCCACCTCGGTCCCTCTCTCTCTGGCACCCGGTTCGTCCGATCGCGCCCTCTCTCTCGCACGCCCTCCCACCACCCACTGCCCGCCACACAACCCTTAACCCACCGCGGAGGGGGTGCGCGCCCAAGAGGTGTATCCCCGGGAGAGAATCGGACCAGCGCGTGTGCACGCGTACGTGTGCCCCCGCGTGAATAATTACTCCCCGCGAGCTACTTCCCCCCTTCTGGAAAGGGGGAGGGGAGGATAAACCGAGGCCTGTTTGCAGAAAAATTCCCCTATGTAAATCGCCGACGGAAATTCGTTTCGAGGGCCGCACTGGCCTGGAGACTCGCTGGGATTTTTGGGAACACGCGTGGGAGAATATCGGGGAATGGTTGAGAGTGCATGGGAATGATTTAGGAAAGGGATGTTTAGTGGGGAAAATATTGGATTAAAATATTTATCGGTTAAAGCGAGCCTCGACACCAGGGGACAGTTCTTCGGTAGGACGCATCGGTGCATCGATGCGATTGAAGTGCACTTAAGTGCATCGCTTGCGGGATGTCGAGGGCCACTTCGGTGACCCTCGGGACGAGTTATTGGAATTGGAGAAAATGCTGGGATACCGTCGTGCATTCACTTTGCCGGGATTTAATTATACATATACGTATTAAATTACATGTACACATTAAATGTACGTATACATCGATGTGCACGGGGTCGATAAGGCTGGGTCTTTGAAGATTCGTGGGACCGAATGGCTTTAGAGACGACGATGGGACAAATCTCGGTCCGCTGCAGGAAGTATTACACCAAGACTCGATATTGCAAGACCTGGATCAAGACTCGAAAGTTCAAGATCAAAATCAAGACCAGCAACTTTTGGTCTCGATCTTGCACTTGCTCATTGCTATTCCCATAGGGCGTAGGTAACGCCGGGTCATACGACTCTTGTAATCAGGCAATGTACCATGCCGTCCACTTCGGTGCATTAGCCCGACTGAAGTGCACTCGAGGGCCCGCTGCACTTTTCCCTCTGCGTAGATCTAAGTTCGGTCCACCTCGCAAACTTCCGCAACGACAGGAAAAATGCACCCGACTTCGAGTTGGGAATCCTCCCCCCCGTCGTATCGTTTATTTGAGCAAAATAATGAAATTAAGGTGATGCACCGAAATAAAGGGAAAAAAAAAAAAAAGAGTCACCGAATCAAACAAATATTCCCTTACTTCGAAGGATAAGTTTCATAGAAGAATTTAGATAAAATCCCATGATCTTCGCGGGACTACCACCGGTCTTCTTTGGTGAAACATCCAGCTGGTAAACGAGCCTAAGTGCCCAGTTATGCGAGTAGTTGCGCAATATTAACGAAACCGATCCGAGCCGAAGTTAAGCCTGACCTAAATCTGCTGATAATGGTTATGGGGCTATCACCCGATGCGCAACCCGGAGGGAATGGCCCTTCAACGAGCCATGAAATTTCGCCCCGTTTAAAAGTGCCATTTAATTATCAATTTTTTTTCCTTCTCATACATGCGACGAGTTCACGCAACGGGCTCAAGGTAACTAGAAAACTGAGTAATTGTTTTAATAAATCGACAGAAAGTCACTTCGTCGGCATTTCCTACCCTGACAAAAGGCATTGCTCTATACTCGTATGAGCGCCAGATAACAGATTAATTCGGTAATCGCGAAATTCCGCGTTTCTAGAACGCAAGTGCGTATCTCGAGGAGGGATGAACCGCCCCGTTTAAAAGTGCCATTTAATTATCAATTTTTTTTCCTTCTCATACATGCGACGAGTCCATGCAACGGTATCAAGGTAACTAGAAAACTGAGTAATTGTTTTAATAAATCGACAGAAAGTTACTTCGTCGGCATTTCGTACCCTGATAAAGGGCATCGCTCTATACCCGTACGAGTGCCAGATAACAGATTAATTCGGTAATCGCGAAATTCCGCGTTTCTAGAACGCAAGTGCGTATCCCGAGTAGAGATGAACCGTCTCGAGGAAGGTGGAGGAGTGAGCCCTCACGTCCTCGGTATCCGAATTCAATTCCTGGGAATCTCCGAGGGAATTCCGCGGGAGTATTTCATTGTTTCCGGGCACGAGCCGTTCCTCGAACGGTTGCTTCCGAAATGAATGCGAACATTAATCCACGGTTTAAGCTCCTTACATGCTGCATAAAAGAGTGGCCGTGCATAATCTCGGCTGACACACATTTACATGGGCGCACATTTTACGTGGGATTAGCACTACCCCTTTCTCGCCAAAATGCGAGATTACCGTCGAGGTAACGTGTAAACCGACATACCCCCCCGTAACGAGCTGGCACACGTAATCTCCACCCACCACCCAACAACCTAAAATCCCGAAGTGAGATCTGAGATATTTCCAGATTTTCGCATCTCGCGTAATGCCAATTGCAAGTACACCCTCCGCGTGACGAGCACATACCGCGATCGAGCTCACGGGAAAATTCAATCGATCGGACCAAATATGTTTCCGCGGATGAAGAAATTTGAAGAATCTGCTGAAATTTCCCCCGAGGGTGAAGGGGGAAAAAAAAATGAAGAAAAGCGAGGGAAAAAAAAAGAGGAAAACGCCCTCAACCTTGTTCTCGGGAGGCGGGGAGACGGGCCTTCTCTCGTTAAGCCCTCGAGACCTCCGAGCAAAAGCTCGGGGTGCTTACTTTTATAATGGAACGAGTAGGCAAAGGAAGCCTCGAGTCTACGGAAGGGCCATCCACAGTCAGCGTTTTGCGGGACGATCTCCGGCCAAAAGCGGGATAACACGCCGACACGTCGGCCCGACTTTCGATCGACACGGCCCCCCGACGCTCTAAACTTAACCCTTACAAGTTTGTGGGACAATCCGTTTATGCATATTAACCGCCGCGGCGTCGTAGGCGCAGGTTTATACGACTTCTCGCCCTCATGAAATATAATGGCGTTACGTCAAAGTTCAAGATTACGCGTCGACCCGAGGTCCCACCTCCGTCTAACCCTAACCGCGTTAATCAGGCGCCTTGCCCCCGCAATCGGGGTGGTACATACATTTTTCTCAATTCAATTACACGAGAGTACAATTAACATGGAAATTAAGAGGACGTGAAAGTGGCATCCGAAGTCTCAATCGTTCATGAAAACTCGGAGGGCCTAAGACAACTCCTGAAACTCGCGAGATTTCATTTCTTTTCGTAATAAAAAAAAAAAAAAAATTAGAAAATTTCTACGAACAAATCATTAAAGAATTAAAATTCTACGGGGGTCAGGACCATCTTTGTAGCTTCCGTGTTCGCATTGTCGGGTTTGAAAACGATCCGGTGGACTCGGTCCCGAGGAGAAGAGTCTCATAAGCGAAACCTCTTCTCGTCACTTTCACGTCCCCTTAATTTTGATGTTAATTGTATAATATATATATGTGCCCATAATTATGAAAGTGGTCTAAGTCAAAATTAAAAAAAAAAATGAGTTTATAAGTTATTTCACGCCATATATATTTCAAACGAAATTAATTCAATGTAATTTCGAAACAAAAAATATATGACTTAGACCACTTTCATAATTATGGGCACATATGATATAATAATCCCCTTAACGAGGGTGACTAAGAAATAACGCAACGTTAACATCTTCATCCTGGGATGCAGGAAGGGTATGTCAAACTCGGCCGGTCGAGCGAGACCTCGAGGACGGCCTGCGCCATCGAGGGCCGGAAAAATGGGGAAGAAGTGCTCCGTTAATCTCCCCCGGCGAGGGGGTTCCAGAAGGGAGGATGTCGCGTACGTGCACGAGGGCTCGCCTAGTAAAAAAAGGTCCGTCGGGGCCAAAAGATGCATCTCGAGAGCGGTGCATCCCGCGGGAGATGTTCCCGCAGGAGGCCGCGGCGAGGATAGGTCGGCCCGACGGCCGAACTCCGCTTGGCAAGAATACAGAGGCGTGATTTATGAAACAATTTCCCCTAGCCTCTAAACCTACCCCGGGTCTCCTGGCGACACGGGGCCTTTCTCATCCGGGATCGCTTTGGCACCGGGTATACGCTCCGGTCAAAGGAGCAGCAAAGTAGCGGCTAAAAGCCATAAAAAGAGGGCCGCCGGGAAACGGGGGGGAGGCGAAAAAGAGGAGAAGAAAGGGGAAACCGCGGCGCCTGCTTATTACTTTTGCGACGGCTTTTTAGCACTCGGGGTTGCCTCGCTCCGCGGTGCGCCTCGTTTTCGGCTTGTTTCACGAGTATCGCCCCACCGCAACTCGAGTTCGCTCCTCAAATATGCTCTCACGGCCCGTCATTTACCTTCCCTCGGCCCGGGACGCGGTTGCGCTCCCTTAAAACTGCATTTTATATACGCAAGTAAAGGGTGGACCAGCGATTCGCGGCCCGGACGCTACCGCGTACCTGTTGCGGATCGGCCGCTACTCGGCGCAGCGACGAGGTGCGGGGACAACGATGAGTCTTAAGGGGATGCCAAAGTAGCATCTGAGAAGCCAATCGTTCATGAAACTCTCCTCCGAACTGAATCTCACGAATCCTTTCAAACTCTACAACGTGAATGCGGAGGCCTTAAGGTAGGTCCTGAAACGCATGAAATTTCTTTTTTTTTTTTATAAAAAAAAATATTGAAAACATCTGTAAAGAAATTTTTCGAGTGCCAGGACCTTCTTCATAGCTTCCACGTTCACCCTGTCATGTTTGAAGCGACTAGGTTCATTCAGTTCGGGGAAAAGTTTCATAAACGAAACATCTTAACGCCACTTTCGTATCACCTTAATGACGATAACCGCGATTGCGTACATAGAATACACGGGTGTACGCAGAAGGGAGGAGAGATTGTCGTCCGAGGCTCCCCTTCTTTCGAAATAGGGTAAGCTAAATCCGGTCCGAATCGAAGTCCTCTAAATGGCCCGATTATGGGGTACGGACGAGGGGGTCGTCAAGGGGGAACACTCGCGGGGGGCGAACCACCCCCGCGAACTTCGCGATCAAACGACGAGTAATTTCCCCGAATTTCCGCAGTTCCTGGAGGGGTGCCCACCCTTCGTAGAGGGGGTGCATCCTCCATCGAGAAGATCGTTACGCTCGCAAATTGGAATTGCGACTAGCTCCCTGGAGACCCTCCACCCCAGGGATATTAAATAATCCCTCCAAGAACCTCCCCTAAACCCCGTGGAAATTCGATTTCGCAGGCACTTCCGCCCTCCCATTGGCTATTTCGCGCCCTAAAAAAAAATAAAATAAAAAAATGGTCCAGCTAAAGGACTCCCCTTATTCAAACTAGAAATATTTAAATTATTAAACACCCCCCTCACCATTTTTCGGGGTAGAAATATCAATTATTTCCAGCAAGGTATTACCTGGTCGCGGTGATACGTAAATCTACGTACAGTAATATTATATATATAAATATATATATGTTATTCACCCTTATTCAACCGAATATCTTTCCGCGCGTAACATTGAGGGGGATGTTTCCTTTAGCGCCGATTCGCCTTTTACGATTTCGATTTTACCCCCTTTCGTTTTTCTCTCCGCGGAAGACCGCCGATTTAACCCGTTCCTCGCCGTTCCAGTTCCCTCCGACGTTCTCGCCCCTAGGCAGGATAGGGCGGCCATTGATCGGTTTTAATTTCCGCCCCTGTCGAAATAAATCGAGCCCCCGGAAACACCGAGCTGCCGCCGTCGAACCGACCGAGCCTGGCCACCTGATCGATGCAGGCAATATTTCAAAATACCCCCCCACCACCCCCCGGTATACGTGTCTTCTTTCTCTCGTTACTTTCCCCAACTTCCTTTTTTTTTTTGTTATTTTTCCAGTTTTTTTCCTCCACATTTTATAAATCATCCCAGGGCGGAATCGAGGGCAGTCCCGGGGGATTCTTTCACCCCGCGACTTGGTCCATCGATACCTCTCGGGGGTGGGTCTGACACTGACGGAATATATTGCAAAAATGCCCGAGCAATTAACCCCTTCTCGCGAAAGACCGGGAGGGATCTTCCCCCATTTAGCCATCCATCAATTGGGGATGAATTTATTTTCCAAGGGATTCCCGGGGATTCCGATGCTCCTCGAGAGGGATGCTCTCTCATCCCTTGAGGCGTCACGAAAGGGTCATTCCATATGTACACATAGAAACGTCAAACCCCCTGGAAGTTGTCCATCACCCTCCGATGACTATCGACGCGCTGCAAGTGGATTTAATGGACCGGCATCCGGAAAGCTCTCGGTTTCCTGGGCTTAAACGCCACCCGGGGGATGACGGGCAAAGAGTTTCCACGAGTTTAAAGGGTTTATTCCGAGGAAGAGAACACAGGGGGTGAAGGAGACTCGGGCCAGGTCGCGGTTTGACTCGGGATGCACTCATTCTCCCGCGAGTCCACGGCCGATCAACCCTTTCCTCTATTTTCCGCAAATGTGACGGGATGAATAAATTACCCACGACCGGGGAAACTTAATTCAAATCGTACGATAACAACGGAACCGTTGAGGTATAAACAGAAAACATAAATAATAATTACCTATCATCAAGAAGAAATAAGTCTCATATTTCTTAGCACGCAAACTACCCTTCCGTGGCAGGACTTTCGCGTAATGGAATGAGTCTTGGGTCGAAAGGAAAGTCTGGGAAAATTTTTTCCTAACCACGATACGTGCATTTCGTGGGGTGTGCAAGCTCGCCGCAGATCAGAAGCGAGATGCACCCCGAGGCACCCCGTTGGAAAGAAAAGCTCTCTCGTACGTGTCTCTGACGTGCGCGCACGCTTTCGCGGTGAGGTAGGTCAGGGTTCCACCCTACCCAGTCCCCCTCTCTCTTTTCCTCCCCCCGAGAGGCGCAAGAGGGAGCGAGAGGGTGGAATCGCCGGGAGGAAAATTTACGACGAGGGTGGAGGGATCCTTTCCAAATGGGAGGCCGAGACGTGACCGAATTAATTATCGGTTTTCCTTTCGGTCCCTGTATCACTCTGGGTGCCTTTCGGCGTTTTCCCTCTTTTTTCCATCTCCCTTTTTCCCTCCCCCCCACCAGGGCACCCCGCCCCCTCCCATCGGTTCGCTCCTTCCCAGCCTTCGCGTTTAACCCAGAAAAACTATTTTACAAAGGAAGCACTTCCCGAATCGAGAGATCCAACCCTTCCGCCACCCCTTTTCCGCCCCCCTAAGCTCCCTCGAAATTTTCGGCTTCCAACCCTCCCGGTCACCGAGTTACGCTTTTTCCTCCCTCTTCCGTTCTCTCCTTCTTTATTTTCCGGATTATAATTCCGGGATTTAAACCCGGGCCTCAACCCTCTCCTACGATTACCGAGTTTCACCGGATCGACTAAGGGATGCTCCGCCGGGAATGAAATTCGGTTAGTTTGGCGAGATCAGCTGATGCGTTCGCGAAATCATTTTTCTGCGTGTCAAATCGTCGTTCTCTGGGGGTGGTTCCTTATACTTTTCTGGACGAAACGATCCCAGGGTAACGGGGGATTTTTTTGAAACCCACAATACCCTACCCACTTCGCATGCTAATTTCTCCATTAACATTTAAAGAGCCCCCTCTGTTTACCTCGTTATTTACCCCGCCACAACGGGGGTGGCTATTTCGAAGTCCGATATCCCCGAGAGAGTTTCCACCCGGGAAAGAGTGGGAAGCCCTCTTGTACGCTTCAATGAAGTGCCGATTAATTATACCCCGAAGTTTCTGGGGGGTGTGGGAGAATTAACCATCCCTTAGCCGGAGTAGTTAAACTCCGGTTAGCCGAAGTCGACTCGTTTTGTTGAAACATCCCTGACGAGCTGCTGCAAAAAGGGAGACACCTCGACGTCGCCAATTACTCCCTGTTTACCGCAATGTGCACTTGGCAATGCACGTACGCAACTAGGTGCACGAGATCTTCACGAACGTGCCCCCACCTCTCACATATAGAATCACCCAACAAAATTAAAATTGTAAATTTCTCAAATTAAAAAAAAAATATTATCAGGTGTCTCAATATTTTTATCAAAGGAATATGTCACGCCTTGTATCGTACGTATCAAACTTGCTGAGGGGTTCGACTGGAAACGTGAAAATTTAAGAAAGAAATGCAAAAATGAATTTTCATAAAATGCCAAACCGCGAAACAAATGATAGCACGGGTGTGTGTTTTTTATTTTGGTTTTCGCGGGAGGGGGAAACCTTCATTTTCGTAGATTTGTAGGAAATGGGAAGCAGAGATCGTCTCGGATCGATCCGGGAGAGACGTGTTGGAATCCCGAAATGAGTATTGTCCGTGACTTGGTGAGATGCCAGTTTCGCGGCTCGGTCGGATATGTATACATACATATACATGTGCATGTATGTAACTAGCTCAGGGGTAGTCGGAGAAGTCCCTAGCTTTCTTCGGCTTTCTCCCTCTATCTTGGCCCACTTCCTCTCTTCCCGGACTTCTTATTAATGAGCCGACTATTTTCACGAGTGATTTACAGCTTCCGTGGCATCGCGATATCGCGGGGGGTATTTATCGCGTGACGAGGGTACATGCTCTCCGAGGTGTCGCAGGGGGTCGCCAGGAGGGTGGGAAATTTATTTTCCATTAGGCAAATTCGTCCGCACTCGATCGGTATCCAGGAAGGGCCTCGTCTTTGCGAAACGGCTGACGGAGCAAGATTTCTTCGGAACATTTCGGGGGAAAATAGGAAAATCCCGAAAAAATCAAAATCGACCAGAAAATAAGGAAAATTTTATCCATCACCCGAGGAATTGATTGTGTGTCAAGGAAATTTCATTTGGCGGTGCATAAATAATTCCCGCAATTTTTAATCATTTTTTTTTTTTCCCTCTTAAGGAAATTTCGAACAATGACAGAATTTACCCTTCGTGTTTTTCTTTTTTGTTCTTGTTGTTTTCCCTGAAATTTAGACAGCCGTTCGGGACAGTTGATCCCGTAATTCCCTAGTCTGTACGAGGTCTCTTCAGGAAATATCACGGCTTGGCGCAACTTTATGTATGTACTCGTTACCGTACTTATCCGTGTACACCGCGCGGTGCGCGTTAGAGATCAAAGCCGAGCCCAGCCTCGCGGCGACAGTCTCCCTCTCTCTCTCTCTTCTCTTCTCCTCTCTTCGAGTTGAAATATAACATCTAAATACCTAGGTTAAGTCCCGTGTTTGCGACAACATACTTGAGCCGTCTCAAAGGGGGAAAAGGAAGAGGCCCATTTATCTCATTCCCATTACCCAGATGCATTTCGCGCGGCTCGCCTTCTCAATGGCCGGCATTTTTACAACGATAACCGCATGAATAATTAAAAAGAAGGGGAAGAAAAGAAAAAGATCACAAGTACATCCGTAATAATGCACAAATAAAAGCGCTGATTCCCTCGTCCAACTCTGTTCTCAATTTTAAAAATGCAATCATAAGAACACGAATCTGAATTCCAACAATTCCAAACAATTCCAACAATTGTCAAATTAAAACGATTGTTTCTTACAACCGCGTCTAGAGATTTCACTTCGAGGATACCCCGACGAGGATCAATAACCGAGATACTCCTTGACAACTTAAACGGAGGAGCGGGTTTTCCTATTATTAGGGCGCGGCTAGAGTTTCATCGAAGAGGTAGGAGAGAAGAGAGAAGGAGGGAAAACAAACGAAATAGAAACACGGGCCGGCCCGAGAACCGGGCCAATGGAGATTCGAGCCGGCTATATTTGCATGGCAAAAATCTACGGGGATGTTTATCGAGCGAGCTCGAACTTCTGGTTCACAAAGCGACGCGATCTCGGGGATGAATCCGATGCTTAGTTCGAGATGAGGACTCGCTCGCGATTCGCTTTGAAGTTGCCGAGAGAGGGACTCGGATTTCTGCCAGTCCCTCTCGGCGGAATAACGACCGACTCCCTCGCGTTTTCCTTTCCGTCAAAGCGACGGAATATTTCTCCTTCGATGGGGATAAAATTCTGGAGAAAGAGGCGCACTCGAAGCCTCCTCCACCCCGAAAGAATGGACCCTCGTTCAGGAAGGGCATCTCTCCCCCTTCTGGATAACATTTAAAAAGCGACGAATTATCGCGAAGTGTAACCTACTAGATAATAATGGGACAAATCAGTGGAATAACAAAGTAGGCCGGATGGGCATTTTTTAAGGGGAAGAAATAGGGGAAGAAATGAGAAAGACAGGAAGGGCATCTCTCCCCTTTCTCGATAACATTTAAAAAGCGAAGAATTATCGCGAAGTGTAACCTACTAGATAATAATGGGACAAATCAGTGGAATAACAAAGTAGGGCGGGGGGGCATTTTTTAGGGAAAAGAAATAGGGGAAGAAATGAGAAAGACAGGAAGGGCATCTCTCCCCCTTCTCGATAACATTTAAAAAGCGAAGAATTATCGCGGAGTATAACCTACGAGATAATAATGGGACAAATCAGGGCGGGGGGGGGGGGCATTTTTTAAGGGGAAGAAATAGGGGAAGAAATGAGAAAGACGAGAGGGTGAGGAACGGATGCGAGGGGTGGGAAGATGAAAAGGAAGCCGGATTGGAGGAATCGATGGAAGGGAATTTTCCGAGGGAAAGAGGGACGTCGAGAGCGAGAGTTCGCGGGGGGTCGATCCATGGGGAGGGGCCGACATTATTGAGAAGACGTGGGTGGAGTGGACCCCCGGTTAACTGGCAGAACGTTTTAAAGGATTTCCCCCCCTGCCCCCGAGTGTTTACCCCAACACAAAAGTCCTTTCGTCCACTTAGGACCCTCTCTCGCTTCCTGAGGGAAAAACACTTTATGCCCAGCGTTTCTCGGCCTCCCTCTCCCTCTCCACCTTTAACTCGCCCTTAACTCCTCGTAAATCCCGTCACTCCCCCTCCTTCCCTATCGACATTCTCAAAGATAATTTTCCACGAAATAAATCCTCTCACCTTCAAACTGTGACGTTGAAATTGTACGATATTGTGTGGAAATTTCGAGGAGATCCAAGGATCGTTCCTCGTTATTGACCATTTAATCATTTTTTAAGGGACGATCGATCCCTTTTATGAACTCGTCTAGATGGCCTCCATTTGTTAGGGGTGCTTAGCTCGAAGTAATTGCCGGCTACCGCGTTTATTTACGCACTTTGCATGCGCGCGTCGCGAGCAGGACGAGTACAGCTTCTCTTGACCGTAAATAAAGGGTTAACGAAGTACCGAGTTTATATGGGCAACTAATGGCCGAGGTGAAAGAAAGGGTTCTCACACATGGATCGTCCGAGGTGGCCTTAAGGCCGCGAAATCGGGGCCCATTTTTTGGCCCCGGTGGTCGTAAATACGAAGTTAATTCGATAATTGCCGGTTCCTTTTGGGACAAAAGGCCCCTAAAGCTCTCGAGGGATCGGTCAATTTGCGAATGGCTGCTTCCATCGGTATCTTATTGTTCCCTTCCCTGTGCCGATCGCCTTGGGCCCCACCACCGAAAATAACACCGATTAGACGGGCCCCTTACGGGGAAACTTCGTGGGTGTGCCCAGAAAATGATGGGAAAATTTAGCTTATTTTCCTGGATCGAACAAGGCCCGACATGCGGTAATAGTTCTAGAAATATGTCGAGAATGAAAGGACCGAAGCTTCTACTTAGACGTAGGTAATTGATAAAAATGGTTTATGAAGCTTTCCTTGGCATGGGTAAGACCGAAAATTTGATATTTAATATTGACGGAGTTCCTTAAAAAATCACCGACTAAATTGACGGAATAATTTAATTGGGATGTAATCCAGAAAAATTGATCTGCAACATTTCCCAACGGCAAGACGAAAAATCAAAGATGAGGCCCAAAATATGATAAACAGGGTCGAAAGTCGAGTCAGGGTCCCTAGGGCTCCTAAATTCTAATGTTTCCAAAATTCTAGCGAGGAAGGCGAAAGATTTAACGCCGTCCCCGTAGATATTTTCGATATTTATTTAAGCGGAAAGTCGACGGTCGATAAATCCCCCGGGGAGACCTCCGGATCCGCACTAACTTATTCCAACCTCTGATAAGGAGGAGAATAATTCAAACGGTTCGAACGGTTCGCTAAGAGATTTCTCTCAGCTGGGCCCATTAGGCCCAAACTCTCCTCTTCTCTCTTCCCAGTCTACTCCAATTTCATTTTGAAGCTCGATAATAAATAAACGAGACGCCGTCAACACCCGATCCGAGGCCCAGAAAATGCAAGAAGTCTCCCTAACAATAAATAACGTTAAGCACAGCTGGTATTTTTTGGGACCCTTGGAGAAGTTCCTGAATACCATAAATGAACCGAGAAAAGAAATGATCACACTAGTCGCGGGGTCTCGGTAAATAAAAATATAAATATATAATAAATTTCCATTATTTCATGCAATACTTTATATCAAGAGTTCCTCTTGATACAAGAAACATGACCGATAGTATTTCTTCTATTACAATTTTGACTTGAAATAAATTGCCAAATTATCGAATTATAATTTATCAGTGTCGTTGTTGGTTATTGTTAGCTAATAAGCTTCGTGCGCGGGACGTGAAAGGCCTGAAATTGTTCTAAATTATGGAAAAAATCGTTTTGAGAGCTGAGTCATTTCTCGAGTTTCTCCATAAAATCAAGTGACAATACCTTTGACGTGTAGCACGTGACGTTCCGCGTTGGAAGGCCTCTGGCCTTCGTCACCGGTGGTGGTCTTCTTCATGGGCATGGTACCCCGAAGTCGGGAAGATCCTTCCAAAATCCAACCGAAATGGAGCTCACTGGGATGCCTCTCGAATTTCTGACAAACTGTTCCCCGCGATTTCCCTTTCCGTCGACATCTTTATCGGCCGGCCGAGAATTCCGCAGACGTCTCCGGATTCTCCGGAACGAGAGGCGTCCGAGTCCAGAGAGCACTTTCGAGGTCTTCGGGGAAAAGTGGGAAAGAAAGTACCGTCACCGTGAAACGTCCAAGTGGAACTCTCCGTGGGACCGAAGTGTTTACATCCAGGGACGTAAATAAGACCCGAAGAGCCGAGGAGTCGTAATTCAAGTAGGGCCTATCAGCGAATCCAAAACCTACTTTCTTTCTTTTCGCCTTCCATCTCGAATTTCGGCCCTGTTTTCCTCTTACAGACCTTACGAGAGAAATATCGCTCTATGGATTACACGTGCTTGGCTGTAAAGTGTCATTGGAAGACTTTCCTACGGAAATGCATCTCGAATTTAGATCTTTTACTTTTACAGCCCTTACGAAAGCAATATCGCTCTATGGATTACACGTGATTGGTTGAAAAGTATCATTGGAAGATTTTCCTACAGAAATGCATCTCGAATTTCGAACGAATTTCGATCTTTTTCCTTATACAGTCCTTATGAGAGCAATGGATTACACGTACTTGATTTTAAAGTGTCATTGGAAGACTTTCCTACGGAAACGCATCTCGAATTTCGATCTTTTCCTTTTACAGTCCTTACGAAAGCAATATCGCTCTATGGATTACACATGATTGGTTGAAAAGTATCATTGGAAGACTTTCCTACGGAAATGCATCTCGAATTTCGATCTTTCCCTCATACAGTCTTTACAGGAGAAATATCGCTCTATGGATTAGGCGTGATTGGCTATAAAGTATCATTGGAAGACTTTCCTACGAAACTGTGAAAGAAATTCAGTCTTCGGCTCTTCCAATTGTCGGGCCGCGGCGTGACTAATTAAAGTATTCCCAAAATGCATACCTTTGTAGCGTACATTCTAATCAAAATGGTAAAACGCATGAATCTCGATTGTACGTTCCACTGTCGCCATTGGAATTCCCTCGGTAATGACATTTCCTTTTCTCTAGGTATTTAGTAACTCCCAGTGCAAAGAGTTGGAGAACCTACGAGTTAATTGGCAGCACTTAGCATAATGGCGGCCGCCTCGGTGTGGCCAGGAGGATGAAACATCTTCCCATTCCTCGAAATAATCCCACCTCGACGATGCCGGAGACCGAGAGCTCGTTCCTCTGTCTTTGAGGGCGAACAAAAGGAGCGCGGAATGGAGAAAAACCAAGAAATAGATATTAGAAAAGGCGAAGAGAGTTGCTTTCCGCCCCGAAGTTTCAACAGATTTCGAAAAACCTTTATAAATTCCCTTTCCTTCGTAACCCTTCCTCCGTTAAACAGAAATTACCTACAAATTACCCAACGTCATGTCATTAACGTATGTTTAAAAAAGGGTTACATCGGCATTTTACACCGATACGTACAATTAGCATAGAATGCTTACCAGGTTGGAACATTTTGATAGGCACTTTTACCCACGACCGTCATCGATCTCCCTCGAATTTCCCCATTCGGCGAGCTGTGATCGACTTTACGACTCGATTCACCAGAATATGCTATTAACCCCGTACCGATGCATCTGGATCAGTTATTACCCAGGATTACCGCAACATTACCGTTCGTTTCCGAAACCTCACCGCAAAGCGTCCCCTGTATCATTGGACCCTTTTTCCCTAGCCTCTCTTCTTTCTTTTCTTTCTTTTTTTTTTTTAATATTCGTTTCATACAATTTGGGACACTAGGTGAAATTCTTAAATATCCTAAAGATCTAATTTCTTATTATACTAGTCACGAGAGCTGAGGATAATATAGTGAAAGTTAATAAATAAAATACAAAATAAATTAGGGAATTAAAACGGTTTAAATTCCGTTGAAAATCCCTCTCGAGAGAGAGGAAAAGAGAGAAGGCTCGAATTAGAGGGCTCTGCCTTTCAGAGCGAGTTTTCGACTCCCTGCCGGTTTTTGAATATAAATGACGAGAAGGGGAAGAGGGATCCTCGTCAACGTCAAACCCGAATCCGTAATAGGTGGGAGTTTAATGAAGACGTTAACTCGAAAGCGGCACCTTCTCTCTCTCTCCCCGTTTCTCCTGTCCTGCCTCTGCTTCGGTGGTAATGAATTTTGCCGTCGGTGATAACACAATGATCGACCGAATCGGACGATTACCCTGGACACGGGGAAAAGTCTCTCGAGCTGGAAATTGATCAGAAAAAAAAAATCATCTACGCGCATATGCGATCATAAAACTATTGCTCCGGTAGATAGTTGATGGATCAGAGAAGAAATCCAAGCAAAGGTCTCTTAAAACCAAAATAGCTGTGATTAACGAGTTAGAAATAAAATTGAAAAAAAAAAAAAATAAAAATATGAGCGATGCATGTGATAAAAAAGAAAAATTCCTACGTCTACGTACGATCACGATTAGGTACTAGAAGCAGAAGTGCGAAGTCTAGGAATTGGTACTTCCGTTAGACCCGAAGGGAATTTCAGTAGAATGGCCAATCTGGACGTCGTATTTCACCTCGCGGATTTATAGGTGTAAACGCGCCCGATTTTGAGATCGTTCCCTGCACTTCCGAGAGTCAGTTCTAAGTGCAAGCTCGAGTGCACTCTGGTAATTCTTAAGGCGCACCTTCGTAATTGCGGTGCATGACCGGATTATGCGGAAGGACTTTACCTTGGAATGCATACACGTGCGCGTCTTCTGGACTTTCAAGTACACGTGTGCTTATGGTGCAGAATTGCATTAAGAAACAAATTACGTGAGTGCAGTAGATGCGACGTTACACGAGTGCGCAAACAAAATTGCAATTACGGACAGACGGATAGGAAAGAAAGAATTATACGCGGTCGCAAGTCAAGATGCAATAGGCGTAAGATTGCAGGCGCACTTAAGAGACGTCAAACTGCACGCGTGCATAACGGGCGTGTAATTGCGCGCGTGCGTAAGAGACGTCAACGCCTCGGTGCGGTCCATTTCGCGCTGAGAGATCTCGTTAAAGGAAAAAGAGGAGAATATGCATGGCCAGACTGCGAGGCTGCGGATTCTCATCTCGGCTACTTCGAGATATGACCATTCGAGGGAAATCCAGGATTGAAGCGCTTCTATTGCTCGTAGACGATGTGCGCTTTGTAGTACCAAAAAAAAAAATAAATAAAAAAATAAAAATAAAACCTTTGCATATTTAATTACCCTACCACCACCGCTTGAATTTTTAGATTTCTTTGGGATCCCCGATCTCGATAATTTACTTGTCCGGCGCAAATAAATCCCCGTAGGGGAAAAGATTCCAAGGATTGGAAAATTCCCCCGGCGAGGGAATCGCGAATTTTCTCGGGACATTTTCGAAGATCGGTGCCATTTTCCACGACCTCAATTGTTACCGTAACGACCTGGGGGTTCGGGTTCGCGAATTCGAAGGTCCTTCGAAGACGTAACGAGATGTCGCGTGGCTTCCCCGATCTATCGATCGGGTTATTTTGATCGATTCCTTCAGGGAAGACCCGAAGGGAATCGATATCGGACTCCTCCCAGTCCGCGATTGCGAATTGAATTAATTTCAATAGGAAGTGAGTTAAGGAGAAACACGGGAGTTCCTTTCGCGAGAACCCGGAGGAATCCTTTACCCGGACCCAATGGAATATCCCTCTTTGTCGTTTATCAGAAAATACATTTATCATTATATCTCCCGCTTCCATTGAATCAACAGAAAGGAATATATTGTATATAAATAATATAATAATTGTTATGGAATAATTTGTATATAAATCCTTTCGACAAGCTATCATACGAGCGCCTTCGTCGGGTGGAAAAGAGTCTGCCTCGTCCTGTTTTTAATAAAAATCCACTGTTTAATGTCTAGAGAAAATCCATCGACCTATTTTTAATAAGAATCTGTATGGCCTGGTTTTATGGGGTGATTGAACATGAACCGATTCTTCTCTCCGAAGATGGGCCAGAGACGAAACGTCGTTACCGACAGCTCTCGCGAGCTCGCCTCTGATATATGCGCTCATTTTACGAGTTGATCAATGGCGCCATTATAGTAGGTACGCCGTAGGTCATTATTATCGTCGGCTGCCATGTTTTACAGTGCGCGTATGCGCCGTAATCGCGGGGCAATTATTCACGCAGTTTCGTGACCGAGAGCCGTGACGAAATTCCGGACGCGGATACGTCTCCATCCGACGAGACTTAGGAGGGACCGAGATGATCAGCCTCCGATTTATTATCCTTCGATTTGACTATGATTTCACTGATTAATTGATAACCCTCGTTGGAAGCGGCCGTGCGGGATTGTAGAAAGGAAATTCATTTTACCGGTTAAAGTAACGGGAGGGAATAATCCAATGAAACGAGCTGTGGGAAGCGAGAAACAATTATCCGGAAGTGGTACCGAGAGGCACTTCCGGTCCCGGCCGAGCCAAAATGCGCTTTTCTCTGGCGCGCACCCTTTCCTGCGCACCTTATGTCAGAAATAACGGCAAGACCAGTTCGATTGGGTGCATGCTTAACGAGCATAAAATTAGAGCTGGTCGATTTAGATCGATGTAATGTCAAAGCCCGCTCGCTCCCTCCATTCGGCATGAAAATGCCGAAACTTTGCGCGACTCCTCGAAATTTTGGAATCGCGAGGTACTCCAAAAACAACGCTAAATGACGTTTTAATGTGCTATATCCTTTTCAAACAATTGCAAGGTGAAAACATGATAGGGTGAATGATATCGATAAGTGTACATACATCGCTCGATGATACGAGTTTTTTTTTTTTTTCCATGTCGCTTGCTCCATTCGGCATAAAAATGGCGAAACTTTGCGCGACTCCTCGAAATTTTGGAATCGCGAGGTACTCCAAAATCAACGCTAAATGACGTTTCAAATCCTTTTCAAACAATTACAACGTGAAAACATATGATAGGGTGAATGATAACGATATGTATACACGTATCGCTCGATGATATGATTTTTTTTTTATGTCGCTTGCTCCATTCGGCATCAAAATGCCGAAATTTTGCGCGACTCCTCGAAGTTTTGGAATCGCGAGGTCCAAAAAATTAATGCCAAATGACATTTTAATGTACTATATCATTTTCAAACAATTGCAAGGTGAATACATGATAGGGTGAATGATATCGATAAGTGTACACATATCGCTCGGAGATACGAGTTTTTTTTTTTATGTCGAGGTGGTGGTTTAATGTTGAATTTTCAACGTGGAGAGAAAAACTCTCGCGGAGTCGAAAAGCCTTTCGACGTACGTCAGAGAATTAATGGGCGCGGTTGATCACGTTTCCCCAGAGCCGAGGTCAGCGAGCAAGTTCAATTCGGATAAGTCGATTGCGGCAAGTCGAATCTAGAGAGTCGATAGTGGCAAGTCAATCTCAGCCGAGTAGGAGCGGCCCTGCCGTTGAAACAATACGGCGCTCCTAACTTGGCTAACTATAAATCACGGAGCCAGAGGTACACAAGAGGGTGGCCCGTAATTAGATACGAGCGCACTTTACATTCTCACATGGATGCACTTACGTCCTCGCATATAACTTGAACCATGTGCACGGCAGGGGGCAACAAACTTCTCCTAACACCGGGAAAAGTTTTCTGTCGCAACCAGATCAAGGGGTCTAATCGATCAAAAAATCGTGGATTAAAAAAAGAAGGGTTACGTCCGATAAAAAATAGAAAAAGAAAAAAAATAGAGAAAAGGAAACGGTCAGGAACGATTCGATGCGTCCAGGTTTGAGAAAAGTTCCGCCGAGGCCGCCTTCGCCTTGTTACAGTGAAACACCGAAATCTGGAGAATGTCGACTTTCACCAGTGAATGTCAACATTCACATAGTCGCTTAGTGTATATTCGAAATATTTGCTAAATACCCTTATTTCTGACTTACACCGGTAAATGTTGACATTCACCATGCACTAATATCTGATTGTCGACACACACTGGAGAGGGTCCGAATGTACAACAATGTAATGAAATATTCGATCTTTCACCGACGTATTTGGTATCTGTTGACATTTACCGGTGAAAGTCGACATTCTCCAATTTCGGTCATTCACGGTAACAGCGTCACCTCGAGACTGAAAAAAAAAAAAACAAAAAAAAAACAAAAAAAGAAAATTGATCATTTCAATTTGATTTTTCAATGAAACTTCCCAATGTTATTTTTAACAACGCAAGGTGGGAAGGGGTGAGAGTATATATATTTTTCTCAGGAGAGGAAGCGGAGGAAAAGCGAGTTTCCTTGTTCGCACCTTCCAGTCGTCGATCTCGCGTCGACCCTCCCCGAATAATCAAGCCCTGGGAATCCTCGTTTGTCTTTCGCGGGAACTTGTCGAAAATGGAAGTTAGTTGCGAGCGGATTGAGCAGTAACCGGGAAATGCCGGGGAACAGGGGCCGTTGTGCAACATTGCCGGAGGCTCGCCTAGAAACCCGCAGCATTGATCTTAATGCAGTTTGCGGCGGGGCGGAATAGTTGCACCGAGGGCAGTTCGGAGACGAGTTCCTCTCCACCAGCGAGGACGAGGTGGTCCTTGGGAACAAATGACAAAACATTAAACATTGGGCGCCCCTGTAATCATTCATGTTTAATACATAGCAAAACATCTGTTAGTAGCGAGTGATTAAATTTAGGTTCATTAAATAAATATAAATTAGGCAGACCGAGTAATCACGTCGTGCCTGGAGAGGTCATGGACGCATCTTATCAAATTTATTACGAAGGACCCTGGAGGCTGTGCCGGACCAGATGATAACACGCGAGAAATGTTTAAAGGGCGCCCACGTGGCGACCCATCGGGTATCACCGTTATCAGCGACGTGGGAATTATGCGCCGACTCGAAGGAGCGATTAAGAGGTCCTTTTTGCTTTTCTCGGAGGGAAGTCGAGAAAATAGGAGAGCGAGGAGAGATACAAGGACGAGGTGAGACGGTCCTATCGAGGGGAGAGAGGGAATTCCCGACGATTCCACGGGACGCGGGCATCCGGCCTGATATCGGGTCCCATGCTCTTATCACGAGACGAAAAAGAACGGAATCCTGGGGAAACTTATTACCCTCGGCCGTCCTGTACAGACGTCGGGGTCTGACGACAGGATTATCCCCTCGGCTCTCTCTCGAGGGAGAGGTCGATAACTAATTCATCTGCGAGCTTTATTATTCAGAGGCCTCCCTTTGGCCGAGATCTCGCGAAAGGGACAAATGAATCCCCGGGAGACGAAGCGTCCCTTTAAGGTGGCATGAAAGTGGCAGCCGAGGGGTCGATCGTTTATGAAACTGTTTTCTGAACTGGACGTGCCGAATCCTTTAAAATGTATACATTTGTAATGGTAAATAAATGTGAAAAGTGCCCTTAGGGTCTACATGATCACGGGTTACAGTCCCTTTAAGGTGGCATGAAAGTGGCAGCCGAGGGGTCGATCGTTTATGAAACTGTTTTCCGAACTGGACGTGCCGAATCCTTTAAAATGTATACATTTGTAATGGTAAATAAATGTGAAAAGTGTTCTTAGGGCTTACACGATCACGGGCTACAGTTTCAAACGATTCGCTATGCCTTGTTCTGGATAAAAAAAAAATCAAAATTAATGAAGGAAATTCCTCGGATGTCATTTTTGTATCACCTTAATGGTCGTCCCGGAAAGTCTAGCGCGTGCTAAGAAGCTCTAATCAAATATCCTCCTGGGCTGGATTTTTCAAAGGGAGACAAGTGTCACTCGAGGGACAGAAGGGACACTCGGGACACGTCGCGCCTCGGTGAATGGACAAATATTGTCACCGTGTACTTAGGACTCCTCTCGGTGCACTCGAGGAAAAGCGCCGGTCTCGACAGCCTCCGGAGAGCTACTCGAATGGAAACCGTCATTTTCGGAATTACGGGTACTTCCCTTTACGGATTAATTAGGCAATTAACGTCGCAATTGTAAGGAAGAATTCCTAAAGGTAATTCCTGAGGCGCACGATTTTAAAATGAATATTCCGATTTGGAGAAGTCGCGGAGATAATGATTCCTCAAGTGGGAACTGACTTTAATTATCCCTCCGGAAATTATGCAATTCCCTTGATTAACCGGACGGTTACATCGTACCTTGCCTAGGAGAGATTAATAGAAGACGACGATATCCTCGTTGAATTATAATCATCGATGGACAACCGGTGATTACCGATTTTTGCGAAAAGCAGAATTTCCCCCGCCCCCCTCGTGG
This sequence comes from Orussus abietinus, assembly GCF_000612105.2. Taxonomy (NCBI): domain Eukaryota; kingdom Metazoa; phylum Arthropoda; class Insecta; order Hymenoptera; family Orussidae; genus Orussus; species Orussus abietinus. Next base: position 1,919,396 of record NW_019395988.1, read on the forward strand.
GCGTTAAAAGGCCTAATTTGATTAACTCACCGAGTCGATTGATCGGGCCCCCCACCCTTGGCAAATAAAATTAATAACCGACCTGCCTCGAAGATGCATCGCGACAGGAACATAATTTCCCTCGCTTTGCGCAATTACCGCGTCCGCTAATGCACACAGCCTTTTATTAGCCATTTCCTTGTAAATCTCGGGAGTTATAATTACAGCCGCACACCCGGTCCAGGAAGTTCAAGCGAAATTACCCGCCGGACATTTTTTCCGACCCCGACGCGTTAACGAATCGACTCTGGAATTATTAAAACAAATTATCACCCTGGATATCAACTAGGGAACTAAACGAAGCATTGAGTAAATTCCTTAACCCGAGTAATTCGTAAGACCTTTTCCTGTCCACATTTTCATTTATCCCTAAATAATTTTCTAAACGCAAGTTCATGTATTTCAGAGAGAGATTTATCGACATTTCAAGCCTGAGAATTTTTTTACGCCGAAAAAAAAATATCGGCCTCCGTGTAAATCGTTTCTAAGTTCGTTCAAGAGGTTCGAGGAGTCCAGAAGCAGCCTCGAGGCCACCAGGAACATTTCGGAGGAAACACGTGCGTGACACGTACCGAACACGTTTCAGGAAACACGCGCGTTGGCGAGCACGTGCCCGGCCGTGCTACCTGCCAGGACTAAAGCTGCAAAATGCTTCTCCGAGCGTGCCAAATGCGTCCAAAGGGACCCGGAAGGGTCCCAGAAAAACTGGGAGAGATTATCCCGAAGGAAGAAAAAGTGGAGAGCAGCCGATCGCCACGCAACTTCGCCCAAGCGCGAATAGGAGGGTCGAAGGAATTTTAATGTCGGGATAGGATTGTAAAAGAATTTTAATGTCGGGATAGGATTGTAAAAGGACTAATTCCGAGGCCCTCGAGATAAGCGTCCTCTTCTGGAGTAAAAGAAATTCCCCACCTTCCTCCCCTCAGGTGCAAAAATCCCGCGACACGTTCCATCGTTTCTTTCTCCTCCTCCTTTTTTCTTTTTATTTAATTTCTATAAGGATTTTGCGTTCGTACATCTTTCCAGGAGTGTATAGAGATCTCGAGGCACGTGGGGTTAGACCGGTGGGCTTCACTCGTTCAATGTTCCCGGCAGCAATGCACAGGTAGTACCCAACGTAAACGTAATGGGCATTAGATTATAGGTTAGGGAACGCCTCGCGTCCATTCAGCGAATCCGTGTGTTCAATGCGCGGACATAACTGATGGCTAGCATTGAAATTCTCCCACGAGTCCTTGCTCCCTCTTTTTCGAGCCCCTCCACCTCCTGATCCCTCTACTGAAAATCCCGTCGCGAGGATTCAAAAAAAAAAGGACTATATAAGCGAATTCAAGTGAATCAATGCGATAACGATAACGAATGGGCGAAACGATGCCGATTGTTCTTTAAGAATTATTAAAGAAAATGAAAGCGGCCGCGCTTAAATCGAGCTACGCGGGCCTAGCGAGGCGAATGCACTTTTCTGCATCCCCGCGAAACTTTCGTAAGTTAGGTCCTGCTCGTACGACTCTCTTCCCTTATTTGCATTTATATGCGATCCGTCACGTGATCCCTGGGATGGTCGCTTCTGTATGCCATTAAACGTTTCTGCACGCGGACGCAATTGCGACAGTGCATAAAATCGGTGCGTACGGCGCGTGAAATAAGAATGGAGAGTGCATCCGGTGCACCGGTGCAGCGCCGGCTAACCTCAGACTTGTCCGAAGTCGAGTACCAGTCCCGCGTTTGCATTAAAAATCGAGCATAGTCGATAGTATAATTTTTAAATGTACAAACGTCTGGAATATTATCGCTTCTTACCCCAGTCCGTGAAATTAAAAAATCACGGATATTAAGTACAGCCGTATTGTAAAATTAATACCCCTGAATAAGAAATGTCCAATAGGTGTTTCGTGAATTTATTACGGTTTTTTTTTTAACGTATCAGTCTCGCATTTGTATTAAAAATTGAGCATAGTCGATAATATAATTTTTAAATGTACAAACGTCTGGAATATTATCGCTTCTTACCCCAGTCCGTGAAATTAAAAATCACGGTTATTAAGTACAGCCGTATTGTAAATTTAATACCCCTGGATAAGAAATGTCCAATAGGTGTTTCGTAAATTTATTATGGTTCCTTTTTTTAACGTAGGAGATTGCAGACGGAACGGCACGATTATTATTACTCGTAACTGAGAGTTTAAATGCGATACCCAAGTCGGCCCTGAAGAAGGTCTCTGGAAGAGCGAGTGGAAAGGGACTCTTCAAAGGAAAGCGGCACTCTAGGGCTAGTACTAACGAGAGGCGGACATAAAGCCACTAATGTTATGCTTTTATGCGCAATCAATCACCGGAATTTTATGACACACCTGCCCCCCAGGTATCTCGATGCAACCGCGAGGTAATAAATCGGCCTCTTAACACGGTCTTCGTACCGAATCGATTCCACCGAATCGACAGGTCGAAAGAGAGATTTTCGCAAACCGTACTCAAAACCCTACGAATTATACCCCAGCCATAATACACCAGAAACCTTAGTACCAACACCATAGAATACCCCAGGCCAGTCTAAATATTTAGAACATGTCGCCACCCATCGAGCCGAGAAAATATTTCTCTTTCCCTCCGTCGTGATATCGGTCTAATCTATATCTCGGTTTATTTGCAAGGGAACGATAGCATAGAAAGAAAAATCGCTTTTCAGAGTGAAATATTAAACCCTCAAGCGGGAGGCAATTAGTCAACAATTGTTCAGTGATTCCGTTGGGCACCTAGGGTGTAAATTATTTCCTTAGAGACATTTCCATTGTCAATAAAAGGCGATTAAAAATGTATTTACGTAGGTATATACAGAGCTTACTCGAAGGCAACATTTTTCTTTCTTTCCTTTTTTTTTGTTACGGACAATTTGTTATAGATTCAGCGGCACTGCGTCAAAATCGCTACGATATATCGCAACGTGCGAGGACGTAGCACGATGCGCTCCGCTCGGCGGTCGCGCGCCGAATGCACGCTCCGCGCCGCGCGCTGCGCGTGTCGTGCGTGCACGCGGGGTGCGCGCGCACCCGCGGGAGACCGCGTGCACGAGAGAGACTCGGGAAGGTCTCCCGGTCGCCCTCGGTCGTGCTCTCAGTGCGGCGACGGTCACCAGCGCGGGAAGTCACGGCCGCGCAGCGCCCGACCGGGGTGCACCCCGATCGATCGCCGATCGATCCCCTCGCGACATGGATCGACGTAACCCCTTCCTAGACTCAACTCGTGGAGGGCGAGAAACCCACCGCCGACTATCGCGTCGAAATCGATCCCGACACGGAATATCGAGACTCGACGAGTGGACTCGTGAGGTGCGCGTTCGATCTCCCCTAGAGTGAGAGGAGTCACGGGAGAGGTCTCACCCTCGGCCCTCGTGGTAGGATCTCGACCGATCATACCGAACTCGAAGGCTAAATCGAGGTATCGGGTGATAACGGAGACACCGGGGGGAAAGGGGTGTCGGTATCGGGTCGGGATTAAAAAGTATCGACGCGGAGGGGAAATTCCTCAGCGAGGTGGAGGAGTACTTCGGGATTCTGCGTCGGAGGATCCACGGTCAAAGGGAGCCCGGATTCTCTTGGGGGAGGAGATTCAATTAAAATTCCGGGAAAGCGGGAATCTTTTTACTCGGCATTTTCTCCCCCGAAATGTTATGATTAAAATCCAGATAGAGTTCCTGAAAACCGCGCGATTCGTCGGCCCTTGAGGAGGGAATGAATAGGGGGGCTGGGGGGGCGGGAGGGAAGAGATCTGGGAAAAGGTGCCGATTAGTCGGTCGCCTTGACGAGAGACTTTCGGGGAAGAGAGATGACGACCATGACGCCCGGTGGAAGAGAGACGGGGATGCCCGGGGGAGACTCGATAACGTAGGATAAAAGTGAGGATGGATGGCTGTCTCCCTTGATACGGCGAATAGCTCGGATATTAATTTAATCCCATTCGATTGCTCGGACATCGGAGAAAGAGCGCACTGATCGCTTTTTAAGGACCGTCACTAGTGCGCGCGCACCGAGTGGACCACGTGGTCGCTGTCAACCGCGGCACGCGTGGTCGCTGTCAATCGGGACCCACGTGGTCGCCGTCAAGGGGTCGCCGCTCAAAGGGAAGAATAATCGAAACTCGCGGTTCCCGCGGATGTACGTCGAGGTGAGTTTCCTGGTGACCATTTCTCGCATCCCTTTTCTCCCTTCTTCCCCATTTTCGCTCGTACCCGTGCTAAAGTGAACTCTGGACGAGAACCCTCTGTCCGGAGTACATGCCTTCGTTAACACTATTTCTACCTAAGGTGTCGAAAGACACCATTTAAAATTTTAACTTGAAATTATTTTCAAAGTTTAATAATTTTCTTTCTCAATTAATGTTTTGAGTTTACGTATAATAATTGTTAAATTTATTTAGCGGTATGATTTTCCTCCAGCTCGTCAAAACCTTTTGGTCGAAATAGGTACACACAAAATCCTGGTAGAAACAGTGTTAAAAAATGAATCGCAAAAGCGGAAACGCGTTTTTCCATGGGGGGCGGAATTTCCAGTTGTTCCAGATGAACCGAGGGCGGTGAAAAAGCGAGGAGGGAAAATCTGTTTTCCCAGGAAAAATCCGGGATGTCCGCGATGCGTCGCGGTTTTATGCACTCGAGGGAGCGAAAAAGGACCCCATCGGTCTCTATGTTTTCATTGGAGCGTACGGATTTTACGCGTTTCCGGGTTTTCATTAGGCAGGATTTTCGGGGAGGAGGCGAAATTCAGGAAAATCGAGGCAGGGAGAATTTTCCGACCTTTCTGGACGGATGTCCTATGCTCTCCAGGGATTACGCCTCGTGTTAGAGGCTGTCGTCCCGTAGGACACGTCTTCGATTCGGGAACGCGTCCCATATGTGCATCCCTGTTTTCCCTTGCAAACACCCTCGGGATATCCCATGAGGGGAATATTAGGAATTCGGGATGCAAGGCGAGGACCCGCGAAATTATACATTGCTCCCATTAATGGCTCGCGCTCCTCGAGGGACGCGAGGCCCCCGATGGTGACACGAATCTACGTTAACATTTAGACCACTTTAAAGGAACAATGCTGTGAAATATTTTATTTTTTAATATATCACGATTTCCCAAGATTTCCTGTAATTTGTCGCGAAAGGGAATGTCACGATCACGAAAATTCATAATCGCCCTCGCCGTAAAATCTCAAGGGGAGATCGTCGTTCCAGCTTTCTCGGCATCGACGGCATCGAGATGGCATCGATCTACATTTTCTCAATATTCCACTCACCTTCGGCAGCCTCGAGAGTTCGGTCTCGTTACGAGGGCCGAGAGGAGGATAATTATTATCGAGAGACTTCGCGTGATTAAGTACGCGTTGCTCGAGACGGCAGTCCCAATTTGCCGGTAAAATACGGGGCCAAATAAATCGCGGCTCTTTCGAGCATATCTCGGAATGGTTTTACTCTCATCAATGGCCCGCGGTCCCATTCATGGATCGACTGGCTGGCCGAGTAATAATTCCTCGGACGGGTGCAGGCCATTTATGCGCTTCTGGCCATCCCTCGCATTCCCGACACGATTTCGAAAAGGGTGCAACGAGGTCGACCGGGGACAAAAAAATTAAAAAGAAAATAAAAAAAGCATGCAGTCCCAACGCCCTGGCGAGAAATGAAATCTCCCGGCGGCAGAACGTTAAAAGGTTGCTATTATCGTTAATGAAAACGTAACAAAAAGACTTCACTCGGGTAAAAAAAAAAGAAAAAAAAAATTGCGGATCGTATAAAACGGTGAATTCGTTAATTTCACGTTAACTTTGCGTTATTTATATTTATGTCGTATGTAGACCTCGTCACGGTATCGTAATCCCTGACCCGCTCGTTTCCCCGAGTAGCTCCTTATCACCGCTCCTCGGAAGGCCGGAGTCAAGTTCATCCCTTATCAATTATCCCCGGATCGGATTCGCGGGATCGGGATCCGATTTTTCTGCCGGTATGCGAATAAGGAGGAGCCGATTTCGTCGGTCCAGGGAATGGCCGAGGTGTTCTGGAGGAATATACCTCTTGGAAGTCGCGGGACTCCCGAGGGAGTCTCCCGGACTCGAGGTCCACGAAAGACGGAGATATCCCCCGGGACTCGGGGCCTTTTTCTCTTCCCTTTCTACTCGGCCTTTTGCCTGTCGAAAGCTCGCCATTGCCCGACCCTTTCACTCGATTATTTGGACATGCACCGATGCAACCGATGCAACCGATGCAACCGATGCAACCGATGCAACCGATGCAACCTCCGCGCTGAAAGATAAAATCTAACCCTCCGCGATGAAAGGACGAAAATGAAGATTCGGAAGGAGGCGGAAAGGACGGCTTCCGGAGCACTTCCGGCACTAATTCAAGGCGACTAAATTTAAAGATTCCTCTGGCCAATGGCACTAATTGAAGGCGACCAAATTTAAAGATTCCTCCGGCCAATGGCACTAATTCAAGGCGACTAAATTTCAAGAGATCCCACTCCGATGGATTTTGATTTCCCTCGAGGCGACTTATTTCCCGACTTAATTTCCCTCTTATCTTCCCCTCCGACCACTTCTTCGAGTACTCCCGCAAATGCAAGCCGAACGCGAGTCGCTTGCAAATGGCTCCGATTACCGAGTACACCTGAGAAGAATGCACTAGGAAAATGACGAGGTATCGTCATTTCGTTCCCCGTGGAAAGACGAAGATCACCTCTGCCTACCTTTCCAAGTTACCCCATGGGTGCGACGATTTGTCCACGGTCATTCTTCTCAAACCACGCACTACCTGTCTCATTCCTGCCCCTCTCTTTCTCTCTCCTCTCTCATTTTCTTCCTTTCTTTTTCTCTTTCTCTAACTTGGCTTCCGCTGCGTCGCAGGTACCATCTTTTCCATCTCTTTCATCCCGGGGGCCAACCATTTATAGAACGGACGATAATCACGGAAGATCGTACAAAGGGTACTCGAATAATACCTCGACGATTAGCGAAATATTTCCTTCTATCCTCCTAAGACCGAATGAATTTTTTTCCCTCTCACCAGTACCGATGGGACGAAAAATAATGAATATCTTTAAAGGGTACTCGGTTACACTTAACGTCAAGTGGACGAGACGTCTCTCGGTGTCAGGTTTACGCGCGATTTCTCTTTCTTTTTCTCTTCTCTTTCCTTCCCCCGCGCGTACTGCGACTCATTTTTTCGCCGACGCGCGTTAACCCTTTCCTGGCCCCCCCTCGAGGCGTCGACGCGCCGCGACGCCCGTGGATCTTGCTCCATTTCAGCGGCTAGCCTCGTTGGAAGTGTCGAGAGACAGGTGCCTCCCATTGTGACGGAGGTGCACGCACGTATGCACGCACGCACGCGCCCGGCCAAGTATTTTTAGACGTGCGTGCGTATTCTCGGCCGTCACACCGTCTGCGTCGGAGGCGCAAGGTTTGCCCGATGACACTAGTGCAGCGACCAGAAAAGAGTCTCGAGTGAATTAAATGCAGGGTCGAGCAAAGAAATCGCGGAAAGTATTTTAAGTAACTTCGACATCCAGCCGAATCCACAGAATTAAGTATCTACTGGAACAATGCAATTGTTGCAGCCCAAAAAAAAAAAAGTCGGGATTTTCTCAACGAAATTCCGTGCGAATGAGGTCCCTACTTGAACGACAAAAGTATTAAGAAGAGCATTGCGAGGATTTACCCTCCCCTAAAGAGACTCGTCGAAATATTTTATTTTATTTTTTTTAAACGACCCAGAGTTTCCACAGAACCTCCAAATCCGCGAAACGTGGTTTCCCCCTTTCGGCTTAAAAATTTAGTGAAAAAAAAAAAGAAGAAAGGAGGGGAGAGAAGGGGTTACTTCGTCCTCCCCCTTTTGCGCGGCCGCGGAATCACCATGAGAAAGGATAATCTCGAGGTATTGTTTCCTGACCAGGCCTTGCGCCTTTCGATTTTAACAACGCGTTTTCACCCCCCGCGAAACCCACCACCCCCCAGGGGGTGGGTCTCGGGGAAACTGGAGCACGTGCCGGCCGCTTCCGAGTGTCCCGCGACCCTCCCCCCTTGCCCCATTATCCCTGGGGGTGCATCATCTCCGCGTGCCGACAAAGCTGCATAGTCTTTTGCATATTCATCCCGAGCAACCCCCCTAAACCTGCCGAGAAACCCGCCACCCCTTTTGGGCGCGAGAACTCTCGCCTCTTCGGGACTGAAACGCGGATCTCGCTCGATATTTCCCTGCTATCCGGTTCTTGTACGCCCAAACAAAAAAATTCCTGTTGATTGTACTGTATACACCTGGTTGGAAAAATTCCGTAATAGAGGGTTACGAAAAATCTCGAAAAATGAAAGGGTGGAGAGGCGAAGAGTCGCGATCGAGGGTGACGGCGCTAGGGTGGAGGCCAATCATGGAATGGGATTGGGGGGGGGGGCAAGGAGGTGCAGGGGTTAATAATTCATAAAATAGACAGGCGAGATGAGAACCCGACAGGGGGTGAAAAAACACGAACCACCGAGAGAATGGAGAGCCGAGTAGGGGGCGACGAGGAGGGTCCACGTGTCCTGGGGAAAAAAAAAAAAAGAGAATGAAGAAAACATAATAAAGAAGAAAAGGGGGAACGGGATCGAACGGAATCGCCGCGCAATTTGCCGATTTTCTGCCCACTTTCGCTAGTGATAATTGAAAATAGAGCGCGCGACGCGCCGGCCCCATTGTTCGCGGGCCCGACAATGGACATCCCAGATTTTGTACGGAATAATAGAGCGCGTGGCCTACGCGCTAATGAAAGGGTTTGCACCTTTGAATACGTGGAATACATCGTGTACGCGTGTACGCAAATCAGGGGCTCTCGACTCTGGGAAAAAAGGGGGGACGAAAAAGAAAGAAAGAGAAATGGATGTAACTCCGGGGCGAAAATTGATCTCAGATGAATCCGAGTGAATCCTGACAATCAATTTCAATTAATTCGAGTCAAATCCATTATTCCTTGAATTACCTAGACTAGTCGGTACTATTTCTAGAAAATCATTTCGTCGGTTCGATGAATTCTTTTCCCTTCTCTTTTTCTTTTTTCTTTCTCGGGGAAGGGAGTAAAGTGAAATGCTATTGGGACGATTTGCAATGATTTTTGGCGTCGGAATTAGCGTCTCGGCGGGAGGAGAGTTTTCTCGACGATGCCCTTCTCTGGGAGAGCGTATTCTTTTTCTTTCTCTCTTTCTCCTGTACTTCCTTCGGCAAGATGGAAGCCGGGGCCGATGAATAGGTACTTGTCGAGCATGGTGGACATCGGCAAGCCACTTCATGCCGAGCGAAATGCCGAAGCAGAACACCATGGGAACCCTTCTGCGAATCGCAGGGGAGTCCGCTACGCGACGCGACGAAAAACGAGGACCAAACGAAATAAGCAATAAATCCTTATTAACCCCGAGCTCGGTTTAATCAACGGGGAAACCGGGAGTTAATTAATTTTGTACATTTCTAAATAAAACCCGAGACGGGTTCAACTAGGACAAATGCCGCCTCGTTTGCGTTCCAAATAATAAAGTGGACGAGCTAGCGGTGCAACAAATTGACGGAGAGCTGGACAATACCGTGGTACGGGAAAAAAAAAAAATAATTATTGCGGTAAAAAGCGAGTCGTCGAAAAATCGGTATTTTTTTTCTTTCCTTCGGTAAAGGGGAAGTTTTTACGAATCTCATAGGATGTATTTTCTTTTTTTTATTTTCTCTCCCTCCACCTGGCTGAGACTTCGATCTCTTAACCGGTGGGGACGCGACTCGCGGATCTCGAAAAACCGAAAACCAATCCTGCGAAGATGTCCGCCGAATGCGCCAACATTTGCTCGGGAGATTTCCGCCCGGTGTAAGTGGGTCGAGGAGTCGGTCAAATATTTGGAGAGAAAGGGGAGAAGATAGCAAGGGGGTTGAAAAGATACCTTGTCCAGGGCGTACCCCCGGTAAGAAACACGTGTCTCTCCAACACCCCTGGATATCAGTGACTAGACGTTTCCCCAGACTACAAGGGCACATTTAGCCCTAAAAGCTAAAACAAAGTCTAATATTTCTCCACCGCGGGGAAGAATTACCGCCTTGCGAAAAATTAGACACTATTTCAACCTGGGAATTACTCGAAAGAACCGGGAAAAAATTAGAAGATAAACGAAGCATCCTTCCACCCGGCGAACGGAAGAATGATAAGGGACTTCTCTCTCCCGGTTGGAATTTTTCAGAAAAGGAGCAAGAGAGAAGGGATGGAAGAAGAAAAAAAAAAAGAAGAAGAAGAAGAGTGAAACACGTTAAGGAGGCCGCGGATTGGAAAGGTCCTCGTCCTGAAAAGGACCCCCTCGAGGTGCATCGGTTTTCTCTTGGCTCGACTGTCTCCTGGCCGACAAATTGGGCCAATTTATTAAGGCTCGATTGATTCGATGACGAATAAAAGATACAGAGGCCGCCGGCCGATAAGGGGATGCCAGAGTGCACCGAGTGCACCGAGTGCACCGAGTGCATTTCCTCTTCCCGACTTCCTAGGCATCGCTCGAGCCAGGAATCTTAACGCGACCCGATTTACCCCTCACCCCCCCTTCGGTTCGAATTGATGGTTCGAACATTTCCACTGATTACCGTGCATTGGCCCTTACAATGGGCTCGGTTAATCGGGGAAGAGAGAGAGAGAGAGAGAGAGCTCCTAATGCACTTGCATCCGGGACTCCACTCTGGGATTTCCGGAAAACTCCCGAGCTCCCCTGAGATCCTTCGAAATGATCCTTCAAGGAGCCCGACTTTTTTTTCGTCTTTTAACACATTCGCGATCGCTGACGTCACGTCTTTTCAAGTTAATCTTCAATTGTTGGGAGAATAAACAATCGGACGGTAAAATTAATCATTTGAAATTAATCCTCCGCTCGGTGACACCCATCTCGGGTTTACAGGGAATGATCCTTGAATTTTGTTATTCCTATTTTCCTCGTTTCTTTGCGTGCATCCTCCGCGCTGCGCTCGAGATTTGCCGGGGCATAGGAAGCGGGAGGGGGGTACCTCCTACGGGAGGGTGTGTCGAGATTAAAGGAAAGCGATATGTCGCTCCGTGATCCGAGAATAACTCGTCGTAATGCGTTCCGGTCCTTTGCGAACGGTGCTTTACGAGGAGCCGGCCCACGCTCGCTGCGCGCGCACACAGCTCGCGAAGTGCACTCGACGGTGCATCGTGAGAAGATGCACACGCGTGCCCGCCGCCTCCAGACTGCTCGATTTTTAATCCCCGGCGATCGCTACCGGTTTCCCGATCAGCGATTCGCCCTCGTTTACCGACTCGAGCGATCGAAGCTGCGTGGAGTAGCCGGCGCTCGAGGCGATAATGCAATCAATGAGATCTTATCTAGGATGATTTAAAGCCGCGATCGAAGTATACAATTGAGGCATCGTGTGCGTCCAGGAATTATCCCGGGAAAGGGACTCTTTTCTTTGGGAAGCTCGGGAAATAGATGTAAACTCTCGTTCGCTGTTAAGGTGGGTCCGGAGTTCATTTCTAATATATTTGGAATTTATTTCTAATATAATTGGAATTCATTTCTAATATATTTGGAATTTATTTCTAATATATTTGGAATTTATTTCTAATATATTTGGAATTTATTTCTAATATATTTGGAATTTATTTTTAGGGTATATTTGACATTTGTATAGATGACTCAGGAGATGCATTTAATGCACCGCCCGTCGGGGATGTCTGACGATTTCCAATTATGCAGTATTGATCGACGCTCATTGAAAATCGGTAATCGGTAGGCGGGTGGAAAATGCGATCAGCTGATCGGAATTTCACGCGAAATCCGAGCTGGGTGAATGCAACGCTGATTGGCGCACAACGAGCATGTAATCGCGATTCCACGGGGGTGCCTCGCAGATTTCACGGCAGAAAGTGCAGCGCGAGGGCTTTTTCTCTTCCTTTTCGCATCTCAAGGGATTCCCAAGGGAACAAGAAATGCTTCTCGGGCAGATTAAGTCTCGGATTGGCTCTTAATCGTAACCCCTACGAAAAAGCCATAACTCGTAATCGGGGTGCGGTGATGTCACGTAGGGGTCGCGAATGACGTGCGTCCCCTTCGTTTAATTTCGCAGCCATTGCCGGTTAAATCATCGAAGGCATCGGCGAGTGTTTCTGAAAGAAAGTCCCCGCCTTTTGTCGGCGGCGCCGAACAATGCGCCATTTCATAACCGAGGGCACATCCCTCGATAGTTCTCCGTACAGTTTAAATTATCGATACGCGGAGGGGGTGGCTCGAGAATCCCCCAAATTGAACTCCCCCGTATAAGGTATTACACCCCGTGCAGGGAATACTTCCCCAGGCTCGAATATATATTTAAAGAAATTAAACTTGCACCTATCGTTGCATCGCGTTAACCTAGTCTTGGCCAACTTTCACCGGTTTCCCAACCTGCGAATTTATGGTATTTTACGTTTATTGCCGTTGGCTTCGAATCGCTTGAAATTGACGGTACGACACCTCCCGCGGTTTATTATTTCTTTGGGAAAAATGCAGTTTCGCAAGAGGTTGCTGTTGCCGTTCGTTGTCATTTCTCGGTTTAACGCCTCGCCGGCCTGGCCTTTGGGCTCCTAGTCATTGCATTTCTAGTGCTGCATGTATCGCACCCGCGGTGCACAGGGTACGTGCAATGTGCATCCGTCTGCTGCACCCGCGGTGCAACGTCTTTCGTCCGGCTCGGTTTCCCGATCCAATTTCTCGTCGACTCGTCACCCTTCGGGGTCCCTTTTTTCACCCCCCGTCTCTGGATTGCTCGAGTCAATTACAATTGCGGATACTTCTCCATTCCATTTTCCTGGATTTTTCATTTCTAACTTATAGTACCCCGCGTCCAAGTTCAATAATTTATATCTGAATTGCGGATATTTCTCCATTCCATTTTCCTGGATTTTTCATTTCTAATTTCTAGTACCCTGCGTCCAAGTTCAATCATTTATATCGCAATTGCGGATACTTCTCCATTCCATTTTCCTGGATTTTTCATTTCTAACTTATAGTACCCCGCGTCCAAGTGTAAATCATTTATATCGCAATTGCGGATATTTCTCCATTCCATTTTCCTGGATTTTTCATTTCTAACTTCTAGTACCCTGCGCCCAAATCCGATTATTTTTATCGTAATCATTTCGATGGGATTATGTTCACTGCGGAATTATCGGTATAATATTAATTTCACTGCACTCCTAGTACCGAATGAGAGAAATATCCGGTGTACCGACCAGAGTAGAGGGGAAACTTCTAAAGATGGCCGGTACCTCGAAACGACGACGATAGTTCTCCCCGAATGTTCGTACGTTCCATTAACGCGGGGCAAGGAACCATAAACATTGAGGGGGGGTTACCCTTACGACTGTCGCCTTAACATAACTCCCATAATCTTGGGGTATCTTGTACCCATAACGCCCGCGGTAACGAGGACGTGTACTCTCGAGATGAATGGCAAACATCGTAGGACCTCGACAACCGCTTCGAGATGTGCCACGATTCGGACCGAAGATCCTAGATACGCGTCCAATAAGACAGAGACATCGCTTGCATTTCTGAATGACAATATCCGTATCCACAAATGGTTAAAATTAACGCAGAAGAGGAAATCGCTGCGAATCTACGTTGATATCGATTCCTCGCGATATACGATGATATCGATTCCTCCCTCACCGGGAAATTTTTTCCGTTTCAAATACTGAGTACCGGCGAAAATAATGAAATTCTTAAACTGGTTCCCGCAAACTTGTATCGTGTATCGTTATGGACGTGATTCACGTCAGCGGCAATCAGGGATAGAATTTAAACTTACGTGAATTCACGTCACCGGCAACCAGGAATAGTAACCTCTCAGCATAGTTTCCATTAGGAAACATTATATTAGGAATCAAAGAATCATTTCTCTCCCGGCAAGTCTATCAAGGACTAACCATCGATACCTCCCGAATAATAGTCCGGGCAATGAAATAGAGCACGACACCGCCGAGCGGACAGGTGCAACGAGTGCAGCTGTAAACTGCAATCAACGTCGGTGCGCTCGTAATCCGAGTGGCAGAGTTCATAACTCCCATTGTAGCCGCGGGAAAGTTTATACTCTCTTCCTGACCCCGTAAAAAGCCCCATTCCCTCCCCCGGGGGAGTGAAAATGAAAAAGGAAATAAAATGAAAATAAAAAAAAAAAGAAATACAGCCCCAAGCGATGGAGAGCTATCTCAATAGTGCTTGGATTTGGATCGAGCCCGGTAAGAAACAAGAGGCAATATTGATAGCGATTCCTTGTGGAAAATAGAAAGTGGAAAAGTTCACATGAAAACATCCCCGTGCGCGGTTTCCCCTTAAGGGTCTTCAGGAGTCGGACGTCACCCCCGACCACCCCGAAGAGGAGGCAAAGGGGAGGGTCCTGGCCAGAGGGAATCGAATTAATCGGCTTCGACGTCCTCTCCCTCTCTGGGTGGCGTTAATGGGGAGGGTGTCAGTCATCGACACCCTCGAGAGACCGGACAAAGGTAGTCCCGACCTAAAGGCAGGACCGAACAAACGAGGGCCGCTCCCGAAGGGGGCGAAGGAGGCGAAAGAAACGGAGGAAACGAGCAGCCCCCCGGGGTGTCGGGGAGGACTCTTACCAGGGAAAACTAAGAACTCTCGGTGAGAATAAAGCGGTCCGGAAGGAAGCTGAGCGCCAAAAGGGGGGAACGAGGTCGGGGAGGAGGAGGAGGTGCACCCTAATGCAATCTTGCGCTCCGAGCCTCGCCCATTGTGGGGTGTTATACCGTAGCCCGTCGCTTTTACAGCGATCCATGTACTTATATACATGTACATTTGCGTATTTTAGGTAGGTATATATTTTAATACGTGTATCCCAGATTATACACAGAGATTTATATACACGCGGCCCCTTCGCAGGGGGTCATCCTACCGGCTTCCCGGCAATAAATGCAAATGCCTTTATTTAACTTGCTGCACCGGGCGAGTAAAAGAAAAAAAAAAAAAAAAGAAATTACAAACAATGAGAATATTTCGAAAGATTTTTCGAATTCACTTATACCTCATCCCGTCGATGGACCACTTCTCGATTGCAGCCCCGATTGCAGGGGGGAGGCGGCCTGCGGAAGAGCGGGGGTTGGTTTCAATCTCTCGTTTCCCTCTCCTCCTCCTCCCTTTCTCTCTCTCTCTCTCTTTCCCCCTCGGAGTACTTTCCCCGAGTTCACGATTCGCGATCGCGAATGGAACGGGATTGGCCGATGCGCCTTTGCACCGGACGCCCTGGAATCGATTTTCCCTAGGGAAGCTGCGTGGACTCGTTTAACCCTCGGATGCAAAGGGGCCCTACATATGTCTTCGCTGGTCGGATCGATCGGGAGCCCTCTTTTTCGTCGGTTTTATACGCCAAGGGATAGGAGTCACGGGACGGCGACTAAAATATACGACCTCTCCAGGAGAGACGAAAAGAAATGGAAAAAAAAAAACAAAAAAAAATGGGAATAGAAACCTGGACCCCCTCCCTTCGTTATCGAACCCCCCATTACCAATTACCCTCGGTGAGAGAGAGAGAAAAAAAAAAAAAAAAAGAAAATACCCGGCAAAGGGATTCCTAGAGTCTTGGAAACGGCTAATGGAGGCGGTTCCTTGACACGACGAGAGCCCTAATTACCCTGTACCGAGACTCGTCTCTACCGATCCGAGACAGGATGCGTAGAATCCGAGCCGACGAGGCCCGACGAGAGTCCGAAATATCGGGATGAATTATGCCTCGGTGGGTTCGTTAGCGTGCATCTCTAAATGCATCGGGGCTCTCTAGAACAAATAAGTCGTTCAGAGGTATCGGGAGGGCCAGCCGAAACGTGCCGAAACGTCGTAAATAAAATGGCCCGTTGCGCGGGACAGTGGTCGCGCTCGGATACAGATATTCATAGCCGCTTGACCCGAATGGACGCGGAACACGAGAGGCGCCTAATAAAACGTGAAATAGTACCGACCGTGGGTAGTTTCGTTGCTTAAGTCCCCCCGAGGTGCTCGGGAGCAGCGCCGCACCTTGCGGTGCATCGAGGTAGGTCGGGGTTGAGGGAGGTCAGGGGTTAAGGTAGGTCGGAATTGAGGCAGGTCGGGGTTGAGGCGGGTTGCGCGAAAAAGAAAAAGAAAAAGTACAACAGAGACATTTGCACTTTCAGCAAAGGCATTGCCGAGGAAAGTTTGCTCCTGCGGGAATAACTTTACAATGCGAAATGCCTAAAAAGGAGGTTATAAAATTACTACACCGAGCCAGAGGGAGACATCCTTTAACTTCCTTATCGCGGTTATCGCGAGTCGGCCAATCGGCTCCATGGGGAAAATCTCCCACGCCGGAAGTTTCTCTTCTCTTTGCGAGGTCGCAAAAGTCCTCGAAGGAGTCGCCCGGGAGGGTGGAGGAAAAAAAGGAAAAAAAAAAAAAGATCGAGCGAAAGAGGGAAACGGGGAAACCATCCGAAGTCGGCGGGCCCTCTCGGACGAGGTCGAGGTTTTAGTTTCGGTTTTGGTCCCGTCCCTGACGCTGACTGGCGATTAATTATCCACCAGGAGAGGCCGCGAGGACTCCTCTGCGCAGGACGAGCCTCGCGAGGTCCCTCCTGCGATCGATCCTCTCGACGTGGCATCGAATCCAAACTGACCGAATTATTAAGGCAATATTTGCCGACCCCCCGGGCTCCTCTAGAGGGAGAGAGGGAGCTTCCGCGGACTCCCTTCTATCGGAAGAGCCGCCTTTGATAACGACCACTATTTGCCCCGATACCCCATTAAAGAGGAGCCGAGATCCTTTCGACCGCCCCTCTCCGCCTTGCATATTTAACAGGCATAAATACTGGAATAAATAAAAATGAAACCCGACCCGTGGAGACGGGAGTCTTCAAAGGGTCCCTCTAACTCCTGCCATCGCTCTCGGTCCTCTACATTAAGAATAAATTAAATAACAAATATTATCGTCTCGGCAAAGGCAGGCCGCAGCCTCTAGCCGAGTTTCCGTTGTCGCTCCTTATCGGCGCATCGATAAACCGAACGATAATACAAACCTACTCTTCGTAAGGGGAAAGACAATCGACCGGTGGAGGAGTCATCCGTGACTCAGAGGTAAAAGTCTATTGACAATTTCTCTACGGAGCGTCGATCGGGTTTCCCGAACGCCTCGTCTCTTATCACGCGGATCTCTAATTAACCTCCTCCCGTTTCCCCCATAGCCGTGGAGATCCAAGGGAGGCGAGCCATTGGCCGGATCTTTTATTAAAATCTCGGCTATGTCCTCGTTAACGCGCGCAATTCGAGTGGCCGGCTCGGTAAGGAGGGTACCTGCCCATGATCGGTTTTACCCCGCTCTCGGGTTCCGGGGTAATTTGTATGGAAAACAAGGATTAAACGGGGGATGCTTAACCTCCTTGCCTACCCTTAAGACGGCTGCAATGGCTTCGGCCTCGATTAATTCCAAAGCCATCTTGCTTCCTCCCCATCGAGCGGCCGGCTATAGCTCATCCTCAAATAAGCCCTGCATACATATCTAACCGCCGTTCCTTCGGGATAAGAGGGGCTAATCTATCTCCGTGCATCTCCAAATATAGTTCCCTGCATCCCCCGGAAGTGATCGATCTTTATACGAAAACTTCATTAATAAATCCAAGGAGGCAGAATTTTCCGTCTACCGTGCCTCGGGATGTTATATCGACCTTATCAAATGGCAGCAAGTTCCATTTATTTTTGTTGATCGATCTTTAGACAAAAACTTCATTAATAAATTCAAAGAAAATATACGCGCTGCCCCCTCGGGGGGGTAATTAGGCCGAAATTGCCGAGTTAGAAACTTTTCGAAAATAAAGTCAACGAGACAGGAGAGCGATTTGAAGTTTTTCTTTTTCCTTTTCTTTTCTTCTCCGGATTTAAGGGGATTTATTTTATCTTCTGGAACGGGTAGACCAATCGAATGGCGATCGAACGGGGAGAATCGACGATATTGAAAGGTCTGCCGCAGAACGGCGCCGGGGACATGGCGTGATTAACTCCTTCGAGTCGGAATAATCCCCCTCTAATCAGATTACCGAAGGGAGATTTGTCGACTGACAATGTCTTGATTTCGAAGATCGACTCCGGCGATTCGATCGATCGTCCACGTGTACACGTCCGATACAGGAGAGCCCGAGATTTCTATTAGAAACTAGATCGTTACCATAAACTGCACAGATCCCACCGAAGGTGGAGGCGCGCCGAGTGCAATTCCAGCGGCTGGAGATTTTTATTAAAAAAGAAAAAAAAATATAGAGAGAAGAGGAAAAGCGAGAACACCCCAGAAAAGCCTAGCGGGATTAATTAATCGTCCTTTGTAAATGGGAGAAAAAATTTAATTAAAACGGGAAGAGAGGAACGAAGAGGAGAAGACTGACGGATCGGTGGAAACTTAATAGGACGGAATGGATCCGCGAATTAGCACAACAATGCGGCCATCGCCTTTTATCGGGAATATAATTCCGCCGCGGTTTTCCCGCCTGAAACGAACCGCGGCCTCAACTAAAAGGATGGATTTGCATTTTCCATTCCTCCCTGTTTCGTCCCGCCTCGGGAATCGCGCGTTTCGACCGATCGTTAAGTATTCCGACGGACCCTGCGGCCGATCAGCCGCGGATTCCGCGGAATCGCACCGCGACGTCGCGACCCGTCTGCAGAAATTGCAAATGACTTCCGATGACGGCGCGAAACCGCCAGCAGAAATTGTGAATGAATCTCACTGACGGCGTCGATCTCGCGAGCCGATCAGCTGATCGGAGGAATCGCCCTTCTCGGTACTAATTGTAACCCGCCGTCCCAGCTGGCAACTCGTGATTGCAATTAATGTCCATTTCGCGAGGTGCCCATTGTCCCCGTGCTAATCGAAATCCTCTGTGCGTTATCCCGTGGCACGGTGTCGTCCAATTACACGAGTCATAAAAATGGGAGCGTTTGATCGCCTCGTTTCGGTACGTCGAACGATCAATCCAATCGAAACTCTCCGTTCCACTTTACGATGGTTTAATACCGATTTTGGACATTTCCCATACAAGTACGTGTACAAGTACGAGCCAAGTACCTTCGCGAACGGGTTAAACGCAAGTCCGGTAAACGACTCGGTCTCTGACGTAACCGACAAGGGGGGAGGTCTAATTATAATGTTTCGCGATTCCGCGTATTACGTGGGCGATCCATGAGCCGCGGTACGGAAGAGGCAAAGAGAAATGGACGATAGACGGGATGCCCGCGGAATGCTTTTGCGTCTAGCAGCTGCGAGACAATGTCCCGTAGTTTGCGGCCCTACGATGCCGCTTATTAAATGCACTTAGATGCGCTTACCCAAGACTCGCGAAAATCCCGTCGAATCCGTCCTAGATAAACCCTCGGGGAAATAACGAGCAATTGGATCCCCGGATCCAATCGCGGCGTTTTTTTTTTTTTTTTCCGTCACCCCAAGAAATTAACCCATCGGGACCGAAGGAACGATATTGTCAATTCAAAGAGAATAATTCATCTCGCTCGAGGGATATGCAACCGAATGATTGTACTTATCAAAGGGTTAATGTAAATTACCCGCGCGCTTAGGGAACTTGCACTGATCATTTTCTTAAAGGGGAAGGTTGGATGGAAATTAACCGTGGATTTAATATCTCGGTTCCAGGTGACGACCGTACCGGAAGGCGAAAGGGGCGAAGAGAGCTTCAAGATGCCGCGAGCTTCCGTGGTCCACATGACGTCTACGGCGACGAGGCCCCAGCACATGGCGCAGGTCTGGTGCCCTCCTCAGTGCGAGCACAGTGCCCCCCCTAAGTAGATTTATTTGGTAAAAAAGCTCCCAAGGAGAGGAGCTAAGCTTCGGCGCCGAGAGCCGGAGAATTAAGCCCTTTCTTTCGGCCCCCGTCGTTATAATCCCGGAGTCGATCGTTCGGAGGTAAAAAAAAAAAAAAAGGGATAACTCGGCGCGAAGGTTAACCTCAATCCTTTCGGGATCCCGCCTAAGATCCGCCCGCGATCGGGCTTTCAATCTCGAATTTTTATCGATCTTCGACTAAGTCCCGCTTTGATACGGTGGCTTTGGCTCGCGGCCATATTTAAATGCAAAGCGACACCTCGAGAGGATTCGCCCTATGGAGGCGAAAATTTCCTATCTCTCCTGAATAAGAAATTTAAAAAACGTCTAAATCTCCACATATCCAATTATTAGTACACTTGTCGGGCATATGAAGCGGAGAGACGGGGGAAAAAATGTATTATAAGAAAGAAAAAAACCACAGCAATCCATCGTAAAAGTGCATCGAGCCGAATCGAAGGGCGTCTCCTTCCCTCCTTCCTGCCTCGACTCCCGCTCGATTATTCCATTATTCCCGGCACTTATCAATCCTTTTACAGAGCCCTTCCCCGATAAGACGCCGCTCGGGAAGTCCTCCTTCCCGCTTTTATTACGTGGATTATACCGTACGCCCCCGTTCTCTCGATACTAAACCCGGGATTTATCGACAGCCTATAGGGCAAGGGGCGCAATGATTGACATTTCAAGCAGACGACATTTCAAGCTATTGGCACATCCGTATCTACCTCTGGATCTAATGCGTTTCTTATCCCGTAGTGCCAATCACTGTCCCGGTGCACCCGGAGGACTGCTGCACCTCCTTGCGTAATCGCAGGCCACAATGGCAATCGGGCCTTCTTTTTCACTATTCCCCCCCCTCTCACCCCGATATATCGACTATCCTCGCCCTATAATTCTGTCACTCTTATCGGCTGTTTTACGGCGTGCTTGTCCCGCACGTTTATATCGCCCTCGTGTCCCACCCCTACGCGGCTTTTTTATCCGGCGTGCCTCTCCTCGCGGATGGCGTCGCGCATCCTCGAGATTGCGGGAATACGCGGCGTTCCTTTTTATTTCTTTTTTTTTTATCCTCGATTTCTTCCCAGGCCCACGCCCAGGAAGTCGCGTTTCACGCCTGTCCCATATTTCACCACGTGATACCTTCGCGAGGAATATCGCGACTCTTAGACCTCGTATACGGCGATTACGTCGATAGCGCGTCTCGGAATGAAAGAGGGAGAGAGAAAAAATCACGGGTAGATGAAACGTGAATAAAAAATGAGGAAAATAGAGTTCACTCTATTTTCCTATTTTGATTCTTAGGCCTCGCCTCGTATACGGCGAATGCGTCGATAGCGCGTCTCAGAATGAAGGAGGGAGAGAGAGAAAAAATCACGGGTAGATGAAACGTGAAAAAAAAAATGAGGAAAATAGGAAAATAGAGAGAACTCTATTTTCCTATTTTGACTCTTAGACCTTGCCTCGTATACGGCGATTGCATGGATAGCGCGTCTCGGAATGAAGGAGGGAGAGAGAGAAAAAATCACGGGTAGATGAAACGTGAAAAAAAAAAATTAGGAAAATAGGAAAATAGAGTTCACTCGTCGGCGTGTTTTTACGATGCAAATCGAGTTCCCCGGAGAGACTCCTTGGACCGTGACAAGAGGAGCAAAAAGCCCCTCGCTGACACAATGAAAAGTCCTGGCCAGAGGGGGAAACCTCTCCCTTCCGCGTTTCCGCATTTCCATAATGAGCCCGGGGCTTTTTACAACTTTTTCCACGGGCACTAATAGGTCCGGGCTAATGGCTAATTTTAACTTCTACCCTTGGCTTGTCTGCTAAAGTGCACCCGAATGCCGCGATAAAATGGATGAGTGAGAGTCCCCGAGTGGGGAGATAGGGAGTCCAACGAAATTCACATTTCCATCACAGTTTTCCACGGAAAGGGAGGAAGAAAAAAAAAAGAAGGAAAAATCGAGAGACCTAAGAAACCGGGATTTCCCGAAACCCGGTGCTGTCGGGTCGATTTTTCAGGAAATTCGTGGACACTGGAGTAGTCACCGTCATCCGGAGATAATTTCACATCGAATCTCGACTAATCGTTCATTCCTCGGCGTTATTCCCCTGGGAAAAAGGCGATTGTTTGCCGGGACGGTATTTGATAACCCAGTTGTTTATTGTCCCAGGAGATAGGGACGCGACGGTATCGCCGGAGTCAGATTTCCGGTCCATCAGTCGAGAAGCAAATGGCGAGACTCTGATAGTGGAGGCGCCTCTTCTTGCCAAGTGCCGGTGGATCGCCTCGACAATTATCTTCGCTAAAAGCGGAAGGGGACGGTGCACATCGAATGCATCTCTCCAAGAGAGGATGCACCGCGTCGTATGAAAAATCGTAGCGATTTCCCGAGATTACAATTTCTTTTTCTTTTTTTTTCTTCCTCCTCTCTTCGTACGTTCATTCGTCGATGGGAAATCGAGAGGCGCGTCGCTGTCGACGCACCTGGGTAACGTCGGCGTGGCTCAATCGTCCCGGATGACAATTGATCCTCTAAATGGATTTCTGGGAGATCGGTAAGGCGAGGCTCGCACATGACACTTAAGATTCCTCTCGATCGAGCACATGCGCACGCGCGAAGGCACGTCGGGTATGTGACATGCTCTCGTGGAGAATCATACGATTTAAAGAGGGGGCTGTCATCTCAGGTGCATCGCGCATGCGCCCGCGCGACTCGGCGCGTGAATATCCAATCGGGGTAGAAATGTCGTAGGGAATTCCCGGCACGTGCAATTAAAGCGATGCATCCGACCCCACCGTCAAATCGGTTCTCGGTCAGCCGAGCGGAAAATTCCAAATTCCGGCATTCTCCTAGGACTTCGATGAGACTTCCGAAAGTGGAGGTGCGATTAATTTGCCTAAGGTAGCGGCTAAGCACCCGCGAATATCTCTATGTTCCCCTGCAACCCCGGGGTTAAGTGCACTTTTCGCGGCATCGGATCTCAAATGAAAGTGCACGGCAGATCGCGCTAATAATTCAGCAAGAGATCCGCACTCGAGTCCAGAGTCAATAGGCGGAGCCGAGTTTCGAATTTGAGCGCACCTCGGATACTTAAGATTCACTTAAACCGCTAATGCACCCGCAACGCGAGTCTTACCGACGTTGCACCACCGAGCACACCTACGAGAATTCGGTCAACGTCGTTTAACATCCACCAAAAGGCCGAATCGAGCCTGCATTCAAATCCTTTCATTAGAATCATGAATCTTAATCGACCGGTTATCATGTTACAAAATCAAGATTTAAATCGCGATTTATTAAATCTCGAAATGCACCGCGCACCCATAGAACCCGATGATCCGACAATGGCGGCACAATTGAAACAGACCTCGCAATTTTTTCCCTCTTTTCCCCTCTTTCTCTCTATTATCTTACACATACATTTTCGCGGCGCAATTCCGCGACGACCTATCTAGTAGCAAGAGAAGGAAAATAAGAGAGAGAGAGAGAAAGACAACACGAACGCGGACTCCAAGAGAAGCGTTACGCGATCCTCATGAAATCCATTCCGACATTCAAGTGCACCTAGACACCGAAAGTGCGCCGCTCGAGAGGGTAATTAAGGCGTAAAAAGTTCTCGCCAACGCGATCGATTAGTCCCCGATCGATATCAAACTGGTCTCGATAAAATAATTTACTCACCGATGGCGATCGATGAACTCGAACTAGCAAACGGTATGCACCGAAAGCGGGGAAAGAAAAAAAAAAAAAAAGGAAAACGGTGCAACGGATGCAACCAAATTTCTGATCTCTCCATTTCACTTGTTTTTTTTTCTCTCTCCCTTCTACGTGAAACTTACGTTACGAGGTGTGTAAAGCTGTACGCAAACGTTCATTGATTTTAATCAGGGTGTTGCCTCCGTGCGGCGGTGCATAACGAGATCCCGGGTCGATGCAAAAAAGTGCATGGAACCCGGTCGGCGATTACTCGGTCACTTCCGGGGGGGGGGGGGGGTTCACAAGTGCGTAAAACGCTTGCACTTGAAAACGGATAGTTCGGCGGATGAATGTCGGCCTGTGGACACGGCCCCGGGAGCAAAAAGCCGGCGTGCAGCGCCGCGTGCATGCACTAGGTGCACTTGCAAGCGGATAGCCCTTTAAACGTGTGTCGGTACGCGGGGAACCGCGACAAGGTGGAGGGCGGGCAGGGGAGGCGTTTAGTATTCCAGGCGGCACGCGGGACTCGGCTTTCAATTTGCGGCCTGCAATTTGTCTACGATGCACCGGCGCGATACCGAGTGCATGCGCGACCTATCCCAACGTCCCGATGCGCAAGGCCGAACTTCCCTCCGGGGATCGAGCCGATTAAAGGGGTGGACCCCATCCCCGGGGAAACAGTTTCTACTTTCTCCTTTCCTCGATAATGTTCATCCGATTCACCCTGAGATCCTCAATGAATGCATTTATAATGAATTGCATTTATAATGGAAATGCAATTTGTCTACGATGCACCGGCGCGATACCGAGTGCATGCGCGACCTATCCCAACATCCCGATGCGCAAGACCGAACATCTTGACCGAAGTCTCGAGGGAAATCTATGATAAGAAAATATCGGTTCTTAACTCCCCGTTTCGTTGGGAGGGTGGAGGGTCATTTAATCCACATTTTCCCGGGGGATGGCCGCGATGCAATTGCGGGGGAGTCATCGGCGATCGGGCGAGGGCACTCGGTCATTTTAATGAGGCCCTGCTTCCTCGTCGAGAGGATCGCCGATGACCGCTCGAGAGGATTTCCCGGATTTACGGGGAAGCTGGAAAATTGGATCGAGCCTCGAGAGCACGTCCGAGCGACGTTTTCACGTGGTTCTTCGTTCCAGGTCCTGACGACCCTGGCCCTGTCCATGGGGACCCTGGCATCGGGCCTGGCCAAGGGGTACACCTCGCCTGCCCTGGACTCCATTTTGGATGCCCAACCAACGCATCTCTATCAGTCGACCGGTAACGACACTTGGTGGGTAGTCTTCCTCATCGCTATCCATAATTTGGTACATTTATCCAATACCGGGTTTAGAAGGTTTATCATTGAGGTACCATCTAAATTGAAATTGGTTCTTCGATTTTGCGCATCGTCACCCGGAACTTTCGTACATCTCCCCAGGTCGGGCTTTTCCGTGACGAAGCAGGAGGCCTCGTGGGTGGCGTCCTTGTCGATGCTGGGCGCCTGGTTCGGGGCGATGATAGGAGATTGGATCATGCGACGAGGACGAAGGCTGGCCCTTAGGGTGACGTCCTTGCCCCTGACCACGGCATGGATCCTCACGGCAGTGGCACCTTACGTCCAGCTGGTCTACCTGACGAGCTTCGTCGGGGGTTTGTGCTGCTCGGTCATCATGATGGTCACCCAGGTACCCCCGAGTCGTCTCTTCTCCTTTCCTCTCTATCCTACATCCCGGGGGCAGACCTTTTGTCTTCTTCCAGCAAAGACGTAACGTCAGGTAACGAGCCTTCCTCTTCCAGGTGTACATATCCGAGATCTCGATGCCGGGCATCAGGGGATGTCTATCGGCCATGTTGAAGGTGGTCGGCCACGTGGGGGTCCTGCTGTCGTACATGGCAGGGACGTACCTCGACTGGCGACAAAGTGCCCTGCTGGTCGCCATAGCCCCGTTGATGCTGTTCCTGGGGTCCATCTTCATCCCGGAGACGCCTTCGTACTTGGTCCTCAACGGGAGAGACGAGGAGGCCGCGAGGAGCTTGCAGTGGCTTCGAGGCTCCCACGTGGACGTCAGGCACGAATTGCAGGTAACGATACGGACCAGTCCGAGTGCAATCAGGACTTCGACTAACTCCCCACATCGCGAACCCCACCTAAAATCGGCTGGGGTTTAACATCACGCGGGCAAGGATCAGCTGACTTTTGTTCAATCGGCCATTTTTTATCTCTCGATAGAATGCATCGTTTCTATCAACCCTGGGTTTCAGGTCATCAAGACCAACGTCCTGGCATCCAGGGCGAAGCAGTACGGCCTGACCTTCCGCAACAGCGTGTTCACCCCGCGGCTGTACAAGCCGATCGCCATCACCTGCGGCCTCATGTTCTTCCAAAGGTTCTCGGGTGCCAACGCCTTCAACTACTACGCCGTTATCATATTTCGCCAGACCCTGGGAGGGATGAACCCCCACGGGGCGACGATAGCGATCGGCTTCGTGCAGCTTCTTGCGTCCCTCCTGTCAGGTAATTCCTTCTGGTCCATTGGATTTGATCGAAAAAAAATAAAGAAAACCAGTCGAATGCGGTGCAGGCTCTTCTGGCTGCGATCACGGAATCGGCGGATCAACGATTAACGTCCATTCTCCAGGTTTCCTGATCGACATCGTCGGCCGCCTTCCTCTGCTGATCGCCAGCACGGTATTCATGTCCTTGGCCCTGGCCGGATTCGGCAGCTACGCCTACTACATCTCGATGTCGCAGACGCAAAACCTCCCTTACGCCGACCCATCGGTGATCGGACAACACGACTGGATTCCTCTCCTCTGCGTGTTGGTGTTCACCACCGCCCTCGCTTTGGGCATATCGCCAATTTCGTGGCTATTGATTGGCGAGCTCTTCCCTCTGGAGTACCGAGGTCTCGGGTCCAGCATCAGCTCCAGCTTCAGCTACATCTGCGCCTTCTTCGGGATCAAGCTCTTCATGGATTTCCAGCAGGTCGGTGCCTCCGTCATTCGAGCTCGCGGATAGCGTGGCTCGCGATTAGGGATTCACAATCCGTTACCACCAGCCATCGTTAACGAGAAAGTCCCATTAACGCGGCCGGAAAGTTCCGATTATCAGTTTAAATGAATCATTGACGCGACCACATAACATCTCGCTACAAATGGAACGCTCCCCCCAAACAAATCTAGCCTTTCCAGATTCGATAAAATTGCCAAAAGAGCCGAAACGACCATTTCCCCATCCCAGGGACCTAGAATATAACATTTCCCCACGTTTCAGTTGCTGGGCCTGCACGGAGCGTTCTGGTTTTACGCGGCGATGGCGGTGTGCGGCCTCTGTTTCGTGGTGTGCTGCGTCCCGGAGACGAAGGGGAAGCAGCTGGACGAGATGAACCCAGAATACGCCCAAGCCCGGTAGTATAAGGCCTCCCTCACGGGAGGGCTGTCGAACCTGGAGAAGACGAGCAAGCCACTGCCAGGAGGGGCCTACCCGAACGAGCACGACCCCCGTGCCCTGTACAGTTCGACCCCCGGTCCCCATAGGACGACCAACCCCTCCAACCCCATCACCGAGATGTACCCCCGTAGAACGAGCGGGAGCATCATCTCCGACTACTGCGGGATCTTCGCCGAGAAGACGGGCAGACTGGGCAAGAACCTGGGGAGCTACGTGCAATCTCGAGGCTTCTTGACGACCAGACAGGACAACCAGCGACCATCGAGATTGATCGACCATCCTGGGGAGAAGTCGACCTCCAGGTTGAACGGGACCACCGGGATGAGAGGTCTCGATAGAGCCAGACAGGACCCTAGAGGCCACCGACGAGACCTCTTCTCCCAGGAGCTGGACCTGCGGAAGAAGACCTCCTGCAGAAGTCGACCCGGAAGACCGGCCCTGGAGAACGGGAACCACCTGGGGTCAAGACGAGTCGAGAAGGTGGACGTCGGTCTCGGGCCGTACTCCACGGTGCCCCGTAGGAGCAGGACCGTCGACTTCGGCGGGAGATCGAATTACGACGGGGTCAGGAGATCGGGGGGACGTCACCCCAAGAGCTTGCACGACCTCACCGACCTGGAGCTAGAGGACGCCCTGGGCAGGGGATACCCTCGTCCCGGAACCTCCTGGAGGAGAGAGGGCAGGGACTCGAGGCCCTTCGAGGACGTGGACGAAAATTATGCCAAGCTTTACAGGAGCCTGTCCAGGCTGGACAGGAGCCTCCCCAGGGGTAGATACATGCCTGGCAAGGTGCATTACGAGAGGGAGTACAGGATCTACGGCAAGGACACCGTCGCGCTAATTTACTACAAGACCTGTTACTTGTGATCCGCGAAAGAGCCGACGAGGTTGGGCATCTACGGATCCGAAGGGAGTCTCGAGTCTAAGAAATTCATCTCGGTTGGACCTCGAAGTCCTTTATCCTTTTTAGCCAGTCGAAAACGTTCGACGGGAAGACGGAGCGAAACCAATTGGCAAATATAGTCATGAACATTCAGTACCCTAATGCATTGATAAAAATTGACCGCTGATCATCCAGGACATCCAAAAGGGGATCCAAACCGACGATCCCGTTGGTCCAGGTCGGTCAAGGATCCTCCTGGGGAGATAATGAAAATGCGAATCCGCGCCTGGGGAGGCTGACGGAGAAAACTCGAGATGGAAGAGGATGCAACCGGGAGAGTGCATCGGACTGGCCTTCTTCCACGGTGCATCCGGGACTCCTGGGACGCGACACGAAGAGGACGAAGAGGAATTCGGAATTAATTGGAGCGACGTCGGGCACGATCGTGCCCGATAACGAGGCCACTCGGAACGGGTCTCTCTTATCGCGCAATGCGATGATCGATTACCCAAACGAATTAACGGGGTCCACGCTCCTCTAAACGGTGGGAAAGACTGCCGTCGTTCGCGTTCGGCAGGATTCAACGGTGGCCATTTCTCGCGAAAGATTCCCAAGTGAAACGCGACGACTGACCCTGCCTCGAGGAATAATTTCCCCGGGATTTCTTTCCTCTAAAATTCTACGCCTCCTTCTCGCCCTCTGAGCATTAATTTCCGATTTATTTAGACTACTGTCGGAGATGAGAGACTACCAAATTCGGACAATACCTTGCACGTGGCCAAAATAAACGTTCAGAGAACGTTGATAATTCCCGCGGGAGCGTTAATAATTACCAGAAACCGAGCTGATTAAGTATCTCTCGTTTCCGAAAAGGAAAGTGGAGCACCGAGCTATCTGGAAGAGTGACCAATCTGGCGCATCATAATTAAGATTAATCGACGGACCACGAGGGCTCTTACGGCTCCTTTTGTATGCGCTATCCCACGACAACGTTGACAATAATTAGGGTGGAGTTTCGTTAGGGGGATTATGCGACTTGCGACGATTCTTTCTCTTCGGCGGACCTTTTCGAGAGAAAAAAAAAAAAAAAAGAAAGGTCGGTTGACTCAAATAAACATGCATTGCGTAAATTACGTCCTAAGAGATGTTATCAATGAAGAGAACGAAATTCGCATAAGTCAACGGTAACGATTCATCCCCTCGACGAAATAATTGTTTCTTGCAATTGTACACGAGTCAGACAACGATATATTTTTTTTAGTCGACTGATCTTTTTTTTTTTTCTCAGTCTGGGACCGCGAATCGTTCGACGACGGTTTTTCTTCCCAGAGCCAGCCAGACTTAGCCGATCGCTGAAGGCAAACTTCCATGCATCGTGCCTTCCTTGTTAAACCATGACAATATTACCACTGTATCGGTAAAGTAAAATTACTGTAAATAATTAAAGGAGATTAGGCCGCGGCCCATAGTAAGGGCCATTAGGGTTCCCCAGTCTCGGGGCAAAGTGTGTTCTATTCGGATAGAGAGAAGTGCAGGGACCTTAAGAGCGAACGGACTTGTTTTTTGTTTTTCCATTCTAGAGATTTTCTTGAGTCTCCAGGTACGCTCCCTTTTCTTAACAGAAAGGAAATATTATCTCGAACACTTCGTGCGATCTGATTATACCCATCCCGTTCTTCAGAATCGACTCTCTAATGGTAACATAAAATTGGCGTCGATGAACATAGAATTTAATTTCTTTCCCCCTCTAAAAGAAAAAAAAAAGGGAGGGGGATGATCCGAGGGTGAAGAAAGGGTTAAGCTTGAGGGCATAGAAGTGCATAACGCACCGTACCGAAAATCACGATTCAAGGAGCATTTAACGATCCCCTTAATCACGGCCACGTCGACAGCGAATCAGTCTTCAACATCTCGACACGTGTCAAGCCCTTTCTCGCTAGATAGTTCTAGGATTCCAGACTGTTAAAAAATAAAAATAAAAAGGAGTAAACCAATTCGAGGTTTGCCGAAACGCTCAAAAGTATCGTTAAGTAATCGAGGATGCGTTAAAACAGGGTCTGGGGTGTCTTCGGGAACGGGACGCCCCACGGAAAGAATTTCAATCCCCCCGCGAAGGGATGAAATTTCCTCCTCAACCAGACATATCGCATAAATTTAGACCAATACCAAGATAGCCTCGAGAAAATCGGGAAACCCGAGAGCGAAAGGGAAAATGGAGAAAAAAAAAGAAGAAGAAGAAATCAACAAGATGACTCGCCTTCGACGTGGCCGCGACTCAAGGGATAAATAAATATACCGGGTCGATTAATGATCACCCGAAATTTTTTTTTTTATCCGCGATTTGGCAAGAGGGAAGAAAAAAAGTGACGGGTCATTTTTAAACAACCCAAGCCATAAGATACAAATATACATTAATATTAGCAGTGTACACGATCGCGTACTCGAACACCACGCAGGTCATGCGCGGGCGAGCTTGACTTGGACCTACGACAATATCACTTGTAGATATATATATATATATACATATACATAAATATAAATATTAGAGATAAGTATACACACGTAACCCCCGAATATACTATATTTCGTATGAATTAGACACTCGAGTGTACACTGTCTGATGCGTGTCGAGATTAATCGACCACGTCCACGATTAGCGAGGCAGACGAACGAATGAACTATCGACAATACTTAATCATTGCCAAACTCGTAAATAAGAGCTTTAGGGTGATTTTGTTTATTTTCTCTCTTTTCTTCTTCTTCCTCCTCTTCTATCTTTTCCTACGAAGAAATCGCCGTATACATTATACACTGTAATTATACAGAAATGTACGTCTAGCGACATATCCAGCACGAGAGTGCAATTGCGCGTTTTCCGGCGAGGTTAGCTCCAGATAACAAGCCATTCTACTAAAAACAATAATTAAAAAAAAAAATAGAAGGAGAAGAACAAAACCAAACGATTGCATCATAACTTTGCTCACAGCTTAGTTATCTAGGGTTAACCAAAGGACACTTGTTACTTCGAGATTTACCGCCAATTATCCTGACGTTTCCTTTATAGGCTAATGCCGATCTACTCGAACAGCCGAAGGGCTGTGGTTTTTATTATTTTCGCAGTTTCATATCCACCATATCGTGGTAAATCCCGGGGGTGAAAATGCGAATGGAATCGAGAGTCGAAGGAGCAAGGATTTCGTCGCGCGAGAAAAGGAAGGAAAGAAAGAAAGGAAATAAAAACCAGAGCCGAAGGGGGCCGATGCCTCGTTAGGTTGGCCATAAAACACCATGGATAAGGGACACGAGTCCCATATCCTCGGAATAAGCTTCCTGGGCGTGAAATCCCGAGGAGAAAATCCCAAGTGGGACGAAAAAAAAATGTCAAGCAGGATATCAGTGCCCCCAACGAGGTATCAGCAGGCACCACAAGCCGTTTTAGAGTAACACGTGTATTTTGTATTTTTATATAGTTTATAGGGAGCGCATTAACCAGGGTGTATAATACCGAATTCTAACATAGGGCGGTCACTTATCCCCTAATTTGCGGTCGGAGCCGCCATAACTCAAGGAGGTCTTAAACCAGCAATTGCTTTTACTCCCCTGAATCATATCCCACCGCCATATCCGATATTTTACAGTAAAGTTGAGGTAGAGGTCGACGGAACGTGTACTTAAGTGAAATACATTTATGCGGTGCTCTCTCTCTTTTTTTTTTTTTCTCTCTCTCTCTCTCTGTGAATATTATCCGCGTGAGATAAGAGGTCGCGGTGTTATCTCAGTTTCCGAAAATGGTAACAAGCCAACGAAAAAGAGGGGAAAAATTAAAAAAAAAAAGATAACGAAAATAACGTTCACTTGCAAAGTCTCGCTTCTAAGCATGAGTAGGCCTCGTTTCTGCACGTGGCTTTCGCACTTATAGACGGCTCTTGCATGGAGTACTGGGCCACAGACCGGTAAGTATACAGGACATTTGACCGACAGTGCACGTATATAACGTCCAACAATATAAATGCATCGTCAAGACCACTTATATACTTACCGGTGCACCGAGGAAAGCAAGAAAAAGAGTGTCACTTAAAGCAGAGAAATACCTCATTGCGACTGTTCGATGAATTGTTTCCTCGATTCAATGAATTCTTTTCGAGCCATACCAAAAATCGCGATTTCGAGAGGAGTTTCAATTCCGGGGATGAGTTCAATAACCGCGTGTTATCACTTACCCGGAAGTATCCGGAAAAATTGTTATCAAAAGTTAACCTTAACCAGGCGACGCTACGACTTGTATATGCCGATACGGGATTAAACAATTTCCTTTCGACCCATAAATCGACGATTTTTTTCGATTATTGAAAACGACTAATTATCTTTGCAAAAGAGGAATCGTCCGAGTGTATTAAAAAACCGCTTTAAAGTTCTCTCCCATGGTAAAACCTCGACGGACAGACATCGGATGCGTCTAATCGCAAGCGTTTCGAATTTCAAGACTTCAAGACCTTTCCTTAGCTCCGTAGTAAGTAATCACCGAGGAGGAGGGGAAAAAAAAAAAAGAAAAAAAATCTGCACCGTGCACTTTTGCGAATTGAAGGTTTAAACATACATTTAAATATATATACGTACACATAAATATGCATATAAAGTAGGGGGATAAAATCCAGTACGATGGCCGAGAAAAGCATGCCGTAGGGAGGAGGTCGAGACTATGCAACCCACTGTTAATGAAAGTCGCTTTTAGGATAACAAAAGAAAAAGACAACAAAAAAAAGAACGCTAATTAACTTTTCACCGATACATGTATATACCAAGCCACACCGACTGGCACTTGCATTGCACTCTATCACCTAAATTACAATGGAGGAATTTTTCTTCAGGCTACTTTCATTGATAATCTCTCCCAAAACCCTGCACGGAGACGCAGGCGAGGATTAAATCGACGTTAATGATAATTCTAACGATAAAGATGTATGACGATCCCTTAAAAACTACATACTTCACGACAATAAGGGGAAGTATACACCCCAGGTGGGGAGAGTTAAGGTAGAACCGAGTGCTGGCCGCAACTATACACCTTAAATGCGTTTAAAAGAGATTACCTATACACAAACGCCGTTCGAGATGAAATCTCAAAATGTATTTTCCAACTATTGAGAGGATGCGGTAGAGTAAACGACCCCTCGACGGAGGGTCGTTCCTCTTAGCTTCGCTTACTAGATTTAATATTTTTGTAATGACGCCTAGGGTGTAGTTCGTTTGTACCTTCATAGAGTAAATCGTTACATCTCGGTGAGACAAGTTTACCGAAGCGAGCCGGAATAAAAAATGCTCGACTGTAGCCCCAAAGAAGCGTATTCGTGTGGACGTCCCCAGGGCTCTAAACGAAATAAAATGAATAATTAATACGTTAAAAAACACAATTCCAAAGCACAGTTCCTTGGGAACTGCATATCTATCAGATGAAAGCTCAATATGTCAATTTGAATG
The DNA here is from genome assembly GCF_000612105.2 of Orussus abietinus. Taxonomy (NCBI): domain Eukaryota; kingdom Metazoa; phylum Arthropoda; class Insecta; order Hymenoptera; family Orussidae; genus Orussus; species Orussus abietinus. The sequence goes on from NW_019395988.1 coordinate 1,952,810, forward strand.
CGAGTAAAGAGACTTTCCACGAATACGTCTCTGCGAGGCAGCTGCCAGGCATTTTGCCATCGAAGAGCGAAGCTCCTTCGGAACTCACTTGAAACTTATTAGGAAAGGACTTTTTAACTTCACTCGTAATTCTCGACTGAAAGAAGATAATCTCTTCGATGATAGTAATAAAGGAAACAATAATTATTTTTTTTTCTCTCTCTCTCGATGCGAAGGCCCTATAGATAAAAGAAAGCAGAAGTTGCATTAAGTGCGAAGCATGCCACGATGTTCTCAGTTAGGAGGAAACGGATTAACTGCGTTCTCCGTGAAGTTTTGCAAGGAAGTCTATATGAGATTTTTTATTGTACGAGGGAATTTGTTCGCCTGTCGTACAAGAACCAGTACTGGATTAGTTCCCATGTACGAATTTAGATACGAGTACTTAGCACAAAGTAGTCCTGCCGGGGTAGAACTGTAAGGTATGCGTGAATGAGACTGTGTATTAATTATTGTGCCGATACAATAGCAATTATGTATTTTGCGATACGTGTATACGTGTACTTAAGGACAGCAAGTTGGGATACATCGTGCGAGTACGTAGATACTTCCACTTCCAGAAAGTGAGGGAAAATACAAGGTGCTTAAAATGTCGGGAAACAGTGGAACCAAGGTGTTGTGTATTTGTATAGAGAGAAGAGAAAGAAAGAGAAAATAACAATAGTGTAAAAGAGAGGGCAAGAGGAATACATACATACTCTCTAAAATAAGAGATATTTATTCAAACAAAAACCCGAGTCTTGCAGCTTTCATTGTCCCGTTTCCCTTCTAAAGTTCCACTATAATATATTTCCTTTCGGATATGCTTTCGTTCTGTTTTGTAATATACCGAGACTAATAATCTCATAATTCCCAAGGCATATTATAATATCAAAACGAGCTAAAAAAAAAAGAAAACCACTGCATGGGTGAAGTTCCAAAAAGCGCATACAGACAGATGACAGTGAGAATTGGCGCAAGTGTTATCTTTATATTAGTCGGAAGGATCCGCTTTTCAGAACTTTATACCATTGCATTTCAATGCAATTAAACTCACCGAGCTGGGGCATCGACATGTACGTCTCGCAGTCGACTAAGAACTGTCCAGTCTGTACCGCTCCGAGGGCAATGACTCGCTTCGTGAGGAACTCGATGGTTTGTGGGCCAGTTCGATTCTCTGTAGTAGGAAATTGTTGGAGCCTGAAAATAATACGACAAATTTAACAAAATTAATGTGACGATTTTCAGAATATTATCTTCCCGCTCCCATTGACTATGAATCGATAGAATCAACAGATGAAAACATCACAGAGCTGTTATCATCACGTGCCGAGAAAATATCATAACCTCAAACCGCCGTACCGGATTATTTCGAACAATACACAGTCAACAAAAGATCTGCACCCGGCGTGACATCAAGTCTGCATTAACAATACTCAACAATTCACAATACTCACACTGTGACCCCCATTGTAGAATTAATTCGTCCTAACCATCCACTTTAATTGAAAACGCCGGATTCTCAACCGAACTGTTTATACACAGTCTAGACTCTGGACCAAAGAGTATTAGATAGAGCGGAAGGTCCCATAAGACCGCAATGTAGTTTTGCGTATACGGTCTTCAGCGTTCCCTCATGGGTGGGATAATACACTAAATAACCCCCACTACTTGGGGTCTGATGGCTTCACCGACCACGATTCCAATTCTACGGATTGAATTACCCGCTGAGAAGTACGAAAATTACGGATAATTGACACTTTCCGTGAGCAGATTTTATACGTTTAAGGTGTGAAATAGACCAAGAAATAAAGTTAGTTCGAAAAGGGCAAAGAAATGAAGTTCAATCCTCAAATTTAAGAAACGGATATCACTCGGTCGTGGCAACAGCTCGGACGATACGAGACTGGCGGCAAACGGTAAGCAGCGGACAGAGCTGGTACAGGAAGCCGCCGCAGTTACCGAGCGGCGCCACCGTCGCGGTAAACTAGAATCCCAAAATTCCGCGAAATTCAAATGACTGTAATTTAAAAGACGCCCGGGGATGAATAATTCCATACCTAATTATCGCTACCATTCCCGTGTACAGCACGCTATACGTCATAATGGCAACATTTAAGTAGCGAAAAAGAAACCAGCGAAACTGAGTAAAGTAGTAAATCCAATGTTTATACAAGAATTGACTGCGTGATACCTTGATTAATAAACACAAAATACCAATCAAGACCGTATAAATAAATGAAATGTTGATTTTAACCAACCCAATAGCCTACCGGAGATTTAGCGAAAGTTTTGTAACGATTTTGCGAAATAATGCCCCCCGTTTTTACGTCAACATTCGGTTTTATTTCCAGGCTAAATCAGGGTTTATACATGTATGTCTAGTCGAAATAATTATTCAACGAAGTCGGTCGCGTCATCGCTCGTTGGTTTCGATAAATGAGTCCATTTTGCGGTACTCTGGACGATTGCGTAACAAAAACGGGACGTTTATTCGTGCATGTAGGACCATAACCATTTTAAGAGTAATGACTGGGCTGGCCTACGGTCGCGGATGGGTAGATCGTTTAACGATTTCTCACGTGCACCGATGAATGGAATCGTTCTGTATTTTCGTCACGTGTCCCTCGACATCCGGTCCCATCTTCCGGCCCAGGTTTTATTATTAGCCCCGCCGCTCTCCCTTGGACCAATGTTCCTAGTTCCCTACCGCTAGTTTTCCCCTAGATCTTTTCTCTGTCTTTTTAGCACACCGCTCTGCCACCTCCCATCGCTCCCAGAAATTTCAATTTCACTAATCCGAGGAAAAGCGTATCGGCGCGTTAAATTAAAAGTCTCGGTCGCCCATTCAATGTGCATCCCACGGCACGTGATGGACATTCCGGAATTCAATTGATTTCACATCGCCTACACACGAGGAGTCATCGACCGGGACCTCCACGTCTCTATTTGATGTACCTCCCTTCTTAAAATATCCCTTTAATAAATGCCCATAAAACCCTGACATTTTTATTGTATTAAACTGCAGTTACAACTTTTTAACACTGATCTCAGACTTCCTCAGATTCCTTGCCCAGTGCATTAAATGCAATGCAGTATTTCGTTAAAGATGGCTCGAGGCAAAAGAGTCGGACAAATTGTCATTGACAAAAGGAAAATGAACCGTCGTTCGGTCTCGAACAAATTCGACGCTCGAGGAAAGTCCCAAACTCGGTTTCCCTCTTTCTCTTTAATTTCCTCACACTTTAAATTCCGAGGACTTCGAAAAGACTTTCGGCACTGGCACGTGGAATGAAGATCCCTTCGGAGTTGGGGGCAATCTCCATTTTTCTCCCCTTTTAATTCCAAGCTAATGTCACGAGGTAGGACTCTTTACTTGAAGTCCGTCGTAGAGGTTTGTGGGGGGAAGAAAAAAATTCCAAAAAAAAAGAAGAAAATCGAGACACGTGGAAAGCCTCCCACGACGATCCACCGGATCCTGAGGGATGTCCTTTGAACCAGGACTCGATTTTAACGAGGACTCGACAAGTGTTCGAGACGGTGAGAAACCTCGCGGAGGCGTTTTCTCGCGATTCAACTGGTTTGTTTTGCTTCGTGTCACGTTTTCATTTTTTTTTTCAGGACTTTTTACCTCCCAATGGCGTCTGTGACGTCCTGGCAGTTACTTGGAAGTCCCTCAGCGTCGAATAAATCCCCTTTGATCCTGGCTTGTGGTTCAAACTCGGCGTTTCCCAAAGCTACTGTGACCTGACACCAATCGAACCGATTGATCGGCGTCACAGGTGCGTTCTTGACCCGTCCAGGCTTATAGGGCAGACACTTTTTTTTTTATTTAAAGAAACCCCATTTTTTTATACATTGTCCCTTATTAACGCGTGGGATTACTTTCCAGCTGGCGGTAAACTATGAGATTAATGAGAACGTGTAATCGGAAAAAAATGGGACACCGAGGTGATACATTTCAAGCACCATAAGCATCTAGAATTTCCTACGTAAATTCAATTGTGACATTATTCCCCATGGAGAAACCATTAAAAATTACCTCCGTTCACTTTAATAATAATAAAACACGGTCGGCGAAGACTGGAGATATCGATAACGTGATATCCCGGAATTCCTGGCATATATCCATCGGGGATTATCAATCTGGCAAAATGACTTTATGAATTCTCGATACGAGGCCTGAGGTCGGATAAATGAAGTGCATTGGTTTTATGCAGAAATTATGCACCCGCGTAAAGAGAACGGCCTCCGCTGATATAATTCACCAGTATCTTACAATATAACTTATTAACGATGAATGGCATTACTGTAATCTGCATCCTTGCGATAATGGGAATTTTATATCGATGCAAGTCCCAGTATCTGCATCCGGTACGGAAATTGCAGGCGCAATTGAACGCGCACATCAAGTTATGGTATTTAATACAGATCGATAACAGCGAGATAATTATTTTTTGAGTTAAAAAAAATATATATATATATTATCTTGGTTCAATTAATTTCTTCTTTCTCGGGGTAGACGCGGAGGTCTTGACCATTTTTTAGACAATGAAATACAGAGTGTCCCACTTTCTTATCTGCCTGCCGGTTTTATTTAACTGGAAAGCAATTTCCAGGCGATCATTTTACTTTCAGCACCGTGGACGGCACTCGTTCTTAAAGTGGAAAATTGCCTCCGAGGCGTGGATAGAAATGTCGTTGAAAGGTAGGTGGAAGTAGAAGCCATCGTCACTGAATCATTCGCGACACGGTCATATTTCCAGCGAGTAATCGGAACCTCGCTGGCGAAGCTCTTACGTGCGCTTTCCTCCTGTCAACAAAACCCAGAGTTGAAACGAAGACCTCCTGAAAGAAGTAACAAATTTAAGAGCCCCTGCAATTTCCATTAAACCGACAGGTTGGTTTTCCCAAGGTTCCTCGAGTACTCTTCGCCTTTTCTACCGACCATTCAGAGGTGTCCTCTGTTCAGGTAAGAGAACGTCTAGAAGCTCTTTTTTTAAGAAAGAACTGAATAAGAAAAATTCCCCCAATGATTCATTATCCCCTTGCTCATTAAGGTGACATCCAAGTGGCTTCCGAGAGGTCGGATTATTAATAAGACTTTTAATCTTCCTATACCAACCTCGAGTAAATTATTCCCCACTTACATCGCCTCGAAACGAAGAGGACGTCCCGTGAAAATATAGACGAGACGTTGATTTTTATTATTTTCCTTTAATTTATCGAAATCCAGGTCGAAGTCACTTGACCTTCTTTCCCGATTTCAGGGCAATTCGTTTAATCTATCTCTCTGAAATCATTTCCGGTTGGGAGCGATTTGTCTTTTTTCGATCCGCTTTCTTCGCCGACCTTTGGCGTGCTCTTTAGTCTCTTTAATCCCCCCGAATGCATCTTTTCGGAATAAGAGCCGGTTAGTTTCTTCCTCTCTCCTCCTTTTCCCTGGAGGTTCCTTTTACATCGGTCTTCAGTCTCCTTTAATCTCCATCGGATGCACCTTTTGGTAACGGCACAGTTTACGTATTTTCCCGCCATTTACTCGGACAGTGAATAAATCCAATTTCTAATTCTTCCATTCTACGATATTCCACGTGGAACGTCACTTGCGAGATGTTCCAAGATGAATGTAAATTATCATAGATTTTTATCGGCGCTTCCTTTTCTGGGTACGCGTCCTGGATCGAGTTCTTGTACTTGGCTACTTTCGAGACGACGATGCTCGTGATAAATCGTTCGAGTGCTCGTTAACAAGGCGACTTTCCAAGCGACTCTGCCGCTGCGACGAGAAAGACAAAGAAAAGGGGAAAAAAGGAAGGGAAAGGATTTTTCCCTCGGCGATCGATCGGCCGATTTTCGTTCCTCTCTTTGCGCTTTTCACTTTAAGAGATCCACCGGCGATAGAGGCCGACAGACAGAGAGAGAGAGAGAGAACCGGTCGTCCCGGAAGAGCGGGGACATTCCCGGATATCCCACCACGATTACGTACAGAGAAAGAGGGAGAGACAGGAAAGGCGCGAGTGGATTTACAGGAGAAGAGGGAGGATTACTCCGAAAGAGTGTCGCTTAACGAGAAAAGGTACAGCATCCGGGGGAAGGAAGATTCCCCGGTAATGGTCACGGCATCGATCGCCGATTCAACGTCCAGAATCTTAACCCAGATATTCCCGACTTTTATTTCCCCCCCCAGAAATCATCTTCTACCCCCGAATAATAAAATCAATTGTTTCACGGAAATTTCTGAAACCAATCACCCGATAATTGTGAGTTCAATGCACTGTCGGTCATCTCCCCAGGGATTCGAGAACGATTTAGAGACCGCCATCCATCTTGGAGAACAGCCGCGGAATAATAGGCCTTCCGCGACATTTACAACGGTCGGCGTAATTGCGATAAACGTGCAATACGCTACAATAAGTATGTAATACACCGGGGGTAGAGTAAAACGTGAAGCACACATTTCCGGGAGCAATCGGCGTCTAGGATCTCGGAGCGTCGCGTGCTGCAAGCGTGTGCCCTTTTCTGCATTCAGTTTGCCGGCGAGATTAACGCCCGACTTGGCAATGGCCGAATGCCAAATCGCTTATCGGACCTCGACTTACGGTGCATCCTAAGGGCAGGTGCCTTAAAAATTGACCGAAGTTGAGCAAACGAACCTTCGTGACCGTACCACCAATAATTTCCATAGCAAAGACCGAACCAGCGATCCTTTCTATCGGAAAGATCGAACCGGCGATTATTTCTATCGGAAAGATCGAACCAGCGATCATTTCTATCGGAAAGACCTAACCAACGATATTTTCTATCGCAAAGACCTAACAAAATAATTTCTACCGCAAAGATCGAACCAACGATAATTTCTATTGCAAAGAATAACTTGCAAGAATAATTTCTATTGCAATCGAACCAGCGATCATTTCTATCGCAAAGATCGAACCAGCGATCATTTCTATCGGAAAGACCTAACCAACGATAATTTCTATCGCAAAGATCCAACCAACGATAATTTCTATTGCAAAGAATAACTTGCAAGAATAATTTCTATTGCAATCGAACCAGCGATCATTTCTATCGTTGGTTCGCACTTTGCGACTATTCAGAAATCTTTTGTTAAGTATCCCGGAAAATACGAGTGAATCTCTACATGCCCGATGTGTAAAGACGACTCCAGGACATGTCGCCTATATAAGGACGAAGTACGTAGGTAGGATATCGGATCTAACGCGAGGGTGGAAGTTATTAAAGTCTCCACGAGTGTCTCGAGTCCCCCAAAGGATGAAATTCCTGCTCGAGTAAAGTTTGCCGAACGGGTTCCACCACCTGGGCCACTCGATATTAGGGGAACGCTTCAAAGTTCCGAGATTGACGGAAGCAAGGGCGGCGCAGAAGCGAGAGAAAGGGGGACAGAGCGATGGGCATTGGGGAGGAAGGAAAAGGAGGGAAGAGAGACCGAGGAGGGTGTATCGGATTCGCGTTAGCTCGGACGAGCTTGTCCAGGTTTTCTTTAACATCGAGGGACAGAGCCGGCCTTTCGAATTTCTGCCCACGTTTTCCTATCTACTCTAATCTACTGACCCCACGAAATTCAACACCCAGGTCGACCCTGGTTCGCGAGATACTTTTTTTCCCTTTTTTTCATCCGAAAAGTGGATCGAAGTTATTCAAGATTTCCGCTCGCTCGGTGATAGATGGATAGCTAGATTTAATAAAGCTAATTAAAATTAAGACTTAGGACCTCGATTCTTCAGCGACGGCGTACGAATTTTCCCTACATCTTTTGGGTCGCGGATCGATTGATTTAATTGATTTATCGGCAATTTGGAAAATTCTAATGGAATTCCCTAAGAAACTATCCTAGGGCAAAAGTTAACGAATGCGAGCTTAAATTGGAGCGGCCGATAAACTCGGGTTACTCGATAAGATTCGGATTACTGGACCTCGCTTTTTGCGCGTAGAATTACGTTCCATACACTGAGAGAAAAAAGGAGAGAAAAAAATTCATCGGACCAAGGAAATATTTCTTCGAGTAGTGGCGAAGAAATGCTCCATTCATCCGGAGAATAATTATTTGACTCGAATAATAATCGAATATATTATAATTATTAGAGCCAAATAATTATTCTTTGAAATAAAAAATATATATTTCTTAGTTTAGCAATTTCCTTTCTTCCTTTGATCCTAACTGATGTTTCTTACTGTAATCTCG